>NW_026294562.1:119608056-120208056 GCF_007827085.1 Peromyscus californicus insignis
CGAGAAGTTGGTCTCCTTTGCTTTACGCAGTTCCTCTATGTTGCCCAAAGCTTTTTCATAAACAACCACTGCTTAGTAATCAGAAGACACAGAGTAAGTGCTGGTTTTAACAGATATATATGTTTATTTTATGTGTGTGTCCATGTACATTTGAGTGTGTGTATGGGCACCACTGTGTGCAGGCGCCTTCAGAGGCCAGAAGAGGGTGTTGGATACCCTGGAACTGAAACTATAGGCAGTTGTGAGCTGACCCATGTGGGTGCTAGGAACCAAACCTGAGCTCTCTGTAAGAGCAGCCATTGCTCTTAACCACTGAGCCATTGCTCCAGCCCCCCGTCCCCCCCCCCCCCCCCCGGCCCCTTTAAACTACTCCTATTTGGAGTTGAATAAAAACTTTTAAGAATAACATACCATACTCTTAAGTAGTTCAAGTTTCTCAGGTCTCTCCCAGATGCATCAAGGGATGCATTATCAGCTGCTACTCGTGCCTCAGTGGCTCGTGACCATTTGCTCAGCCTCCCTTCCTGCCTTCCCACAAGCCTCACTATGTTATTTCTAGGCAGAGAGACCAGCCACACAGGTGCTCATTTTCTTTGACCCCATCCCTCCCGCTCCTTTGGGTCTGCTAAACCAAGCCACTTACGGTTTCCTCCCCACTGTAACAGTGACACTGTGACCACAGGGACCTGCCAGATAGAATGCATGCCCCAGGACACCATCTCCTGGAGCTCCCGTTAGCAACCCCCCCTAAGTGGGGCCCATGGAACCACATGTCTAAACACCATGAGGCCTCGTCTGAAATGTCCTCCACCATGTCCTATTCTGGTTACGCTTTGATAGTTACTTGGATCTCTTCTGGGTCAGGATCCTGGCTCCCCACCCCAAACATGCTCATCACATCTGCAAGTAGCCTTCCTATTGAGTCATGTCATTACAGGGTCCTGACCATCAGAATGTACTGTTTCTGACACCATCATATCCCTTCCCTCCTGTCTCAATATACCATCCCCCACAACTGCTGAAGACTGCCCTCCAGAAAGAGTAGAACAGCGCCACTGGGGAGACTCACTTCAGTAGTCTCTCCCACCTGTGACAGTGTACAGAAGTCGATTGTTTCCCTCGTGTGTGAAGGCCACAGTTACTGAGCAGCAAGCTCTTCCGTACAGCTTCCACCCCAGCTGCTATCCCAGCAGAACCACTGGCATAGGTGCCCTGCTCATCTCTCCCGACTACGGAGAGACCGATTTTGTGGCGAATACTCACATTCTCGGCCTAGGAGTCACCGGCTAATTGTATCTTCAAATAGTGTTGGTTTTGCTATGTGAAGCATTTTTCTCTTGGAGGAAGCTGTGCATTCCTGGGTGGGTGGGTGGGTGGGGGCAGTCTCGAGGACACCTTGTGGCCAACAAGTCTCAGTTTCAGCAATAGTTCTGACAAACACTGGAAGAGAGGAAGCAAGATGGGATGTGTTGGGGCCACTCTTCAGAAAATTAGGCTTGTCTGGCTCAGACAATGCAGCCACCAAGAAAGCTTGCAGAGGCAGCCGCCCCTGCTGCAGAAGATGGTGACTATCCGGCCTGTCTGCGGTGGCGGCCCCAAAGGGCAGGGCCTGGCACTGCCTGGCAATGATTGCCTGAGGTATTTGGTGAGTCCCAGAGCCCAAGAACTGGGGAGAGGGCGGAGATGTCTCCAGTTAGTGTTTAAGGGACAGGAAATTCCAAGTGGCAAGATGACCTCATGCTGACAGGGTTGGGGTGAGCTGAGCTGACCTGCCCCAGGCTCATCTGGGACGCTGTACCTTGTCCCAGGAAGAACCAAAGCCACAGCCCACCCATTCTTCTGAGGAGGGCGGGCCCAGGAAGCATCTTCAGATTTTGGGAGAGATAAGAATCTTTCAGATGTGGGAGCCGATTCCCACATAGACAGGCAGTCCCTGGTCCAGCCTCTCTCTGCATCCCTCCCCCGTGGGCACATGAGAAACCTGACCCCATTCCCATGTGTCTGTAAGACTACCTCCCATCCCAAGGCCAAATTCACTTGAATGATTCCTTCATCTTGGATAAAATGGTGAAGGGGAACTCAGGCAAATTGGCTGGCTGTCCTTAGGAAGGGGACTTGGACTGGAGGCGTGGCCTTGCAGCAGGAAGCAGGGCAGAGGGAGGGGCAGGCACCCGTTGGCCAAGTTAGCTCATTCCCTTACCTTGGACCTGGATCAGGATGTGAGGGAGGGCAGGCCACAACTCTGGAGACCTGTTTAGGACATCTCTGGATTGGCGATTTACCCTCTGAGACTGGGGGCTGGAGCCATAGGCCAGGGCCAGGATGGGGGGCAGTGGAGCAAGCCTTAAGGATCTTGCTCTGCCTGAGACAGAGTATCCTGAGGATCCCCAGAGGGATGGGGACTTCTGAGAGGGGTGGTTTGCTCTCTGCAGGGTCCTGGCTCTCTCACTCCCTCAGCACAGATGCCATTCATTCACATTCCTTGGTCATTAATAAAAACCCCACTGATGTCTGCCATGCAGCAACCAGGTGGTAGGGAGAACACTGTGAATCAGACAGAATCTATGCCCTGCGGACACTCCCAGCCCACTGGGGAAAATAGACAAAGAGAGGTGTCATCTTTGGAGTGAGCTGTGTAGGGACAGGATATTCACACATAGGAGAGGCACAAAGGACAGGGCTGGGTGAGCCCAGGAGACATCACCCAGGGCTTAAAAGTGGAACTCAAGTTCTAGGCAGATCTGGGCTTGAGTGCCAGCTCCACCCTAGCATAAACACTGGGAAAGTTATTTAACCAAGCTTGGGATCCTGGATCACCAAAAAGACATGATAATGCTCTTCTGGTGATGTGGCATGCAGATGAAATTCGTGGACTTCCCATTAGATGCTCAGCCAGGTGCCTTGTGTCGGCGATAGGTTTATTGCTAAGGTGATGGAGAAGGCTATCTGGGATTAAGTGGAGAGGGCTGGAACTATTGGTGGTGGAGGTAGAGGTTAGTGTGCCAAGCCTGTGTGTGCAGGGAGGAAAGCATTCACACTCTCTGTTTGCCACAGGAAGGAAAAGAACCTGTCTGGTGAGAAAAATGGGGTCTGAGTGGGTGAGACTGGACACCTTTGGAATCACCATGCTGGAGGTGGGAGCAGAACCTATCAGCAGGAAGTACCAGAAGTGACAGGATCTATCAAAAGACCAGTGGCTCAGACGACAAGCTAATATTCTAGGGTGTGTATGTATGTTCATGGAGAGGGGTTCACATGCATGATGTGTGAATGCACGCAGCAACCATAGCTCAATGCCTTCCTCAATCACTCACTTTATTTTTCGAGGTAGGGTCTCTCACTTCACCTGGACCTCACCAGTTCCAGTAGACTGGTTGGCCAGCAAGCCTTGAATTCATGTGGAAACCCACCTCCCAGCTCGGGATCATAGGGGTGCAATGCCACACCTGCATTTTGTGTAAGTGCTAAGGATCAAACTCCAGTTCTCATGCTTATGTAGCTAGCACTATACAGACACACACACACACACACACACACACACACACACACACACACTGATAATCTAAGTGTGGGTCAGTCAGCAGAGTTCTGATCAAGAGCAAAGGTAGAGTCTGAAAGTGGAGCTGGTTGGTGGGTGGGAGGAGGAGAGGTGTCTGGAGGAGATGGAGCTGATAAAGTATCCTCCTGAGCCTTTTTTCAAAGAAGTTGGCTCTCAGTTCTCACACTTGGTGCCTACCTGGCATGTAGATATCATCCATAGCTATCCTTTATTCTCTCTCCTTTTAAGAGTGCCATTTATCTATTTATTTATCTTTATTGTGGAGGTCTCGAGTGCCACAGGACATATAGAGAGGTCAGAGGATAAGGTTCCAGAGTCAGTATCACACGCAGGTCAGCAGGCAGCAAGTACACATTACCCACGAGCCATGTGCTGGCCCTATTCCTTAACTGTCGAGTGAAGGAATATAGGAAAGGCAGAGTGAGTTCTAAATTAGAGCAGAAAGGTGCTGAGAGAATGGCTGGAGGCTCTAGTCATCACTTGCTCAATCCCCTGTTCTTAGAGATGAAAGGACTCCTTGACCTCGACCTCAGGACAAGCACCATGACTGACCCACGTAGAGCAATCCAGGTTGGTAAAAGACACAGGGTTTTGGGGGGGATTTTTCATCATCCCTCTTTCCTTCTCCCTTGAGCCACTGGTGTTAAAGATGACTACACCTGCAGCAGCTGTCAACCCTAAGGGACAAAACTCCAGCATGCTGAGGACGAGGATAGGAGTGTACAGACCCAGAGAGAGCCTGAGGCTTGCACGGCGTGGATGAGCTGTTTCCAGATCGCTGGTTATGTAAAAAACGGTGGCGCATCAGATGGAGCCATCAGCTAGTTTGCTGTCACTCCCAGCTGAACACGTCCTAGCTAGCACACCTAGAGTTGTCATGTGACATCTATCACACCTAGAGTCGTCATGTGACATAGTTCTCACCCCAGTCGGCATGGGAAGACCTCGGGAACTGTGTAGCGTGGCCTCTTGTTAACTGAGGAGGCTGACAGTTTGGGAAGAGATCTGAAGGTCTTCAAGGTTTTGAAGCATGGCGTCTGAGGATTTGAAAAGACAACATTTCAAGCCACAAGAGTCCAGGATGTCCCTCCAGGGAACTCTTACCATCTCTACTCCTGCTCCCCGACAAACGCCACCTGTGGCTTCTGCCGCTCTGCCATGGGAATTCCAGAAGCCAGTCATGTTTCTGGTTAGGAATCTGCAGTCTTGACCAGTGATGGCTATTTTTCTGTGTGTGTGTGTGTGTGTGTGTGTGTGTGTGTGTGTGTGTGTGTGTGTGTTGTACAGCACTATCCTTCAGGCCAAGGCCACGTGACCACCATCTTTGGAATTCATCTGTGCCCACTTGCAAAAGATCATCCCGGCTGAGTTTTGTTTTGTTTGCTTGGGATTTTTTTTTTTTTTTTTGGCTTTTTGTTTGTTTGGTTGGTTGTTTGGTTGTTTGTTTGTTTGTTTGTTTGGTTTTTTCAGACAGGGTTTTTCTGGGTAACAGTCCTGGATGTTGTGGAATTCACTCTGTAGATTAGGCTGGCCTCAAACTCATAGAGATTGCCTGCCTCTGCCACCCAAGTGCTGGATTAAATGCGTAAGCCACCAAGGCCAGCCCAGCTGAGCTTCCTGACTGTTGTTGAACCCTCGTGAAATGCTCATGGGACCTGCACCTGAGTATTCAGCCTCTCCTCCCAAGCGGTTGTATTCAATTCTGTCCTAATTGCACTGGCCTTGGATTCAGGGGAAGAGTCAGAGGACGTACCCTGGGAAGGACTAGAAAAAGGACTCCATTTATTCATCTATGGGGGAGTTACCGTTCACCAAGGGTACACACTTTCTAGCATGGCTGTCTAAGGTCACCCCTCACCCACTGCTCTGTAAGTGAGCGTAGTAAACCCGTTGGCTCCCCAGGGTGAACTGTGGTGTAACTGAACTTTGGTTTTTTCATTGGAATCATAGACAAGGGGAGGCAGTGCTTGTTGCCCCCCACTGTGACCACAGAAAAGTCTCACAATAGCATGCTTGTGTGTTTGTGGGCACACGTGTATGGAGGTGCAGGTGGAGGCTGACATCGGGAGTCTTTGGTGGCTGTCTCCACCTTATTCATTAAGACGGGGTCTCTTAGTTGAACCCAGGACTCACTAATAAGGCGACTGTGGTAGCCAGCTCACTCCCATATCCCCTCTCTCTAGCCTTCCAAGAACTGGAATTACAGGTAGGCTGCCAGCCCCACTGGCATTTCCATGGGCCCTGGGGTCTGAACTCCGTTCCTCACATTTGAATAGCACTGAGCCATCACCCTAGCCCTTCACTAGTGGCTTTCTAGTTTTAAAGTTTTAGCCACTCATCCTTCGGAAGGCACCTCTCCCTTCCACGTGGAGCAGGGACTGCGTAGGCCAGGAATAACACACTGCCATTAAGGCCAGCAGCCATCAAATGCCTTATTCTATTGAGGGGTACAGGAGGAGGTAGGGAATCATGAGCAGATTTGTTCCTTGTACCTCCCAGCAAGCCTTGCAGGTAGTGGCTACTCTTGCTGGCAACTGCCTGGACTCTCAAGATTGAACTTCACATTGATGGGGCAACAGGAAAAGCCCTTTCTCTGTTCTGTTACTGCCTTAATTATCCTTTGTAACCGAGGGTACAAGATTCAGATCCATACTGGCTGCATGTTCAGTCCCCTCTCCTGCTGAAATTAGAAAACATTCAAGTTAGAGATGTAATGGACTATATTTTCTGATGATTTTAGTATTTGGGTCAAATTTCTCATACATACACACACACACACACACACATCTCAAGTCCCCTAATCATTCCAAACTTTGGAAAATTGCTGCTCATCTGATCATTTTAGTTAGACATTAACAATGTCTGCCAGGTAAAGAGGTGTGTGTGTGTGATGGGAAAGTACCTTTGATTATCTTAACTTTGTGAAGGACCAAAGTTTCCTAGGACCATCTACCAGTCCAGATGAATAATGTGAATAATGTATTTTTAGTAGGAGCAACTGAAATCCTAACCACAGAGTATTCTCCCAAGGGCTCTTGGGATTCACTCCCTTCTTGTAGAATAAAACACTGCTTTGGTGGCTCATGCCAGCTCACCATAGCATCAGCAGGACCCAGCACAGTGACAGACATCTGGTAGGTCCTCAGCCACCTTTAAGGAACGGATAAATGTTGATCCCGAGTTTATTTAGTGGTGTTTGAATCTGTGGTTAGAATTCTTTGCTTTTACTATAGAGCATATTAATGATAGCTAATAGTGTTGCAGACAGTATGCTCTGACTAAGATAGATGAATATTAATTATTTAAGCCCATATAAAGAACTACAATCAAGTCAAGTAGAGTAGGAACTGAAAAGCATCTTACGGATATTTAAGAGGAGGTCAGTGCTGACCTGTGGGAGGCTGGTTTCAGTAGGACACAAGAGAAGTCAGGTTGGCTAAGGGTTGGGAAATAAATGGAGAACCAAAAATGGAGAGAACCCTTTGAGAGTACTTAACTGTGAAAGGACAGGGGTATGTCTTCAGGCACTTGGCACTTTTTACTACCCAACCCCAGCCTCATACCTAAAATAATAGTAAAGTCAGTCTACCACAATGCATCCAGAGAAAGCACCCTGGGCCAGCACTTTCAACCCAGTTATCTCCCAGTGGGGCGGGGGGGGCGGGGGGGGGGGATAAGCAAAGCATCACACTCTATATTCAAACCCCAGAGCCTTAGACAGGATCTTCATTAATCTCTCCAAAGGCTGTACCTGATAGGGCCTCAAAATTACCAGGACAAATGCTTTTTTTTTCTTCCCTTTAAGGATCCTTTGCAAACCTCTGACATTTACAGAGGGGGAAAGACAACTGAAATGCAGACTCCCCGGTTTTTGCTGCTGCATTACTGTTGCTGGGGAGACACAAGCATGCATTTACTCACCTCATATGGGGAACCAGCAGACCAAAGTAAAGGATCCACCTGAGCTTTAGGTGGTGAACCCCTGAACTTATCCGGCATTACAGAAGCGTTAGTGAAGCAGCTGTGTTCTCTCAGAGTGCCCCCAGCACGGATGACAGCTGTCTATGGCTGTCCAAGGCTTCATGATGGACTTGCCTCTTCAGGGAACCCTCTACCCTCTCCATACTTTAGGAGGGAAGGGCTGGAAACTCAGGAAAATGTCCAATGACTGCTCCCACTTTGCTCTCAGAAGGAATGTCGCCAGCCCAATCTGAGTGCCTGTTTTGGACGATCACATCTAATTATGATGACAATGGCCTCTATGCTTGGAGGACAGTGTGCCACCAAAATCACACACTTCTAGAGAGGCTCCATAGACCACCCCCCCCAACCCCATAGTGATGTGTCATGAACCCCAGCCCCATAGTCCCAACCTCAATGGGCTGAGTGTTTGGAGAGGTGTCATGAATCTAGAAGCACTCTCAGAGGGGCAGTTACTCTGAGAGAGGCCTTAATCCTCATCACTTAGGGATCCCTGACAGACCCATCCAATGCCTGAAGAAATACCCATGGGAACTTTATAAGGTTTATAAATTTAGTCTGATTTCCTCTTAAAATCCAGAGGGACTCTGCTGAGGAAGGAATGTTCCGGCACTCTCAATTGGGCACAGGTGTGATATGGTTCAACACTGCTCCCCAATCCTTTTTCCATGGCAACATGGGTGGAGCCAATAGAAAATTTCCCTCCTCTCTTCCCTGAGATGAGACAGCCAGACTGCCAGGATGCCAGGAGTCTGGATCTGATCCTGGGGCAGCATCATCCCTGGCAGGCAGAGACTCCAGATCAGACATGGTGGCTGGCTGCTACAGTCGATGGAGACATGAGCCATTGTGGATCCCCTCTGACATGGACCTTCACTTTGGCGCCTGCAGAAGCTGTGTGTCATGCCAATGTGCTCTAATTCTAGCTGAGGGGAGCCTGGACGCCCCTCAGTGCTGATCTAAGTGTCTCCCTGTGTCTCAAGCTCAGCTTCTCTAGCCTAGGTCTAGTGCTTTTCACTCACCGCTTGGCAGAGAACACCTGTCACATTTCCAGTCAGATTTCCCCCACTCAGATAGACTCCCATGTAGCCCAGAATGACCTTTAACTTTACTCTGTAGCCAAGGATAGCCTGAAACTTCTGATCGTCGTGGGCGCTGAGATGGCAAGAACACACCATCACATCTGGTTTACGCAGTGCTGGGAACCCAGGGCTTCATGCCTGCTAGGCAAGCAGTCTTTTCTTTTAAATATCTACTGGTTTAAATGCTAATATGTAAAGGCACAAAGAGACTGGGAATGTGTGATTTGATAGCTTTATCATTTAAATAAAACCCTCAAAACAAAAGGTACTGACAAGTCCTCTACATCTAATACTCCCTTAGCATCCTTCTTAGACCAGCCCACCTGGGAGACAGGAGCATCTGCTGCTGTGAGTTCCTCCTTATACTGGGAGGCAGTATAATAAGGTGGTCTTAAATGTAGCTAGACCTGGGTTGAGTCCAAACTCCAGCACCCCCATCCCCCGGCAGGTGTCCCTGGAAGTCACCTCGTCTTTGAGGTAGTTGCCTCGTTGTGCAATGGTGCTGACAGCCCCTGGTTTCCAGCTGGGTGGCTTACATGAGATACCATACTGGTACCCACCACAGCGTCTAGCACTTGGACAAGGGTGTTAAGTGGATGTGCTTTCTCTAAGCAGAAAGGGGCTCTGATGGGTTGCTGGACCACACACGAGGCTGGCTGGGCATGCTCCTACACCGTGAAGCAGAGGCGGCAGATGGCACAGTGCAGAGCAGAACACAAGGGGCTTCTGGGAAGTGAACAGCAGGCTGTTTCTTTTGTGGATTCCATGGGCTTGTGAAAGGAGAGAGGCTGGAGGGGAAGCCGGTGCAGAAATACTTTGCCTTCCCGACTGCAGAAGCTCCACCTCTGTCAGGGAGAACTCTCTGGAATGTAGAGGAGTCAGGAACTTTGTGGGGAGAAGTGGCTATGTCCTTTTGGATTTTGTACAGTCTGGGTGGGTTAGAAGGACTAGGTGAGTCAGACAGAACCAGGCTTGGCTCCCAGATGAAATCCTTACTAGCTGAGGGGTAGAGATCATTTCATACTGAAGGATGAAGACAAAGACCCTTACCTGAAACATGGTTGTGAGATAGGGCAGATGAGGTAGCTGCCCCAGTCATACCAGGCTGCTGAGGCACTCCAGGGACAGGAACCCCTGGGGTCAAGAAAGCAGACACCCAACACTTCGGGGAAACGTTGGCTTAACGGTGGCTTTACCCAAAGTGAAACTGTTCTTGAAAAGGGAACGCTGAAGGCAGTGTTTTAAACAATCCCACGAGCACAGGTTCAGGCCAGCTGTTGTGGATAGATGTCCTCTCAGTAGCTCCAGCGTTGAAAGCCCACATGCCACAGGGAGAAGGAAAGTCCAAGTCATCTCTTCCCCATCCACTCTCTACCTGGCTTCCCATCCGACTCACACACCCCGCCCCCATTAGCTGATGCTCACTCAATGTCTACTTTTGTCTCCTACACGGCACTCAACCGACTATACTCTGTCCACTTCTCCTCCACTGGGGCCGCCTTGGTCAAGGTCACACAGAGACCCCAGCCTCTTCACACATAGCTCTCCCTTCCTCTGGCCAGGGTGGCATTCCTGTTTCATTCAGATAGCATTTATCACACACCCACTCCCTTCAAGTCTCAGTGATTCTGTCAACTGCTTCCTCCCTCCTGAAACGGTCCAGCACTTTCCTTCTCCCCTTCTGTCTTTCACCGGCTGCTTCCCTCCAGTCCCTTTTAAAACGGTGTTCCAGCTCTGCCCACTTCTTTCCTCAGAGGACGGATTCCTTCCAAGGCCACTGACCAGATCCAGCCCAGCGCTTCTGTGCCCTCGCCCTTCACTGCGCTTCCAACAAGGATTTCCATGCAGACGCACCGCACCGGCATCTCACCTGTTCAAAGCAGAACTGCTTCATAAGGCCCAGGACCCCAACCACAAACACTCTTCCTCCTCCTCCAGCTCTGCTCCCTAGCCTCCTGCCTCCTTCCCCGCCAGGGATCTCAATCTGCTATTCTGAACAAGTTTCCCCATTGTTGAGTTGAATCCTATTGCTCATCCTCTCAGGATTAGGAAAGAGCTTCAGAGTATCCCAGTTGCCTTGGTAGAGATAAAGAATCCCCTAGACCCACCTGGCACAGACTGAATCGGACACTAGGGGGAAGGCCCTGGGATTATATGTGTCTGTGGATTTCTCCAGGTGATATGATGCCCTCTTAAAATGGGAACAAATGAAAACACTAAAGACACATCATGAGCAATGGTTGGCTAGATTTAAAGATCATCTGGGGATGGGAGGGAGCGGAGAAGAAAAGCTCTCTGGAAATGGAGCCTGGAGAATAGCATAGCCACCCGGTGAGCTATAGGAGCCTTGCGGGCTCAGCAATTAATTCAGTTGTTAGAGCTTCAGTTTGACTCACAAAAGAGATTGAATCAAAACATAGGCGTCTTTTCTGAAATGATTTGTTTCAGTTCAAAGCTATCTTTTATTCTCATCCTTTAACATAATGTTGGAGCTCAACTTACGTTAAAGCTGTAAATGCAATGAGGTGCCCACACAAAAGATGGGCCCATGTCAGTGTTACCTTCTCAAATGGGAGAGCATCTTAAGGTAAATTAAACCCTGAGCTTAAAAGGACTGCTGCTTAATTAGCTCTCTGGCTTATCAGCACATCTCTTTCTTTAAGTATTTTCTAGAACAATTATCCCAATTTATATTTTGAATATGAATGGAAGAGTTACCCCTGAACTTTCACCCACCTCCCACTTGCCAGAAATATTCAAGTCCTCTTGGAGACCTTTTTCAAATGATCTCTTACACAGATGTAGTTCTGTGTATTTTAAAATAACACAACACATAGGTGAAGTCTACCTCTGTGGAATCAACACCACTGTCTTTGAAATGCAAGATTAGAGGAAAGGGCTCCATTTCTTAATTGTTTATACTGAGTTAATCCGATGAAATCCGAACCTTGAAATTAAAGTTCAGACTCACCACGATCTAGCAAAATAGAAAATCATCGCTGAATCCAAGGTTTGAAGTTCCAAAACAGAATTAGAGATAAGTGGTAACTGAACCACTGATGATTAAAGAGAACTCTATTGTGAGCAGGGAGCCAACACTGTTTATGTTAACATCTGTATTTCAAGGCTTACGCTTTATAGATATGAAAGTATTTAAATTTGCTGTCACATTCCGTATAGCCTTAAATCAGCAGAGCCTGGGATTCTGCCATGACCAAAACCAAATGTTATTTTCAAAAGCAAAGAGCTGCAGGATCGGGGAAGTGTCGGGCCATTCATCAGCAGGAGGAGGACACCATGCAAAGACAGGCTGGTGATGCTTTAGGGCCCACTGGCGACTTAACCCTTTAGGTGGAAACGATTTCTTTAAACGGAGAAAAGAACATTCCCGGATTCATACCTTTTTCTCAGTTTAAAGGACACCTGGGATCCTAAATTGTAATTTAGCAGCCAGAGATTGACAAGATCTTCAGAGCTAACCATTTAACAGATGAGATGGGGGTGGGGGCAGGAAAAATGAGCCCAGGTCAGTGGCGGAGCTAGGTCCCCTAGGTGAGGTCCTCTGCTAGAGTCTTCCATGCCTATGAAGACTTCAAAGTCAAACAGAAGTAGTGCTTCTAACTTATGAAGTCACTGTCATAATTTACTTTAATCCATGCCCGAGTCCTAGAAATTGTATCTATGATCTCCAATGTTAGGATCAATCTAAATTTCAATTTTTTACTAAAAAAAAAAATCATCTCACGAATGCACAATTTCATTTTGAAAATTTCAGTTGTGTATGTGGGTATGAGTAGATGATACAGTTCATAACACCAGGAGGTTATAGTTCACTAAAGGTGCATGAAGAGAGCCGAGGTGATGGCTCAGTTGAGGGAGGGGTTTCCTTGCAAGCCCTAGGAGTTTTGAGCCCCAGAACCCACATCAAAAGTCAGGCTCATGGGTGGTGGTGGTGTACACCTTTAATCCCAGCACTCGGGAGGCAGAGGCAGGCAGATCTCTCAGTTCAAACCCAGCCTGGTCTACAGAGTGAGTTCCAGGACAGCTGGCACTACACAGAGAAGCCCTGTCTCGAAAATCAAAACAAAACAAAAAACAACAAGAGCAAAAGGAAGCCAGGCCTGGAGTTGCACATTTGTAATCGCAGAGCTAGAGAGATAGAAACAGATTCCCGGGGCTCTCTGGGCAACAAGCAAATCAGCAAGCTCCAAGCCAGTGAGAAACCCTGTCTTGGAAAACAAATTGTTTGGCACCTGAGGAACAACACCTGATGCTAACCTCCAGCTTTTACGCATATGTGTACCCCACAAGCATATTGGAACACATACACACAAACAAAATTTTCAAATTTTGTGTGAAGAAACTTTTATATGTGGATCTCCTTCTAGGTGGCAGAGGGCAAACAGACAGACAGACAGAGAGCTAGTTATTAGAACAACGGTGTGTTGGAGTGAGTCTGCTGGAGCCTTTTCTCTGTTCCCAAGTCCATCTCTTTCCGGCTCTGCTTTCAGCTTGAAACTGGCCATGATGGCAATGTTTATACCCGAGACACCAGCATATATCAGCTATAAATCAGAGTGCCGGGGAGGCTGTTGGGGACAGTTAAACACCAGGTGTCGTAATGCTCCTGTCATCCCAACACCAGGAAAGCTGAGGCAGGAAGATACAGGGTTCAACATCAGCCTGGGCTACATAGTGAGACTCTCTCAAAATACAAAGCACAGAAACAAAACACAGAAACCATATACATAACACATACTACACACTATACACACACCATATGCAGAGACCACATACATAATACACAAGACACTATACACACTACACATATATACACATGCTATAGACATAGATTACATGTATAACATACAACATAAAAACATACTATCCCCATACAAACACATATACTACCCACACACAGACTACATACCCACAGATGACACACAGAATACATGACAAACTAAACATGCATCACCCACACACACAGCTTTCTCATACCACACATACACTACACACACACACACCACAAGCACATAAACAAACACCAAACCCTCATAATACACATACAGCACACAAAAACCCTCATATGCCACATACACCACACAGAACATACCCAGAACAACCACTCCAACCCACGTACCACTCACACACGCTACACATATATCACACAACACACATGCCACTCCCAATACCCACACAACACTAACACACACAGCACACCACACCTACCATTTACATACTACACACACACATAGCACACCACACCTACCATTTACATATTACACACACACACATACCACAAACATGCACATACATATACACATCCTGATTTGAGACGAGAACTCCACTTCGCGGTGTACATTCCGTACACACTCAGCTCATAGATTATGAAATATGGGACAGTTTGACCATCCAGGTGCTAAAGCCATTAGTTAGCACTGAACTTCAAAGACATGAAACTAAACGAAAGAAGCCAGATGCGTAGGCCACCTGTCCTTGGATTCCATTTGTAGAAAACGCCCAGACAAGGCAAATCTGCAGAGACAGAGGTAGATACTGTGGTTACCTGAGGCTAAAATGACAGCGAATGGACACTGAGGAGGTGGAGGATGGGTAGAAATGTGTTCTAAAAATAGCTTATGCCTCTAACTCGTTCTTTAAAGATTTGTTTATTCATGTATATGTGTGCTCTGTCTTCATGCACACCAGGAGGAATCTGATCCCATTACAGACGATTGTGAGCCACCATGTGCATGCTGGGAATTGAACTCAGGACCTCTGGAAGAGCAGTCAAGTGCTCTTAACCACTGCCATCTCTCCAATTCCAGTATATAATTGGATAAACATCAGCCGCATGGCTATAGCTGTGGGTATAACTCAGAGCTAGAGCACTTGCTTAGACTGCATCCAAGCCCTAAGTTCACTCCCCAGCACTGCACTCGCTGACTACCCATGTGTATGCATGTATGTGCATACATGTATATGTGCATATACACACATAGTCAAAGCTATTGAATTGCACTAGTACAATGAGTTTGATATATAAATTATACAGTTTTAAATAACAGCACAAGATAATTTGCCATTAAGTGTTTCTCCACCTTGTGATAAGCTTCTGTCGGTCAGCCTCCTGCAGTAGTGCCTGGTGCCGAAGCCGGACAAAACTCAGCTCCCGTGCGCATCCTAAGGGAAAGTCTATTTTCCCCATACTGTGGTTCGAATTTTTCGTTTTCTTTAAAGTAGTCTTAAGTCTGCCAAACAAGGAGAGGAGGGAAGACGTGGGAAAAGAAAGTTCCCAAAGAAAAGCACGAGGAGCCTTTGATGGTTTTAAAAATAGCTGCCTGACAGGGTTTGCTGCGGAAGCAGCAGGCCAGAGAAAGGGTTAACCCCCAGCCTCAGAGCGAGGGCGTTGGCAGAGCCCAGCCGCGGTACCAGTCTGTACAGGGGAGCTGTCCTGCCTGCTGATTTATCATTCCCTAATGTCACGGGGATGGGATGTTGAAATTGTGGCTAGAATGTGAAATACGAAAAACACGAAGATTATGATTTAGCGTCTGGGCAAGCTCAGCGCAGGCCCTGGAAGAGCTGGTCCCCGGAGCTTCCTTGGCTCTGGCCTGTGGTTTTCCACTCCAGCCCTCGGAGGGGAGCAGGAGGTCAGGGCCACTGTGTGCTAGGGTAGAGCAGACAGGCAGAGGTGGGGTAAAAAAAAAAAAAAAAAAAACACTGAGACCACTTCTGTGCGGTGCATGCCAGCAGGACCAAAGTCAACTTTAATTAAACGGAGACCCGATGTTGAAGGATAAACACAACAGCGTGGGGTGTAAACAGCTTAAATCGGGATTCAAATGACACCTGTGGTGTCTAGACTGAGGTGCGTCCGGTTAATTTGCAGTCTCTTGAGAAGATGCAGATGAGTCGGATAATATCCCCAAATTTTGCTCATTAGTAAAAATAATAGCTTGAATTTTAAGGAGGCACCAAATAAGAGGGTGGGGCTAGTGGGAGCCTGGCTTCAACAGTTTTCTGCCGAGGAAGAGACAAGATAATAAGAAACGACCACACAAATCTTGCAATGAAAAAATGAAAGGTCACTGCTCAGTTAGATCTTTTCTTTCTTTTTCTTTCTTCCTTTCTTCCTTTCTTCCTTTCTTCCTTCCTTCCTTCCTTTCTTCCTTCCTTCCTTCCTTCCTTTCTTTCTTTCTTTCTTTCTTTCTTTCTTTTTCTTTCTTCCTTCCTTCGTTCCTTTTCTTCCTTCCTTCCTTCCTTCCTTTCTTTCTTTCTTTCTTTCTTTCTTTCTTTCTTTCTTTCTTTCTTTCTTTCTTTCTTTCTTTCTTTTCCTTCCTTTCTGGGTTTTACATAGTGTGCCAAAGTTTACTTTGCATTTCCACTTGTCACATGGCCCCATTTACAGAGGGAAAAACGAAGTTTCCACATTGTTTGTTGGTTATCAAGATAGGTGCTGACAACCATTCCCTCCCCTGTGTGGCTTATTTTAATTGCTTCCTGTCATACCAAATGCATCTACAAATATGGACTTTAAGAATTGGCCTCAAGACATGGGTGTGCATGATGAAAGTTAACCAGGATGGCGAAGCACTGAACCTGGAGATTCATTCATTTGTTCATTCATTCATTCATTCAGAAAAAGAAGAAAAACAAAAACACTGCCTCAGGCACTGTATGGAAACAAGTCAAAAATGCCTTCCCAAAGTGGCCAGTCTGCAGAGTGGGATGATGGAAGGGGCGTGGGCGTGTGCGTGTGCGTGTGTGTGTGCGTGCGTGTGGGGGGCTGCTAGCCACCCAGAGTTCTGAATCCATTTTGTAGCAATAGATGGTAAAAGGTTTGATTAGTCTTTTTTTATTTTTTCTGTCCAGCAACACTGGGCAATGGGACTTTGCTTAGAAGGCAGTATTTCAGATAACTGAGCACGATCACTCTTAAGAACCTATGTAAAGGCCACAGAGAGGGTACAGCGGGTGAAAGTGCTGGGCACACAAGCCTGATAACCTGAGTTCAGTCCCTGGAACCCAAGATGGAAGAAGTGAACCGTCTCCATATGTGCACATACACATCACACACACACACACACACACACACACACACACATCACATACACACACATTGCATATACACACATCGCATACACATACATCACATCACTCACACACACACATCACATACACACACACATCACATACACACACACACACATTGCATATACACACATCACCACATTGCATACACATACATCACATCACATACACACACATACATCACATCACTCACACACATACACACACACATCACATACACACACATACATTGCATCACACACACACATCACATAAACACACATTGCATATACACACATCACACATATCACATACACATACATCACATCACTCACACACATACACACACAACCAATCTCAAAAATTGTAAAGAAATTTTATTTTTGAGACAGGGTCTTAAGTAGCCCAGGCCAATGACCTTGAACTTCTGATCCTCCAGCCTCCACCTCCCAAGTGCTGGGATGATGTGGTGCTGGACACTGAGTGAAGGCTTCCTTCATGCTGGGCAAACACCCTACCAAATTACTCCCCTGCCCTGTCAAGGAATTTTTGCTGGGACTCACTCTGGTGCACAGAGCTTGCTTCCAGGCCTTTCTCTCCTGTCTTTGCTCTTTACCACCCTCAGTGGCAGTTGCTTTGGCCCGGGCAGTCAAGACTGGGAAGTGTCTCTGTCATGTATCACAGTCTTAATCTGCCACATGATCCGAGTCAAGCCCATCTCCTCTCTAACTGAGCTTCTCGGTTGGCAGTACAGATGAGCATCATAGATATTGAAAGCTGGGCCTAGTCTTGATGTTTTGCTGCTTGTATTTGCAACATGGAAGGCAATCCATGCCCAGGAAGCATCCTGGGAACACGATGTTGTGGGAACACGATGCTGTACACTAGGTGCCAGGCTGTGTTAGAATTGTAACGAAGTACCTGGACGGCTTTGAAGGAGGCCCCCCAGAGCTCTTGGAGGTTTAGGGGCTTGAAACTGAGGCACTTCGTACTTGTTAGGGTGCTCGAATGCATCTCTCTCCCTCCCTCCTTCCTTCCCTTCTCTCCTTAGGTCACCTTCCTCCCTTCCCTCCTCCCCCTCTTCCCCGTTCCTTCCATTCCTTTCTTCGTGGTCCCTTTCTCTTTCCTCCACCCTCCTTTCTTCCTTCCCTCCTTCCTCCTACTCTCCTTCCCTTCTTCCTTCTCTTCCTTTCTTCTCCCTCACTGCATCATTTTCGTTGTCTTTGTTTCTGCCCGGGGCCTAGAAGACTGAGGCGCTCTAGGTCTTCCCTGTAGGACCTAGACCTCAGGCTGGGTAGACGGAGTCCAATCACACTCATCAACTCTGCTGCTCTTTCGGAGGCAGGGGGAAATCTTCTCCTACCATGAATCTCTAACTCCCCGATGAAAAACACACTCTACATTTCTTTGGATCGACTTCATTGGCCTTGCTTTTAAAACTGATACCAAGAAATCCAGGAGCTTTTTACTAAATGGCGCCTGCTCTGTCGTGGCCCTGAACAAGCTGCTGGGAAATGCAGTGGGAAGCCTGGGTCCCTGCCAGGATGAAGGTGACACATGGTCCAGGTGGCTCACAGGACAATGCCACAACCCAGCCCACCAGCCTCATCCTACTCAAGAACATCTGTCTGCTTCCTCTCGAATGCCCAAAACTCTCAGAGGAAGCCCTACTGTTCTGAGAAGAAAGACATAGTAAAGCTGCTGTGACCTCTGCAAATATTTTTGTTTGCTGTTGTGATTTTTTTTTGCCATAAATGTGATACATGCTTATTGTAAAAAAAAAAAAATAGAAAACACAAACAGAAAAAAAGGAATAAAAATGGGCAAGAGTTGTACGTCTGAAAGGAACGCCGTCAATGTTGGGCCTGTTTCCTTCAGGTCGGCAGTCTTCAAGGGTTCCTGGACTGTGGAGGCCCGAGGCAAGCACCAGGAATACTACAAGGAGCACACAGAGCACAGTCCCAGGAGAGACAGACAGACAGACCTTGGCTGTAGAGTCATGACCCGGAAGTGTAACCCTCAGGGCTCTTCTGGAGTCTTGTGTTTGCTTTCCAGAAGAAACCTTTACATTGAAAAGACTAAGAGGCCTCGTCCAGGAGAGGAAGATAGCAGTGATTAATGTGTGAGTGAAAGGTGGGTTAGGGATGAGGGAAGAACGGAGGGCAGAGGCCTCCGGGAGCAGACCATGCCACCAGAGAAGAAACCCAGGCCGCCAGGCAGGGTAGGGTATTCTCCAACCTAGCTGTTAGCTACAGCTATGCCTTTGGTCCTGGAGTTGGGGTGGGTTTGTTGTTTTTGCTGTTTTCTCCCCACCCCACCCCCCAACACACCACCCAGTTTTCTTTTGATTCTGAACTTAATGTTATAGCATCATGTTTTACACTATTGTAAGTTATTGGGTAGCCTCTTAATAGGCCAGGCATTGTGTAGCTATTCCCTTCTTATTGACGATGAACCGATCCAAATTTTCTACCAAAAAAAAAAAGGAGCCTGTTTCTCCTTGCTTCGCCTTCTACTCTCCTGGTTGTTCTCCAAGGTCTCCAGGTAACAGCAAATTAGATGTAGTCATGCTCTTTTGTGCCAAATCAGAACTTGACCATCACCCAGAACCTGCTCCCTGCAGGACTCCTGGCAGCAGCCATTCAGTTCGCTTCCAGGAGTAGAATCAACACAGCTTTCACAGCCTCCGCCAAATAGTCCATTCCTGTGTCTGAAGATAAACTCACAGAACCAGTTTCCAGGAGGTACCAAGTCCTTTTTTCCTTCTCCTCTCCTGGGCACCCCTCAGCTGGGGAAAACAAAAAAAAAAAAAAAAAGATCCCAGTCAGCTGACAAAATGCCAACCTTTTATTAAACAAAAAAGCTTAGAAAGTAAGAAATAGCTCAGACAAAAATAGCTTTTACAGAAACTTACTCTTTCCTTCCTCCTAACCCCAACATCCATCCATTCAAGAAGGACTTACCTATAAAACAGAGGCTAAAACTAGCCTGGCCATCACAGCCTTGGGGACCTTCTAGTGGAGCAGAGAGTCGCATGCCACAGATAAACCAGGAGGCGTTCTATGAGCCACAATGCTGGGTGCCGTGAAGGTGACTCGGTGTGGAAGGATGGGCTGGGCGTGAGTGAGAGGGGAATGCTGTCACATGAACAAATGACTTCAGCTCTCTCATTGATGTCCCCCTCTACACAGTGCATAAAGTGTCTTGGGAACATTTACAGGCTCGTCTTCAGGATGGGTGGGCTTGGCCCTGGGACAGGGAAACACCCTGTCATCATTAGTTCACTTTTCATTTCCTCTGATCTTTGAGGCTTTAAAGATCAATAACCTGGTTCTAAAGATAAAAATCAAAGTACTAAACTCACACATGAATGAAGAGGTGCTCTTGATGTATGTGCCATTTACATACAGTTCATTGACTGTTCATCTTTATTTTTTATTATAACAATTATTATTATTATTTTTGAAAAAGTCTCATGAAGCCCAGTATGGTCTCGAACTTGCTATAGCTGAGGATAATTTGAACACCTGATCCTCATGCCTCCACCTCCCGAGGGCTGGGATTATGGGCACGGGCCACTAGAACTGGCTCATTGGTGGCTCTTTAAAAGTAGAATGCTCAGGGGTCTGGAGAGATGGCTCAGTGGTTAAGATTGCTCTTTTCAGAGGACCCGGGTTCAATTCCCAGCACCCACATGGCAGCTCACAACTGTCTGTAACTCTAGTTCTAGGGGTTCTGACACCTTCACACCGATGCACATTAAGTACGTTCATTTAAAAAAAAAATCTTACATTGGCAGATTCTCAGAAGAATAAGGTAGTCATTAGACTGTATTATTGATTTATTCTGTCCAACCAAATTAGTTGGAACTTTTGTGGTTATCAGTAACAGAAAACTGAACCTAAGGCGGCGGCCAAACGTTGTGAGCACTCAGCACAGCTCTGTGCACCCAGGGCGATGACTTTGTTCTCAGAAGCCATCTCCCCCCAGGGTCAGAAGGCAGCTGCCGTAGCTCAGCCTTAAATCCCTGCGGGGAAAGAGCTGAAGATCAGGGCCCACCCTGGGAGCTCGGGGCGGAGCTAAGTGTGAGGAGACAGGGGCCCCACAGAGCATCTGAGCTCTCTCTCTCTCTCTCTCTCTCTCTCTCTCTCTCTCTCTCTCTCTCTCTCTTCTCTCTCTCTCTCTCTCTCTCTCTCTCTCTCTCTCTCTCTCTCTCTCTCTCTCTCTCTCTCTCTTAGTGGGAGAAAGATAACTAGCTGGCAGTCTCACTGACCTCCCTCCCCAAACCCCTAGGCTTCCAACCTCGCTTTTTTTGATGGGACCCATATACAGAACTTAACAGAAGAGAGCTGGAAAATAATGAGAGAAATCACCCGGCTGGGTCCCGTCCAGATCTTTCCAGGCAGATGAAGATGTGTAAATGTTTCCAAGGAGAGAACTGAGCGAGGTGCCTGGCATCTGATGTCCTAACCCGACAGCTAACCCTTCCCCCCACACCTTCTCCCACCTCCTCCTCCTCCTTCTCCTGTCTGCCCTTCAACCGAAGAAGAAGTAGGTTCCACTTTCTCTCTCCAGGAAAGAATTCTGCTTGGTGCCATCGTCTCTTCTTCAGATCCCCCCGTAACAGTTTAGGGTCACATCATTTGATCATTACATCACCCAGCTTCCTTCATGGTTTTTCTTTTATCCTGATTCAGGTCCCTTCTCTTGAAAGCATTCCTGAATTTTTATGGAAAGAATAAAGCAGATGCTATATAAAATGTATTTTTTCGCAGTAAATATTTTTCCAAAGTGTTTCCCTCTCTCCCTCCCTCTCTCTCTCTCAGGTTTTTTTTTTTAATAGATGATTCCTCTGTGTAGCCTTGGCTATCTTGGAACTCACTCTGTAGCCCAGGCTGGCCTCGACTCACAGAGATCTACCTGCCTCTGCCTCCTCAGGGCTGGAATTAAAGGTGTGTGCCACCACTGCCCCACCACCCTGGCTCTTTTCAAATTTTCTACCTTGTACAAATTTCTGAACCTTTCTGAGCCTCCATATCTGTATCTATAAAGTGGTATCATTGCCTAATAATAAGAATAATAATAACAAGTTACTTCAGGTGTTGTTTTGTTTTTGTGGCAATTGACGCATTCAGAACTGTCTGGTACTAATGACTAACACGGTAGCCGCTGTCATTCCTCTTTTTATGTTTTTCTTTCTTTTGGTTTTTTTGAGGCAGGGTTTCTCTGTGTAGCCCTAGGTGTCCTGGAACTCACTCTGTAGCCCAGGCTGGCCTTGAACTCAGAGATCTGCCTCTGCCCCGAATGCTGGGATTAAAGGTGTGCGCCACCACCGCCTGGCATTCTTATCTTACTCCTCAGACTTGACATACACCTCTCTCTTTGGGAAATTCTCATCTTCGTTCAGTAAAATTATCCTCAGATCTGTTTCCTCCACCCCCCCCACAAACACAAAAATGAAAGCAGAATTTTTCATAAGGCCCACCCTGAGCCCACTAGGATGGCTTTTGTGAAGACGATGAACCATAATAAATGTTAGCAAAGATGTAGAGAAAAGAGGAACTCTCTGGTATTCCTAGTGGGGTTGTGAATTGTACAGCCGCCCTGGAAAACAATTATAAGTACCTTAAAAAGATGAAGCCTAGAGTTGCTAGGTGACCCCTCGATTCTCCTCCTAGGTGTGATTTCAGAAAGGACTGAAAACAATATCCACAAACACGCGAGCATACCTGCTCATGTCAGCACTACTCACAGCTCCTGGAAGGTTCAAAGAGCCCAAATCTTTGCCAATGCATGGGTGAACAACGGGTTACAAATTGTGGTATAAAAGTAGCTATTCCAGCATTAGCAAAAGAGTGAAGGGGTTGGTGAGATGATTCAATGGGTGGAAGCCTGAGGACCTGAGCTCAGACCCTAGCAGCCCTATACAAAGCCTGGCATCGTGCATGCACCTGTAAGACCAGTGATCAGCGAGGGGAGTGCAGAGACAGGGGGATTGCTGAGGCTTGTTGACCAGCCAACCTAGACAAAAAAAAAAAAAAAAATGTCCAAGTTCACAAAAGATCAAAAGATCCTGTCACGGGGAATAAGGGAGGAGAGTGACAGAGGCGGATATCAGATACCTTCCCCTGGCTTCTGCAAGCGTGTGTATTGACATGCACACCCACAAGGATGCACACACATGCACACGCGTGCACACACACACACAAGAATAAAGTACTAGCATATGCTACAAACATTATGCTAAATGGACCAATCCCAAATCATTATGCTAAGTGAAAGAACCCAGACACAAAAGGTCACACATTATAAGACTATATCTATATGAAATGCTCTGAATAGATCAAGCCAGAGAGAGAATTTGTGTGTTAGTTACCTCTTCTTCTCTCTGTGGCAGTGGCGGACAGAAGCAACTTTAGGAGAAAGGATCATTTACACGGTTTCAGGGGGTTTACATAAAATCAGAACAAATGGGATGCAAACTGTTGGTTCCAGAGAACCCTAGGGAAGGTGAACGGGAAGCGAGTTTAGTGAGTGAGGGGTTGACTCTGCTGACAGAACTGTTCTGAAACTAGGCAGAGTGTGATGGCCTGGCATTGTAAATGTGCTAAACGCCACTGCCCTGCCCACTTGAAAGTGGCTAATCTTATGTTTGGCAATCAGTGTAAAAGTGTATTAAAGTTTTATTTTATGTATGTGTGAGTGCCTGGATGTATGTCTGTATACCACATGAGTGCAGTGCCCGCAGAGGCCAAAAGAAGGCACGGGATCCCTGGGAACTAGAGGTATAAGCAGCTATTGAAAGGATGGTAAACGGTGCTGGTTGCGGTGCTGGTTACCACGTGGAAAGGTCACGGTCACGACAGAACCCAATGATAGTTTTTAGAGCTTTATTAGGAGGGAAAAGGGGTGGGGGGGGGAAGGGGACCACACCTGGTGAGAGAGAAAGATGGTGGAGGGGAGGGAGCAGAGCACAGCAGGAAACAGAGAGAGGGGGTGGGGTCTGTGTCCGGCTTTTTAAGGCGCATACGTAGTGGCCAACACCCCCCTATGACGTAAGACGCAAGACCCTGAGCTGCGCATGTACAGGAGTGAGGGCAGGGTCCTAACAGCTATGAGTTGCTAAGTGGCTGCTGGCAACGAAAACCCTGTCTTCTGTAAGAGCAGCAAGCACTCTTAACTACAAAGCCATGTCTCCAGCCCTGTAAAACTGTATTTAAACAAACCAAAAATTGAGGGGAAAAATGGGTTTGGAGAGATGGCTCATCGTAAGAGCAGTGACCGCTCTAGGACCCAGACTCTGTTCCTAGCACCCACATGGTGGCTGACCACCATTTGTAATTCTAGTTCCGGGAGATCTAATGCCCTCTTCTGGCTTCCTAGGCACCAGGCACACCTTTGGCAGAACACTCACATACATGAAATAAAATAATTTAACAAACCCAAACTTATACTTAATGCTTCTTGACTCCCTACTCTGGCTCGTTGGGTACCATACAGCAGCTGCCTGACTTGTCTCCGGTATAATCTTAAACCTCGGGCAATTCCTGGTACAGCCACCTGTGTAGACAGAGACAGCAGAGATCCCAGCCCTTGGACGTCTTTGTTTTGTTGTTTGTTTGTTTCCAATACTAAACCAGACTGGCCTCAAACTCAAGAAATCCGCCTTTCTCTGGGATTAAAGGAGTGCATCACTGCCTGGCTTGAGACGGGATCTTATAATGTAGTCCAGGCTATCCTTGAACTTGGAATTCTCCTGCCATCACCCACCATGTTAGGCTGGACCTTTCAATCTCTGAGTCTCCATCAAGAATCCCCCTATGCCTGATGCAGAGATAATTCTCCTCTCTCTCTTGCATTCTCACCTCACTCCATGACTTCCCAGAGGCCCCCACACCAGCCTGAGCCACCTGAAGCCCCAGGCTGAGCAAAGCCTCAAGATGGCTGCTTTTGCCCCCAGAGGCTGCTGGCCAGACAGCTGTGTGGAGAAAGCATCTTTCTTCCTGAGCCCTATGGATGCTCCCAGGCCTTCAGCTTCCTGCTGACCAAAACCTCAGGTCCCAGCCCCCTCAGGCCTCCTCCCCCTAAACTGGAAAGCATGTGTGACACAGCTCGCCTTCTCCCATGAGGCATTGCTGCTTTCTCAGGAAGTAGAATTCCGCGAGCACGTTCCTTCTGTTTTGTACCTTTGGTTCTCGTTCTCAGAGATTTTGCTGAAAATTTCTGGCACGCGTTTGCTGCCTTCTCCCAGCTTCTAGAACAGACCCAGATTTACCTGATTGCTTTGTGAAGGACCACATTGTCTGGTCATCTAATAAGCTGACTCTCTCCAGTGTGAAAACCATTAACTTGAACGCGTCTCTTCCTGCTCATAGTTACTGCTGTGGGGAGAAAACTTATATTCAACATCTTTGGCAGAATGTTTTCAGATATTGAAGCCTCACTTTCTGGCATGCCCTCCCCCAACCTGAGGAATTGGGGGGCAGTAATTAGAAAAGCCCAGGAGGAAGAAAGGATGAAATGTGGGTTCCCCTCCCTGATGCAGGGTCCAGCAAGTCAGGGCTTCTGAGAGAGAGTGTGGTCAAGGGCTGGGACTTGTCTGCCCTGTGGGCCATCACCTACCTTGGCCACAGTAGTTTACCCAGACGAGAAAAGAGACTCGTGAACAGACAGAGTGTCAAATGTGTGACCACTGCCAAGCAGCAGAGCCAGAATCCCCTGGTCAGGCTGCTGCTACCTGGTCTTTCTGCCTAAAGGAGGGTGGAGCCAGGCCAGGTGAGCTCACCTGACCACATCTCTGTGTGCACGCCTGAGCTTAACTTTAGAAAGTGTCTCGTTGCTGGGCTCTTATGGATCCTTCTCAGCCTGCGTGTGGATGCCCATGGGTGCCCATGGTCGTGGAGCTGTGAACATGCTCTAAGTGTGTCCCATCCCTGGAGGCAATGTCTTCAGAGATGTGCAGTGTGGAACTTGCACCTCTGTGTATCACGGCTCCTGACGATCACCTCTGCACCCCATTTCTTCTATGCGGTACTAGCTTTTTGTTGTTGTTGTTGTTGTTGTTTTAAATTTTTCAAGACAGGGCTTCTCTATGTAACAGTCCGGGCTGTCCTGGAACTCACTTTGTAGACCAGGCTGGCCTTGAACTCAGACATCTATCTGCCTCTGCCTCCCGAGTGCTGGGATTCAAAGCATGTGCCACCACGCCGGGATTTCCTCCTTCCTTTCTACCCTTCCCTGCCTCCTTTTCTTCCTGTGTGGTGGTGTTATTGACCACACACTGTCTTTAGGAGTTGTGCTATGAATTGAGTATACAATTATAACAAAGCGGGGTTCCTGCCCTTTGTTAAACTCTTGTCTTGTTCTTCCTCCAGGAAGCCTTCTCAAACTGCACCCCCACAACTGCATGAGATACCTGCTGGCTGACCCACAAAGATCTACAATTGCTCTAGGACTCCAGGAGATCTGGAGACTGGGCAGGAGGGGCTGAGAGTGACCTGCCTAGAGCGGGCTGAGGAACTCCATTCCTTCCCACTTCCTATTCCTCAGAGTGCCCTGGGGGCATTTTTTTGCCTCTCATTAGAGGAGCAGCCATTAAAGTGGAGCCCAGAGCATGGCTTCTGCTTGCCAAGAAGGCCACAGAGCTGTAGAAGGTCCCAGGAAGAAAAGGTTTACCACCCAGGCCTGCCTCCCGGGGTGCAAAACAACCCCTAATGAGTCCTCTCCAGGGGAGGGTGAAGTCACCTGCAGAGAGGCAGCTGAGCCTAAGGTGTTCTCCAGGAGGCTTAAAATAGCCAGGCTCCCTCCACAAACACCTTCCCCACACTGTTTAGGCAGGTGAATGCCAGGAAACTAATGAATCGCAGCTTAGTGAATTAATTGTTGATGAAATAATGCGAATCGTGAGCTTCCTGTTCATCAGTCTCTACAGAAATTAATTAGCCCCGCTTGGCAGCAAGCTGGATCAAATTTTCAACTTAATTTATGAATTTGGCCAAATTGTCTATGGGAAGTCTCGCCTGGAGGACCTTCTGTGGCTGTGTCGTGTCCCAACAGGCCTCGCCTTTCATGGAAGTGATTGCCTTAAGAGAGCCCCAACCAGAGAACAGGGTGGAGGAGGGAGGAGGGGACATGAGGCTCCAGCCAGATCCATGCCCGCCCCTGTTGTCTGCCTCAGCCCACCCCAAGGACTCTGGTCTGCTGGCTAAGCTGAGGGAGGATGAGTCCCACGGAGGGCCCGGATGCAGGCTTTGCTTTGAATTCTAATTAAAACGTACTAATTCAATTGCAAGATGAGGGGAAAGACAAATTAATGAGAAGCAAGAGGGGGTTAAAACAGGAAGGGGAGAGCTTGTGTAGTCAGGGACACCAATTTGAGAAAGTGACTTTTATGGTGGTGCAAATTAGCACCTTGGTCCTATAGGCCCTGGGACAGCACAGAGGATGCTGACTGCTGAGGCGCCTGGCTGACTTTCGTAGCCCCTGTCACTGTGTGGGACAGGTCCTGGGACTTCTACTGAGCAGCAGAGAATATGAAATTAGCCAGTGAGCCAGGTGACTCTGAGGTCACAGGTCCATGAACCACATTTGTGAGAGTGTAACCATGCATCTATGTGTATACACGATCTCTTTATGTCCTTAAAATGCCAGCTTTATCGTGGAAAACGCTGTGAACCAAAGTTCACAGTTAAGGCAGAAATGAAATTGCTTATGGAGTATGTTCCAGTCTTAGAGCGTCCTAACCAACCGCAGAGCGGGAAAAGAGCATCCTAGGGCCTTGTGGTCATTTTATCTACTTAGAATTATTTGCTAATTCAAACAATAATTACATGTGGGGAACACACAGGGAATGCACTCAGGAAGCTTGTCTCTACTGTGGACATAAGCACAAGCCAGAAGCATCTGCTCTCGGACACCAGCTTTTTTGTTTTGTTTTTAAAGACAGGGTCTCCTCTAGCCCAGGCTGGCTTTGAATTTTCTGCGTAGCCAGAGATGACATTGAGCTTCTCATACTCTTGCCGCCTCCTCCCAGGAGCTGGGATCACAGGGGTTTGTCCTATGCCCAGTACATATGGTGCTAGAGATCAAACCCAGGGCAACTGAGCTGCATTCCTGCCTTCTCTATTAAAATGTTGACTTGGTAGCTTCTCACAGACCTCATTTCTCAATTCCGAGTTCTATACTTGCTTGTTTTATAAATGCAATGTTCAAAGCTTGATATATAACTACACTAGCTTGATATATAACTACACTATCGCTGTGTGTATGTGTGTGTGTGTGTGTGTGTGTGTGTGTGTGTGTGTGTGTGTGTGTGTGTGTGTTTGTGTGTGTGTGTGTGTGTGTATTTGCAGTGCTAGGGGTCCAAACCCAGGACCTTGAGCATGCTGGCCAAGTGCTCTACTACTGAGCTACACTTGTGTGCATGGTGATTTAAGTTTGTCCTCAAATTTAATTTAGTTCAGAAAGGTCCTTGTCTTCCAAGGGGAGATTGAGTAGCGGCCATTTCAGGGAATGTCAGCGTGGGAGGAAGCCTGTTTGCTCAAGACTACTCTTCTGTAGCTGCCCTTGAGCCCTTAAGAGGCATGTTTTTATGAGTTCCACTCGTGTGTGTCTGTGTATCTGTGTGTGTGTGTGTGTGTGTGTGTGTGTGTGTGTGTGTGTGTGTGTGGCCACGCATGCACATGTAGAGGCCAGCGATCAACATTTTCCTTCATCACTCACCACCTTAATTTTGAGACAAGGTCTCTCACTGAACTTGCACTGATTCAGCCAGACTGACTGACCAGAAAGTTCTGAAGTATCATCCTGTCTTGGCCTGTACCAGTGCTGGGGTTACAGGGATGTACTCCTGCAACTGACTTGTATGTGGGTGATGGGAATCAAACTCAGGTCTTCCTGCTTGCCCAGCAAGCACCCTACCCCCTGAGCCATCTCCCCAACCCCTTAGGTTGCACTCTTGACTGAGATCTCCAATCGGACTCCATGAGGGACCTCACTGCGTACCCAGATCTGTTGCTTCATCAGACAACATATTAAATGGAGAGAGTGTGCTGGAAGTTCCTCCTCCTCTCCCCTCCTCCCCTCTGTGGGCGTAGTGACTGCAGCCAGACTACCCTTCCCTTCAGGAATTTGTGATGTTATTACCAGCTCACCCCGTGACCTCAGGCTGTGTCTGCCTTTTGTTTACCCTTATTCTCAAACTGCCAGGTACATAATTCCATGGTTCCCTCAGGTAGCTTCTTGAGAGACTATGGATTGCAGAAGTGTGTGTGTGTGTGTGTGTGTGTGTGTGTGTGTGTGTGTGTGTGTGTGTACAACTTGGGGTGGAGCACTAGGCAAAGAGATAGCATGTACTAAAGCCCAGGCATGTTTTAGCCCAACTTCCCAGCTAGTCAATGTCCCTTACTCTCTCCCAGCTCACCCCCAGGTCTTTACAAAGGGGATCCTGGCCCAAGCTGTCATTTTCCTACCTTGTCCAGTTAAATGCTTATGGGGCCTGGTGCACATGCTGGTCACCCTCCACAAGGGTGCCCTGATGCTGTTTTCTACACTTTCTTCTTTTTTTCTGGCCCCACACCATTCTTGACCTGTCACAGCTGGTGTGCGATCATCACAGTTTTCTAAGTCCCTCTGGGGAAAACACATTCATTTCTCTCTCTCTCCCCGCTCCTCCCCTCTCTCTCCCTCTCTCTGCATAATGTGAACACTAAAGAAAGACTGCGGGTCTCTGTTCTGTGTCTATCCCCTCTTCCACCATGGGAACATTTGAGGACAAATTACTGTTTACGGACTATGACGAAATCTAATGGAGGAGGGCTTAATGTTAAGACCAATCGTGCTGAATATCCAAAAGGTTTTCTCCGCTGACAGTGGATCAGCACAGTAAGTCTCCTTGCTGCCTGTCACGCAGAAGTGTCATTTAGTAAGATCTGTCCTTCCCTTCTCTCCTTTGTCCTTTCTATTATGTCACTGACGCCTACGAAACAGAGACTAACCCAACAGTGAGAGCTGGGAGCGAGCTGCTCTGCTGTCTCTTACTAGCCGGGGATCCCGTGCAAGTCTTTAAACTCAGACGATAATATGAGTTTCGCCTCCCTGCCCCTGGGTGGGGGAGGGCTGTGAAGGTTAGATGAGATGGTGTGTGCACTGGAGAGTGATGGTTACACCAGGGGGGTTAGTACGTTGTGCTTTGGTAGACAGTTTTTGGCAAGGCAATACTTTGCACAGACATTTCTGATTGTCTTGTTATTAAACAGCTGGGGGGAAATGAATTGTTTAGAGTTGGCTGGATGTCGTAAGTGGGCTCCTGAACAGATCCTGAGTTTATCATGGGAACTTCACAGCCTTCATCATAGTCACTTCGGTGTGCCGAGACAGATCCCGATTTTGATCCTTCGTATTTCACAACTCCCCGTGGTTTAGTTTACTTTAGCTTCGTATGCGTTAAGTCTCAGTGGATCCACCTTTGGGTGCTCTGGGAACTTGCGTTTGAAGTGAGCATCAGGAGTTTTCATGGAGGAGCATAGGATGTGTCTAAGGGTTCTTTTTCTCAATTGTGTAAATCTTACCTTCAAATTCCTGCCTGGGATGTGTGAACTCTTATTTATTTGTTTATTCAATATATTGTATGATGCCTGGTCACTTGTGCCCATTTCCTTGAGAACTATGGGGACACCCAGGACTCTCAATGCTACAAGTCAGGGTTCCCAGGCCAGACAAGAGAGCTGACTGCATTGCTGTGAGGTGGAGTTTGTTCATATATTTATAGAGAGAAGGAAGGCAGGAAACTGAGGAATAAATTATTGGTGCCACAAATGTCCTTTACACTTCTCTAAAACCACCTGTCTGTCATGTGCAAATATTACATTTCAATGTCCATATTTAAGAGGCACCACTCTTGCTGTAGACAGCATTATAGTAGGAAATACCTTCTAAGAGTTGCTGCCTGGCAAATATCGCATTGTGAGGACTTGCAGACGAAGTAAGATTGTGGAAGCTGCACACGTCAGATTGGACTGCCCCTACTCTCTTCTAACTAAAGGACTTAGTAGCAAAGGAACGAACTATAAACGGGGAGCAGGTGCCGTGGGACTTCACTATGTCCATGCACTACTAAATTCCAAAAGCAGAGTTGGGGATTAATGTTTTCTTCTAGTCAGAAGCAACCTGGATTGGAAACGAACTCAGTTATGAAACCACCTAAACGCCGTCCTAGATGGGGTGGTGCTAGCCCAGGTTCCCTTGGCAAGTGAGGGGCAGCGCAGACGGGGTTAGGACCACTATCGCGGGTTACAAGTCACATGCATCCACGTCACCACTTTGCTTCCTCACTTAACTTTCCCTGCTTCCGGTCTATTCACCTTTAGCCTGTGGCATTTTGGATGAAATCATGAAACAGATCATGCTGGCTAGTTTTAGGTCAACTTCGCACAAGCTAAGGTCGTCTGAAAGGAGGGAACCTCAATTAAGAACATGCCTCCATAAGATCGGGCTACAGGCAAACCTGTTGGGCATTTTCTTAATTAGTGATTGTGGGTGGTGCCACTCCTGGGTTGGTGGTCCTGGGTTCTATAAGAAAGCAGACTAAACAAGCCATGAAGAGCAAACCAATAAGCAGCACCCCTCCATGGCCTCTGCATCAGCTCCTGCCTCCAGGATCCTGCTTTTGAGTTCCAGTCCCGACTTCCTTCGGTGATGAACAGTGATGTGGAAGTGTGAGCTAAATAAACCTTTTTTTCCCCAAGTTGCTTTGGCCATGGTGTTTCATCACAGCAATAGTGACCCTAAAACAGAGATGCTGAGTTCACCATGGAACATTCATTGCCTTTGGGCTATAAAAGCCTTATCATATCCACTTCGGAGATTTTGATTGTTATTACTTCACAACTCTCCATGGTGACAAATTAAAATAAAATTTATTTTATTCAAGTTTCTCTGGCAAACCACTCATCAGATCTGAGAATTGCCTGTACTTCTGAGACTTAAGCACTCATGTCCAGTCTGAAACCTGTTACTCTCACTTGACTCTGTCTCCCAAAGTTCCCTCCACCACAAGTTAGATACTATATATGTCTGCTGAGGGTGCCTAGGAACCAAAAGTCAACAAAAAAGAATTTTATCCACAAATCCCTCAGTTATCAAATATGACTTTACTGCCCTCAGTCTAGGAGTAATCAAGAAAGAATGAGGCACCAAAAACTGGCTGCCTTCTGAACTTGTGAATTTTAACTATAAACAAACAAACAAACAAATAAATAAGTTTTAACTACAAATGAGTAAATAGAAGGGGACTGAACATACATAACATGTAATGAGAATAAAGAAGAACATCCCAAACTTGGTAGAAAGATCAGAAATATAAATTCAGCAAAACTTAACTTGTCAACATAAAAGGTAAGTACAAAAAATAACAACATCAGTGATAGAACAGAGGACCCCACTATTACGGACTGATAGTTGTGTGTTCCTGGACTGGTGTACTGAAGCCCTGGTCCCCAGTGTGATGGTACTTCCTGGACTGGTATACTGAAGCCCTGGTCCCCAGTGTGATGGTACTTCCTGGACTGGTGTACTGAAGCCCTGGTCCCCAGTGTGATGGTACTTCCTGGACTGGTGTATTAGAGCCCTGGTCCCCAGTGTGATGGTACTTACAGGCGATTTTTTCAGGATGTAACTGAGTTTAGTCTGATGTGAACCTACGTGGAAGCTTTTCAAAGGAAGCTTTTCAGAAGGCTGGGGACAGAATCTTTACCATTTTAGGGCCAAATCTTTATCATCATTTCTATTCAAAATACATTTTGGGAAATGTCAGCTGTTTAGGGAAAGGAGCTAGTTTGCTCAAGTTTTTTTCTCAGAATTCTTCTTCTCAGAGACACAGGTGACTCACTGCTAGTGTGGAGCGTCCCAACCTGGATACTCTGTCTGTCTTGTTTCTGTTAGGTAGTCACTGGCAGAGTCCTCTGTCACTAAAACTGAGTCGGAAAAGGAGACTGTCATTGTGGTCAGCAACTGGGAAGAAAGCTGTGTGACACAGAACTGCAGAGTTCTGTTTGGAGGATAAGATTTCTAAGATCTTGGGAGAAATTAAAGAGAGCGCAGGGTGCAGGGTTCATAAATAGGGCAATAAATGGTTCATCTCACAGATGTAGTCCATAGATTAGGACGGCTGAGAGTTAGGGCACGAAGCACCTCTAAGGCCGTGCTGTGACTCAGCTGGAAAGTGCTCAGGATCACCTGGTGATGTCTGCTCTGGACACAGGAAGGGAGAATAGAAACACATAGGACAGTACCAATGGAAGAGAAGCAAGAATTGAGAAAGTTAAGGACTTTAATATTTTTTAAAAGATGTTCATTTCACTTAATTTTCTCCACAAAGCACATAAATAAATGATACTCTGTTGTCACAGCTCTCAGAGTTCATAATGCTGACAACCGCGGTCAGTAATTTCCATGGGAGTCACTCCATCCAGTATGAGTACACGAGGTGATATTTGAGTTCTTCAAGCAGCCACGCACAACTTGTGAACACTGGTCTGAGTTAATGTTTCATTTCAGTTCTTTTAATAAAGACTAACTCAGGCACTCTCATTAGCTGGCTGATGAAAATGTTCATAGTTCTCTGTGCCAACTGAAGCACAACTTAAATATTTATTTTTCAAGGAGTCCAAATTGCAGAAGAAATGATAGGCATGGTTTTCCAAGGAGAGAAGGGGTCTGGGATGGGAATGGGAAGTTAGGTCCTGCATAACATTTTCCAGTTGATGGATTACCAGTCAGATTAATCCTTATGAAAATCCAAAAGCCTTCAGCAACAGGCAAACCTGTCCTTGTCAGCCCCATGTCATGTCAGTACCTGGAGAAGGGGAAATTTTACTGGACAGCAAAGCAAGTTTCCAACCAACAGTTGGTCACCTTTGCTGTCCTTCTGCCTTTCCCAGCATCCTTCCACCTTTCCCAGCATCCATCCGCCCTTCCCCAGCATCCTTCCACCTTTTCCAGCATCCATCCGCCCTTCCCCAGCATCCTTCCACCAAGCTCCCTCCCTCACTTGCTGTTTTTGGACCATCTGATGCACTCACAGGTTTCCACCCCTTTGGCACATGACTTTCCTTCTACCTAGGATTATCTAGAAATGTCTCCTTGTTTGTTTGTTTGGAGTTTGTTTTTGTTTTGTAGGACAGGGCTTCTCTGTATAGCCTTGGCTGTCCTGGATCTCACTCTGTAGACCAGGCTGGCCTGGAACTCACAGAGATCCACTTGCCTCTGCCTCCCAAGTGCTGGGAGTAAAGGCATGCACCACCACTGCCTGGCTCAAAATCAACTTCTTATTCCCTCCAAGTGTGAATGATCCATAAGAGGGTGTTAGATCCCCTAGAACTGGAATGGTGAGCTGCCATATGGGTACTAGGAATCAAACCTTGGTCCTCTGAGAGAGTAGCAAGCACTTACCTGCTGAGCCACCTCTCCAGCCACAGGAAGATATTTTAAAGCACATCTGCATTGAATGTGCACAGACTCTTCCTTGTGTATTCCCTAAGCAATACACAGCTATTTATATAGCATTTGTATTTGATTAGGTAGTATATAATAAGTAACCTGGAAACTACATGAAATCCATAGAAGGAAACTCAAATAGCAAAAATAATAAAAAATAAAATGAATATGGAAGAACACATATCAGCTACATGCAAACACTATGCCATTTTACACAATGGAATTAAGCATCAGATATTTGGGTACCACGGAACGAACACCTCACAAATGCTAAGGGTGTCTAGCTGTGCTTTCTTTTCCGCCAAAGGTTTTTTTTTTTTCCTCCACTGTTTCCCAGTGCCTTTCTAATGTGTCTATTATGACTCTCATCAAGTTGGATTAACACTACTCAGATACAAGAACTCATCACTCCCTAGAAAGGCCAAGCCTTTCAAGGTCAAAAGTGTGACCTTGTCTTTGTTTCCAGCCCTGTCTCCTGACTATCACACTCGGTGTGGCTTCATGTGCTGACTGTAGGCTTCCTACATGGGAACTCTCAAATACAACGGCAGCAGATGCTCTGGCTTGGCTTCTCACTGAAGGAGAAATCACAAGGGAAAAACAATTGACAGACTTAATGCATTTTTTAAAAGTTTGAGAAATAGAATAGATTTCTTTTTTTCAAGAAAGCCATTTTTAAGACCCAATTTCAAAAATAAAGACAGTCCAAAAAAAAGTGGATACACCGGCAATTTATATAGGAATATAAGTTTCTAAACAAGTATACAATGCAACTCAGGCTATGTAATATAGTATTATAAATCAGGTTTGCAAAGACTTACAGAGTATTCTTTTTTTTTTTTGAAAGTAAAATTTAATTCTATACAGAAAATAACATTAACTTAGTAGCCTTTGTTTAACAAGAGGAATTAATTCTCCATGGAGGAAAATGGAATGGGACAACAAGCAGCATTAAGTTCATAGGCACACAGACTAGTGCTCAACCTGCTAGCACAAATTCCAACACAGAACATATGGCTAAGTCACAGCTAAACCTTCCATCTCCAAACTGTATACTCTCCCTATGCATCTAAGGCAAGGAATCAACACTTTGAACATAAATGTCTCCACAAGAAAAGGAGAATTAAATCAGACAAAAGATAAGTAAAACTCCTTCAAAAACAGCTGCTAGACATAACCACAAAGTCTGTGACACTAACAATGGATGGGGTGAATCAGTTTAGCTGCTAGCTGTTGAACACCAGTGTTTCAAGATACAACTTTTAGAAACATGTTTTATTTGTTTTGCTTATACCATCAGAACTGAAACTACTGTCTGTCATTTCCCTCAAACAGGGAAATCGATCTAAAACATATACTGGTGCTTTTCAAAAGATAGCAATTTTAAAAGGGTGGTAGCAGCAGGCATTTGATCTTTTTCAAGAACTTTCAGGCTGCAGGAGAAAAACATGTGACCAAAAGTGTTATGATTATCCATCCATTAGAGATTTTCATCAGTACCTACACCAATTTAGATAACAATACAGCTGCTTGTATTCTTATGGAGTGATGTTGACAGAAAATGCATACAGGTTATCGTGCCACAAGCAGATACGTGTAGAAGAGTACATATTTCAGGGGATGGAGAGACAGTTGGGCAGTTAAGAGCTTCTCTTGTTCTTGCAGAAGACATGGGTTCAATTCCCACCATCTAAATGAACACTCACAATCATCTGTAATTTCAGTTTCTGGCAGCCGGCTGAGGAGTCGAACTCCAGGAGAGCAGGCAAGCCTGGGGAGGTGATCCTGGAGGAACCGCTACTCTCTCCCTCAGGCTTCTATCTCTTCATGGCAACAGGAAGCCTGAAGGAGCATCGCAGTAGCAGGTAGCAATCGCCCAGGGCTGGGGAGGGAGGAACATGCCCGCACCATCACAGATGGTGAGTGGGACACCCAGAATTTCATCTGGGACCCCTGAGACTGTGATTCTAGGAACAAGGGAGAAACTTGGAAATAGGCGGGTATTCACAAAGACGAAAGCTCAATTTTGCCTCACAGTAAGAAATACTAACACTTTTCATAGTGGTGACCGAGGGACCAACAGTAAGCAGTGGAATTGGAAGATCTGAAGACATTTGATCTGAAGACACGAGTGCCCCTCCCCACCACACACACACAATGTGCAGTCTCACATTGTGTGTGTGTGTGTGTGTGTGTGTGTGTGTGTGTGTGTGTGATATAGGCACATGTGAGCTATGCTGCACATGGGGTGGTCAGAGGAGAGCCTCCATCGTCAGCTCACACCTTCTACTGTGTTTAAGATAAGATCTCTTGCTGTTTTCCATCATCTTCGCCAGGCTAGCTAGCCTGCGAGCTTCCAGGGATTCCGTCTCCCGCTCCCATCTTGCCATAGGCACCCTGGGACCTCAGACAGGCATGTGCTACTGCACCCAGCTTCACATGAGTGAGGAATATCCAAACTTGGGTCCTCACACCTGTGTGACGTGAGCCATCTCCCCAGGTCCCAGAGTGCATATTCCTTTCAAGGATGCACAGGACACTTTATCAAAACTGATTCTGTAGTACAGGAGCAAAACAGTAGGTCTAAATGAATCTCAGAATTTTTATTACATAGGACACATTCTAATATTACATAAAATAACTTACACATCTATGAAAATGTAACAATAAAATCCTCAAATGCTTAGCTGTTAAATAATACACTCTTTTTTTTAAAAAAAAAAAAAAAGCAGGATCTCATTCTGTCGTCAAGGCTAGTCTTGAACTCTTGAGATCAAGTGATTTTCCTGCCTCAGTTTTCCAAGTGCTGAGATCACAAGTGCATACTACCCCACAAATCATATACTTCTGAAATGACACGTACATCAAAGAAAGGTCATAATGGAAATTGCTAAATATTTTAAGCGATAGTGATGTATGATACCACAATATGTGGGCTGCAACTAAACCCGTGGATAAAAGGAAGTTTACGCATTTAAATGCATTTAATAGAAAAGAAAAAAAGGTAAATTATCTGAAGGGTCATCACATAAAATTAGAAAAAAGAACAAACTTGTTTAATATCCCTTAGCCTTGAGTTTTCATTCTATGGGAAACATGCTTAGCTTAATTAACAGCGTGAACCCCATTTGGTCCTGTGTTATGTGAGGACTCAAACCTGTCACCATCATTGCCTTATAATGTACAATGTCCTCAGTCCTATCTGATTATGAGGCGCTATAATTAGAGTCCCTCTCTCTTCCTCCCATTCATAATGTCACAAGGGTACCTCTATTGCCTGGTCCCCCCTTCCTCCTTCACTTATAGCTTACCTCCCTTGCATAATTACACCCCAAGGCATGCTAAAACCCGCCCTGACACTTCCTCTGTGTCCTTCTTAGAGCACAAGGATTCAAGCTCAGATTCTAAAGTCTAACAAACAAGCTTCAAACACACAGCTCCCCCACTTGCGGGTGATCTGTGACACTCAAGTTTCCTTGCCTGGGACCTTGCAGCCTTGTAGGAGAAACAAGCTTGGGGGAAAGCAGCTTATTCGGCAAGTCTCAACTCACTGAGGGGAGAGCAACAAGAAATCCTTTTATATACCTCAAACCTGCCAGCTGTTCTTTCAAGCCCCGCTTTCCTGTGAGATTGTGGCCCCCTTCTCATAGTTCATGAAGGTTCTGTTCCTCAGCGATTTTTTCATTTGCTCATTTTGTCATTTTCATTGTGACTTTGAATAGTCTTGTTTCTTTAAGTCTTGTTCAGCAAATAACTACAGATTCTGAAGTGGCTGTCTGGACTGGAAGAGCAGCTTTGCCCCTTGCTAAGAGCTTGGCCTCTCACCCTCTGTTCCCAGCCTCTTCCTCCGCAGGATGGAAGTAAGACAGTAGAGGCTTGCGGTGATGGCGTGAGTGGATGCGATGGGAACCTTAGGGCAGGGCCCCGCACCAGGCGATGCTCACACACTCTGCTGTGGCTGTTGTCAACTTAGAGCTCCTCTTCTCTTTTGCCCCTCCCCTCGTCATTTCCATGCCATCGTTCAGAAGAAAATGACATTGGGTCCTTCAGGAAGAAATAAAAGACAGCTGTCACTGCCCTTGACTCTCCTAAGGAGGAAGAACACACTACCCATGGGCTTGATGCCTACAGGTGTCGCCTTTAGTCTTTGGACTCACGTCTTTCCTCCCCGAATCTCAGAATCCTCCTTTGTGCCTCTGACCATACTCAATGGAGTCCTGGGCTCCCAAACGCACCCATCCTCAGCTCACCAAACTCGGCAACCAACACAACACTCATGAATTCATCTTATGATCTGATTTAGACCAAAACTCCAGCCCAGGGACCAGATGACAGGAGGATGGGCCCTGCCCTCTCCCCTGACTGCAGCCCTACCATGGAGCTTCCCTCTCCTAAGACTTCCATTCCCGTGTATCTTGGATATCGCTGTATCAGGCTAGGTCTAGGGACTCATTGGCTCTTAGATAAACCAGGAGTCTATAGAACTCACATCCTTCTAGCTTGATCAGCGTTTCTCCTGGGGCCTCCCTGCTTTGGCTTTTGGAGAGAAGCAACTCCCTCCACCACCCAACAAGCCAACTATGTTTTCTGACCCCCCTCCCACCTGTCCTCCTTCACAGCCAGTGTGCAGGCTGGATGGAGGTTGTTGACAAGTTTTCCCCAACAGCCCGATGTCATGGTTCCCTGACCCTAAAACATGGAATCCTTGATCCTTTTATTACCTGCAGGCATCAGTTACTTATAAGTATATGTCCGCCAACACCATTCTATGACATACAATTTTTTAAATGGAATTAGCATATTGTTTTAAAGTACATTGAATTAATTAATTAATGAAGACGGGCTTATTAAAATATATATAAATATAGTAACAGGGTCACAAATTTAAGTGACAATAATAATACAAGTGCTAAAATATAAACATGATAATTATATAAAAGGCATTTATCATTAAACAAGTACTGCGATGAGCCAGGTAAACTTTTGGCTTTTCATGTAAAAGTGAGGATAGATGTCGGTGATTTTATGTGATTAGCCTAAAACTTGGCTCTTCCCATGGGTCAGGTATTTTTGCAGAAGCTTTACAAATGTTCAGCTCCTGAGCACTTGAGAGGCAGAAGCAGAAGGGATCAGAAGATCAAGATCTCCTTGACTATACATTGAGCCCAGGACCAGGCCGGGCTACATGATCCCTTGTCCAACACAGCAACAGAAGCAAACAAAAAAAGGTACACAGATACTCAGCTAACCCTCATGGTGAGCCTATGAGAAAGTGTACACTGTTGTCAAGTCTACATTAGAAATGAAGAAACTGAGGCAGGATGTCTCACTGCGAATCTTGGCAAGCCTCCACAGCTGCTAAGCGTCAGAGTAGAAACCCAGGAGGACTGGCTCTTGAGGCAGTGATCGGCCACAAACACTTGGCTGCCAATGTATGTATGGCTTTGCCATTTGACTCCAAGTTCAGGGACAGATGATGGAAGAAACCCTAGAGCGCCAAGACTCTGGGTTCAGTGGCAAACACAGCCCACAGGCAGAAACTGTACGAGCAGTTCACCCTGAGCAAACACACTTGGACAGGCGTGGCATCATTCACCTTTGAAAACACCTCTGCCTATCTCCTCTCATCAGTCTTTCCATCAGGGAAATGGGCTCACACAATGTGCACCCACAGCAATTAGATGCAAGGACGAATTAGTGCCAAAAATGTGTGTCAAGCTCACCTAGAGATGTCACAATGGGGGCAAGGTAGTCTCACATAAATTCCAGTTTTGCATCCTGTGGCCCGTTCCTCTCTGGGCAGGAGGTGGTGCCCCGTCTTGTTGAGATCGGATTTCCAAACGCAACCATGTGTTTTCTTTCATCCAAATGACTGTGCTCACCTCAGGAGCAGCCTTTAATTTTCTTCTTGGAACCGAGGACCATCCTTACAGCAACAAAAGGTCCCTAGGATGGTGAGGTAAGATTTGAATTAAGATACCTTGGCATGCTGCACTCCACAGCAATTAACGGGCAACAGGTTTTTAGCAGCGCCCACTCTCTCAAGGGCAGCTACCCTTTGTCTTAGGAATCCCTGCCTATCCCACTTTCAAGCATTCTGATGAAGCAGCCCCCAGCAGCTAGATCTCTACAAGGTGCTAAGTGAAGTGGATGTCACAGAGGAGCCTCTGCCATGGGCCGTGACCGAGAAGCCATGTGGTTATCAAGTTCTAGTGGGTGACTTTGGACCAGTGCGCTTGACTCAGAGGAGGCTGGCCATCCATCTGGCCCATTATTGAGTCTCTTCCTTACTCTCACCTGCCTTTTGGGCTCGGCTACTCATTAGTACCTCTCTCATGAGGAGAGAAGAGAAAAGGGAAAAAGAGCCAACTTTGGCTTGTCCATTTGGCTCCTTGTCAGCAACTCGGCTACGTGTGTAATCTGATGGAGCCGTGGTCCAAGGTGGAATCTGGACTCTTTCCCTCTCCAGCCCTTGCCAGGCATGTGAACTCCTGTTGAGGCTTCAAGTCCCTGCCTTCCCAAAGGCCCCCAGGGCAGTCAGAGGTTAGTCACACTCCCTGCCTGGTTCCTGGAGCCCCCTCCAGGACTGAGAACACTCACCACATTGTGTAGTAATTATCAGGCCCTGTCTGTCTGCCATTGGACAGGAGCTCCTGGAGGGTGGGGCTGTATTCTTTCCCTCAGCTCAAATCCCAGGGGGTTGGGGCCCAGTGCCTGACTATGATTGCTGGGTAAGAAGTGGATTCCGAAGGAACAAATATTCCCAGGAGCCTTTATTTGATGTTTCCTCAGAAAATCAAAAGTTAATTAATACATTTAAGGGTTTGTGAAGGATTTTTGGTCTCCATTTTTTTTTAAGGAATGTTGCTTTTAGTTTTGTTTTGTTTATTAATTGTTTTTAAGGAAATCATCACCCAGGACTTCTGGGGATGGGAAGGCTTTTGTAACAGCTGTAGTCACTTCATTTGTTCAGAGAAGTTTATCGATACTCTGTCACGTACTGAGTACTACCTTAGGTCCCGGAGAAACAGAATAGGCAAAACCTCGTGCTCTTGGAGTATAGTGTTCAACAAGGGTGTCCTTCCTCAGGTACCAGCTCTCTCCTATAGTTCCCCACTTTTATTTATCTCTTGAGGCCCTTTCCCTGAATAAAACCAACAACTTAAATAGTTTCCACCAAATACGCACAAAAATCCAGATTCCAACTTTGAAGAAACGCTGGAAATACCAGGTTCCCCTTTGGGAGGAAGCAAGTATTAAAGGAAAGCCAGGGTGAGCAGTGGGTCTTTGGTACTTCCATCAAAACCTGGTCACCTCCTTAGGCTTAGTGGCAACCAGAGACACTTGGGCCACCTGAGGACCGCCCTCAGAGCCTTCCTGACATCCAGCTTTTCCCAAGGGCACTGTCCCGTCATCCTGAGTCCTTTGGAGCTAGACGCCTCCATCCCTCAGAGCCATGTTCAGATGGACACTGGTCTCTAAAGGTCACTCGATGCTCAGCCTATGAGTGAAGTTGGGCTAAGGGAAGGAACTGTTTTAAAAGTAGACCTTGGGCTTCCTTGGAGAGCAGCTGGAGACCTTCTGACACGTGAATTTAGGAAAATCGAGAAGGGCTATGTGCATGGTCTACGCAGGAGAACCTCCACCGGACCTGGATGTTGGGAACTGAAGGAAATCAACAGGCTGAGGAACCAGGACTGTGAACTGTGGTGGGTGTCATGGGTCTCCAGGAAAACAAAACCAAAACAGAGAGAAGGAGGAGGAGAGAGAGTGCGAAGAGATTTACAGTTCAAGGAAACTGGCTCACACCATGCGGGGCAGAGGGCACAGCGCGTCTGAAAGCCTGCAACTCTATGAAGATGTTTTGGGTTGTTTTTTTTTTTAAAGATTATTTTTATGTGCATTGGTGTTCTGCCTGCGTGTATTTCTGTGTGAGGGTGCCAGATCCCCTGAACTGGAGTCATAGACAGTTGTGAGCTGCTGTGTAGGAACCAAACCTGGGTCCTCTGAAAGAGCAGCCAGTGCTCTTACCTGCTGAGCCCTCCAGGCCTCGACTGGGAAGATTTTTTAAGATACAGTTTTGAGGCAAAATTTCTTCTCTGGGCAATCACAGTCTTTGCTGTTGAGCCTTTGATTGACGAAAGAAGGTCTCCAGATCATTGGCATAATCTCCTCAAGTCCACTGAGTGTGGCTGTTAACCACGTCTACAGGCTTCCTTCCTGTCAGCCTCTAGATCAGTGTTTGAGCAAACAAGTGGTCTCTGTAAGCTAGCCAGTGGATATATTCAATTTATAGAATTCAATTAATAAAGTCACAAGGGTGAAAACCCAGTCAGGGCCTAGAGTGTTTAACGGTATGTGAAGGCAGGCATCTTGGGAAGATGAGAAGGAAATAGGATTTGAGTGCGTGCGTGCGTGCGTGCGTGTGAAGCCTTGTTGGAGGTAGGGATTCATGGTGTGGCCACTGGCATAGGAAAGGCGGGCTATAACCCCATTCACTTCACAGACTAGTCCAAAGTCTCTCAAGTGTGTATTTAGTTCTAGTTCTTAGGCGGTAGGAAGCCTGTTTTAGGCTAATGTCTTGCTTCTGGTTCTTGCCTCTGAATCCAGCCTGGTTCTGAGCGGGTGGCAGAGCAAGAGACAAAACCTCCTTGAGTTTTGCCTGAGTCAGGCCTTTAAGGGGAAGATCATTTAGTTTATCTAAAGTACTGTGAATTCCCACAGCCTTAGGCAGACCCATATTCCAGCGTAAGCACAAAAACAAATTCTAAAGCCAAGCAAATGACTGGTGATGAGCCACAGGTATGTATTATCACGACCGCCGTTCTCCCTGAGAACTCTCTCTGCCAGGCGAGCAGAATCCACTCCACAAACACAAGGCACAGCTAACTTTCTTTTTGGCGACTGCTTTGTGTGTGTGGTACTGAAAGGGTGCTCAGTGGGTAGGTGGAGGCACACAGCCTCCACATACGTTCTTCCGGGACCTAAAGGAAAGCAAGGCATCATGCATGATGCAGCTTCTCTGGTGCTTGCCTTTCCGAGGATTGGCTTTCGGACAACCAAAGCCATGATTACATAAAGTAAGAGCTTTGTGTGGACAGGAAGGCAGTCTTTTTTTTTTTTTTAGAGCTAAGGTGATGATTGAAGGCATTTTGGCTTTCCTGGTGTCTGGGTGGAAACACAACAGGTGTGTGCCTTTGCAAAAATGACAGTGGAGCATGTGGATGGTGTCCTCAGCAGCACCAGGGAATTTGATGCTGGGGAGGGGCCTGCAGGTTAAAGCAGTGGGAACCTAACTTGACACAGGCGGGTTTCTGAACAACTGGCATCAGCAACTGCTGAGAAGTACCCCTCTATCTGCCCAACTGTACCCATCCGTGAGAACACGCCAGGATGTCTCAGGAGGTCTTGATGCAAGTGCATACAGCTAGCTACCCTGCAGAGCCATGTCAGTATCTCTGAGTGACACTACATTGTTGCCCATGTCCTCACTAGCACATAGAAGAGCTGGGGGGGTGCACATATTTACACCCCTTACACCATCAGAGAAGGCAGATTGCAAAGTCAGTTTGAGTGAGTTTAGAACGTTTGTATAAATCGAACCCTTAGTGCTTCCTCTGACAGGGAGGGGTGAGTGGGCTTGCTAGAGAGACAAGAGGGTCATACCTGCAGGCAGCTGGGGCCCCTGGAGAGTCACATTAGGAGAGTGAATCCAGTCACTACACAGTTTTCTCAAATCAGGCCGTCATGTAATCGAACCCCCGAGTCCCCCCAGTCCTGGGTTACTGAGACACACCTGTGTGCCTTGGCAGCTGGCTGAGGTTGGTGACACAAGGCTGGGTACAGGGAAAGGCATTTCTGCCACTCCATGTGGGTTCAGCACATGTGCCAAGCCGCCTTGGAATCAAGCTGGCACTCATCCCCCAGCGTGACGACCACAGCACCGGGTTCTCAGGAAGGGCTGTGTGTGTGTGTGTGTGTGTGTGTGTGTGCGCGCGCGCGCGCATTAGGTCACTGAGCTCTGTTGCCGACTAACCAGCCCTGGCCTGTGTCGTGGTGACACACATCTGCTGACTGGACGCATCAGTGCATCGCGCTGTAGGCTGACTGGTGGGCCATGCTTGAAAGACTCCTGGCATGTGGCCCTGCCCTCGCTCTTCACTCTTGACTGAAAGCATATGCTCTGCACAATCGGGACAGTGTTAACATGTAGGTCCAAGGCGCTTCCTACACATCTGGCTGAGGCCGGCTGAATCACTTCCCCTCAGGAGGGTGGCTTCCAGCTCTGTGACATCTGTCAAGTGGCAGGAAGTGTCTGGATTCATCCCTGAGTGATTTTTATCTCCGCATGCTTTTCTAATTTCATCAGGGCCTCTATGCTACATTCCAAATGACATGTCCACATTTGCCACGGACAAAAATGACAGATGTAGAAAAATCGTCTTTGACCCTTAAAAGTCAGCTGGTCATGTTTTATAATGGAAGAGTTTGGGCACAAAAAATGTTCTAAGAAAGAGTGTAGAGGTGGCTTGTAATATCATACACATTACTCATGTTTAGCTTATGGGAATGAATGCTCCCTTTCCAAATTACTGCTTTATCAAAGCATTTAAAATTGTTAAAATTTTTTTGCAAAAACATAGCTTACATGGAATAAAAAACACAAATATCATGGGTATATCTTGATGACTTTTTTTTTTGAGACAGACTCAGCCTCCATTTTTATTCATCCACACATCCAAGGGTTGTCATCTAGACCCAGGTTTAGAACAATCTCAGCTCTTCAGAAGGTCCCTTGTCTCCCCCCTGTAGGGAGTCCGTCCACGAGAGGTTCTCACTGTTACGGCCTCTATCATCATAGAGAGAGTGAAAATGGCATTTTTATTTGGGGGGGCCTCACTGGTTTAAAGCATGTCTCACCCTGCACAGAGGACGTAAATTGTCACATACTGACATGAAGAACTAGAGGTAATGTTTCAGATGAAATGATTTTTTTGACACTTGTATCTTAGAGCATGTAAACGTGGTGGTATTCCTACTCAATAGCTAATATTTTGCAATCAAGGAAGAACATGTAAATGCTTTGTCTTTAGTTATGAGGGAGAAGTCTGAATTTATATTTGTGTGACTGAAGCCTCTTAGAATCTTGCAGTCAACTCCAGGCATTTTTAAATGCCCAGCCACCTGCCTTCAGAGTCCCTGCACTTTGAAGGACACCTGGGCCTGAGTGAGAAGCCTAGCTCCTGTCCTGGCTTGGTCCCTCCCCGGTCTTACACACATCCAGGAATGAGGTCCTGGTTGCAGCTTGCTCTTCACCAGAAAAAAACGCTTAGTCAGACCCAAAGCTAGTTGCTGCAGGCCCTACTCTGCCCTTAGGAAATACCAAGAGAAGAGGCTGTGGGAGACAAGATTAGCTCCCCCAAGTCTTCAAGTGCCCCGTGTCTGCCAGCTGTTGTGATTAGACTGAGTGGCCATGGATTCCCTACTGGGCCTACCCCAAGGTGCGCTAACCTCAACATCATGGACACACCTTTTTGGGGACTTAAACTGTTTGCTGCTCTGTTTTATTTTTAGATTTGAAGGTAACCACGAGGAAAGATTTTTGGTTGAATTTGGAGAGACTGGATAAGAGGCCTTTGCCACAGGAAGGAAGTGGTGTCACTAGGAAAGACTTGGAGGAGACAGGAGCCATGGCTGCTCAGGATGACACACACCCTCCAAGGGCCACTGGACAGGCCATCCCTTCTCTGTTTCCAGTTCCCCCTGTGCCAAATGCAATGCTCAGATGACCCTGGGCTGCTGTATGGAAAGACTAGACTCTGTTTTGTCTACCACCCGGGGACAGATGTTCAGCACTTCCAGGGGGACTTGGGCAGGACAGGGTTCTGCAGAGAGCTGGGAGAAGGGGGAGGCGCTTCCATGTGCATGAAGGGGTGGACTTTTGCTTATTTCTCTTCCTTTCTCTTTTCCTTTCTTCCTTTCTTCCTAGCTCCCCCCCTCCCGCCCTTTGCATGTGATGTATTTGGGTTTGTGCACATGAGTATATGTGGGGTGGGAGTTACATTTACCTCTGTGTGCACATGTGGAAGCCAGAGGTTGACACTGTGGTATCACCCTGATTTTATTACAATTTTTAAAAATTCTGTGAGTATGTGATGTGTGTGCATGGGGGTGTAGGTATGTTTGTGTGTTTATTTATGAGAATAGGCACATGCCGTAGCACGTACATAGAGGACAAACAGCAGCCTTGAGTGCTGGTCCTCACCTTCCATCTTGCGTGAGACAGGGTCTTGTTTTACCGCTGTGAACACAAGGCTGCTTCTGAAGGATCTTTTGTCTCCACCTCCCATCTCAACACAGGAGCACTGGCATACAGATGTGCACAGTACAAGTGCTTTTACCTTCTGAACCGTCTTCCCAGGCCCTTCACAGTGTTTTGTGAAACAGTCTCTTACTGAACCTGGAGTTCGCTGATTGACTAGACTGGCTGGCCAATGAGCCCCTGGGATGCTCTTATCTCCACCTCCCAGCACGGGGATTACAGAAGCACACCAGCATGTCCAGCTTTACATGGGTGCTAAGCTGTGAATTGGGGTTCTCCTGTTTGCATTACCAGCACTTTACCCAATAAGCCATCTCTCCAGCCCTGACTTTTGCTTTTTGGTGGTCAGGGAGTCTCTGTCTGCCAGTTGCCCGCAGAATGACATTCCACAGGCTCACGCTGTTCGAGGGCTGGTCTAGTTCTGACAGGAGAGCATATGCATGAGATAGAACAATTGAAGGTAGCTCTCTGTTAAGGTATCATGAACCTTCACTCTGAAGACCAGAGCACCCTTACAGACACTGCAGCCTGAACAACAGGTCCTGGACACTGAGAAGAGACCAGCTCACCCAGAAATCCACCAAGACAGAGCATTGCTGGGACTTTTAGGGTAGCACAGGCCCATTTGGTCTCTGTTGGACATGACAGATTGCAGAGAACTGAATTAATATTATGCAGTGTGCCCTTATACAGCTTCTGGAATGTGTGTGTGTGTGTGTGTGTGTGTGTGTGTGTGTGTGTGTGTGTGTGTGTGTTTTGTGATCAGAGCCATCTGGGGTTCTGGTGTTTATATCCACTTCAGTTCTGATGGAGGTCCTCAATCATATGTGAAAACCTCTCACACACTGTCTGAGTATTCTATCATTAGTTTAGATTTCTGCCACTCCCATGTCCTCTTCTGGACTCTATGTCATGCCACATTCCACATAGGTTGTTTGGGAATCTCTCTCCTCGGCTTTGGCCTTCACACAACCATAATAGGTCTGTGTAACTACAGATGCTCAGAGATTACACTTGGAGTACATCTTAACCAATGCAAGTCCCACAACTCTGGATAGATCTGTTCCTACTGGCTGTTGCACAGACCTGGGCTGTTGGCATGAGTTCTGGTATATCCACTGCTAAATGCCCACTGCATGGTTTTTGGTGCGCATCTTGGTGCCAAACAGCCTTTGCCTCATAAGGACCAGTCTGCATCTCTGGTCACCACTGCAGCTGCAAGAGAAGTTTTACAGCATCTGGTGTTTGGGGGTGAAGAGAACTATTTCCAGGCGGAGAACAACTTGAAAATATCTCCCCCACCATCAACGTTACCAGACCTCCTGTGGCAAGCATTCCCAGGAATTCTCAGCTTAACCATTTCCCAACCTCTCTCTACAGGCTGCAGGACTTTACAATCATCCCCAGTGGTGTAGGGCAGTGACTTGCACATGGAACAGACATTCATTGGACAAATGAGTGCTCTCTTTCAGACATGTTAAGAAAATAAGCTTTGGTGGGAAATAAAAGGCCCATCTGAAAATTTCCATCTTCTTTAACAATTGGCAAGGAGAACCTGGAAGAGATAGGTTTTTCTCCGAGTCTTTTTGTTTGTTTGTTTGTTTGGTTTTGGTTTTTTTTGGGGGGGTTGTTTGTTTGTTGTTTTCAAGACAAGGTTCTCTGTGTAACAGCCCTGGCTTTCTTGGAACTACCTCTGTAGACCAGGCTGGCCTCGAAATTACAGAGATCCTCCTGCCTCTGCCTCCTGAGTGCTGGGATTAAAGGCATGTGCCAGTATTCTTAATGTATGTTAATATGGAAATTGCCAATAAAATCCCAAACTGAATAGCACATTAAAAGGACTGTACACCATGATCAAAGGATTTTATAACTGGACTGTAGGGACAGTTCAGTATATGCAAATAAATGTGATAAATCATGCATTGCTGCCCAGCTTCAAGTCATTTTTGAGATGGGTTAACTACAGGCAACGACCCCCTCTATGAGTTTCCTCCTCCTATTCCTACCTCATCCCTAGGCTGAGAATTGACTCTGTCTATTATCCAAATCTTACCCTCCTGGAAGCCCTCTGTATCTTTCTTGATTAAGTCATCCTCCTGGCTTCTATTGAGAACTGTCCTACATCTCAGCATGGGGCCCTTGCCCTGTCCTTACCTTGCCCTGAGACACATCTGAAGGACAGGATAGCACCCCTCCACCAGACTCCAGCACCCAGTACACAGGTGGTGCCTAAGTGGAATAGGTTGTTTCTATGTGTTGCCTTCTAGAAGTGATTCAAATTAGCTAAAGGGAGCACTTCTTTCCATTATTTTTACAACCTCCCGTTTCTTCTTTGCCATGCCTGAAAGGTAAACTGGGGAAGGGAGGCTCCACACTCATTTGTAATCCTTAGACACTGTTATCAGAAAACTAATCTTTACATGTTCATAGTTAGACTATTTGTAATAGCCCCAAACTGGAAATTGTCCAAATGCCCATCACTAGTTGATGGATAATAAATAAATTGTGGGATTTCACACAATAGGATAAGGCAGAGTAATTACAGTGAGCAATCTACAGCTACATGAAATGATTTCGGTGAATCTCATTAACACAATGCTGGGTATTAGAAGCCAGACGCAAAAGCTATGATTCCCTGTTTATGTAAAGAACACCACCAAGCATAACTAATCTTGGCTGTTCACAAGACAGTGGTTTCCCATGGAGGTGTAATGCCTGCATGTGGGGCTGTGTGGTTTTATTTGGGTGCTGGTAACACAAATATTTGGTTTATAAAGAGGTATTCTGCTGCACTTTTGGAGCAGTGACCTCTGAGAATTCTGCCATAAGTGCTGTCTCCGAAGAGACCTTGTTCAGGGCCTTTCTCTCTGGGTCCATGTCTGGAATCAGAAGGTGAATGTTGGAATGACAGTGTATGCATGTACTAATTACCTAGGGCTGTATCAAAGAGTATCCCAGAACACGGTGGCTAAAACACTAGGCATTCATTATGTGATTGACTTTGTTGATCAGGAACCTAGAGCAACTAAACTGCATAGTTATAGCTCAGAATCTCTTAAGAAGCTGCAGCCAATACATTGACAGGGGCTGTCATGGTCTTCTGAAGACTTTACAGGGTCCATCTAATTCACTTCCATGACTGTGGACAAGAGGCCAGTTGGTCCCATACGCATTTCCCCATAGGACTGCCTGAAAACATAGCATCCAGCTCCCTCCAGAAAGAGTGAAAAGGAGTGTGTGGAAGAAGCTATAATGTATTTTCATGACTTAGTCTCCAAAGTTGCATGCCATCCTTTACTGCCATACTCCATTCAGTAGAAATGAGTTCCTCAGTCCTGGGAGTAGGAGAGAATCAAAGTTCACCTCTTGATGAGAAGAACAAGTGTGATTTGTGGATGTATTTTCAAAGTCATGCAAGTTTACCCTCTGACTACAAACTGTTTACCCCTTTCCCCCTTACCAAGGATCTCTCAAGGCCTCCCACTGTGGAGCATCAACTTGAAGCTCAGAATCCTCCTGTCTAAATCAAGGCAGATGTTGTGCGTGTGCATCCTCAGCTCAAGTGAAGCTTCTGGGGTATGCTTCCTCTCATTAGAACACCTGAGATGTGAGATGTCAACTGTCACTGTTTCCATCCACACCTAACAGTGAGAACTGTCAGGAAAAGCACCCTGGACGCTCCTGTTCGTAAGGGAGGCCAGAAGTCCGTGGTCAGTGCCCTGGAGCCTTGTTCCTAGTGAGTGGCTAGTCTCTAGCAGTTTGGAAATCAAACCAGGAAAAGGTCAGAGGCACCTTGACTAGGAGTCGTCCTATTTTGCTCAGAAAGGATTTTCATACCTCTTGGCTCTGCAGTCTGGTTTTTCTCCTGTTTCCATGAAGGCAGCCATCTTGTTACCTCACTCACTTCTCACCAATAGCATTCTGGGAGTTCAAAGACATCTTCGTTTTTTTTTTTGCTGTCTTTGCCTCTTTCAGTCCAAGTGTGATCTTCAAACCAAAGCACAATGAAAACAGTGCCATGCCTCCTAAACCCAGGACAACGGATCCTTCACTCACTCACTGAAGGGAAGAAGACTCTACCGGAGCAGCTGTCATACCTGGGAACATCCTCTCCACTTCAAAACACAAGGAAAGCCTTTTTGATTCATTTCATGCTGAAAATGAAGAGTTTACAAAATACAAAATCTTGAAAGAATAGATGCTAGACTTAAGGCAGTCAGAGGGGAAAAAAATCATTCCTTAACTTTAATATTCAACTCATGGAACAAACCAAGACCAAGAAAGAAAGGAAGGAAGATATTTGCACCTTCCCTGTCATCACCAGGAAAACAAGCACCTTGTCCTCCCTCCACCCACACGCCCAGGAGAACCACCTCTGCACCCATGGAGAGAAAGACCACCCTGGCAGTAAGTGGCTGACATGATGGCACATGCTGTACACCCTAAGATGTGATCTACACAGGTGAGGCAGTGGACACGGAGGAGCCTGCAGCAGTGCAGCCTGGGAATTGTAGTTTTATGCTTTGTAGTACTTCAGAACTTAAAACAAAAACAAAAACAAAAAAAAAACAGTTAAGAGCCTGAGAAAAGGGAAATTATACTGAGCTCTAAAACCAGCCAAAATAGAGACAATTATAAATAAAATAAAATATAATATAAATGTGAGTGTACTTACTTTTTCTCTCTCTCTCTTTTTTTTTTTTTTTTTTTGTCTTTTTGAGATAGGGTTTCTCTGTACAACAGCCTTGGCTGTCCTGGAACTCCTCTGTAGACCAGGCTGGCCTCAAACTCAGAGCAATGCCTGTCTGTGCCTCCCGAGTGCTGGGATTAAAGGTGTGCCCCACCACTACCCAACGAATGTACTTTTCTTGAAGAGAGTCTACCTCTTTCAAAGTAACAATAAGAAGGGCTAGGAGGAGGGCCAGTGTGCTGGCTCAGGAGGAAATGGTGCTTGCTGCACAATCCTGGTGACTTTGAGTTCAATCCCTGGAATCTATGTGTTGTGGTTTGAGTGTGAAATGCCCCTCCCCACAGGCTCCCGTCTTTAAACACTTGGTCCCTAGCTGGTGGCAATGTTTAGGAAGGTTATCAAACCTTTAGGAGAAAGAGCTTTGCTCTTTTCACTGGGGGTGAACTCCAGGGTTTTATAGCCTGCTCCCACTCCCTGTCTTTCCTCTGTTTCAGGACTGCTGACGCAGTGTATGGGCTGGCCTCATGGCCCTGCCGTCACAACTTCCCTGGCATGATGGACTGTATATCCTCAGAAACTGTAAACTCAAATAAAGCCATTTCCCCTCAAGTTTTCTGGTGTATTGTCTCACAGTAATAGAAATCTAAGTCATCAAGTAGACTAGTCCTCTGACATCTAACATGCATACTGTGGCAGCTACACATAGACACACACATACATGTACATACCATACACACAATAATAATAATAATTGCTTCTACTTAAAATAGTGACATACAGCTCAGTGGTAGAATACTTGCCTAGCATGTGAAAGGCTATAGCTTTAAGCCCTAACACTGCCAAATAATAGCAACAACAACAATCTGGATTCTAAACTCCATACTGAAGTTGTAATTAAGAGTTTGCAAAGACAGGGGAAATGTTTTAATACCTCGATTGTTGACTCTAGTGTGAAGAAAAGGTGTGGATAAAAAAAAAATGACCAGAGGCATTTGTTTTATATTTGTTCTTTAGGTTATTTGTTGTGACAGTGTTTCATGGCACTCACAGTACAGCCCAGGCTGGTCCCAAACCCCGAATCCTCCTGCCTCAGCCTCCTGAGAGGTGGGACTACACCTAAGACTTTAACAATACAAAATTAGTATATTAGATTTACATTCCAATACACTAGGCTTCAGCTATAGTAGCTTATGATTCTAGAATGATCAAAACAATGCATAAGTAAGTGCTCCAATAGTTTGACAATTATGGATCAGGGTCAGCAGAAGCCTTCATAAGATGCACATCCAAGCTCCGCTCCAGGAATAGCAGTAATTCAGAAGGTCTGAGGTGAGCCTAAGAATGTATATGGCTAACACGTTCCTCAGCGATACTGATGGTCCATGGACTACTCTTTAAGAACCACTGGAGTCTTCTGTTCTCCACTAGAAATTTTATTATAGAGTTATAATAACTGATGAGTGGACAGATAAAACGTAGTATATCCATACAAGGAAACAATTAAAAGAAACAAAATATTGATGCATCCAGAGAGGGGCACTGGGTGTCCCACACTATCATTTCTCTACCTTATTCCTTTGAATCAGGGTCTCTCACTGAACCTGGAGATAGACTGGTGGCCAGCAAACTCCAGCAGCCCACCCGTTTTCACCCCAGCCCCTGCACCTGGGTTAGGGCACACAACCACACCTGGCTTTACATGGGTCCTGGGAGTTTGAACCCAGGTCCCCATGCCTGTGCAGCAAGCACCCTTACCTATTGAGCCGTCCCCTCAGCACACAGGAAATCAATTTTTCCACATCTTTTCTAGGTGATAATTTCAATGATCCACAGGACCAGGGGGACAATCAGGTAATATGAATACCAAACCTTTGATGTAAACATAGTCTCTGACTAAGGAAATAGTCAGGGATGGATGCTTCCAACGGTCATCTTCCACACAGTGGACTGATATCAGGGATGGATGGTTCCAACCATCATCTTCCACACAGTGGACTGATATCAGGGATGGACGGTTCCAACCATCATCTTCCACACAGTGGACTGATATCAGGGATGGACAGTTCCAACCATCATCTTCCACACAGTGGACTGATATCAGGGATGGATGGTTCCAACGGTCATCTTCCACACAGTGGACTGACAACTCTTGTAAAGACTGCAAATTGGAAAGGAATCGCATGTTGAAAAGAATCTTTTTATAAAGCCAGGCAGCGTTAGTGCACACCTTTAATCCCAGCACTTGAGAGGCAGAGCCAGGCAGATCTCTGAGTTTGTGGCCAGCCTGGTCTACAAAGCAAGTTCCAGGACAGCCAGGATAAACCCCATCTCAAAAAACAAAACAAAACAAAACTCAAAATAAATAAATAAGAAAATGATCTGTTTGTCAAGTAATATCTAGCCACTAAAAATGATGTTACAGATTTATTTCCATAGCAGGATGCTCACGATACAGCTACTTGTAGTAAAAACTACAAGTTAGAAAACAGCATTTGAAGACCAAGGATAGGGCTTGGTGGGTAAGAGCGCTCGCTGTACAAGTCTGAGCTTAGGTCTCCAGAACCCACTTAAAAGCTAGAGACAGTAGCACGGAATCTAATCCCATGGCAGCTACTGGAACTGGGGGCAGAGACAAGAGACCTGGGGGCGGAGACAAGAGACCTGGGGGCGAAGACAAGAGACCTGGAAGCTTCAGAGCAGCTAGTCAGGCTTACACAGTAGTACAGAGACCTTGTCTGAAATGAGGTGGACCAGCATGGACGGATATCCCAGGCTGTTCTTCAACCTCCCCCCATCTCATGATATGTGTCCCTTCCTTCTCTCTCTCTTCCTCTCCCACACACACATCTCTCCTCTCTCTCTCTCTCTCTCTCAAACACACACACACACACACATGCACAAACACACACACAAAGAAAAGGAAGACAAAGAAAATGTGACCAACACACACAACACCCACAATGTGATATATATATATATATATATATATATATATATATATATATATATATATATATATCTCCAGGAGACGGTGAGCTTTTGAACTTTTTTTCCTCGAGTACTACATAATGCCTTTGTAATACAGAAACAATTACCTTTCACTTTAAAGGAGAATGTAACATAAAACTGAGGCAAACACTTTTTTTTCCTGAGACAACACTCTAAGAACAGAAAGTGGAAACCAAGGACAATGCTATAAACCACTAAAATGAAGCAGGGCTGGCCGTGGGAATCCCGGTCTCTGTTGTATTCCTCCAGAAATGTTTAGTGTTGTTTTCCTACTGCACTAATACATGATTCTGCCAACCAAATATGCCCTGCTCCTCAGAAAGTATGTCAATTTCATAAAGATACTTACAGAAGTATTTTTGTTTCCCTAAATATCTTATATAGAATTTAGAGACCCCAGATTAATGAACGAAGTTGCAGGTAACAATATGAAACAAGCAGGTTTTTTTTTTTACAAAGATTATTTTAATTTTATGGATATAAGTTTTTGTCTTTTGTAGATGTAACCAACCTTCTTATTAAATAAGAAACACAGAACCAATGCAAAGAAGAAAGCCAAGAGGTCAGAGCTAAGAGCTAAAACCTTACCCTTCTTCCTGCGGTGGTCCTACCTCTCCAAACCAGAGCTACTTTCTGTGTTAAAGTCCTTATATAGAATTTCTGTTCTGCCTTCTCATTGGTTATAAACCCAACCACATGACTGCCTCGTCACCGCCTGTCTGTATAGACCTCCAGGTTTTCTATGGTTGGTATTGAGATTAAAGGCATGTGTATCCAATACTGGCTGTATCCCTGAACACACAGAGACTTATCTAGCTCTGCCTACCAAGTGCTGGGATTACAAGCGTACGCCACCACTGCCCTGCTGTGGGATGTTCTATATGGCAAATGTGTTGCTGATTAGTCAATAAATAAAACACTGATTGGCCATTGGCTAGGCAGGAAGTGTAGGCGGGACAAGGAGGAGAATAAAGCTGGGAAGTGGAAGGCTAAGTGGGAGAGACACTGCCAGCCGCCACGATGACAAACAGCATGTGAAGATGCCGGTAAGCCACGAGTCATGTGGCAAGGTATAGATTAATAGAAATGGATTAATTTAAGCTGTAAGAACAGTTAGCAAGAAGCCTGCCACGGCCATACAGTTTGTAAGCAATATAAGTCTCTGTGTTTACTTGGTCAGGTCTGAGTGACTGTGGGACTGGCAGGTGAGAGAGATTTGTCCTGACTGTGGGCCAGGTAGGAAAACTCTAGCTACACTGCCCTGCTTTCCTATGGCTTGCTAATAGCTCTGACCCCCGGGCAACTTTATTTATTAACATACAAATAACATTTTAATACAAATAAAATATCACCATAGTCTTTATGTATGTATGAGTTCCTTTCGTCTGCCCCTTGGAAGCCAGAAGAGGGTGTTGGATGCCCTGTCTGGAAACAGTCTTTAGATTTAACTCTGTATTCTAGGTTCAGACACCATGCCCTGCTCACTAGGGAAAACTGCCTGGCTTCCTCCAGGGCCAGGATTACTCTCACTGAAGGGTTACAGTGATCCTAGAGAAAAGTCCCATATCATGTCACTTGATCTGCTCCTGATCCTGGAGCTGGGAGACTCCTTGAATCTCTGATCGCCTTCTCAGTTCCCCAATTCATTGCCCATGGTTTATATCCGGAGGGCGAGACAGAACTGGCCAACTGTTGGCTTTGGGTATAATGAACCTTCACCGTACTGTTTCCCTGAGGAGGGGTCAAGATATGCAGATCAGGGCCCCAGTGTCTCCTGCTGGTTGCCACGGGCTGTGCAGGCTACAAACCAGAACTTTATGGAGGTTCCACGCAAGCCTTCAGCATTCAGGTTTGTCTGAATTTACAGAAAGTTAATACATCCAGTGACAAATAGGGTGAGGACAGGGGAGGAGTCTACCTAAGGGTCAGGAAGTAAGGGGGGCAGAGTCCATAGAGAATTCCAAAGCAACGAAAGACCTCAAGTGTCCCTCCTGCTTACTATCACCAACACACACAACTCCAAGCGATGGCCGTGACAAGGACTACTCCGGCCTGGTGGGAAGGCCTTCTCCCGCCGGCCGGCTCAGGCCTGGGCACACACCACTCTCCCTCCTAGCGTGTCTGGGTTCTACCATTTTAGCATAAGTCGGACCATTGACACCCAGGACCCTTCCTCTGGGGTCCTCTGTCCCCAATATGATGTGTGAAGACAAGAGAACTTGGAGAGACAGGAAAAGGAACGATCTGGAACATCTATGACTACCCCTTTTGTCCTCATAAAAATGTCTGAGGGGAGGACAGACCTGGGAAAGATGGCTGTCCCCAAACTTGGAGTCAGACTCATGCTGGGAAAGGGAGTGTCTCTGAAGCCCAGCCCTGATGTCCCGGCTTCTATGAGACTTTCCCAGTGCCCCAAGGCAGACTTAGTCACTTCCTTCTTGTGCTCCCACAGCACACTGTACACACACCTCTTTGTCAGAGCACTGGGGTGAGCCTCTTGGATCACCCCGCTCTCCAGGGAGCCCCCTGAGGGCAGCAACTTACTTGCTCATCTTTGTTCCTGGTTCTGACATCTGAGTGACACTGAGAACAGACACTCAAAAAAAAAAAAAAAAAAACCCACACCTTTGGACTGAAAGTGGAACCGCCCACTGTCCTCCTTTTCCCCTGTGAAGCCCTGTTATCAGCCGGTGGTCCAGGGTGAGACACCATTCATCCATTCATTTGTTCATTTGGTCCAGGTGAACTTGTTTATTATGCAACTGTCATTATGACATGTTGTTTTTTACCGAGAAGCTGAGAAAGAAGCGGCAATTCGACACGACGTGGGGGAATTTCTGCAAAGCAATTCCACTGCGACGGATGGAACGTGGCATGAATTCACCTCTCTGGTGACTGTGGGAGGGGAAGAGGAAATGAAGCTTGGGTCATCTTCACCCAGGGACAGAGTCTGACGACAATCGCTGTGGCCCTGTGATAAGGACTTTGCTGAGGTTTAGGTGAAGTAAGGGAATTACTTACTAATAACGGGCGGGGGTGCGCTGGGAGGAAAATGTGACAGGACTCGTTCAGCCTTGCCCAGGCCACACCCAGTTTAGTCAACGACTTCGGAACCCTAGGAACAGTGAAGGCACACAGTGGAGCCTGTGCTTGGGACAAGCGGCAGGTAGGCAGGAGGAGGGCTTAAGAAAAGCTATCAGCCTGTCCTGCGGTAAGTATGTAGAAAACCTCTCAAGTGGGAAAGCGACCCCATGGGGGCAAGGGTGGGCTGGAAAAGCACAGGTTCCGAGAACACCTGAGGGACTGCTTCAAGAACGCACCAGCAGCCTGCTCTGCCGCCTCCCTTCACAGAGCAGGACTGGTACAAAAGCTTCAGGGAACGCCATGTCAGCAGCAATCACTGGGAAGAGCTCTGCCAAGCTGAAATTCAACCTTTGAGGGCATTTACTACAGTGGCACTTTAAGACACATGTTCAAGGCATCTAAAATGTAAACGCGTGGAAAATTAATAAATAAAAGCCCATCGACAACAGCGTCTAGGGAGCTGCTGCTTGGGGAAAGAGAATGGAATGAAGGGGAACTCCTTGGGAAGCTCCTGGCATCGGCAGAACTTTCTGAGCCCAGGCTTTGACCTATTCCGAGACCCTCCCCTGGCCTCACAGGCAATATTGTCACAGGCAGGATCTGCAAATCAATGGCCCATGGGCTAAATCCAGCGGCCAGCTGTGTTTCATTTGGCTTGAACAGTGAATTCATTTTCTCAAAGCTGGAAATCCTTAAGCAGGACAAGTGCTCTCCAGTTTACCACAGTCCTCGCTGTTCCGTGTTGTCTCACACCAACTCACTCACAGGAGCTGCTGAGCCTCAGTGGGCTTTTGGCTCTGTCCTCAAACTCGGCTGCTCATTGGAATCTTTCAAAGAGGCTTCAGAAAACACCCACGCTTGAGTCCAAACCCAGAGATTCCAATTAAATCTGCCTCAGGATGCCCGGCAAGGAGGATTTTAAAAGCATCTACCCTGACTCTACTTCACAGCAAGATGGGAGGTGCAGCACCCTCCGAGAAAGCAAAGTAGTTCAAGATGGTGGTGCCGGGGTGCGTTGCACCAGCCACTGCTTGTCTTTACCGGCTTCTGGGCCACCTGAAGAAGGAAGTGACAGCCTACCGCTTCAAGACCCTTGCATTCAATACTCTCTGATGGGCACCAGACCAACCTCCCCAAACCATTTCTGATAGGTTAGTAGTAACATCTCAGCTGAAATGAGAGGCCATTTTGGCTAGCAGCACAGCCAATCAAATTGGATTAGCTCAGGCACTTCATCTAAGTTTTTACAGACTGATAACATCATGGGAGAGGGTGCTACCTTCCTCTCTGTTTTGAGGATGGGAAGATGGTGACACTGGTCCTGTGATCGTAAGGGTGTACTCAGTCACTCAGGCACCCGACAAATTGATTGCACTAAGAATTCACACCTGTTATGCAGCCTGTGGAAGGCTGTATTCCAGCACAGCCCTGAGGATGGTCAATAGCCAGCATCTGTTCTGATTGGTCCTTACTTGGCCACATTGGGTGGCGAATACTTGGATTCTTGGTCAATGGATTTGTATTAGGCATCAGAAACAGATGTGCTCTCGTCTATAGCTCAAGCCCTGAAAGAAAAATAAATAGACCCAGAAATACTTGTGATAAGACACGATACAGGATGATAGAAGATGGAAAACACACACACACACACACACACATACACACACACATACACACACACACACACACACACACACACACACACACACACACACGCACCACCTCCACTACAGCCCTTGTCACAGTTTTGTGAATGCACTGGAAAAGCACCTTCTTCAACCTCTGGGCCATTGAGGAAGGCTGCAGAGCAGCACGTGTTAGAACTGTAAGCATAAAGGTGAGTAGGAGTGTTCCGGCAGGAAAGGATGCTTGGGGATGGGCAAACTCTAGCTAGTAATGGTGTGGGCGTGGCCACTGCACAGCAGACATCTGGAAAGCTCAGTGTTGAGTAAGAGAAGTACTGCAGCTTCTCTTGGAGTTTAGTTTACCCTACTACTATAAGCCTAGTGACTATGAATGGCCTTACCTTGTTTTCATACTTGGACCCTTACATTAGCTGCAGATTCATTTCCTAGCTACAAGGACAGTGCCCACTAAAGTGGCAAGACCCCTTCTCTGTCACCCAGCAGCTCTCACCTTTCAAAGACCATTCCAGAAATCTGAGCGTGGTCCTTACTTATCTCAAGAAGAAAGCACCTACCCTACAAACACACACACACACACACACACACACACACACACACACACACACACACACACACTAAATATGGTCACAAGGCACACTGGCACTGTGAATTACTTTACACTGACTGATTCCAAAGGCAATGTTATTGTAGAAAAATAATCATAGGAAGAGCAGAAATCACAGAGGAATACACAGTGTGTCACTAGTACTTTGTTTTAGGTTGTTTTGGATGTTTGTTTTAAGTTGTTTGGAGATATTCATAACCTAAGTCATTAATACAGACACATCAGAAGCTTCAGTTCCTCTTTTCCATGTATTTGTGGTGTGTGCACAAGTTCATGTGTGTGCGCAAGTGTGTATGGTGCATGTGGGGACACCAGATCAATGTCAGCTGTCTCCTCAATTCCTCCTCACCTTTTGAGACTGGGTAGTTCATGAGTCTCGAACCTAGCAAGTCAGCAAGCTCTAGCCATGTCTTTAAAATCCTTACTTTGTCACTTATTTTGGATATCTTTTTAAATGTCGTCAAATATAGAAAGTATGGATTTTTAATATTCAGTCTTGGTGAGTTATCTGAAGGCTTTCATTTGACCTAATTATGGTTATGCCTTCCAAGATGAGGGCATCATCAGGAGCAACATTGTCCACGATCAGCCAAAACATCTGTGCACAAGCCTGCCCGCCTATTTTCACGTGCTCGGGTTTTAGCCTGGGGCGGTGTTCATGACTTTGATAGTCTTCAATATTTGCAAGCGGGAAGGCCCGTACAAGATTAATTACAAACCTAGGGCCTGGTGTAGCTCAGACCCTCATTATCATTAATGAAGCTTGTCTTCTGTACTGAGAAGGAAGAGGCCTCTAATTGGGTTCATTTCTTAGAGCAGATATATAAGTAGCCCTCAGAAGGGTGCTTTTTGCCAACCTATTATGCGAAGCGAACCTGCTAATCTATGCACACTGGAGGCTCCACTGAGAGTCAATGAATTTTGTGACAGAAGCTGGTGGGGGGGAGGAAGCCACAATGAAAACCCCACTGCATCACCACGTCCACACGGCTCATTCATCTGCAAGAAGAACTTGGCCTTAATTATTCATGATAATAGCCCTTAATATACTAGTTTGCCACAGTGCAGTTTGTAGCCATAATGGAGGTCTCCATCTTTTAAAACTTATGACAGTTCTCCACACTCTTAAATCTTTCCCGAGAGGTGGGGTAAGAGTCTGACCAAGGTTTTCCTGGGAATGTCATCTTTGTAGCATAATAATCAAGCTTTACAGTTCTCAAGAGACTTTCATCCTGAGGATCTCAAAGCGCTTTATGAGCCCTCATTAGAGCCAGGAATACCCGGGAGGCACCAGGGTTTTACTATCTCGGTTTTATAGGTGAAGAAAGAAGACAGGGTCTGGGGAAGTGACTTGCCCAAGGTCACATAACAACTCAGCAGGACATCTTGGAGACCACAGACAGGTTCCCTTCAACCTTGTAAGACGCCATCAGTGTTTGTTGACCTTTGTGTGTTCCTGAAACATTCAGTGCTTATCAACAGTCCTCGGTGCTTGCTGGGGGTGTGGGGGGTGGGGTGGGGGGAGAAGAGAGGCTTGCTAGGGTTTCCAGTTCAAAAACCTTGGTTATCCAAACGTTTATTCCAAGTTTCTCATCCACATGGGGGAAGACTCTTGTGAGGTGTGCTGAGTGTGCCACAGTTATGGAGTTCATGTGTCTCTCTTTTTTTTTTTTTCAAGAATAGAGTGTGGATTTTTGATCTTTAAGATTTTGTGTGTGTGTGTGTGTGTGTGTGTGTGTGTGTGTGTGTGTGTGTGTGTGCTTGCTTGCATGCAAATTCAAGTCCTCACAGAGACCAGAAGGTAGCTGCAGCTGGAATTACAGTCTGCTGTGAGCCACCCCATAGGAGTGTTTGGAACTGAACTCGGGTCCTCTGGAAGAGTAGCAAGTGCTCTTAAGGGCTGAGCCATCTCTCCAGCCCTGTGTTTTTATGGGGAAAAAAGATTTCTACCTCCTATATTATAGGATTCCCCCCCCCCATAGTATCATAAAATTTCAGTAAAGAAACTTTGCTTAAGTTAGAACCGGCTGTTGTCTTGGGGAAATTCTAGGCAATTAAGTGATGGGATTCTCCTTATAAAATGGACTATCCCTTCTAGACCCTCAAGCTTTAAGAAAATGGGCAAGCTCTTTAAAAATGATTTTATGGCTAGTGACATCAATGTTCTAGGCCCTGCTTTGAGGTGGAAGGAGGGATCTTTTTGTTTGTTTTGCTTTAAATGTGCGCATTTGATCCCAGCTCCGATTCACATGGCGAACACTTTCAAAGCGCGCACTCCCAACTGTGTGGAATGCCAGGAAACGGGTTCATTCTGGGAGGACTGAGCTTTCAGCTCTGTCCTCGGTGACAGACTCCAGAGCAGCTCTACCTTAAGGCAAGCAGGTCACCGGGCCGCTTCGGTGACCCCCCCTAACCTGTACCAGGCTGCCGGCAAGCACTCCTGTCAACTCTGTTTACTCTGACAAGACTGATGGCATCCAGGTGGGTCCCTCCACCCCCGAGCCGCCTCCTTCTCCCGCCCCCACTCCTCTGCAGCCCAGGACACCACGTTTGCCAGCAGAACGGTTCTGCCCAACGCCAGGCTATGAAAGCAGCTGCTCTCCTGAGTTAAAAACACTTGCTGTGCTTTTCTAATCAGTGCAGGAGGCTCACCTGATGATTCCCTTGCCACCCCGAGGAGAATCCCTGAAGGGCCTCAGAGCTTTGAACTTTAGAAAAATGTGCCGTTTTCTAGCGTCTGCATCTCCCTGGATGGAGCCGCTGGCCCGGGAAGCCTGCTCTGTGAAGCAGATAAGCCTGTTAAGCATCTGGAGGGCCTGGCGGGGAGATGTTCAGCTCAAGAATGTCAGGAGGAGATAGAAGGGTTGCTGGAGCTGGATGGGGGCAGTGCTGAGGGTAAACAGGCTATTTCTCTAGTGAACACCGGCCTCGGAGACTCCCAGCTCCCACTGGCCGGGTAAAAGCTGCTGGTCGCAGGGAGTAATTACTAGTGGGACGCCTGGTATGTGTTAAGTGTTATTGGCCCCTTGGATGTGCCACTGAGCGGTAGGGGCTCAGGCGTGAGTAAGAGGAGGATCTCAAGTCATGTGTGTAAGCGTGGGGGAGGGGAAGGGTGAAGGTAAGGGATAAGACAGGCGACCCAAAATGGTGAGTTACAGAAGCCAGAAAGAAAATGGTCCCCAGGACTGGAAGGTGCGACCTGAAGGAACAAGCAGGGCCAGGGCCTGAGGAGAAGAGGGAGGGAATCCTTGAAGGGAGACATTACATAAGCAAAGGTGTTGAGGCAAGAACGAATAGGCCGTGTTTGAGGAACCGTGATAGAGGGATGGAACCGGAGCAAGAGTTCACACGGGGGAGCAACGGAAGAGCCCAGCGACTCTGCAGAGGCAGGGCGGGGCCAGGTGCAAAGGGCTCCCCGAGGGTTAGCCAGGAAGGTGGGAGGGTGACACGATCCAGGTGGCTTGCGGAAAGAAATCAACCTGGCATCAGCGTGTAGACAGACAGAGACGGAAACTGACTGACAGCAGAAACCCGCCCAGGATCTGATAAGGACTGAGCAGCGGCTGTGTAAGTTGGTCACAGCCCTTGCTCAACCTCGCTGTCTGTCGTCTTGCCTCAGCCCTTCCCTTCTGCGCCTTCTGGGTGACACCATTCACCGCTCAGGTCCTGCCTTACAAGACGAATTCTCAGGGGTGATGGCCCTGCCTGAGCCTGGACCTTCCTGTTGTATTCCCACAGAAGCCCACTGGCTTTGTCACAATATGCTATTGTGTTGTCTTGGTTTTTTTTTTAATTTTGATAAAATGTTTTAAAGGTTTAATACCTTGATCATTTTTAAGTGTCCAGTTCAACGCTCGTCAGTGTAATCACCCTGCTGCGCAACCCATCCCCAGGAGACCTTCATCTATAATCCATTAAACAGCTCCCCCAGTCACCGTTCTATACGCTCCCTTGTGACTTCAGCTGCTATAGGGACTCGTATTTGTCTTTTTGTAAGTGGCTTTTTTCACTTGGTTTAATATCCTCCAGGTGGATACATGTTTAACACGTGACAAGCTCTCCTTCCTTTTTTAAGGCTGAGTAATACTCCACTGTATCTGTTGTATATATCTATCTGATGGTTGATATTCAGAGACTTTATTTTTGCTGTGCTGGGTATGGGTTGAATGCAGGGCACTGTACATTGTTGTGGGATGGTCTGTATGTCAAATGTGTTGCTGATCGGTCAATAAATAAATCACTGATTGGCCAGTGGCCAGGCAGGAAGTATAGGCGGGACTAACAGAGAGGAGAATTGAGAGAACAGGAAGGTGGAAGGAAGGCACTGCCAGCCACCACCATGACAAGCAGCATGTGAAGACGCCGGTAAGCCACGAGCCATGTGGCAAGGTATAGATTTATGGAAATGGATTAATTTAAGCTATAAGAACAGTTAGCAAGAAGCCTGCCACGGCCATACAGTTTGTAACCAATATAAGTCTCTGTGTTTACTTGGTTGGGTCTGAGTGGCTGTGGGACTGGCAGGTGAGAGAGATTTGTCCTGACTGTGGGCCAGGCAGGAAAACTCTAGCTATAGTACATATTAAGCAAGTATTCTGCCACTGAGAAATATCCCTAGTCCTCTTTGTGCTTTTTTATTTTGAGACAGGGTCACACTGGGTTGGCCAGATTGGGTTGAACTCATTCTGCAGCCCCGACAGGTCTTGACCTTAGACTCCACCTGCCCAAGCTTCCCAAGTAGTCTGATTACAAGCTTGTACCCCTAGGCCTGGCTGATAGCAGCAGACTTCTTAAAAAAGAAACGAGCCAGGCGGTGGTGGCGCACGCCTTTAATCCCAGCACTCGGGAGGCAGAGCCAGGCAGATCTCTGTGAGTTCGAGGCCAGCCTGGGCTACCAAGTGAGTTCCAGGAAAGGCGCAAAGCTACACAGAGAAACCCTGTCTCGAAAAACCAAAAAAAAAAAAAAAAAAAAAGAAACGAACTCTGATAGAAAGACTAGTAGACTAGAACTGAAGAAGAGAGCAGAATGTGTTGTTACAATATTATTAAATAGGGACAAGGAGGTGTGGGAAGGTTGAGGAAGGATGTGGGGGACAGCAATAAAGGAATACAGCTAGCGTCCACCCCTCACCTATACGTACTCCTGCACAATGGCATGTGCATGCACACACACGGTTAATAGAAAACAGAATTTAGGGAACCCGATCCCATCTCTGTGCTGCCTGCACGGCAAGCATTATGGTAAGCATTGATTCACAATTATTAATTAATCTATACCTGACTCATCTCAGCTTAAAACACCAAAATAGGAAATGGAAGAGAATTGTAAAAGCACCGTTCCTTCTGGCCACATATTCCAGGGTATCCTCCATTCTCCTGCATGAGCTCTCTTAATATTCACAAGCTGATTGGGCAAAACCAATCAATCCTCTTGGCCACATGATAATAGAGCTAGGTGGCTGGGCAGAGGACAAGTTTTTTGGCTGGTCTTGGCTACATAGTAAAACCCTGTCTCAAACAAACAGTCAGTCAGACAGACAGAATGCCATGTTCTGCTCAGCTTCGTTGTCCACTGGAGCATATTGAGCTCCTACTGTGAGCCAGGAGCATTTCCTTTTCAATACCCTTCAGATCTCTGCTCCTCATGTTAACCCCTGGACAGACCAGAGGGGTTGAAGACATTTCTCTGGAAACATTTTACCTTGTAGCTGCAGGTGGTTAAGTACAGAGGGCACATATCTTCACATGTCCATATGCACACTTCACAAGCACACACACACACACACACACACACACACACACACACACACACACACACAGCTTTGTGTGAAAGAAGCCAAGAAGAGGGGTTGTAACTGCACCTTGGTGACTGCGGAGAAGGAGGGGCAAACATCCAAGTGACCGTTTCCTCAGATCCTCCCCTTGGTCATCCACAAGGACACCTCTACCCCCGTTATGTTCTGGCAATTCTGTGACCCCATCAGAATAGGAGTAGTCACTGAGATCCAGTGCCTCCATGGGTGCAGAGGGGCTTCTGTTGCCCTGTCTACCACACTTGATTGGCTCTAGCACTGCCCTCAGCCAGGAGCTAAGTTATGAACAAATAGTTCTGCCTGAGAGACTTACCCATCTTTGTATGAACAGATTTAATAACGATAATCTACTGGAAATTGCTTAACATTGGGGTCATACCCCTTTACATAGATCCGAAGCCAGATTGATAACCCATTTAAGTTTATATAGAAGTGGTGGGTGAGAGGATAGTGTATAAAATGATTATGTTAATTTTAAATATAGCTAATAAAATAAGACTTCAAAATTAAAGAATCCAGTCTAATGTGTATTAGAAATGAATTTTTAATTTCTGTTGGAAATGGGAATGCCTTATTGAAATGTAGACACCGAAGACAGGAAACTGATACTAAATCTCTAGTGTAGATTATACATTTGGAAGCAGGACTTAAAGTCAAAATTGAGTTAATGCCCAGAGTCCCTCTCCAACTCTGAACACATGGCAGTGATGGATACATGTAAAAATGGAACACCATTCATATACACTCATGCTCAAAAATACAATGAGCACCATACAGTGAAGCAGAGTATCCTGAGAAACGGGACCATGGCTGCCACCATCACTGAGCAGCCTGGAGCCAAATGCTGGGAAATGACATGGTTTTTCTCAGGTCCTGATTGCATGCAAGCTGGTATTTCCCCCATCTGCCTACAAATGTGAGTTAAAGAAGAAAATAGGTCCAGGTGTCAGGTATTTTTGTTTTTTGTCTTTTATTTTTCTTTTCAGAGTTCATTGCTGGGTAGGAGAATCCTGATGTAACCTCAGCTTTACACGGTGATCTCCGTCTGGTCTCTGTCTTCTAAATCAGCATCAGTAGATTCATTTATTCTGGATAAAATGACAATAGAATTTTCTAAAAATATTGTTAAAGTGACTATTTTAGGGTCTTCAAAGAAATGAAAGAGCAAAGTTATCAAACTAAAGAGAGACAAAAATAAAATAATAAAGGGATAAAAAATACTTATAATAAGCTTTAGAACTGAAAAAAAATCCATTCATTGATGAAAAAACAGCGCTCTAATGGATAATGGTTATGAAATGAAAAGTAGCAAACTAGGGGAAAATTACCAAGAATTTATCCAGAATCAAATATATAACAAAAAAGACTTAGAAAAACAATGACTTCCAAAACATTTATAATAAACTATCTGCCTCTCAGGAAAAAAAAGAAAAGAAAAATAATGAGAGACAGGTGGTGGCGCACACCTTTAATCTCAGCACTCAGGAGGCAGAGGCAGGTGGATCTCTGTGAGTTCAAGGCCAGCCTGGTCTACAGAGTAAGTTCCAGGACAGCCAGGGCTACAAAGAAACTCTAACTCGAAACACGCCGCCAGCCCCCCAAAAAAAACCCACGGTGAAAGAAAAAAAACAGAGAGCAATTCAGAAACTCAGACTCTAACACAGGTTCCAGTGTTAGTCATCGAGAGAAAAGATAAAAACAATCAGGGCAAAGGACAGAAAAATGCAAAATGAGAATTTTCCCTCATCCTGAAAGGATGTGTATCCAAATGTTGAGCAAGATAACAGAAAAGAAATCATTCCCAGATACAGTCTTAGAAACTTTAGGAAATCAATATAGAAAAAAGAAAGCCATACAGAGACAGGACAGATCACGGACAAGAGAAGGATGCGGAGACCACGACAGACAGCTTCTCACAGAATTCGCTAAGGGGTGGGGGGCGGGGGTGGCAGTACAAACGCTTCACGTAGGTGAACTTTATTGTCACTGAGAACAAAAATGAAGCCTTTTCACATTCATGATATCTGAGAGTATTTACAACTTGCAGATCTTCGCTGAAAGACTACCAAATTTACTTCAGAAAACAACAACAACAACAACAAAAAACCTGGGAGGATGACATCGGATTCGAAGGAAGGCAGAAAGCCCCTATAAGGAGAAATGAATTAATAGATTAAACACAAACTGTAAATTTGGACCAGAATTTACCTGAAGAAGTGTAAGAGAGAAGAGAGAAAGCCCAGACATGTGCCAACACAAAGAAATAATTCAGCAGCATTAATAAAAATGAACTGGTCTTCTCTAGATCCTCTCTGGCCAGCACTCAGCAAAGGAGAGATGAGTGACCGGCATGTATTGATTGATTTATAGTCCAGTATTATTCCAAGTTAAGATTTAGATTAGCTAACCTGCAGCTATTCCTGGTCTAGCCTTCATTTTCAAATCCAGGAACTTCCTAAGGGAGCCGTTGGCAGCTTTTGATTGAACTTTTGGCACTAGTCCCAGGGAGAGCTCTCCATGTTCAAATGAATCATGGGATGTAGGTTTTTTTGTTTTTTGTTTTTTGTTTTTAATCCAATCACTCGGATATTCTAGACAAACATAGTAAAAACTTTTACTTAAAAACAAAAAAGAAGAAGAAGGAACATGGTGGGGAAAACATCACATCACTAAAGCTTACATAAGATTTCCCTACAGGAAAACTTTCCTCCCAAAGTAGGTTCATGTGAAGACAGACCTGTTCTGTATTTCCAAGGAGATAAGAGAATTCATTGCATCAATAGTGAAAAAGTCAGAACAAAGGGGGAACATGACAAAATTATATCCCGTCTCCACTAAAAGGCATATGAAAGTTACCAAAGTTATCCATACAAAGGACAGCATCAAGAATGACATACCATATTAAAATAAGTCAATAAAATAGCTGATAGGAGCCGGGCGGTGGTGGCGCACGCCTTTAATCCCAGCACTCGGGAGGCAGAGGCAGGCGGATCTCTGTGAGTTCGAGGCCAGCCTGGTCTACAGAGTGAGATCCAGGAAAGGCGCAAAGCTACACAGAGAAACCCTGTCTCGAAAAACCAAAAAAAAAAAAAAAAAAAAATAGCTGAAAGGAAACAAAGGAAAAGACAGAAGACGGGGAAGAACAAAATTGGCTTGACAGGCAGTCTGCGCATCAAACATGCCTGGTCACAAAAGGAACAACCGCCTAGGACTTAATGACTGAAGTTCCTAATACTTCAGACTGACTTTATCCAAGAAATGATAGTTTAAAAAATTCCAATAATATAAATCCTGGTATATTCTTAAAAAAATAAATCTATGAGTTGATAATAGGTTAAGGGGAGAGAGACTGCCAACTAAGTTAAAAATCAGGATTGCAAACCCAGATGGGTGGCGCACGCCTATAACGCTAGCACTTGGGGAGGCAAGTAAGGAAAACTTTGAGTTCGAGGCCATCCTGAGCTTCGTATGGAAACTCTGCCTTTTAAAGATAAGCAGGCATGTCTTCTGGAGCTATGAAGGTTGAGAGAGAAAGAAGCCTCTTCAGGTCCAAAGCAGAGAGGTGACCCCAGAACTCTGTTGGCCATGAGCAGTTGATAGATAAAGGCAATGTTGTGAGATCTCCAGAGACTGGAAACACACCCTCAGGATTGTTTGCAAGTCACGTGAATAGCATCATTATGGTCAGAATTAGCTTACAATTGAAAAAGAAATAGTGATTACCATAGCAATTAAATGAGCTACATTGTGTTTTAAAGTAAAAGGCGAGGAGTGTTATGGTGTCTGTATATATTATATACATATATACTAGAACAAAAGGGAACTGTAGTTTTGAAAGAACAAAAAGGAAGTTTTCTGCTGAGCTGGGCAGTTTCCAAGATGGTGGCTACCATGGTCCCTTCCTCCTGAAGTTTGGGCTTTCCACAGCAGGGTGGGCTGTATCTTTACTCTCTTCTAACAAATAACATCGAGCAAAGGTGATGGGATGTTACTTCTGAGATCAGGTTACCAAATGATTATGGTCTTCCTGTGCACCTCTTGCTTTTGGTCTTTCTTCATTCGCTGTAAACTCTGCCCTGTTGGAACTTCTCTGTGAACAGACTTTTGAGGCAGAAACCGCAAACTCTCTCAGCACCCAAAGCATCCAAGCGGGACCTGATGCCTGCCAACAGTCACATGCATGAGCTTAGTTAGATTCAAATCCTTTCACGGTTGAACCTTAAAAAGACTATAGCTAAACTAATACCTTTATTGCAAAGTTAGCTATGATCCCTAGCTGCAGGACATAAGCCACAACCTGAAGCATTAAAAATAACTTTTTAAATAAACCTTTTTTTTATAATTTTACAAACTTTACTATAAGAAACCTTGCAAATTACAAACAATACCCACCCCATTTAACCAGACCCAAAGTCAATGCATCTCAGTGAATTTCTATACAGTTAGACTAGCCATTTGGAATGGAAGCTGTGTCACTTTACATTTGGAATTTACAAAAAAAAATAATAAAATAAAAAACAAATGCTAAGAAGTGGCAGTGCACATCTTTAATTCCAGCACTCAGGAGGCAGAGGCAGGAAGATCTCTGTAAGTTCAAGGCCAGACTGGTCTATAAATCCAGTTCCAGAACAGCTAGGACTGTTACACAGAAAAACTCTGTTTTGAAAAACCAACCAAACAAACAAGCAAAGAACAACAACAAATACCTTTTGCTGTTTCAAAACACTCAACTTTCAGATAATTGGTGGCAATACATAACTAATATACTTGTCATCTGATTGTATTATATAAACATTTTGCCATGAAAGTGAGTCAAAAGACATCAGCTTGGATTCTAGAACACAAAAAGAAGAGCCTGCTATTTAATGAATATTACTTCTTTGCTTAATATATATAGTGACATCCTTCCAAAGAGCTAAAAGTAAGGAGAGTACACTTCAGATGTCAGTATGAAAACAGAAAAGACTTTGAATGCTACCAGGAAGCCCCTGGGCTCCAAGTAAGCGCAGCAACTAGACCAGGTCCTGCTGTAGAGAACTAGGACTCCCAGACTCATTTCATGAAAGAGACTCCAAGGACAGTTATTTATTTGGTGTGTGCCTGCTAGGATCACAGTGGTACCAGGACAACAGTGAGGCCATTTTATTAGATGTTACTAAGCTGGGACAAAGTAAATAGACTATCACACCAAAAAAACCAAAAAAAACTGGAACGTATTCACACCATCACTTTAACACACAGCTAATATACATCATAAACACAAACACAATTTCACTTTATATAAGACCCCAGGAAGCTCCAACAAGTAAAAATTATGTTGGTATGATCTGATCACAGTGCAATAAAATGAGAAATCATACCGTTTAAAAGAAGAGGTTATTAATATACTGGACATCCTTATATGACATCTGGTACAGAGATGATATTAATAACGTAATAAGACATCATTTAGAAAAACGTGGAGACATCCCATAAGCAAGCATAGGGAATATGGCTAATGACATTCTCAGAGCAGAATGTATGAAGTGATTCTTAGAGACTTAGCTCAGTGTTTAATCTAAACTTCTCTGAGTAGCACACCATAGAAATCCTAAGGGGAAACGATGAAAAATGTTGTTTTACTTAAAGCAAAATAAACTGTCCTCCGGCTGCCTCTCAAGCCGGGATTGCAGGCGCGTGCCCTGGGCCCAGCTGTAGCAGTGGCTCTAATTTAGAGAAAAAGCAAATTAGAGTTGAGGGGACTTCTACAATAATAGCTATATTCTCAATTATGTAACTATATGTAATTATGTTCTTAAAATTTCAAGCAGCAATTAGATGAATATTCGTCACTAAAAACTAAACTAATAATTGAAAATGCTAGATACTAAAAACTTGAGGAAATTTTTAAAAATATATATTTTTTAAAAACTACACCCACCAATAGGTAATCTCCAGAAATGCAGGGAGATACTATCAAATCTTACAGGAACCAGTAATTTCCATGTCAGAAAAGTATTTCTGTAACACTGGGAAAAGTGAGAAACTACCAATTGACTCTGTGTGTGTGTGTGTGTGTGTGTGTGTGTGTGTGTGTGTGTGTGTGTGTATCTATGGTAAATGTGTGTATGCACATGTGTATGCAGGCGTGTTACCCACCCTATGCCTGTGGGGAGGCCAGAGGTTGGTATTGTCCTATTGCTGGACACCTTACTTTTGACACAGCATCCCTCGCTGAACCTGGAGCTGGCTGTTTTGACTAGACTAGTTGGCCAGAAAGCCTCAGATCTGCCTTTTTCTGACTGCTACCACCCAGCAGAGCTGAGATTACAGATGTGTGTCACCACATCTGGTTTCTATATAGATTCTGGGGATTTGAACACAGGTTCTCATGCTCGCTCAGCAAACACTTTACCCCCTGAGCCATTTCCCCAACCCCTCCATTTTATACATTAAATATGTCAGTGGATTCTAAACGTCTTTGATTCACATATATTCAGTTATAGCCAATTTCCCTTTTACAAACAGACATGAAAAGTATCAACCAGGGTGGAACTCCACAGACCTTAAGAGGAGAGTCTGTAAGCCAGGCTTTGAGAATCACTTGTTGAACACCTATGACCGGGACACATGAGACACTGAGCTCTGTGTTTACACTCCCAGAGATGACCATTAATAACGCACCGTCCTGGCACTCAGCGAGCTCAGAACTGAATAGGGGAGAACACATTTAGAATGATTTGAATGTAATATACGCAAAGAAAATCTATGGTCAGAGCACAGCCATGAGATGGGGATGGCCGGCCCAGCATGCGAAGGGAAACCGAGGCTATCACAAAGACATCTAAAGGTAAGTGTGCTTGAACAGGAGGGTGTGGAAGCAACGTGCTGCAGGTGAGGTAGTCTGGGCAGAGAAGATGAGACTGGAGGCCTGAGAGACAGGAAATGGCCTGGTGCTTCTAGAAAACCAGTGCACACTCATTGGCCTGCAGGTTGAGACACATGCCTGTTTTTCATATTGTCTAAACTAACATCTAGCACCTGGATATAGGGATCAGCAGCCGCATATGGTTATGGTTGGAATCATACAGTGAGAGATCATCCAGGCGGAGTGTGAGTGTGAAAAATAAAACAATAAAAGCAGCTGGCTGAGAATAAAGCCCGGGGGGGTATGAAAGGGGCAGGCAGAGGAAGAGGAGGCCGTTAGGAAACAGCAAATATGTGGTGAGAGAAGACTGAGGACAACCTGGAGCTTGAGGAGTCTCCAAAACGGGGGAAAAGAGTGGTCCATGAGATGAGCACAAGAGAGGACCAGTTCCGAAGACCGCCTCTTAGGTTAGAAACTGAGGAGTTTCCACACCGCATACAGACTACTTCAACAAGCTTAGACAAGGAGAGAAAGAGTGGAGAGGGTGGGAGGTAAAGGAGTTTGGGGGTTGTTTTTGTTTGTTTGTTTTTAGGGTGGTTTTCCTTACCTGCTACAAGTTGCCCTGAAGCTTATGGTCTAAAAGAATGCTTTATTATTTCTCAACATCTTAATATGTGAGTGGTTCTTCAGCGCTCTCTCCTTTGGGCACTCTTCGGTGTACTTTTAGCCAGCAAGTCATCTGGTTGGCCTAGCTGGGACAGGCCACTCCAGATGCTTTCAGAGCCTCTAACCCTCCATTCAATTCCATGTGGCTGTTTTTACATTCAGAGCAGGATGGGCTTCCGTATAATATGGCAGCTGTGCTCCAAATAGGAATGGTCTAAGCGAGAGAGACTTGGTGCACGAGCACTTACCAAGACTTTACTTATATCACGCCTGCTAATGACTTTTTAACAAAAGCTAACTATGTGGTCAAGTCTACAGTCCCTAGAAGAGGGTGCTACTCCAGGGTGTGAATACTAGGGGACTTGAGGAAAAGGGGACTATCAAGATCATAGTCCCTTCAAGGGTGGGAAGGTTCCCCTTTAAAATAGAACTTAAAATCTTTATAGGCAGAGCCCAAAGGAAATGAATTGAAAAGGAGATGGATTGTTACTAGGTGGAGACTCCAAGGGTCTCTTAGTCAAGGAATCGGGAGGGACTCCGGACTCTTCTGAGAGTAGAGAAAGAAGAGATTAAAAATGGGTTTCCTGGGCTGGGGAGATGGCCCAGCAAGCAAAGACTGCCAAGGCTGATGACCCGAGGTCCTAAATCGATCCCTGGCACCAAAACGGTGGAAGGAAGGAATCGACTCCCCCAAGTTGTCGTCTGAGCGCCACACTCATGCCGTCATATCTGCTAGATAAATTGATAAAGGTTTCAGTGAGCACTTGTGTATTCTTACGGGATCACTATGGAAATCCCAGCAGTGGTTCTAGAAGTGTGGAAAGATGATAGGAATTTGTGGGACTCCCATCGGTCAGGAGACTGGGGCAAGAGGACCACAATTCCAGGCCAGCCTGTATGAGACAGTGAGACAAACAAACCCATAGGAACAAGGTCCGGGTTCCATGCGTGAGTAAAGGAGTCTAGGAGAAGGATTACCAGAGGACCCAGACAAGGAAGAGTCCCTCTGCAGGTTCAAAGGCCCTGAAATGTGAGCAAGCTTTGGGGAAGACAGAACGATGAATAAGAAAGAAGTAAAATGTTGGAAAGCAAAGAAGTCAAAGAATTATAGTCATGTTCTTGGAAAATGATGAAGACTAATTCAGGGTGGGAGGATTGAAGCCAGCTTTCACACTGGTGTGATGTGGGAGTGTCCAGGAAGTGGCAGAATTGCTGAGGGGTGCTACTCGTGACTACAGGAGCTAGGTCTACTGCAGTCTGTACAGTGTGTGTGTGTGTGTGTGTGTGTGTGTGTGTGTGTGTGTGTGTGTGTGCTACTCATGACTACAGGAGCTAGGTCTGCTGCAGTCTGTACAGTGTGTGTGCAGAGGACACTAATTATTTGTGGAAATTAAAAAAACAAGACGTCCATCTACCTCTTTCATGTTCCAGATGAGTCTATTGCGGTTCCAACTGGTTAAATGTTACTGAAAGTCCCAGGACTGGTGGACAGTGAGCCAGAACTTCCTACCTTCTTACAAGGCCACACCTAGTGGGATCTCCTTCTCAATGTTCCCAGAGGCAGCTCGTTATTTTGTTATCCCACAACTATATTAAATGGCATTTGTCATTCTTGGGATGATGGAAGGAAATGCCCTGAAGTTGAATAAAGGGAGTGGTTAGAATCTTTCTAGAGGCCTAGAAGGATTTACTCACTTATTAGACATACACTACATGTCTTTTCAGCGTACTGTCAGGAAGCCAGTCCTGTGACCATACCCTCGCCAGATTGCCAGCATTTCATTGTTCTCTCCTTCCTTGCCTGGTATTGTGGTCTCAATTTCTTTAAGACTCCCAAGATCAGGAAGATACACCAATACACACACACACACACACACACACACACACATGCACTTACTTGTCTGCCATAGTCACTATGGACTTTTTTCACAAGCTCTAGAGTTAAAGAAATTAACTTTCCACTACATAGGTCTGAGGCTGTTAAAGTCTTACTGACTAATATCCTTAAAGAAAAAAAATGATCACATCTTCCCCCAAAGCTATTGTCGGCTATGGAATTCAACTTAAGAAGGAGGGTGGTGACATGTTCCTCTTTCCCACTGGACCCAAATTTCAAAGCTTCAAATGTGTGGTAAATCTAACCAAAGATAAAGATTTGCAGGTGTTTTTTCCATGAAAGCAAGAAGGGCAGATGTATCTGAAACGTGCTTCTAACCAAACGGGACATCTGCAATCCATTAGTGATGTCCTGATGAGAGAAAGTGAGAGGAGAGGTTCAGGCAGAACGCCCGCTCTGGAGAAGCGCCAGCCTGATGTGTCCCGACCTTTCTGTCAGGCTGGAGGGACAACCAGGCTCTGAAGAAGGGGACTTCTGCAGGGCTGCTTACATCTCCATCAACTCACTCAGCTCCTCTTCTGGTCCTGGCTTCTACCAAGTTATCTCTGAGACATTTGTGTCTTCTCTTTACTCAGGTCCACCTACATGTTTGAGTATTTAAGGCTTGGCAGCTCCTTCAGATAAAGAGAACTGCTCCTTGCTTGGAGCACGTGTACTTTCCTTTCCCGACACTTGTGGAGGGCAATCCGGGTCCTGACGGGGCTTCTTACACTCCCGGGGAACAAAGCAAAATTGTCACCACAGGCGTTCCTTGCAGGTTGCTCACTGGTGATGATGTGCCCTGTTTCGGACTCCCAGGGAAACCACTAACTTTTACGGAAGGCGTTTGCAGCAAAGGCTGTTGCAAAAGAGCTGCAGCTGTGAAAACGACCTGACGCGTGTGATTCCTGCAGCCCGCCGCCGCCGCCGCCGCCGCCGCCGCCGCCGCCTTTGTTCGTGCCCAGGATTTATGGCCAATCCTGGGCTTCCACTGACTGGCCCCGATGAAGCAGAACAGAGAATTGGGGTGCTCCTTCAATGAATTCAGTGAGCATGCCAGATCTGTTTCCTGTATCATGTCTCTTGCTTGCTCACTAGCCCTTTGATAAACCATTAGCGCCGTGGCATTTTGTTAATTACTAAACTCCTGGTGACAGACTGAACCGGCCTGTTAAAACTTGCGTTGCAATTTGAGGATTAAAAGCCACACCTCTGGGAAATGGAGGCATCAGAACTGATTTGGTGTCGGAGACAAGGTGTTAGAAGCCACAGTTTGACAAAGTGGATTTCCAAGCGCAGTTAGCAATTACATTTTTAGAAGTCTTCCATTATGCCATTTATACGAATGAAAATTTAAGAGGCTACAAGCCAGGAGTGTGTGTTTAAGTCTCTTCACTTGTACACGGATAGGCAGAGCCCACATTTCTGAAGCACCTACTGTGTGCATAGCATTGTGCTATGCTAGATATAGTAAAGATCAGAAGTCCTTACCCATAATAGTCTCAAAATCCAATGAAGAAAAGCCCCTTCTAAAAGTTGAAGTATTGGTCTGTGCATTTCTCAGAAATATTTTTTATTTTAGCTTAAGGAAAAGAGATGGATAGAACGAATACGTACCTGGAAGAACCTCACCTGGCCTCAGGTTTATGGACCATGAGTCTGTGTCCAAGATTCCTAATCTTCTAACGGCAGCACTATTTAAAAGTGCGATCACTGGACAAAGGATGCTGCCTGGGACGCTGGAGTTCTGTTTATCCTTCTGCCCAGAACAGTCTTGCAGGCAAACTGGGTGTAAGTTTCTGCCTTTTGGTTGAACAGTTTTTTATTGAAAATAGGAAAGAAATTATCTCCATTTAAATGATGGAAGTAATTTAATTTTACATTTCTCCAGGGACCACAGACTTCAGGGATTCTTTAATCAGAGTATCACCTGATTTGCTATAATTCTCTCAATTCTCATTGTCACCTGTCAGCCAAATTACCAGAATGACCTTCCTTCCTTGTCCACAAGACGAATGAAGTAGTAATAAGAGTCATGGAGTCCCTCTTCACACCTATGGAAAAGAAGAATTTGGCTTCTTAAACCCACCAAAGTCCTGGGCTTTAAATCGATTGGGTCACCTACAACCAACTCCTGTTGTGAGAAGAAACAAAAAAAAAAAAAAAAACCATCTATTGATGCTGACTGGTTGACATGTAGATTCCTGAGCCAATCAACTCCAGGACTAGGATTGGGTATCAGTTGAGAAGACATTGCCCATACATAACCTGGGAGGAATAAAATGGAAGGTGAGCAGGCCATCATGGCAAGATGCTGATCCTTCTCAAGTGTGGATTCGAGATTGCTAATTAACTTTTATTTAATATCAGAGATACCCTCTAGTAAAAACCATCTATTTGAGCTAAATTTGCTAAGTTAGACATTGAAAGGTGGTTTTACTTCTTAAGAAAATAATATATGACTAAGTGATTTTGTCTTTGGATTTGTTTGAGATAGTCTCACTATTATAATCCAGTCTGGCCAGCAATTCACTGTGTAGCCCAGGCTAGCCTCACTCACATTATCCTTCTAACTCTTGAATGCTAGGAATATAGGCATTTGCCATCAAGTCTGGCCTTAGAGTTTTGTGGATTTTTTTTCATAATTCTCTCTCCTCTTAATATACAGTGATACCCAAAAGACATTTTTATACTTTGAGTAACTGAAGATGACTTAAGAATCTATCCTCTTGCTCATCTTTCCTAATGTCATCCCAATTTCCAAAAGCAGTATGACTTTATTTTGAATTCTCACTTAGGGTAGCCCAAATATTTTCTCCTTCATCTTGGATAACAGACTGGTAAATTTTCAGAAGATGTCATGTTTTAGGGTGTCTTAAAAAATATACCTTAAAAATGTCCTGCTATCTGTTCACCAGCCTCCCCCCTCCCTAAACATATCAAAGCAGTAGGTCTTATCCTCATAAAACTCAACCCAAATTCATCAACTCATCTGTAAACTGAGAGTTCCGGCAACTGAATATTTCTTCCACACATAAATTGGAAATGGGGCTCCTGGAGCTCAGAGATGTAATTGTAGAGCCAAATAAAGTAGCCAGAGACGTAGTTTCTTCCCAGGACCTTCTAGAAAGGCGGGCCACAGCTTTCTTTGTTGTCACTGTCTAAAGGGCACAGGGGGACCAGAGATGACTCAGTCAGTGACGTGCTTACCACACAGGCATGAGGACCTGAGTTTGGATCCCCAGCACCCACGGAGAGCTGGGTGTGGCAGCATACTTTTGCAACCTCAGTGCTGGGGGTTGAGAGGGAACAGACAGATTTCTGGGGCTCAATGGCCACCAGATCCAGCAGACTGGGTGAGCTTCTGGCTCTGTAAGAGACCCTGTCTAAGAAAAAAAAAAAGGAAGGAAGGAAAGAAGGAAGATGGTGGAGAGTGGCTGAGGAAAATACTCAAGTGTCAACCTCTGACCTCCACACATGTTTATATACAAAGGCCACAGACACAGGGGACTAACCAATTGAGAACCTAACTTCACCCTCTTCAGACATTCCCCAGCTATGATCAATACATTTGCAATCTCCCCCCAAGTGTTATACTTGGAAGAATCTTAAGTCTCCAGCTTGTCCACATTAGAAAGAGGTATTTTTTCCTCCCTGATTGCAGAAAGGGCCGCTGGTGCGCCCAAGCCACAGGCCTGCAGAAGCATTCAGAGTCAGTTAGGCCTGGGTCTGTTTTCCCTTTGGAATTTACTACTCCCTTTATTCTGCTTCCGTTGACAGCCCCCTTCCTCCACCTCCTAGATAGCTGGACTCCAAAGCCCGCAGTACCAGGGACAGTCACTCCTGTCTGCCTTGGAGGACCTGCAGTGTATTTGAGTGCTTTCAATCCTAGGCCTGTGTGAGAGGTAGAGGGATAGGAATGGCCTCATCTTTCTCTCTCCACAGCAAATGGCTATGGAGCTTGGGGGGTTGGGGGGGGCGGGGATGTTGCAACACCTGCGTCAAGCTTGGGGCAGACCAGCCTGCCCCGCAGCAGGCAGCCACGTGGGGGGGCCCAGTTGGCCCGAGTGCTGCTTAGTCAGGCTCCAACACCGAGCAGAGCTTTCAGATGTGCCCAGACCTGCCGCCACCAGGTGTCTGTGTCTGGGCCGGGAGGTGACTCTTGCCTCCTGGTGTTTCCCGACACTGTCCTCAGAGGAATGTGGACGACTCAGGAGAGGCCACCACCACGGGGCTACAGCTCGGCCCACGCTCTGGGTCAAAGCCTCTGCCTGCCCTACCCTTTTGGCCCTCACTCTGTCCTCTTGCCAACAGCCCCAGGCTGGCTCCACCTTCTCCTCCAAGCCGCTGATGGGCTCAGGTGAGAGGTGGCTGCCTCCTTAGGCAGGTTACCTGCTTACCCTGCTGTTATAGGATGTTCCCATCCTTAATTCCCAACCCTCCTAGCTGGCATGAGAGGATTTTTTTTTTTTTTTGGTTTTTCGAGACAGGGTTTCTCTGTGTAGCTTTGCGCCTCTCCTGGAACTCACTCTGTAGCCCAGACTGGCCTCGAACTCACAGAGATCCGCCTGGCTCTGCCTCCCGAGTGCTGGGATTAAAGGCGTGCGCCACCACCGCCCGGCCATGAGAGGATTTTTAAATACAGTGACTCAAGTGATCTAAAATGTTTTTTAGTTTAATTATTTCAAGTTCATTTTCATCCCACTCCCTACTCCAGGAGAAAATGCTTCTTAAAATTACTTTTCTTGGCTGGGTGGTGGTGTCGCACGCCTTTAATCCCAGCACTCAGGAGGCAAAGGCAGGCTGATCTTTGTGAGTTCAAGGCCAGCCTGGTCTACAGCGTGAGTTCCACTGAGCCCACATTCCCAGCTGATGACTACAAGCAGAGTAACAACTGCCCACTTCAGACACAGAGAAACCCTGTCTCGAAAAACCAAAATAGTAGTAGTAGTAGTAGTAGTAGTAGTAGTAGTAGTAGTAGTAGTAAAATAAAATAATTACATTGCTAAAAACTATTCTCTATTTAATAGAATTTGTGCACACTGGAAATGGTCTTCCAGGAGGTAAATATTTAAAACTTTTTTGTAAACCAAATTCAACACAACAAGGTTGGGTCTTAACTCAGTATGGCTTTTTGAGACATGTTTAGGGCTCAAGCGGCTATGAGCTGTTCTCTAGCAGGACTGATACCTACTTTACCACATTACTGCCTATCCGTTATGTACTGCAAGCCCAGGCCTCAGGAGGACATCACTACATGGCAGAGGATACGAATGACGGGTACACTGGCCAGACTCAGCTTGCAAACATTTTGTTTGACTCATACTATATTTATCAAAAACTTGAATTAGATGCCAACTTTTAAATATCCAAATAATTCCAGCTTTTCTTGAAAACTCAGAAAATCTGGCAAAACCGAGCCCACATTCCCAGGTGATGACATGCCGAAGAACAACTGTCTACTTCAGACAGCACTGGCCCTCTGTCCACACAGCTCTTCCAGTCCCTGCTTCCCCTGACCCAACCCACCTGCCGCTCTTAGAAGAGGGAGTCATAGCACATCCACTCTGAGAAAGGACTCACTCAGAGACGAGAGGCTTTAAAAAAGATCCTGGTGAAGTTTGGAGAAGCATTGTGTTTTCTTACTCCTGAGAAGAAACTAGACACAAAAGGAAAAGAGCAAGGCTGCATTTCCAAAGGAAAGGACGGGGGCTTAGAGAGCAGGGTGAAGTGTCAGGGATGCCCTCATCAGCCAGACCAGGAAGGCTGAGGCCAAGAGAAGGGAAGCTGTGCCAGATCCCACTGCTGCCGAGAAAATGAACAGGAGCATGGTCGGTACCGTCTTTACCCAGCCTGCACCACAGTCCTTCCTGAATCCACAAGTGTTTTCTCTGTCCCAGGTCTGAGTATCTGGGAGAGGAGCCTGTTTTCAAACCCTCCTTGTGTTTGTAAGCAGAAACAGAGTTAGCATGTGGACTCCCATCTCTGTCCCTGGTGCAAAGTTTAACTAAAACAAATACAGGTGAAGTGAACACAAACTTTCAAATGAAAAAAAAAAAAAACCTAAAAATATTGAAATGGATCATTTCCTGGGACTTAGACACCTCGGTGCATTTGTAACAAGCAGAGAGAAATATTCTAAAATTCTACAAAAATTAATTAATTTAGTTAATAAACAAAAATCAGCTCTGTGTGTTAGTGGAAAGACTAAGAGGAAGTAAGAGATTATTTTATTTAACTTGCCAGCCTGGACCAAGATGAAGTTTCAGATCTGCTTTTTTTGTTTGTTTGTTTGTTTTTTTGTTTTTCGAGACAGGGTTTCTCTGTGTAGCTTTGCACCTTTCCTGGAACTCACTTGGTAGCCCAGGCTGGCCTCGAACTCACAGAGATCTGCCTGGCTCTGCCTCCCGAGTGCTGGGATTAAAGGCGTGCGCCACCACCGCCCGGCTCAGATCTGCTTTTATAGATGAGAAAAGGGAGATCAAATCGGCTGGCTTCCTCCACCAGTTTCCAATTGCTGAGAACAAGCTATGTATGTCCAGATCACAGAACAAGGGCCCTGTCTGCTACAGCATCTCACTGCCCAGAACCCAATAAGACGTACAATGGCCAGGGAGTTAAGACAATACAACACAACTGGGCTTTAAAAATGCAGAAAGCATAAGAGGCAGAAATAAGTGCTTCGGGAGGAGGAAGAGAAGGGTGCAGAAATGTGTGGAGCGGAGGCTTGGTGGGTCAGCGAAGGCTTCTGCGCCAGGGCCACATTCCTCTTTGAAGAAACCATAAAACAACAGCCAAAACAGAAAGAACCAGAAGAAAGGCCTAAATGTTGTGGTGTGGTGGACTGCAGTGATCTGGGTAGGGGCAGAGGAACAGAAGGTAACCAACCAGTTTAGCCTGGCCATTAATAAAACAAGTCTACATAATGAAGTTGGCCATGTGGCAATGTTAATTTGCCCCCACAGGCCAAAGCTCATCACATGAGGCCAGGCAACTTCATGCCTGCAAGGAAGGGCACCACCGTGTAGATCCACAACAGTCACCTGGCCAAAATACCTGTCTCCAGACCCCCTTGAAGCCCAGATCGTCACATGTTGTTTTTTTTCGTTGTGTGTCCTGTTTTCTTCCCAAGCCTGCTGTCAGCCCGTGCCTTCCGGAGCAGCCCGCACCCCTGTTTGCAATCCAAGCACTGTCCCTGCATCTCAGATGGTGTGTGGGACTATGTTCCCTTTTCAAGGATGCCCAGCAGCAGCGAAGCAGGTCCAAGGAATTGGGAGAGGAAACGGGGTCTGTCACTCCCAAGTCTAGGCCCTAAAGAATTCTAAAATAGACAGACCCAAAAAGCCAAGCAGGCAGGCCTCAAGTGCTGGGTCTGCCCTGCCCCGGAGCTATAGGAAAGCCTGGTTCTGTTTCACACCAGCTGTGGGCCATCTCTGCCCGCTCCCAAGGCTGAAGGATTCTTTGTCCTCGGGCCCCGGAAAGCAGGTTCTCCAGGTGGGCCCCTCCCCATCTGCTCCCAGGAGGGGGACGAAGCTCCAGCTCGGTTTTATCCAGGGCACTCCATTTCATCACCTCCTTAGACTCCAGTGAGGGGTGAAAGTCAACCCCGCTTGAGAGCAAAGTCACCACCTGTCCCAGGAAAAGCGGTAACACCGGGACCTGAACGCAGACTACACAAGGGACCAGGGTGTTTGAGTTCCCAATCAAGCCTCCGCGACCCGACCCAAGTCCCCACATCTGTGGAAATCCGAGTTCCCGGTGGGGCGGGGGCGGCGCAGCCCTTCTGCCTCGTCCGCCCTGGGACCCGAGGCGCCTCCAGGGGAGGCGAGGGAGGCAGCCCCAGCCCCAGAGAGCAGAGCCAGGGAACTTCAGAGAGCGTTTCGCCCTCGCCGGGGAGAGGCAAACACCGACACGTCTGTCTCTTTCTCAACAAGTGCCTTCAAGCCCGGCGGGGGCAGACACCTCAGCGCCCCGGGGCGGCCGAGGTCTCCGCTGTGCGAGCGCGGAGTGGGGGGAACGGGGGGTCCGGGGGGGGGGTGGGGGGGGTGTCGCAGGCCAGCTTCAGCGGCAGCAACTCAGCGCGGCCTCTCCCGGAGCCGGCGCCCGCAGCCCCCCGGGGCGGCCGGAGCAGGGGCGCGGGGCGGGGCGGGGCGAGCCGAGGGGCGGCCCCTCGGGGCGCGGGGGCGACGCGAGGGCGCACGAGGGGCGCAAGGGCCGGCGCGGCCACCGGGCGCCGCGGGGAGCCGCCCACTTCGCCAACGCCAGGGGGCCCAGACGGCCGGCGGGAGCGTGGATGCGGCGGTCGCCGAGCCGGGGCGGACGCGGAGCGGCCCGGGCAGGGGACGCGCGCCGGGAAGGCCGGCTCCGCAGTGGCCGCAGGATGGCTGAGGTAAGCCGGGGCGGGGAGCGCGGGCGCGGGGGGCGCGGGGGGCGCGGGGCGCGGGGGGCCGCCTGATGAGGGCCACCTGCTCGCCGCCGCCACCGCCGCCGCCGCCGCCGCCGCCGCCGGGCGGGCTGTGCGCGCCCCGGGGCGGTCGAACTGCGGTCTGTGCCCGAGTCCCAGCGAGGTGACCTGGCAGCGGCACCCCGTTTCCTTTACACCCCGGGAGCCCTGTCCCGACGCTGTTGGCACGCGGACGTTCGTCTGTCTGGTATTTCAAGCTGTGGCCTTTGGTCATTCCGGGGAGGAGAGTCGGGGAGACGGGCGTGGAGGGGGCGCCGGTCCCCTGAGGGACAAATACTTGCTTTAAAAAAAAAAAAAAAAAAGAGGCGACCAAGACCAGAGCGCCGCAGATCGTCAGCTTAGACGTGTCTAAAGAGGACACTTGGCTGATGAGCCGCGCTGGAGGCATGAGGAGGTTTGCCCGCCTTCCGGCTGGCTTGTCGCGCGTGGGACAGCGAGGTGTTCGTGTCCTCTAGAGGCGCAGGGACTTGGAGGAGCACATCGGGATGCCGATGGGGAAGCCAGCGCCAAGGTCCAGTCTCTTTGGGGAATGGCCTGCCTGCGGGTGACAGGAAGGGACCCTGGCCAGGCAGTGGTGAGGTTCTTAGTGACTGGGGGACTGCCAGGCGCAGCGACCGTGCCACTGGCAGCGGGGTTCCAGCCGGGCGTGCCCCAGAATCCGCTATGGGGTGCCCGTTGTCCCGGGGCGCGGCCTCCCCAAGGACCCCCTTAACCCCACGGCCCGCCTGACTTTGGATAAGCTCCTGGGGATTTGTCAGCCAGATGTGACAAGATTGGAGAGGCGAGTGAGAGGGATCTGATATCAATCAGTGCATAGCTCGGAGCCAAACTTTCTCAAATGCGGTGTAGAAACATGTTCTTCTCGTTTAAGGCATCTCTTTGTGGCTGTGGGGCTGCCACCGGCCTGAGTTTGACAGTTAAATGGAATGCCAACTAGCAGCCTTAATTGTGTGAGTGAAGTTGTGTGTGTTGCGGGGAAAGATCAGACACTCCGGGGTTCGGTAATGTCCCCTAGTTTTATAGCTAGGCTCACCGCAGACCTCTGAAGATGAGGGCATTTAAATCGGCCCAGACGCCTGGTCGCAGCCAGGCCTCTGCTGTTAACACTTAAGGGGCTTGAAAGAGGCCCCACGGGTGTCCTGGGAATCGTGTGTGTGTGTGTGTGTGTGTGTGTGTGTGTGTGTGTGTGTGTGTATACGTGTTACTCCATGGAAACACAGAACAGATGTATCAACACTATTTTAAAAAGTAGAGTCTTATTAAAGCAACAAGATTTTGGTGTGACCATATAAGTGCACTGAAAAACAGCATTTTGGCAAATCTTCTTTGTGTGTGTGTGTGTGTATGTGTGTGTGTGTGTGTGTGTGTGTGTGTACTTTCCTTCACCATGCTATTAGATTTTTAGATTTTTATGGGATCTTTTCTGATTTCAAAGAGGTTCAGTTTACAAATAGGTGTTCGTGTGTTAAAACTTTTGCTGAGTAGTGAAGCATACAACTTTCTCATTTACCCCTTTCCAAATTCGTTGATGCATTTTATTACGCCTTTATTGAAAGTGGTATGCATCAAAGTGAAATTTTGCACATCATGTAAAAACATTATTTCAAATGTTACAGTTTGTGCTGCATTTCATTTTTGCTTTAAAATAGATATAGACAGTAGCCCCTCTTCCTGTGAGGAATTTTGGTAACTATTTTATTTTAGCATACTTTCAGACACTTAAAAAAGAGTATTATATGAGTCATTATTTCATTTATTGTCTGGTAAAGTTCACAGTCCTTAATTTTACAGAAACTGTTACTGCCTCCACTCAACTACTGAACATGTTCTGTTCTGTTGTAGTTGAACGATCAGGCACTGTGGTGAGCTCTTCACTTAACGTAGGAGCTTGCTGCACTTTGAGAACTCAGATTGTGTTCAGACAACTGCATAATTTAATATGTACGATCATCTCCACCTATGCAGACTGGTAAGGCTTTTGTGGAGCTCTGTCCCGCAGAGAGAAAATGGCTACTGGTTTGAATAATCTGCCCATGAGTATCTCCTAGGATATGCACCAGTAATCTGTGTAATTCACATAAGCAATCTTAACCTACATAAAGCATTACCTTAGAAATACAAGGTTTATATAGAGGATGATTTGTTTTTTATGACCTTTCCCCTTGCAGAAGTTAGGCCTGTATTCCAGCTCCATACCCACATTTTGTATCTCGGATCATCAGCTTGGAAAGATGACCCAGCCCTATGGTGAGAAAAGCCATCTAGGTTTTCCCATAGAAAAATAATTGTCTCTTACACATGCCCTGGTCACTTCTGAATGCCAAGAAGTAAGTGTAAACGAGGGAACATTTTTAAAGTTTGGTTTGTTAGTAAAATTAAACTACAGTATGAGGGGCCAGGCATGTCTTTGAGCTTCTGTACTTGGCTTTGGAAGTTATTCTGGCGGTGACCATTAAAAGGAGTTGCCCGGGAGGTTTGCAAGGTAAATTACTTGCAGGAGTAGAGTTCTTCACCCCAGGGTGAATTTCCTTTTCTACAGATGTCATTCAGAGTCGGGTAGTTACTTTTGTCGGAAACAGTCTGGTTAGGAAGAAACTGGAAATACCATAACTACCCAGATTCTCCAAGACGTCTGGCTTTGCTGTCTGAGATCAAGGTGTAGGAAGTCAATACATGCTTTTTGTACTTTCCCTTGCTGTGAATATCTTACTGCAGATCTTCCATCTGTTTGTTTATCGTTGGTGGCTTTTCTGAGAAATGTTAGATAAGTAGGTGCTGCACAGAGGGAACATCTAGGAAGTTTTGGGGTCTTGCTCCCCCTTTATTGGTTTCTAGCAGAAAACCTCTCTGCTTATCTCACCGTCCTTGGAAGTCCTTTTCCCCTCACTTTGGAGTTTCCAAGATTGCGGTGTGGCACCTGCCCTTCTCTGGAACATAGACACACATGCCTGTTTTAGTCGGAGAAGCTGAATCCGAACAGAAAGCAGCCCTGCTCCTCCAGAGTCCAATCTGGGGCCTTCTCAGACGTACCTAGTACTGATGAGAAAAAGCTGTCTGGTTCCTGTCCACACACGGACCGTTTATTATAAACCAGCCTAACCAATCAGAAAAGGGCTCCAGCTTAGCAGGGATGACCATTTCTCTCCACTGATGTGAAGGAAGAGAGAGGTTAGGGGAATAAAATGTGAAGGCTGGGTTCACACAGAAGGAAATGCTTGCCTCCGTTGAACTCTGATTTAGGCTTTTAACTTTTCTTCCCATTCCTTGTATTAGTTCAGTTGTCCCCTCTTGCAGATTGTGTGGTCCTTTCGTAGACTGGAACATGGAAAACTGTCTTCAGCACTTTCCCAGCCTCCAGAAGCATCGCCATAGCTCCATAGTCCTCCGACCGTTTCTTGAATTATTGTGACTGTCAAGCTTTCATACCCCCAACTGTAACGATTCATGATACACTGTGCTGAATTTTAAGTTGGGGATTTAGATGACATAAATAACTGAGATTGAGTTTATCTTTTCAAAAAGTCAGTTTCTAATTCTCTTTGAATCCCTAGAACAGTTTTACTTAAATATGTTCACATTTAGCTTTTACATCATTAGTAACAAAATTGTGTTAAATACTTAACTGGCAACCTTAACTAAAATTTTAAAGTGTTTTTTTTTTTTCATTTTATTCCCCATTTTCCAAGATTGATTCTGTGTTACATATCACCAATGTCTTTTTAGCTTTCATTATCAAAGGTTTATGACTATTCCTTCCGAGTTCTTTTACTATAAGGGGAAAAAGTATGCCCATATCATTTATATTTTTATGTATTTAAAAAAAATTTTTAAAAGAAACATTCAGGTGTGATTTCTAAGATGTTTGTATATTTTCTACTATCTTTCACATTTTTAGTCTTCAAAACTAATAATTTTAAGAAAAAAGGGTGCAGATGTTAAATTGTTTTGGCATAGGATTTAGGCTTTGATTTATAAACATCAAAAGAAGAAGTATTTTTCCCATTATCCTCTTTGAACTAAGCACCAAGAGAACATTACAGAGGTGTCGTGCGTACTTTTTGCTCACAGGTAGACTTAACCCACCACCCCTCCCCTGAAGGGGTTCCAGCTCCCTGATCCCCCTCTGCAGGCCGTCTCCAGGCTCTCCTTGTCTCTGCAGGCCATCTCCAGGCCCTCCTTGTCTCTGGCTTCTCTCCTCATGCCTAACTTGCAGTGAGAAGCCACATTCTGCCAGTTCCCCTTCGGTATCATTTTTACATTGCAAAGCTAACTACTTCCTGAGACTCTCCAGGTCCCCTCTCTCAATCGTGATCTCCAATCCTGATGTTGGTAAACAGTGTCTCCCATTGTTCAGAGCCCTAATGGTTCCATAAACCCAACAGAGAGACCCTGACTGCCCATCAGGCCATCCCACCACTCAACCCCACCTAAATTGCTTTTCAGAATTGGCTTTCACTGGCCAAACAGAAATCTATGTTTTGTGGCCCAGGCTTCTGAACCCAGCACACAGACGTGGATTTTGCTTGCACACAGAGAACAAGGTTGCTTTTCCCTGGAGGAAGACTCCTGAGGGCTCTTTGCACAGCATTGTTCACCATCTGTCAACTCCTACAAATTGAAATTTTAGGAATAGGCATCTTGACTTCATTTACTTTTTCACTTTTTATTAAAGAAAGTTTAAATAAACATAATTATAATAGTATAATGAAATTTAGTGATATGTGTTTTGGACCTCAACTTCATCTGTATTCCGTGTCCCCCACTAGAAACCCCATGTTACTTCGAAGGAAATCCTAGCTGTCATACAATTTCATTAAAAATATTTTAATATGTAGCTGTAAAATATAAAAGCAACCACTTTTAAAAACAAATCCAATATGTCATAAAACACCTTAAAATAATTTTGGGGTGTGGCTCAGTGGTGCAGCATATGCTTAGCATGTGCAAGGCCTTAGGTTCAAGCCTCAACACCAAAAAATAATAATAGTTAATTACCATACCTCCTTAACATCATTAAGTTTCCAGGCAATGCTCAAATTTCCTAGATTGTCTTATAAACTTTATATTACCATTGGTTTGTTCAAATTATAATCCAAATGTATACACCATTTGTCTCTTTTAATTTCTAGGTTTATAGTTCTTTTTTTTTTAATCCTTGCCATTATCTGTTGAAAAATGCCAAGTCAGCCATCTTCAGAATGCTAGTCTGGGTTCTGACGTTAGTTTCTTGTGAAGCCATTGACATACCCTTTGTCTCCCACCTTCCTAACTCGGCGTTGGTGAAGAATGGTGGTCACCAACAGGCTGGATGTTCTGACAAGAACACCAAATGTGTGGTGGGATGTATTTTCTATCCAGACCCCAATGGGGCCGATTGTTGTCTTTTAATTAGGAACAGTGAAAGGGGACTCATATTTGAAGAGAACTTGTCTCCTCAGTGGTTTTATTTCCCCGAAACCCAAGTTGTGTAGGAAAGAACAGCTGTTTCATTCTTCCTCTTGGTTTACTGGCTTTCGAAACAATTTGTTGGCTTCCTGATAGTCTCTTAAAGGTGGTCAATGACTTTTGCATTCGTTTTGAGTACATTTCAAAGCCTTGGGTTTTTAACCTGTGAATGAAGCAACCTCATTTTTGGATAACCATATTCACTGCCTTTTTTTTTTTAAGTAACTTATTTGATTTTATTTTATGTACATTTTGTGTTTTGCTGTGTGAGGGTGTCAGATCCCCAGAAACTGGAGGTAGAGACAGCTGTGAGCTGCCATGTAGGTGTTGGGAATTGAACCCAGGTCCTCTAGGAGAGCAGCCAGTGTTCTCAATTGCTGAGCCATCTCTCCAGTCCCATCACTGCCATTTTGGACTGCCCTAGTTATGTGGCTTTTCCCAGAAAAGCTATGTGCCCCTGCCTGTAGTAGAACCTGGGAGTAACTTCCATTTGCATCGCAGGAGGCACTCTGTGGGTCCAATTACTTGGCTGAAGCTTATAAAACAAACATAAAACTTGTAAGTAAATTATTGTCATTTTGTTAAACTTATTTGTGTAAGGGGATGGCATGATGTGCTGGGGAGATGAGCATCTGGTCTGTGCGCTTGTCAGATGGACTTCTGCTCAGTGCTGCCAGCCAGGTAATCTGCCTCACACAAGAGAACCTCAGTGCTGCCTCCCTTCCCACAAGAGAACCTCAGTGCTGCCTCCCTTCCCTTTTCCTCCCAGTTGTTCTAACTGCCCATCTGACAAATGACGGCAGTATCTTCAGAATCCTAGTTGCACCTCTGTGGGGTTTCATATGTGAGAAAATTAGTGGAGAACTTAACAAGATGAAAGAAGTTAGTGAAAAGTGAGGAGAAACTAGGAATCGATAAAGAGTAAGAAAAATAAGTATAGAACCAAAGAGGCGGGGTGGGGGGGCTGCAGAGAGACGACAGCTCCCAGCTTGAGTGATTTGGTTTTCTGAACCCAGAGAGCCAGCTCTGCAGCCCCAGAGGAGAGTGACCAGTGCATTGCAACTCTGCAGCCCCAGAGGGAGGAGGGTGACTAGTGCACTGCAGCTCTGCAGCCCCAGAGGGAGGAGAGAGACCAGTGCACTGCAGCTCTGCAGCCCCAGAGGACAGTGACCAGTGCACTGCAGCTCTGCAGCCCCAGAGGGAGAAGGGTGACCAGTGCACTGCAGCTCTGCAGCCCCAGAGGGAGGAGGGTGACCAGTTCACTGCAGCTCTGCAGCCCCAGAGGGAGGAGAGAGACCAGTGCACTGCAGCTCTGCAGCCCCAGGGGGAGGAGGGTGACCAGTGCACTGCAGCTCTGCAGCCCCAGAGGGAGGAGAGTGACCAGTTCTCTGCAGCTCTGCAGCCCCAGAGGAGAGTGACCAGTTCACTGCAGGTGGAGAGAAACTGTAGCTTCCATCTCACAGCTGAGGGAGTCCTAGCAGCTTTAAAATTCGTTCTGATCAGCAGTTTTTATGTACACAGAAATTTTCCAGGACCCAAACAAACTAATAGCCGTTATCTATTGTCACGTTTAAAAATAAAAGCTGGAAAAGCCGGAAGCCTTTCTGTCCTAAAGCTTAGGTGAGTTGTGGTTTGGCAGCCCGGGGCCCTTTGATTTCAAGTTGAGAACTTAATGATTTTTACCACGAGGGATCTGGCAGAGCCTTGGAATCCCACCATTAAGATAGGGCCGCAGACTCCAGACTTAGTCTTAGCCATCTCTCCTAGGGAGCCGTTTTCTAGGTGGGTTTTGGTTTGTTTTGGTTCTGTGGCCCTCTCAATAGTCAGTGGGAAGATCAGTGTGTAAGTGTGCAAACCAGGAGTGCATTTGGCTACTAATAAAGAGCACCAAGCCAGTAGTGACCGCTCTTTCTTCTCAGCCATCCTTGTGCTGTGCCTTCCAGGTCGTCTAATGGTCACAGGATGCCCTCTGGACTCTAGCCATCATGCTTTTGTTCCAAGACGGAGGAAGATAAAGGAATCCAAGTTCAACCAGTCCCCATGTATGAGGAGCTTCCTGAAATGCTCCATCATTCTGCTCTCTGCCATGAGCCAGTGTCCACTCGCTTGTCCATCAGTGAGGACAGGAAATTAAAATTCCCTTTTTTCTTATTTTTTAGTACTAGAAGTTGAATCTAAGGCCCCACACATTCGGCAAGCACTCTACCACTGAGCCATGTCCCCAGCTCTCTGTCTAGTTTTCTGTTGGAGACAGGGTTTCACTGAGTTATCTAGGCTGGCCTCAAATTTGCTTTGAAGCACAGGCAAGCCTTGAACCTGTAATCCTCCTGCCTTAGTCTCGTGCATAACTGAGATTACAGGCCCGAATCATCAGGCCCAGCTAAAATTCTTTTACCCAAGCATATCGGAAAAACAAAAAGATACCATGGACAGCAAGGTGACCCAGTGGGTAAAGGTACTTGCCACAAAGTACCTGGATTCAGCCCACGTGGTGGAAGGAGAGAGCCAACTCCCACACGTTGTCCGCTGACCTCCACATGGATGCTGTGGTATGTGGGCCTGTGCACAGTAAAATAAATAAATAAAATTTGAAGGAAACACGATGGGCCTCCATAATCATTGCACAAGGTAAAACTTCCGTGTATCCATTCATCATTCACTTCTTCTCTCAGTACAGTAGGGGGATTTACCAACCATGAGACTTGCGGCTAGTCGATGGGTGTTGCAACTGTTTGTCTTCTGAGGTGATGAACTGTGGAGATTCTTTTAGCAACATTACCTTTAATCAGGTTTTGGTAGTTGTGTTTATGCAGAGTCAAACCACCAGAGCCAGAGGACCTGAGATCTATCTGTGGACATGGTGGCAAGGAGGGTGTTCTGACTGTCTAGCTGGTCTCTTCAGCTCTCCTCTGTGTATCCACCAGTGTGGTTAACGGACCTCTGAGGATGGCAGGAGTGCCTGGCGGCCTGTGTGTAGTCAAAGGTGCCAGCACATGAGCTCAGTGGGGTGGGAGGGAAGGAGGGCAGCCATGTAGCCAGAGGTCTCTGTATAACAGCAGACCACATTACATTCCTTGTATATTGTCCCCAGGAGGCCCAATGTTAGAACAAAAATCCAAACTCTTAGCCTGCCCTACAAGGCCCTGTACAGAATGGCCTCCGTCCCCTCTCTGGCTTATTTCCTGCCATTGACTTCACTCTTTAGTTACACTGGCCTCCTTTCTCTTCCCTGAACTCACCAGTGTCTCTGACATCTGTGGTCTTTGCAGTTGCTGAGCTTTCTAAAATACCCCCTCCACCCTTCCCATCCCTTGGAACTCAGCGTGTATGTCCTCCTTGAGGCCCTTGATGATGGCCCTCCCTAAAAGGCACTTCCTCTTGTCTGTACTCTGCATGCCAGCAGATAAATGATCAGCACAGAGTTCTGCTCAGCTCCCTCAACTCTGGCATTGACAGTCTAGATTCTAGACTCTAGAATGATGTCTCTCTCACATTCCAGAAATGCTTACTGAATGGCGTTTCTTTGCCATGTGAAGCTTTAACCTCTTGATCTGGTAGATGATGTGATAATGCCCAGCTCTATAAATGCTTCTGTACTCCACACCAAATACTGATATTTTAAGACAGAATATTCCCTGAATATTCAGATTTTAGACCACCTGGATGGCCTGTAAATTCTTCAGCTTCTTGGTATATAGAATAGGGATGGTAGCACCGACCTCCCTTAGTGGTTGTGAGGAGGAGATGCAGTTAACACATGGATGCTGTTTGGTGCGTTGTCTCATACACAATAAATGTTTGATAAAGCTAACTAGCTGTGTGTCCTTGAATAAGTTACGAATCTTCCATAAATTTAAGTGTTCTAAAATAATCCTCTCCTCACAGGAAGATAGTAAGGATGAAATGAAATGACCTATTAAACAGGAGCCTCACCATATCAAAAGCAATGGCTGGTCTCCACCCTGGACTTGGCACTGTCCCATAGAGCTTCCTGTAATGACGGGAATACTTTCTGTCGTCATTGTCCATTGTGATAGCTACTAATCACAGGTGGATTCCTGAGCACTAAAGTGTGATTGGTGTGACCAAGGAGCTGAATTTAAATGCTGTTCTGTTTAAGTAGATCACAGGAGCCTCGTGTAGCTAGTGTACTAGACAGTGCAGACTAAACACCTTGAACCAACAAAGTTGCTCAGCTGGATACAGTGCAACTTTTACCTCTGTCAGATCACACGGGACCCTCCAAAGGGTCAGTGTGACATATAAGAGGACCCTAAAGCTCTCCTACTTACCCTCTTCAAGACGATGAAAATGTATTATATATATTCTAGAGATGACAGTAGCTTTGAATGGGATTTTTATTGGGGTCAATTCAAATCCCATCACAGGCCTGTACTGTCCAGTGCTGGACATCTGCACCTACCCCACTGTGTGCCTTGGATGGGTACTCAGCCCCTCAGCAAAAGGCCTGTGGAAGCATCTCCCCAAGTTAAAGGTAGAACAGGGGTGTCTGGGAAATGAAATGGATCTTCCAAGCTACCTGAAATCCAGGCCATACATTTCCACCACAAGATAGCAAATAACCAAATGTGTCATACACCAGCTGTGAATGAATGAGCAGACAGTAGTTATAAAGCAGCAAGCCAGAATTTTGAATGCTGATTTGTAGCACATCAAAGTGACTAATAACAATTCTGGAAATTGTTTGATTAAGACAAGAGCCTAAGAAGCAATAATCATGCCTTGTTAGTTTGGATTGCTGGAAACATCTGCTTTATGTTTCTGGAGAATGGAATCAGTGTTAGGAACCCAAAGGAAAGCATGTAAATTTCAAGTTTTCCATTTACATGGGGACTTGCATCTTGTAATTAAAATTTGGGGGGTTTGATTTTGTTTAGAAGTTTTAATTTGTCTTTAGCTAAGGGTGCTATAATTTGACATGGTAGAATTCTGAGATGCGTGAAAAAATCCAATGGTCTTTACATTAGAAGTTTTCTTTACTATTCTAATTAGTTTCTTCTAATTCATAAATAATTCCTCTGTCATTTATTTCCATAGATGCTTAACAAGCTTTATTAAGCCTTATTCAAATAGTTTCATGTGCAACCACATGAATGTTTCTCATAAATCAACACTTACACATAGGAATTATAGATACAGTTGTTTAAAGTCATGCCCCCCAAATAGAAGCTGCTATACTTGAATGGCCAGATTGGGTCAGTGGTCTCAATTACACATGAATAGGTTTTAGAGGCATTTGGAAATGTCTCGAAGACTTTAACTGACATGTGGCAGCATGGCAGAGGCCAGGAATGCTATCACTGACTAACTAATACATAGGATAGCCACAAAGATCTATGCACCTGAAATGCCGTCAGTGGTCCTAAGCTGGGACATAGGAGTGAGGTGATGAGAGATGGAGAAAATAAGCTCCAGTCTCAGGCTGTGAAGTACGCTTGGAGTTGCTCCTTGTGGTTTCTTTCTATCAAACGTGAGACAGATTCACACTTATTTCCGGGGACTTAGCACGATCCTCAATCTTTTGAGTAAAGTCTTTAGGGATTGACAAGCATGCACTCAAGGACATCTCTCTTTCTCTTAAAACATGTTTAAGCTTCAAAATAAATTAAATGTAAGTTTACTTGTAGATTTCCATAGCATTTTTTTAAGACAGATTCTCTCTGTGTAACCTTATCTAGTCTGAACTCACTAATGTACTCCAACCTGGCCTCAGACTCATAGAGACCCGCCTGCCTCTTCCTACTGAGTTCTGGAGTTAAAGGCATGCGGCACCACACCCAGCCATACCTTTTCTAACATGGTAAATGACATCTCAGTGAATTGTAGGTAAAAGAAATGTTCTTCCTTTTAAAATATTTTCTTTTTAAGTAATGTTTATTAAATCCAGATTGTGAATCACTTCAGCTTTATGTAACTTAGTGTTCCGTAGCATTTAACCATAAAGCAATGTTTTGTTTGTTTGTAAGTATCTGTTCATAGGGTTGCAGCCAAGTGTGAGATGCTAGACAACATAGCAGATGTGCCCCAAACCAAACCTAGTTAGTGGTGAATTTGTAAATCCTTGTTTCAAGGGTGTGCAATGAAAATTAAATTATCATTTACTTTTATCCTTAAATTTTCTTCCAAGGCAACTAATCTTGAGTCAGGTATAGCTGTATATATGCACATGTCAATGTGTTTAATATATTTGCATGTTCACATACAAGCAGAAACTCTTAAAAGGTAAAATAATTTGTAGCATTAGAATGTTTTATTAAGTAGGATGGATCTATAATTACATAAGTTTCTTTGTATTAGATTGTATGACTTTGCCAAAATTAAAAACAAACCAACCAACCAAAAAACTCTCTTTTTCATGTTTCCCATTTGGGGCTAGCCTCTGGAGCAGGTTAGACAATGCCGTTGCTGTCTTTAGCACCCCTCTGCTCTGAGGAGCTGTTCTTTCACCTCAAACTCCTGGTTACAGCTCTGCTCAGGTCCATCCTAATCAAAGAAACAGTAGGAAGCAGCCAAACCGTGGAAAAGTTCATCTGTATTTAAGTAGGTCCACCAATTTTTAAATAACATTTGGTTGTGGTGTGCGTCTCAAACCATAAATCCTTACAAAGTGTAAGTTCTCTGGCTTTTAATATATTTATGCACAGAGCTGTATGGTCATCACTACCATCTAATTTTAGGACATTTTATCACCTTAAAAAAAAAACCCTGCTCAAAATCTGAAACTTCTGTGCTTCAAAAGATGCCATTAAGAAAGAGAAAAGATCCGAGAACATACTTGAAATATCTGGTAACAGACTTGAACTTGGCCATAAAAGAACTTATAACGCACAATACCAAAAAGACAACCCAATTTAAAAAAAAAAGTCAGAGAATCTCACAGATCCTCTCTTCAAGGATACACAATTAGCCAGTAAACTAGAAAAGATGCTAAACCATCAGTCATCAGGGAAACATGAATAAAACCACAGTGAGATGTCACTCATATCCACAGGAATCACCAGGATAGCTATTAAAAAAAAATCAGATGAGGTGGCATGGGCCTGTAACCCCAGCATTTAGTAGATGGAGGCAGGAGAATCAGGAATTCAAGGTCATCCTTGGCTATATAGTACATTTGAGACCAATCTGGGCTGCCCAAGACCCTGTCTTGAAGCAATAACAAAATAAAACAATAGCAAGTTTTGGTGAATCCCTCATCTGTTACTGTGAGAATGTAGAACAACCCAACTGCTTCCAAAGGTAACTTGATAATTCCTCAACAAGTTAAGCAAAGATACTGCAGATTTTGATGAGATTGAGCTTAATTCCACAAAATAAATCAAATCACACTTTTAAAAATTTCCTTGTGCATATAAAAGTTTATACTATAATGTAGTCTTAAATGTGAAATATCAGTTGTTTTTAAAGTGTGCATACCTTAATTGAAACATAGTTTATTGCTTTAAAAATACAGGTAACTCTGAGCTGTTAGGAAAATACTGCTAATAGACAAACAGGATTGTCACAAATTTTTAGTTTGTGAAAGGTGTGATATTTGCAAGCTCAATAAATGAACATACAACAAAGCAAGATATTCCTTTATGTAAACCAAAGAAACTCTATCATTTCCCAACCACCGTCTCTTCTCATCCCCACTCCATTCCCTGTAGACACTGATCTCCTCTCTGCCTGCAGACATTTCATGTAAATAGAACCATACAACTATGTGACTCTTTGGGTCTGACTTCTTCGCTCATTTGTAGCAGAGAACCATTCTCCGTTCCTTTGTGAGACCACAAATACTCCATTGTATAGGTAGACCACATCTTGCTTATCATCTGTTGGTGGGTATTGGGATGTTTCCACTCTCACTGATGTGGATAATGCTATGAACAGTCATGTAGATGATTTGGGGATGGACATATGTTTTTCACTCTCTTGGCTGTACGCTGAGGGGTAGAATTTCTGGGTCACACAGCAACTCTATGTTTGACTTTTAAAGAAGCTGCCAGACTCTTCCTAAGTAGCTGTGCCTTTTACAGTACCACGAGCAGCTGGGGATTTTGTTTGCTTGCTTGTTTTGGTTGGTTGGTTGGTTGGTTGGTTTAGTTTGGTTTGGTGTGTTTTTAGGAAGACTGGTTACACACTCCTTGGAGTGAATTTCCCAAATCCTTTGCCAGATTCTCCCTTCCTTGTCCTCCATGCTGTGCCTCACAGTCCCTTGACTGGTAGACAAGAGGTTCAGGCCCCAATTCAAAGACTTTATTGTCCCTTCTCTGAACATTGTCCCTCCCCAGTTTCAAAGCTCTCTTGAACCATACAAATTTCACCCAGAAGCATCCGTTATTGCCAAAAAAGAAAAAATTAACCATGTGAGGTTCCAACTCGGATGACTGACTCCTTTCAGGGGTTTTGTTAGTTGGTTTGTTATAATAATGGATTACATCCTTTAGGCCTCTATCTTTTGAGAAATTCTGACAAGATGGGTTGGTAAAGTATTTGCCCTGCAAGCATGAGGACCTGAGTTCCCAGCCGAAGCACCCTGTAAAAGCCCAGCATGGCAGCACACATCTGTAACCCCAGGAGTGGGGCAGGGCAGGGTGGGGACGGACACAGATCTCTGGAGCTCACCACTTAGCCAGTCCATAGGAATTGGGGAGCTTCGGGTTTGCTGTGAGACCCTGACTCAAAAACAAGGTGGAGATTGACTGAGAAAGACACCTGGACCGGGCATCACCCTCTGAGCTGCACATGCACACCTATTTGGACCCACACATGCATGCATACACAAATATGCAACACAACACCACACATACACATGCACACACACACACACACACACACACGCACACACACACACTTTGTATTTATGTCTCATTGATCTTAATGCTAGGACTTTGTTGGACATGTGCATCTTTATTTTCTATTTCCACTGTACTTTTGTATACTGCACAGGTACATGCGCGCACGCACACACACACACACACACACACACACACACACACACACACACCCTGCAAGACATGGTCCATAGCATTTAACTGAGGCATCAGTGCAGGACTTGCCCAACCTGTATCTGTCTCTTGACGGTCACATGGTATAATCAGCCATTACATGTTCTCAAATCTATTTAGTATTTTCGACCTCTACCGTATCTTAAGGGTCTGAGGGTAACAGATTCCATACATGGATTACTCTTGCTTCAGATAATTCTCTTACTTGTTCTAAGCTGGTCTTTATGTATCCGTCAGCTTAGAAGTTTGGTGAAAGTACAACTTCGTATTTGTCTGTGACCTTCATAACAACAAGGTTTCAAACCGTAATCTTTTCTCATAAGTCCTTTATAGGTTCTCCCTATTCTTGTATGTGAATTGTCTATGTTGATGTTCATGGTCTCCCAAGTGTTGGACTCGCTGCTCCTCTTTCCGGTGGTATAATATGCACCTTTGGTCCAGCACAAGGCACACATTGCTGAGTGAATCTTAGGAATAGGGGAATTTTGTTGAATAAATGCAACATATTCTGCACATAGCTCTTACGTTGTGTACATACACATGTTCTCTCTTATAGGCTATCGGCTGTACTCTGAACTGCAGTTGCCCAAGTTTCAAGCCTGGGAAAATAAACCACCGACAGTGTGAACAGTGCAGGCACGGATGGGTGGCTCATGGTAACTTTATTTCTCCCCTCTCTGATAGTGGCCTTTCTTAGTAACTTAAATTTATAGAGGAACTGATTTCATACCAAAGAGAGACAGCTGACTCCTAAGCTAAATAGTAAGTTTCTAGTGTGCTTCTGGTAACAGGCTATATAAGTTATCTCTTCACATTTTAACTTATACACTGTCTTACTAACTCCATTTTAAATATGTCAAAACTGATAACTTCTGTGCTGTTTTATGGACATGTAGATAGGTCCCATGGTAATAATTAGCCCCTAATATTTTTTGGCTGAAATGTGTCCTGATACAAGGGTATCCCCTATTCATTATTTAGATGAAATCTATAACTAGACATCCTGCTTATGCATATGGCGAGTCTGACAGTCCTGAGCCACTTGTAACTGCTGAATGCTGGGAATGTGGCAAGGGCTGCTGGAGAATGGCATTACTAACTTTCTTTAACTCTGATTGATTTCATGGAAATAGCCCCAGCAGCTGAGCAGACTGGATTAGGCGGCCTCATTTCTAAAGTCCTCCTCCCAAGCAGTAGATCAGGGCCTGAACCCAGATCCTTGATTCCCAGGCCATCTTTGCCTCTAGACTCTGATTCCTAACTTCATTCTCTTGACTCTCTTCTTGCTGCTTTTGTGCCCCCCTTTTCTTTGCCCCTTCCCTTGTTAGTGAAGATTTTCCTCCTCAGGAATGTCACAAGAAAGGGGGAAAAGTCTTCAATCTGTTGTTTTTATTTTAGAAGTTTCTGTGAAGAACATGAATGCCAATAGCTATTCAGGATATTAGTCCTCAGTTTTTGTTGTTGTTTTTTCTGTTGGAACAGACAACTAAGAATAGCCCCAGCCGACTTTCTGTGCAGTGTTTCTCCTAAAATTATGAGCTTTCCCAAATGTCCTGCACTTGAATTTCAGCTCTAAGTAAGTTGAGGATTCCGCCCGTGTATCCAACAAGCCAAGTGGAGATCGTGCAGTCCAGTGTGGTGTTCGATATTAGCAGCCTCATGCTCTATGGGACCCAGGCCATCCCTGTTCGCCTGAAGATCCTCCTCGACCGGCTCTTCAGTGTGCTGAAGCAAGATGAGGTTCTGCAGATCCTTCATGCCTTGGACTGGACCCTTCAGGATTATATCCGTGGATATGTGTTACAGGTAGAGTGGCGGGGGCTCCGTTCTTCTAGAGTGCTCATGTAACTGGTGGGACCCAGTGCCTGCCAGTCATTGGTGGCTGTCCTTCCCTTTGAATTTTTCCTAATGACTTAAGCCCCTGATTCATATTCAGGGAGGAGCCCTGGACTTTCCTCAAGGTCTCTGTGAAACTCCAGGCTGTGGGAGCATTACACACTCTCTCGAGTGTGTTTCACTAAGCTAACTTTCACAGAAAACCACTGGTTTCTTTTGGGTACTGTCTCCATTACATATATCATGCCCGAACTACCCACTGACCTGAGATGTCCTGTGTGTCGGACTTTACTGGGAACTGGAGGTGAGAAAGGGCTCTGACATGCCAGCACTATACAGCAGACAGCTCACACGCTGGTGCCCCTTTGCTGTCCGGGAAGGCTCTCTCTCCCACTCCACTGCTGAGTTTCTTTCCTCAGCCCCACGTGTGACATGGTTGTGTTCATGTCCCAACCCATTCTCTCTCGTCTCTGTCCCTCTTCCTCTCGCTCCTTTTATCCACTCTTCTTCCCCCACTGTCTCCTCTTCTCACCACCACCCAAATTCTCCTCCTCTCTTCATTGTTCTAGCCTTCTAGCCCCTCGTCTCTCTTCAGAGTAATTTAGCCTCTTTTCCTAGGTCATGCCGTGGATATAAGGCTTCATCTTCAGAGGCAATCAAAGTGTTTTATGAGCAAGTAACATGTTACCTGAAGTAACAGAGCATTGTTCTTGCCAATGCACTAGGAAGATCGGCAGACTTTGGTTAAATTTTTTTTCCAGTGAAACGGCAGATACATGTATTTTCAAGTCTAATATCAATTGCAGTCTTAGGTAGAATATATCATTAAAAATAAATACATAAAAAATAAATAACACCCATTTATTAATGGACATGCTCTTATAGTAGTTTCATGATGAAGTAGACATATCCCTGTTTTCCCCTCTCTGTCTCTCTGTCTCTGTGTCTCTGTCTCTCTGTCTCTCCCTGTCTGTCTGTCTGTCTCACTCTCTCTAAGATAGGGTCTTACTACATAGCCCTAGCTGGCCTAGAATTCTCTTTGTACACCAGGCTGGCCTCAAACTCACAGAGATCCACCTGCCCCTGCCTCTTGAGTACTGGGATTAAAGGTGTGCAGCACCACACCCATTTACCCTTGTTTTCTAATTGAAAACCCAGAAGGCTCTGAGTGCTTTATACTTGCACTGAAACTTATTCCACCAGTATATAGCAGACCCAGAAATAAGCAGCACATTTCTTCCTAATTCTAAAGCTTGTCATCGTTTCCTGGGATCCTGTGTGCACACCTCTGGTGTGGGGCCCCCAGCTGACTAGGAATGGCCATACGTAGAGTAGCATTATGGTCTTACATTATGACATAGATCAATATTTAATGATCCTAATAATCTTGCTTTCTAGTGTTAGGATTAAAAATATGGAATCAATTACCTTGAACCTCTGGTGCATGAAATATTTATGATGTTACATTCCTCCTCATCTTCAAAACTCTCACATGCACTGTGAAAAATCTCAGTAGGCCATCAAATACGTGTTCTGTGATAAAATATTTATTGTAGTTTTGGGAAAAGTTAGGCCTTGCTAGAGTTTGAAAGATCTCCAACACTCTAGGATAATTACAGCTCTGCTTTATGAACATGGGCAGTAGATCAATACTTGCTCATTTGGTTTTTGATGGTAGGTGTTTAGGAGATTATTAAGTTTGCAGCAAATGAATACTTGGGCTATATCCAGACTTTACTGCCCCATCTGTAGTCTTTCAATGAAGATACTATTGTCTTTCAAATGATACGTATTTTTATTTTAGTGAGGAAAATCATCATGCCTCAGATATGACAAAAATCATATATGACAGCTAGCTGGTTTGAAATAAGATGAAAAATAATTTCCAAATTTCCCTGACTTGGGTTTCAGTAATACACCTACCTTTATTTCACTCTTCTGGGCTAATGGTACAGTCACTGTTTACATTTGTGTAGTTTATGATATGCACAGTTTCTGGCTTGGGAAGGTGAGGTGGGCATGGATTGAACTCTGCAAATCCTGTGCTGATCCACAGGAAATGTTTTTCTAACAGGCACAAAAATTGTTGTAGTCTGGTGGAGGCGCCATCAGATGGCACCTTCATGAGGAACAGAGTGAGCCGCAGTGAAGTGGCTGTTCTTTTACGTTCTGGTTTGTATTTAGGATGCCTCGGGGAAGGTGTTGGATCACTGGAGCATCATGACCAGTGAGGAAGAAGTGGCCACCTTGCAGCAGTTCCTTCGTTTCGGGGAGACCAAGTCCATAGTGGAGCTCATGGCAATCCAGGAGAAAGAAGAGCAGTCTATCATCATCCCACCCTCCACAGGCAACGTAGACATCAGGGCTTTCATTGAGAGCTGCAGCCATAGGAGTGCCAGCCTCCCCACTCCAGTGGACAAAGGCAGCCCCAGCAGCATGCACCCTTTTGAGAACCTTATAAGCAATATGACTTTCATGTTGCCTTTCCAGTTCTTCAACCCTCTGCCTCCTGCTCTGATAGGTTCACTGCCTGAGCAGTACATGCTGGAGCAGGGTCAGGACCAAAGCCAGGACCCCAAACAGGAGCTGCACGGGCCCTTCTCTGATAGCAGCTTCTTAATGTCCGTACCATTTCAGGTTGATAAAGAACCGTGTCTGAAGTGTCCAGATGTTGTTACCCCAAAAGAAGACAGTGCACACTTAAGCGACTCCAGCTCATACAGCATTGCCACTAAGCTTGAAAGGACACAGCTGTCCCCTGAGGCCAAAGTAAAGCCTGAAAGGAGCAGCCTGAGTGCGAAGAAGGGCCGGGTGTTCTGCACTGCCTGCGAGAAGACGTTCTATGACAAAGGCACTCTGAAGATCCACTACAACGCTGTCCACCTGAAGATCAAGCATAAGTGCACTATCGAAGGGTGCAACATGGTGTTCAGCTCCCTGAGGAGCCGGAACCGACACAGCGCCAACCCCAACCCTCGCCTGCACATGCCGATGAACAGAAATAACCGGGACAAGGACCTCAGGAACAGCCTGAGCCTGGCGAGCTCCGAGGCCTACAAGCGCCCGGGTTTCACGGTGATGTCTCCAGACTGTGGGCCCCTCCCTGGCTACACCGGTTCAGTGGAGGACTCCAAAGGTCAGCCAGCTTTCTCGAGCACTGGGCAGAATGGCGTGCTTTTCCCGAACCTACGGACCGTCCAGCCGGTCCTTCCCTTCTACCGCAGTCCAGCCACTCCCGCTGAGCTGGCGAACACGCCTGGCATGCTGCCCTCTCTCCCCCTCTTGTCCTCCTCGATCCCAGAACAGCTGGTTTCCACAGAAATGCCCTTCGATGCTCTTCCCAAGAAGAAGTCCCGGAAGTCCAGCATGCCTATCAAAATAGAGAAGGAAGCTGTGGAAATCGCTGAGAAGAGACACAGTCTCAGCTCAGATGATGACATGCCCCTGCAGGTAGTCAGTGAAGATGAGCCAGAGGACAGCAGTCCTCAGTCAGACCGAGGACCTGAGGAGCAGCATACACAGCTAAGCTTAGAGAAGCCTTTCCCCCAAGGAGAAAGACCCTGCCACCTTGAGTCTGTGACTGAGTCTCAGGGAGCTATCAGCAGAACCCTTGAGCAGACCACACACACAGAGAGGGAGGCTGAGCAGAAGTTAGGGTTCACTTCAGTAATGCCAAGAGAGGGGGAGGATGGTGGCCATGAGCGCCATTTCACACCTGGACTGGGGCCCCAAATTCCCTTTCCTGACTACATGGAATTGCAGCAGCGCCTACTGGCTGGGGGACTCTTGAGTGCTTTGTCCAACAGGGGGATGACTTTTCCTTTTCTGGAAGAGTCTACAGAACTGGAACACCTGGGCGAGCATGCCCCAGTGAGGCCAAAGGAAGAAAATCGCTTTCAGTGTGACATCTGCAAGAAGACCTTTAAAAACGCTTGCAGTATGAAGACACATCAGAAGAACACACATGCCAAAGAGACACACACATGCACAGTGGAGGGATGTGGTGCTGCCTTCCCATCCCGTAGGAGCAGGGACAGGTAAGGTGTCTGTCGGCAGCACAGACTGTCTTTTAAGACAGCAGTTTAAACCTTTGCATGCATCAAAATCATCTGAAAGGTCAGGAAAACCGACTTCTGGGCCCTAACCCTAAAATTTGCTGTTGTAGGTCAGGGGTGAAAGCTGAGAGTGTGCATTTCTAGCAAATTCCCAGATGGTGTGGAAAATTAATGAATTTTCAGTTCCAAAAGTCTAAAAGTATTTAGCCACAAAACTTGACCTGGAAAGACATGATGCTTTTTGTGGTATAGATTTCCACTGTTACCTTTTTGAAGGGTTTACGTAGCTTTGGTATTATTTAATTACTAATGACTGTATTCATATTAATTTATTAATAGATACTCTGATATATTTCAGCACATGTATCATCCCATCTTTCTAAAGTCTGAAAGTTCCCAAATTGAGAAACACATCTGCCCCCAGATGTGTGGGATAAAGAATGGTGAGCTGGTTCTCACATTGTGGAGAGAATAGAGGAAGGGCTTCCTAAAGCCACATAATTTCTCAAAATTAGCCTAATTCTCATCTCATAAAATGAAGAAGCCCATCACGTGAAACCTTTTCTCTGACTTCTAGTCACCCAGCACCATCTGCAGAGAGGACAGATAGCTGCTTGATTGGAGACTTTTGAAGATGTTAACCTATCAAAGAATGAAGGTGACTGGCAGCTCCTTCCAGGGGCTACTACGTATGTTTGAAAGTTGCTGGGTTATCGTAAAACACACAGACTTAGCTCGAAGTGCACACTCCCAGGGCTTATCTCCCTGGAGCACAGCACGGTGCTTCTCTTTGTGTACTTGGCTAATCACGGTTTAGTCGCCCTCCTCCCAGCCTCTGAGAGGAAGAGCAGGTACAGCAGAGGTGACCTAAGGAGTGTAATGAAAGGGTCAGCTGTCTGATGAAATGCAGTGTGATAAATGGCTCCCAGGATGTGAAAACTACATTTGTTCAAACAAGCTCGACTTGAAGCAGGTTAGCACCACTGCTAGCTTCGTCCAAATTGTAATGCCTAATTTCAGAGGGTGAAAATGTAAAGACTCCCACACACATTCCTGCTAGGGCTCATAAGAACACTCATTGTCTTTAGTGAAGAGAAGAAGGCACAGGAGATATTAGTTAAAATTCCTGCCTTCTGTTGCTAGGATGTTTAAACCAAACCACTAGGGTACCCCTAATTAATGAACCAGTCCTTCTCCTTCATCCTCCAAGAAGAGGAGGGTTTGCTTATGAATAAGCTGTTGTTATAAAGAGGTAGTCATATCAGTTAGATTATCTTTACTATTTATGAGACCGGTGAAGTCTACAGGATCTACTAAATTATAACACATACGAGACTGACAGTTCTTTTCATATGATGCTCGATTTCCATACAGTCAGTGCTTTCTTATGTTCTGAACTACATGCATGTATATAGAAATCTCGACTCTACAAGATCCCATCTAGCATTCTAAATGTTTCAACACTTTATTTTACATTTTATTCCAATAGTTTAGATCTTTGAACATAGATCTAAAAAAAACTATAGTTTTAAAAACACCGTTTTAAATAGGACTTTGTGGATACACCCAGGCCCAGGTCCACCACTCCAGCTAAGTCAAAGTTGAGAACTGCATCATTTTGTTCGTTAAGGCAACTAGCTTCCCCTCTTTGAGCCACAGTTCCTGCTAGCAGCAGTTCCTAGGATCAGAGAGAGAGGGAGGGAGGGAGGAAAGGAGAGAGAGCGCATCTTAAATGTTTATTTAACCAGCAGCTCTTCTGTGGTAGGTGCTGGGGAACACAATCCTTGCTCACTGAAGTGTCAGTCTAGTGGAAAAAATAGACAGTCAAAAGGAATTACAGATGACCATAAAGACTGCTGCAGTGAAATGTAGGCTATAATGACACATACTAGGGTGCTCAGCTAGACTCCTTGATATATTAACAAAGGCCCCCTGGATTAAGGGGTCTGTCCAAGCCAGCAAGTATTACATGTATTAGTCCCATAACGTTGTTGTTGTTGTTGTTGTTGTTGCTGTTCCTCAGATAAGGACCTGCACGTGCTTTTCTCTATTTAGGTTGTAGCAGTCACTGTTTACTGTACTGGGAAGTAAGAACTGGGAAAAGATGACATCTCTTTAAAACAAGAATATACATATTGTATGTTAATATAGCACATTAATGGGAAATGGCTTTTATTTTTCCAAAATGATTATAGTGAGATAAATGGCTTTATTTTATATTGTTGCAAATCTCTAATATTTGGTTTAGAAAACAGCTACTTCTGCATTTGGCCTGTTGCAATATCACATTATATACATTCTGGAAACTCCCATGAATTAATAATGTTGGTTATGAACTCTTGCTTTGGGAGCTGCTGGAAGGATGTTGAGGACTAGGCTCATTCACTTTGAGAGCCACTGATCTCAACTAAATAGAAGTGAGAGGCAGGAGTCGCAGTGGGAGTTGGAAGAAAATGGGAAGATGAGGCAGGAGGCACAGATTCACAAAGTCCTTGGAAAAGAAAACCTGGCACTTAGTCCAGAGAGTCTTTGTATTATGTCCTGGTCATAGGGTACAGCACCTTAGGAATGGCTAAGCCTTTGAGGGCCTGAGCAGGGAAGAGACAGTTGTTAGTGTCCACTGGAGAGCCAGGAGATGGACATGAGATCCAGAGATTTACGTTGTAGTAGAGCCTTCACATTCCAGGTTCCAGTGCATGTCTGAGTTTTTCAACTGCTTGAATGCAGTGGAATTAATATGTCCATCTGCTGTCTGGTTTTCTGCAGACACATGCCAGCCCTTTCAGTGCGGAACATTAACATAATCACAGGGCAGAGCCGTAGCTGAGAAGAGCTGAGTGCAAAGTGGGTGATCTTGGAGTATAATTCTCATCATGTCCACAAAACACGGATAAAGGGGTAAAAGAAAGTACATAACAAAATATATACATTTTATGAAATACAATTAAGACTCCCTCATACACATACCTTGAGAGATTTAGAATAGAAAATTTAATTCTTAATTTATTTAGAGAGGGTGTTTTCTTGACTCTGGCATAATTCTCATCTATATTGTTGGAGACATTTTTCTTATTTGAGATCCTTTTTCTGTCACCTGTAGGATTGTACCTTTTAGTGTAAGGGGTTTTTTTTCTTGTCAGAAGTTACCAGGGGATCCCTAAGCAAGAGCAACATTGATTTTACAAGTTACATCTATGATAACATGGGGGTAAACAGCATGTGTCATAATGGATGCTCATCATCTGCCTGTTAGGAGTAAATGATTGGGTGCAAGATTGGCAGTGTGCTCACACTGCTGCATTTGCAAAACTCCTGTCTGGTTCATCATGAGACGCTGCAGATGCGACCTACACTAGACACACACACACACACACACACACACACACACACACACACACACACACACACACACACACACTTCCAGCTGTTTAGGTTGCCAGCTGTACCTATAGGACTTCTAAAGTGAAACATGAACTCCTACTCATGACCAGCACTATCCAATAGAAAGATGATGTGAAGCCACATTAGGAATCTTTAATGTTCTATATCAAAAGGGCAAAAGGAACCAGGGAATGTAAGTTTTAATAACGTGTTTAATTCAACATACCCCAAATACTATCTTTTCTATATATGACAGTAGCAGTGTGTCAGGTGTTGAATACCATATTAGATGGTATGGATTGAAGGTGGTAATCTTTCATCATTTCATCGAAATAAAGTATTCTGCTTAGTTTCTTATCATCTGTGACTGATGCTTTCTTGGGCTTCCCTGAATCTAGTGCCCCCGTCAAGTTGGCCTAATTAAAGTTGTCTCGACCTCCTCTGTGGATGAGATGAAGGAAGTTAAATCAGGTGGTGAAATTTGAAGTTCCAGACTGTTGGCTTTCCTGGGGAATGCTGGCTTCTGATGAGTAGCCACAGCATGGTCTAGTATCTGCTGACCACATAGCACAGCTCACAGGATGCTAACCCCGACTATTACCCCCACCATACCACATGTTTTTCCTAGTGTCTGTTGAGTCTTTCTACTCAGAATAATGGCTCTAAAACAACAGTCCCACTCATCTCTGTCTTTTCACTCTCGTAGACACAGCTCGAACCTGAGCCTCCACCAGAAAGTATTGACTGAAGAAGCATTGGAGAGTAGTGAGGACCATTTCCGTGCCGCTTACCTTCTGCAGGACGTGGCCAAGGAGGCCTATCAAGATGTGGCTTTCACACCACAAGCATCGCAGACGTCGGTCATCTTCAAGGGAACAAGTGGCATGGGCAGTCTGGTTTACCCACTAGCTCAAGTTCACAGTGCCAGTCTGGAGAGTTACAACTCCGGGCCCCCTAGCGAGGGCACCATCCTGGATTTGAGCACTACCTCAAGTATGAAGTCAGAGAGCAGCAGCCATTCCTCCTGGGACTCTGATGGCGTGAGCGAGGAAGGCGCCGCCCTTATGGAGGACAGTGACGGGAACTGTGAAGGCCAGAGCCTTGTCTCTGGGGAAGATGAGTACCCCATCTGTGTCCTGATGGAGAAGGCCGACCAGAGCCTTGCTAGTCTGCCCTCTGGGTTGCCCATCACCTGTCATCTCTGCCAAAAGATATACAGTAACAAAGGGACCTTTAGAGCCCATTACAAAACCGTGCACCTCCGCCAGCTCCACAAGTGCAAAGTGCCAGGCTGCAACACCATGTTTTCGTCTGTTCGCAGTAGAAACAGACACAGTCAGAATCCCAACCTGCACAAGAGCCTGGCCTCATCTCCAAGCCCCCTCCAGTAACAAGCCAAAGACTCGGATAGGTGTTTGCCCTGAGTTCAGGAGTAAGAGAATCCAAAGAATAAGGTAGTTGGACTGTTGAGTACCATTTCTCATAAGCCAGACGAAAGTGACTTGATAGTCTTCTACAGCAGGAAAAGCACAAGGCAAGCCTGTGAGAAGCTGACACTGGGGTAGCCCTTTCTGCTGTTATTTTTCTTAGCCCACAAGGTCTTCCACTGACACAGGAAAACACAGAAAGGCAGTTCCCCCAGATTTGTTTACATGTTCCCTAGGACACCTCCGGGTCTACAGACCAAGGAGGGAATAGGGATCAGGAACTAGGCACAGCTTCACAGGAGGCCTGCAGTATTAAGGTATCAGGGAAGAAGTCTCCTTGAATACAACACTGTCACCGTGGGCATGACCACCAGTCCCAAAGATGTCGTTTTCAGGTACCCTCCCCCCTTTTTTTGGATGAATCCAAAGACCAGACTTGAGTTTAGGAAAATGACATTCAGAGACCATCCCTCCATTGGGAGTCAATAATTGCTCCTTCACAGTCTTGGATGTAATTCCAGGGAGTTCTCCGAGGAAGCTGGTTGGCCCCCATTATGCTCTTTGTCAATTCTCCTTGATCGGCAATATGCATTTAAGAAGCTAGAGGGAAAATATTTTGTGCACTTAAGAATAGTGGACTTCAGTTTAATTTAAAGTTATTTTGATAATATTTAACTTGTGTTTATATTATGTAACTATTTGGTGTGAGTGCAGACATGTCCATGTCACCTCTGAGTCTGTTCAGAATTAGAACAAGTGACAACTCACACTGGAGAACCACAGCCTGTCTTCGGGTGGTAAACTGCAGCCTGGTGACCCCTGTCAGGGAGAGTGCAAGTGTGGTTCTGCCTAACGCATTTGTATATATCCACCAGGCTATTTAGAGAACGTGGTTCTGATGGCTGTTGTGTATCTGCAGTGCCACTGGACCCTCGCTCTTCACCCGCTGGCAAATGTATAAGGTTAGAATGGACTTTGAGATTTATTTGGTAGAAAGAAAAGTAGGGACCTTACTGCCATGTTCTATGTCTTAATATTTAACTTATTCCAAGATCTATTCCACACCGCTAAACATGTTTGCCACTATAGAAAAGATGTATAATCAGCCCTGTGAAATGAGACTGTCTCAGAATTCAGCATTGGCAATATTCTAAAGGGCTATGCAACTTTAAAAGAAGTGGATTTTGTATTCAGAGTTCAAGTTAACTGTTTGACTCATGTTGACTTAATTTAAAAATCCTTAAAGGAAATTGATGGTTATAAGAGATATTATTCCCCTGGCTTAAAGATAGAAAAAGCCAAAACCTGTTAGCAGTTATTTCAACTTAAAAAAAATTACTTAAAAGTTGTCTCTGCTTAAGGAGAGATGTATCTTTCAAGCTTTTTTGTTACTGAGATGTTCAACATTCTAATTTCCCCAAATGGAAAAAAATTTGTATGCAATGTTTTCTATGATTTAATAAAAATATACAGCATACCTTTTGTTTAAAGGGCAAATATTTATACCAATGGTTTTATTTATATGTCTGTCTTTTCACAAGTGGATTTTCTCATATATTCAAACACAGAAACACTGTGAATTTGAGAGAATCAAAAGTCTACAGATGACAAGACATTGCTACACCAAAGTGGACTGCAATAAAGAGGTCAAAGAGATGAAGTGGGTCATTTGTTGGGAGCATGAGCTGGAAAAAAATACATACTGTGATGTTTCATAAATACAGTGCTGTCCAAGATAAGCCTTGGCTAATACTTAGAACGTAATGAAACATTTAAGTCTTTTCTTGAATGTAACTTAATTTCCTCACTTTTTGTCCACTCTCACAAATCTAGTGTCCCAGTTAAGCTGGCAGAATTAAAGTATCTGGTCACTCTATCAGTGCAGGAAGCTACGAGTCCATTAGATGGTGATGTTGAGAACTACATAGTCCCAGTTTGCAGACTGTTGAGTTTCCTGGTAAATGCTAACTCCATAAAGAGCTGGAACCCATCTGTCCATCCAGCCTCCCTCCCGTATTTGATGCCCTTCATGTTTTACTGAGTAAAAGACATCATTGGAGGGAAACGATCTCCTACCATTTATACTGGTCTCATACTAAGCCATTTCATCTTTTCTGAATGGCAGGAGTGGCATCCTAAATGGTCTTGTGTTTCTATTGGTACACCCTATAGCAGCTACAATGATCTTGACCAGTTGTAAAGTAGATCGTGTAGTGCCCCAGCTCAGTCCCCTCCAGTGGCTTCCCCTAACAGCCAGCAGGAGACCCAACAGCATCCCAAGGCTTACGAAGACCTGCAGTGTCTTTCTGCCTCCGTTGACCTCTCCATCCTCCTGCCCACTACCCTGCCGCCTTTGCATACACGCTCTCCTTTCTTTCTCCTGCAGTAGCTCTTCCAGAACTTCATTCACAAGATCCCATGCCAGCTGGCCTCACTTCCTTCTGCAGATAACTAGATAGGAATCCATTTATCTGCCCCTGCCCTTGTCACCGTGTCCATATTCACATCCATCTTGTTGGTCACATCTGCCTAGACCTGCCGAAGATCCAGCCTGTGTTTGGTGTACCACCCGAGTGACCTGCAAATCCCTATGAGAAGGTGATCAGGATCCTCACTAGCCATGTTTCCGTCACAACTCCGTCCCATCTGTCTCCCTAGTATCACCTATGACTGAAAGATCCAGATTTCCCTAGCTCCACCTGTCTGGGTTTTGATGATGATGATGTGTCCCGTTCCCCCCCCCCCTTACAGCTACGTAGGTCTGAATCCTCCATGAAACATTTAAAATACTGGAGGACCGTATTATGAGGCACTTCTCTGAGACAGAAAAGGGGTGAGGGAAGCGGACAGACAACATACATGGTACAGTTCTGCCATGGTGTATGTTCTGGAGGGAGTGAAGGAGGAAGACCACAGGAAGGTACCCCCTACACAGTCTAGGCAGCCATGAGTGCTTTGGTGCAAGTGCAGCTGTAAGCCTCAGAACACAGTGGTGGGAGCCCTCAGCCAAATGGCGCCTCTCTGAAGTCCCGATGTCCTGTTCAAACCTGTACTTTTCTCTAGACTCCACGAAAGTTTCCTCCTCTGAAGGATGCAACTCTCGACTCACCCTCCAGGCTTCTTCCCATTGCCTGCTGTCCCCACCTTCAGGGGTGGAACCCCATTGCTCCTCTCCTGTCCCATCCAGTGCCACATTTATCCTTTCTACCATTCCTCTTTTAAAGACAAGGTCTCCCCCTACATCCCTGCTACCTTGAACTAGAGATCCCCCTGCTTCAGCCTCTCAAGCGCTGGGGGTGCAGAGGTGCACCACCACACACATTCACTTTTCACCTGTTCCCTTGTAACATCTGCAGATCTCTCTCATCTGAACAGTAAAGGAAAGCAAGCCTTCTGGACTCCGAGCCTTTCTCTTGGTATTCTCTCTCCTGCGTCCAGGGCACTTGGGTTGTTGGATTTCTCCTTGTCAGTCATGGTTCTCCTGTTAGCCTATTCAAGACCCAACTCACACCAGGGTTCCCAGTGACTTCCCGATGGCTACATTCAAAGGACATGATTGGTTCTCTGGGGTCTCTTGGTTCCACTTGAACTTTGTCTCCTCTTCCCCTAGGCTATGGCATCTCCACAACTGACGCCTGTCATGGCTAGTGCCTTCTAAGTCTTCCGTCCAGAAGTGCCCTCCCAGGCAGTAAATAAATGCCCATTGGAGGTCCCAGAATAATCCACAGCCTCTCCAGCTCAACTTACCCTAAACTCAATTTAATAGCACTTTCCGTTTGTCCTGTACTCAACCATTATCCTCTGAGTATTTCCTCACCTGGGAGCAGATGTATCATTACCAATGAAAGCTGACAACCTGGGAGGAATAGCAACTCCAGTCAAGGCCAAGGCCCTTCAAGTCCAACTGTCCATGGTCAAACCTCGGCTACTCCACATTCTAACCAGGTGACTTTGATGAGGAACTACTTCGACGAGTCATAGTTTCTGCATCGATAATCGTGAGAATAAAAAAATGGTCTCTACTTCAGGATTCATGAGAAGACCAAGGACAGTGGGTATGTGGCATATGGGCCAGTGCCCTGTACATAAGCATTCAATAAACGTGGCCTGTGGTGCCATACACTAGCACTTTTTTTTCCCACTCCCAGTAGTTTGCAGTCAAATCCCAACACAACTACCTTCCTCCCACACACTCAAATCTCCTCTTCTTCATACCCATAATGAATTTTTGTTCACCAAGACAATCCTTTCCTCCTTACCCTCTAAAACTATCCCATTGAACTCCTCCTTCTGTGTGCTCTCAAATCCAGCCGCCACAGCAGTCACAGGGAGTTCCACAATCACATACATTTGACTATGTCCCCACATGCAGCTGCATCCCCCCACTCCCCGCCTCCCGCCCCATCCTCAGGTAAAACCCAACAAGGCCAAGCCTGCCACTTAAGACTAGCCATGCTCAGCAGCCTGACCTCTACAGATGCCTCTCTGTCTGTGCTCAGCTTCTTGTGCCTGTGTATATGACATGTGCCCTGCAGGAATTGCCTTTGAGCTCCAGCCCACTAATCCATGGTCTTCCTTTGAGATTCAGCTCAGCAATCATCATTTGTAGGGAGCCTCTTGTCTCATACTGTTTCCACTTCAGGGTTGAGAAGCCCATTCTCTACACCTGGAGCACCGTGTTCTCAGGGTTGGCTCACAGATTTCCCTCTCCCTGTGCCCACAACCTAGGGACAGTCCTTTTGCCAGTAGTCACTAACCTTGATTGTGGCGAAGCTTGACTGTGGCCTTCGGGGTGGTAGTCACCAACAGGGAAATACTGAGAGCCCAAGAACTGCTGAACGCATAGTGGTCAGAATACTAGGCATGGCCCCTATCCTTATGAAATTTAAGTCCAGCTCCCAGACGAAAACCTGCATCTTTTCTCTTAATCACAGGATCTGACCATATACACTTCAGTTAGACTCCAAAGGCATTTTACTCCCTATCTTGGTCAAGTGTTCAAAAACCACAGGAGTACAGCTGTGCCATTTTGTCTATGTCAGAGTGTTTCCCCCTGACGAAGCTAATAGATTAGTGGCTCTAGATTATCCCTGGTTCTTCAAACCGTTGTTAGGAAAGCTCACAGAACACTGAGGGGAGCTTTGTTTGTTGTGTGTTTCTCCCCTGAGATAAATCTCTGTCGTTTTACCATTTTAGCCATTTTAAACTGTTCACTTCAGTGGCATTCATGGTGTTGTACCACTTCTGTCTAGTTCCAGAACATTTCCTCATCCTCAGCTAAAACTGTGTCCATTCAGTACTCACTCTTTGGAAATTCCCAGCTCACACCAGCCCCTAGCAACCACTAGTCTGCTTTCTGTTTCTATGGACTCACTCATTCTTGTTGCTGCATGGAAATGGGTTCATACAATTTGTGGCCTTTTGAAACTTGTCTCCTTCACGTGTTCAAGGCTCTTCTGTGTTTAACATGTCATTTCTTCTTGTCACTAGACAATAACCCACTGTGTGGTACCCATCTAGTTTACCCATCTATTTTCATGTGTTAATCCATTCTTCAACTTGGCCGACTGTATGGCTGTTATCACTGTGAACCCTAGTGGACAAGTTTTTGTATAGGTGTGTTTTCAATTATCTTGGGTGGATATCTAGGAGTGGGATTGCTGCCCATTTGGTAACTGTAGGTTTGAGAAACTGCCAGACTGTTCCAAGGTCCCTGCCTCTTAAATGTGGCTGCACATTGGAATCACCTGGGCTGCTTTTTTTATTTCTATTAATGTGCATCAGTATTTTGCCTACACATGTCTGTGTGTCTGTGTGAGGCTGTTGGATCCTGGAGTTACAGACAGTTGTGAACTGTCATTTAGAGGCTGGGAATCAAACCTGAGTCCTCTGGAAGAACAGTCAGTACTCTTAACCACTGAGCCACCTCTCCAGCCCCCCTAGGCCACCTCGAAAACACCAGTTGCTAGGTCCCCTCGGAAGTTCTGATGGAGTCCACCTGTTCTGTGGCCTGGGTACAACCTCTGAAACTCTCCAGCTGTTTCCTCCATCCCTGTTCAATAGCTTCTGGTGTAGGCTTGAGGAACTCAGAGATGTCATTAATCATCCTGAACTACCCTCCCCCCAAGCCAATCTTTTCAACCCTGTTTGCTTATATTTTCTAATACAGTTGTGGTTTTTTGTTTTGGTTTGGTTTGGGGTTTTTGTTTGTTTGTTTTTGTTTTTGTTTTTGTTTTTTGGTTTTTTTGAGACAGGGTTTCTCTGTGTAGCTTTGCACCTTTCCTGAAACTCACTCTGTAGCCTAGGCTGGCCTCGAACTCACAGAGATCCACCTGCCTCTGCCTCTCGAGTGCTGGGATTAAAGGCGTGTACCACCACCACCCGGCTGCATTTGTGTTTTTTAAAAATTAAAAAAAAAATTAAAGCAAGCATATCCATCCCTAGGTTCTTCTTTCGGAAACTTCCTCCTTATTGGAGATGAGGGGAGCCTGGGAATCTAAAATGTCCATAGGCAGTTGGGCCGTGTTTCACACAGGTAAATTTGAAGCACTATCTTGGGTTGTTCTCAAAGTGTGAGCCAGGACAAGCACTGGTAGCAAGCACTACCTGAAACTTGTAAGAAATGTCAATTCTAATTCAACTAACTCAGACCCTAGATCTTAATAAATCTGCAGAGATGATACGCAAACTAGCTTACACGTATGTTATTAAACTACCAGCCTCCGGTCTCCGGGCTTGAGTGTGCCGTAGATCTGAAAGACATACTGCAGCACAGGCCCTGTTCCCAGCTTCTGATGTAGTAGGTCTGAGGTGGGACCCAAGACTCCACGTGTGTAATAATTCCTCGGGTGACGCTGACATGCTAAGTCTTGGGACCACACTTTAAGAATCCCTAGTCCCAAGTCTAGACCATGTGTTCTCAAACTCGGCTCTATTGGTGTTTCGGATCATGTCATCCTGTCTGTGTGGGGACTGTCCTGTGCACTGTAGCATTCAGATGCTTCCCCGACCTCTACCCACTAGATGCCAGGAGTTCCCTACAACACTGTAACTACTAAAATGCCTCCATCCATTGTCAACTGTCCCCTGATGGGGTGGTGACCAAGAAGCTCCGAGCTGAGAGCTATTGGTCTACCTGAGGTGTCCAACCTGTTGACATTATGACATGATGTTGTCATCTATCGATATGTTGAGCCCCATTCATATAGGCATCCTGGGGTGTGTGGAGGGGCATCAGTGAAGCATGAAATGGAGGGGTTATGCCATTCATCCCCTTCAAAGGGACAGTGTAGCGGGTGTGTGGCTCAGGCAGCCTCCCTCTGCCTGTCCTCACAACACACAGATCATGAGACATCTACAGAGGAACTTTGGACCCATGGGAGCAACCCTGCAGACATAGATCTCTCCATGACGGGAAATGTCACCTGCCCAGTAGCTGACAGTGGCGACAGGAGTGTGTCATGCATTTCTGGACACCAGCTGTGACATCCTGAGCGGCCCCCGTGATCCCTGTCGTCTCCCACCCCTCACCCACAACTTCTTCCCAGAGCTGTCAATTAAGCCAGTTTTGCCAAGAATCTTTAAAAGCAGCTACAGGGAAACTTTGGAGGATGGATTCCTACTGGTCACCTGATACTTTTACAATAGATCCGTGTCATTGCTAAGTTTTGTTTTGATTCTGTATTGGTACATAGTCACTGTACATGGTGGCACATTTCATAAAGACATTTTCAAATGTGTATCACGTACTTGGACTGTACTCACCCTCCGCACCCCCTCCTCCCTTCTCACAGAGCCTTTCCCCAATCTCACTTCTGTTTTCTTAGGTGTGTATGTATAACATCCTTTGGTATATCTAATATCAACCTTCATGTTTATGTATGTGAAATGTGTGTGTGTGTGGGGGGGTGTTATGTATCTGTATAAAATCTAGGATCCACAAATGAGAGAAAACATGCAAAATCCACCTTTCCGAGTCTAAGTGATGAGGTTTTTTTAGTCATAATAATGGTGCTTTATCTTTATGGAGGGGCAAGAATACCGAGGGCAAGAAAAAAATGTTTTACAAAGAAATAGTGTGGCTTTCCAAGCAACGCTGTTAGCAGTTCAGATTGTTAGGGAGGGGTGCCCTCTGCTGGAATTTGTTGGTTATTGCAATGGGTGCTGTGCGCTATGCTGGAGTCCTCCAGATTTAGGAATGTGATTGGAAAATTCCCCCAGGGCCGCCGCCCATGCTCTGAGGGCAGCTGAGAAGAGGACATGTCCCCAGCATGATCTTGCTCCCTCTTCCAGGAGTTAAGCACCTTAAACAAAACTTTAATCCAGGGCTCCAGCCGCCACACTGTTTGGCATCTGCCTTGCAGGAGCAGAAGTAGACTCCACGACGGGAGAAATACATTTGTCAGGAGCCTATCCTTCTTCCTGATCCTGGCCCCTCAGCACACCTCGATATGAAACTTCAAACATCGGCTCTGGAGTCCCCATCTCCTTAGCTGTGACATGGCTTCAGGTTACGTGTTGGGGTGTTCTGGGGAACTGAAGGACAAGAAGAAGATGTGGAGGGTAGCTGCTATCCAAGAATTCCCTCTACTTCCCTCAGATAGGGTTCATTCCGTTTCCACCTGACTGGGGCTTTATTGAGGGTCTGGGATTTTCTCCTTGGTTTTTTTGGGGGGGGGGGTAATTGAGTTTGTTTTCTTTTTTAATTGGGGTTTTGTTTTCCTTTGAGGTTATTGTTGTTGAGACAGGTTTTCTTGTGGCTCACCTTGTCCTTCAACTCTTGATCCTCTTGCCTCCACCTCCAAGTGCTGGACTTAGAGGTGTATGCGTTATACTCTCCAAGGGGTTCTTCTAGGTGCTGCTGATGTTGTCTGTTTGTTTTCCACATCTGTTGTGAGAATTCCTTCTCTATGGATATGTGGACACAGAGTATCTCCTCTAGCACCTCCCCAGCACCTTCTCTAGCACCTTCTCTGGCATCTCCCCAGCACTTTCTCTAGCATCTCCTCTAGCATCTCTCCAGCACCTTCTCTAGCATCTCCTCTAGCATCTCCCCAGCACTTTCTCAAGCATCTCTCCAGCACCTTCTCTAGCACCTCCCCAGCACTTTCTCTAGCATCTCCCCAGCACCTTCTCTAGCACCTCCCCGGCACCTTCTCTAGCATCTCCTCTAGCATCTCTCCAGCACCTTCTTTAGCATCTCCTCTAGCACCTCCTCAACACCTCCTCTAGACCCTCCTAGGACCTGGAGACTCAGAGGCTGCATGCAAGTGGGGCAAATCTGAATCAAAAGGCTAGGAAGAGTGGCTGGGATCTCAGTAAGGAGCCAGTGACCCTCCCCCACTCTCCCCTGTCACAGTCATCAGGCTAGATCTTCAGGGCCTCTTGCAAGCAGGCACAACTGATTTGGTGACTATGGCAGCTGTTTTGCTCAAAGGACTACTTTCTGGAATACATAATTGCACACATGTATGGTCTAATGTATACTAATTCAATGCAGGTATATGGCATGCAATGACCTAACCAAGCATTTTCCCTCCTCAGACATCAATTATTCTTGTGCTAGTGTAATAATTCTAGTTATTTTGTAATGTATCATAGATTATTCTAGATAGTAGTTACTCTAACCCCTACCTAGCCCTACCTCCTACCTTCCCATCTCCTCTCCTACCTGGCTTTATTCATAGATGCTTTTCAATTTATGATGAGGCCATCTTCTTCTAAACCTGCTAACCTACTGAACAGCACAAGTGGCCTGCCCACCTTAGCCATGCTCAGAACAGCTGCATTAGCTTAGCGGAACATCATCATCTGACATGCCTTTCCATTTTAGTGTTACCTGTCTCATTGTGTGGGTACACTTTTGCACCATCATAAAGGCCACAGATCACTTACTATTTTGTGTATCAGTACTAAAAAAGAAACTTTTCTCTCCAAAACCATTCAGAAGATGATATTTAAAGTCCTTTGTTTGCTGATCCCTGCCCTGCACTTCCCTCTTTCCTGCTTTTCAAGCTGTACTATAGAGAACAGTGAGGACAAGGGTGACGTAATTTACCAGGGAGCCGCATCCAGTTGCTTAGTGTCCATGATGACACTGACCCCCTCCAAAATCCATTTCCTAACAAGCTCACCAACTTGTCATAGACCCCAGGGTTGCTCAGCATCTTCTGTGAAGAAACTGTGTGGTTCAATCCAATGCAACCTCACTGGAGCTGGTCAGTAAGACTTGTGATTATACCCTGTCTAGGGAGGCTGGCACAACTCATTGTAAAACATTTCTAAAGTGTCACATGTAAAATGTAAACCCCCAGGACAGGGAAGAGGCTCATTGGATATTCACATTTACAATATAAAACCCCAGTAATAGGGTGATGATTTGGAGGATAAAGTCCTTGCCATACAAGCATGAAAATGAGTTCAAATACCAGCAACCTACGGGAAGCTGTGAGGGCACACCTGTAATGCCAATACTAGAGAGTTGGAGACTGGAAGCTCCTTGCTCCTTGGGGCAAGCTAGATAGATAAGCTAGCCTGATCAGGGAGCTCCAGTTTCAGTGAGAGATTACCTGAGTCAATTCGGGGTGTGTGTGGTGATGGTGGGGGCGGTGAGTTAAATTCTCAGTTCCCACAAGGTGGCAGGAGAGAACAACTCCCTAGAGTTTTCCTCTGACCTCTGTGTGTGGAATGTGAGCAATGCTAGCATATGTGTGTGTGTGCGCGCGCGCGCGTGTGTACGTACGTACGTGTGTACACACACACACACATACACACACACACACACACACACACACACACACACACACACACACATTTAAACCTTTGACTGCATGCTACTGAATGGTAGAGTACTTGCCTAGCATACATGAAGTACTGAGCTCAATTCCAGCACCAGAAGGAGTAAGAGGGCTGACACGGTGGCCCCCTGAATTCCAGACACCGTCAAGCTGGGTTTACATTCTGTTACAGTAACTTATGCCTTCATCTGTGGATTTGCACACCACATGCACATACATGTGCTCAAAACGGTGCTAAATCTTCCACTGGAGATATCACCTATTTTCTTCCTTGATGTTAAAATCTGAGGATTGAAGTCCACTGAGTTTGTAAAACAGATAAAAATTTAAATTCTCACTAGGTCTAGTGGAACTCTTTGGATCAACAGTAGCTGCTGGGGAAAATCCACTCTTCATATACTTGAGAGGTCCCGGGCTCAGAGCTAACACCACTGTTTCATGATTAATTGTAAACTATCAAATTATTCCTTTGGTTTTTGGAAAGCACCAAATAATTTGCAGGGTACTTCACACGAGCCCCTCCCCACCAGGGCAAGTACCTCAAGAAACAGCAGAGCCAGGACTGTAAACCCAGGCAAAAGCTCATGGCTAGGGAGGTCATAGGCCCTAGTTGGGAACTCATTATTGTTGTTTAGCTAAATTGACACGGTCAAAAACTGCTGTCTAAATATCAGTGTTTATACTCATGGACAAACACTACTCACACTCTCAATCAGAGAAGCTTGTCTTTGCACTGACTGCAGAGACTCACAGCTGCTCGAGATGCTCAGAATACATATGCTGGTTGAGTGCTCAGCCCTAAGCAGGACATTTAAACAACCCCCTCTAATGTGCAGGGAACACTGCAGAAGAGGGATCGGAGCCCGGAGACAGGGAGCAGAGCTGCAAACGGCTATTTTGAGGGCATGGCACAGCCATTGCAAACACGTCTCCTAGCAGCTGTGGTTGCTCGCACTGGGTCAGCACAAGACCGGGGCCCTAGCCTTCCTTGACGAACTATTGGCAACTGATGGATTCTGGGAGTCCGGGGGGACAGTCATTGCCTTCAGTTAACTGTGTACCAAACAGTGGCCCATTCAGCTCCAAAGGGAAGTTCCAAACCGATGGCCACACAGAGGGGCCTGGTTAAAAACCAGTGTGTCACAAAATAAAAAGGCATGAATGTGAGATGGGGACCTGTGGGGCGGAGGGAGTGGAATGATGGGGTGCGGAGAGAATAAGGGAAGGTGTAGAGAAAGAGTAAACAGAACGCAGCAAACACGTATATGAAAACTGTCAAAGAACAAATTTAATTTTCTAAATTAACTTCCTCCTAGAACTTCATCTTGGGTTATCAGTTTGCTACACAAGGCCAAGATTACTTCCAGCTGCGTACCTCAATGTAATCTCCGTGCAGCTTCTCTGGCTGTGATTAGTGAGTTTGGGCACAGTGCATACCATATCAGAGTTGGAAAACCCCACTGTCCATCAGTGTTATGTGACGTTCTCCTGGAGATGTGAAAAAACACCTGCTCACCCAGAATAGGGCACCAACTACAGGCCAAAGTGATGGCTCCACCCAAGTCCAGTCGGATGAACCAATGAGCTTATTAGGCTTACTTGTAGGTGACCCCCAAACAGCCATGTCACTAAAAAGCTTTACCCAGCATGGATAACTTCCCCATAGCTGCAGAAATGGCATCTCCCCACCCCTCTCAGTCAACCTTCCACATTCCATATATTCTAGGTCCTTCTGAGACCACATGCAGCTAGGGCAGAATTACATATAACAGGCAGGGACATGAAGACAGGGTGGCTGGGATCCTCGGTGAGGGTTTAATGACCCTCCCCCACCTCCTTCTAAGCAGGGACAGTAACAGGTCAGTCTTGAGGGTCACTTGTGAGTGGTCACAGCTGCCCTGATGATGGTGGAGGAGAGCTGCCCTACAATAATGGAGACATCCTAGCTCTTCAGGCAGGGGTAGAGTAGGAAGAAGTGGGGGTGGGGAGAGTCACCTCATCTGTCTACTCAATAGAAGTGATGGAAATTTCCTTAGGCATAATTGACATTGGCTCCACTATGTCAATGGGTCACCAGGGTTGACTTATCCAGTAATGGTAAGGTGCCTGGAGCTCCTGCCTTCTACACACTGGTGGTGGGTCCAGGTGCTTCACACAGAGGGGCAGGACTGACAGCATCCCCCCTGGGGCATCATTACCATCTTGTCAGAAGTGCCTGATCAGACAAGGCATGGGGGCCCCCACTGTAGGGACTCATAGATGCATAGACAGTAAAAAATGATATTACTCCTCCCTGCTGCTACCCACAAGCAACCTCAGCACCTCCCAACCCCCGGTGCTTATGCTTGAAAACCAAGTATTGGCAAGGATCTTTTCTCCCCACTTCTTTCCGGGGTAGCGTCCTCCAGGGATCAATAGTGAACAGGATGCAGCCGGCTCCAGGCAAAAGTCCTCTGGCTGAGGATCTCTCAGAAGAGCCCGAGGGCAGATGCCACCAGCACCAGAGTTTCTGGACCGTCTTAGGCCGTGCACTTGGAGCAAGGCTGAGCATCATGGCTGGAGGCGTTAGTCAGGGGTCTCTAGAGAACAGAACTGATAGAATGACTCTATAGAAATGTACAGAAGGGACTCGTTAGAACGGCTTGCAAGGCTGTAGTCTGACTAGTCTACTAATGGCTGTCTGTTTCCCAACTGAAGGATCAAGAAATCTAGCGGTGGTTCAGCCCGTGAAGCCGGGTGTCTCAGCTGGTCTTCAGTTCATGCTGGAATCCAGTAGGCTCTCGTGCCAGTGAAGGAACGGACTTGCTAGTGAGAGTGAGAGCAAGCGGACAAAGAGAGCGAGCTTCCTTCTTCCGCGTCCGTCACACAGGCTGCCAGCAGAAGGTGTGACCCTGATTAAAGGTGGATCTTCCCACCTCAAGTGATTTAATTAAGAAAAAATTCCTCACAGGGGTACCCAGCCTGTTGGGTTGTAGTTAATTCCAGATGCAGTCAAGTTGGTAGCCAAGAATAGCCATCACACTGAACATAGCCCCAGCACTCCATTGTGGGTTGGGAGTAGTAGAAACTAATAATTCCTTCCCCATTTTGTAAGTGATATTTGACATCGGGAGAGGGTTTGGACAACTGCCAATGCCACTGTCCTGGCCCTGGCACTCACAGGAAGCTGCCCCCAGACTCAGCCAGCTGGCACCTCACCTCCTCCTCCATCCCTTCTGTGCTACACTGACCCCTCCCTACAGTAGCACTTTGGAAGTCAGTGTCAGTACTGAGCCACAAGCCAGGTCTGGTTCCTGAGGCTGCCACTTGTGAAGCCAATGTGTGTTTCCGTGGAAGGGCACACAGCCACGTGCAGCTAGCGGCGGTGGAAGCGGGCAGGGGTTTGCAGCTCTGGCATATAACACAGGCGCACGGTGAGAGGGGCTGCGGCGTGGTTCTGGCAGAGCAGGAATTTCTGGCCTCCACGGGCAGGATCTGAGCTGCTGCTAGCAGGCCAGAGTAATTAAACTAGCCCAAATGGACAGGTGGGCTCTTAAAGGGCCATTAGGGCCATAGTGATGGCCTAGTCCCACGTTGGGCGCCAGATATAGCAATAAATCCACGGGAGTCTGCTTAAGGAGTATTAGGGAATTTATTAGGATATAAATTGGGGAGAACAACTCACTAAACAGGGTAAGGGAAATCGTTGCAGAGTCCTGGAAGGCTGATAGCTGATCCCAAGCTGCTTCTGCCGCTCAAGTCAGTCCACACCGTCCAAGCCCATGAGGGAGAGAGAGAAGAGCTTGGAGTATGTGCCCCTCAGGTCTTAAGCTAGCTCTGAGGCCACTCCCTAGGAGCTGACACCTCAAGGTCATAGATGGAACAGGTAGCCACTACAGTAGAGTGTCTGGGGTCCCAGGGATAGGGGTATGCAGGGATCTGAAAGTAGCCTAAATTCAGCCAATTAGGGTTCCTCTCAAGAGAGCTCCGAACTACAGCACCCTCAGGTGAGAACCCAGTGGGAAATGAAGTCAATTCCTTTCAGAAACAGGCTGCCATGCAGATTTCAGGTCACACCTATCTACTCAGGCTATGTGCCTTCAAGGCTGCAAAACTGTCCATAGTTAATATTAGCACCGTCTGCGTTGCCTCTGTTGTCTCGACTCCTTAAGAAAGGAGACCCAGCCGGGCGGTGGTGGCGCACGCCTTTAATCCCAGCACTCGGGAGGCAGAGCCAGGAGGATCTCTGTGAGTTCAAGACCAGCCTGGGCTACCAAGTGAGTTCCAGGAAAAGGCGCAAAGCTACATAGAGAAACCCTGTCTCGAAAAACAAAAACAAAAACAAAAAAAAAAGAAAGGAGACCCTCCCACCCTGGCTTTGGAGACCCTCCCACCCTGGCTTTGGAGCTGGTGCGGGGGATGCTGGGATAGTTTGTTTCTCTTTCTATGCTATTATCCATCCCAGGTTTTTTGTTTGTTTGATGTTTTAATTTTACAAAATATTGCCGGGCGGTGGTGGCGCACGTCCCAGCACTGGGGAGGCAGAGGCAGATGGATCTCTGTGAGCTGGAGGCCAGCCTGGTCTACAGAGCAAGTTCAAGGACAAGCTCCAAAGCTACACAAAGAAACCCTGCTTCGAAAAAAAAAAATCTATGGTTTTGAATGCTAGGGTTGCTTTTATGATCACTAGCATTTCTGATTTCCATTGCCTCCCCGACTCCACTCCTATTCTCCAGAAACAACAATTCTCAGCTATTTAAAAAATATAAAGCTTATCTCCAGAGCCTAGAGAGATGGCTCAGTGGTTAAGAGCACTGGAAGGTCTTCCTCAGGACCCAAGTTTGATTCCCAGCACCTACACGGCAGCTCATAACTGTCTGTAACTCCAGTTCCAGGGGGATCCAGCACCCTCTTCTGACCTCTACAGACCCCAGGCACATGCAAGGTACGCACACATGCATGTAGGCAAGATACTCATATACGTGAAAAATAAAATAAATCTTTTAAAAAAAAAATAAGTAATTTCTTTTCCAAAAGAGTTGTTCATGTGAGTCTGTGTGGTTGTGTGCTGTGTGTGTACAGGTGCCTGAAGAGACCTGCAGAGGCCAGAAGAGGCTTTGAGTTCCCCTGGAACTTGAGTTACAGGTACCTGTTAGCCACCTGACTAGGGTGCTGGGAACCAAACCCCGGTCCTCTCCAACAGCAGCAAATGCTCTTAACACTGAGCTATCTCTCCAGTCCTCAATTCTTTTCTTATTGTTATTAATGAACTATGTATATATTTGTATATATTCTACACACATACACACAGTAGAAAGCAACTTCATATGTAAGATAAAATAGCACATGCCTGTAATTTCAGCATTCAGGAAACTGAGGCAGAAGGATTACACATTCAAGGCCAACCTAGGCTACTCAGTGAGACCTAGGAAAGGCCTGGGTGGAGGTGATAGAGAGATCAAGCTAATTAATACATTCATAACCTCAGATAATGATTCTTGTCTGTAGTAGCAGCATTTGAAATTCCTTCAGCAATTTCAAAATACACAGTGCACTTTCAACTGTATCCACCAATCCATCAAATATTTTGAGAGTTTGCCTCAAATCCTGTCTGAGGTTTGGTAGTCTTTGACCAGCATCTCCCTAGGCCCTGTAACTGCCCTTCAGTTTCTAGGAGCTTTATTGTTTTAGATCCAACAGGAAAGGCTGAATGATATTCCATTGTGTGTATATTACACACTCTCTTTAGTTACTCATCTGTGATGGATACAGGTTGATACCATAACGTGGCTATTGTGAATAACACTGCAATCAACATGAGGTGTCGATATCCTTTTGACACTGAGTTTAACCTTTTGGGGAAGTACTCTGAAGTGGGATTGCTGTATTATATGGCAATTCTATTTTTAGTGTTTATGAACTCCATACTTTTCCCATGCCTTGACTTTATATTCCCACCAACAATGTACAAACGTTTTCTTTTCTCCACATTCTCACCAATATCTGTTACCTCTCACCTTATGATGATAGTTGTTCTGGAAGGCATGGAAGTTGTTCTGGAAGATATCTCACTGAGTCCTCTTCGCTGTCAGACTTCCACTGTCACGGGTCGCAAGCATGCTCCTGGGAAGGACCTGTTCCAGTCAGCGCTGCCCTACCTGTCAGTGCCCCTACCTGGCTGAAGCTGACATCTGACGACATGAAGAAACAGATTTTCACACTAGCCAAGAAAGGCCTGACTCCCTCCCAAATAGGTGTGATCCTGAGGGACTCACATGGTGTGGCACAGGTCCATTTTGTGGCTGGTGATAAAATTTCGAGAATCCTTAAATCCAAAGGCCTTCTCCCTGATCTCCCTGAGGATCTCTACAATTTGATTAAGAAAGTAGTTGCTGTCTGCAAACATTCTGAGAGGAACAAAAAGGATAAAGATGTTAAATTCCGTCTCATTCTGGTAGCAGAATTCACCTGTTGGCTCCTTATTATAAGCCTAAGTGGATCCTGCCCAGTTGGAAATATGAGTTGTCCACAGCCTCTGCTCTAGTGGCATAAATCCTCTTGTGTATGTGAGTAAAAAATAATATTAAACCAAGTGTGGTTGGTAGCACACGCCTATAATCCCAGCACTCAGGGAGGGAAAGCAGGACAATTACTGTAAATTTTAGGACAGCCTAGGCTACAAAGTAATATTCTATCTCAAAAAAGTTATTATTATTTAAATTAGATAGGATTAAATTAAATTAGGAAGTCCTTTGCAAAACACAGAAAGTGGCCTTGAAATGTTAAAGGAGACAATGCCTAATAAAAGTATGGCCACCATGAATCTTCGTGCAAGAAATGAAATTCACAAAGTAAGACTGTGGGAAATTATCAGCAACCCACAAAAAACACAGAAGCAGGAGGAGGCAGCATTTCATCTCTCTCAGCACGTGACCAGTCAGCAAGCAGGACATGAGTAGGCCCATGAAGGCTCTGCATTTTATAACCAATAAGGTTGAATTCAACATCCTCACTGAACACTGTCCTTTTAAGTACTGATAGGACATTTATAAAAAAAAAAATCAGCCTTTTCTAAGGCCCCAAATAAGAACTGTACACATTCAAAAGAAGTATAAGAAGGCCACGCCCAGTGTGTTTCAGAGTAAAGGTGCTGTAGTAAGTAAAGGGATGCAGTAAAGGTGGAAACTGGAATCCCAAACATCACACGTGCCGCTGATGGGATGTGAAATGGCGCCACACTCTGCAGTACAGTTAGCAGTTTTTTAATCAGTCAGGCAAACATCTACGGTGTGCCCAAGTCTTTCACTCCAAGGCACTTATTGAGGAGAGAAGAAAGTTCTTGTCCATATTATCTAAGTGCAAATACACATGCAGGTTTGTCTAGGATAGCTAAACACTGGTTCTCACCTGCTGTGGTTTGACTATGGCCTATCTCCTTGAACTTGTATGTATAGGAATTCCCAGATCGCATGGTAATAGTAGTAAGAGTGTAGAAATTAAATCCAACTATGGATTTAGTGCTGGGGAATATGGAAAGTGATCAGGTTTGGACAAAGTCATTAGGGTGGAATGCGAAGACTGAAGCTTGGTGGCGTTATGAGAAGAGGATTTGGCGTCTGCCGGGAATCTCAGCACCAGAGAGGCAGAGACAGGAGGAGACAGCAAGGTCAAGGCTATCCTAGACTCAAGAGTAAGTTTGAGGCTAGTCTTGGCTACAGGGTGAAATCCTATCTAGGAAGGAAGGAAGGAAAGGGGGAGGGGGTAGGGAGGGAGGGACAGAGGGAGGAAGGAAGAAAGGAAAGAAGGCAGGAGGAAGGAAGGAAGGAAGGAAGGAAGGAAGGAAGGAAGGAGGGAGGGAGGGAAGGAGGGAAGGAGGGAAGGGTAAGCAAAAGAGATACAGAGACCAGATGTGGACACAGATATGTACTTTCTCTATGTCATGGTCTGTTTCAGGGTTCTGCCAACAAGAAGGCCATCATCAAAACTGAGCCAACGTCAGCACCATGACCTTGAGCCTCCAAAACTACATAAACCCATTTAACTTTACAAAATAAACCTGCCTTGGGTATTTCAGTATGGTAATGAAAAATGGATGAATATGCCACCCTAATTCCCTCTAGCACATGAATAGATAAACAAGTTGTTGTGTATTTATATAATTGAATGCTACTGAGCAATAAAAAAATTAACTGTATAACATGAATCTTAAAAAGAAACCAGACCATAGAAGTACATTGTATATGGTTCCACTTGTATGAAATGCACCATTAAAAAATGCACACTGATTTACTGTGACAGAAAGTGGACCCATGGTTGTCAGGGAGATGATATTATATTATTATACAGAAATATGAAGAGACCTTGGATATGTCCATATGTCCTCTTGGTTGTGTTGATACTTCCATGATTAGATAATTTGTCAAAATGTGGTAAATTACATGCCTTAAATCCAGATAGTTTATTGACTATCTATTAAGCCTCAGTTGTTTCAAACCCAACCCAGTGAAAACTACATGGGACTTACATGGAGAAACTCTCAAAAGCATATTTTTTTACTCTTTAAAAACATAAAATAAATATAGTCCAATAGAAAGACAGTTTACCGTTGATAGGGACACAGTATTTCAAAAATTGGGTGCAATAAAAATACCATGAAATATTCAGGAGGTAGTGGCACACGCCTTTAATTCCAACACTTGGGAGGCAGAGGCAAGATCTCTGAGTTTGAGGCCAGCTTGGTCTACAGGACCAGTTCCAGGACAGCCAAGGCTGCACAAAGAAACCCTGTCTCAAAATGTGTGTGTGTGTGTATTATTCATTTACTTTCTTAAATGAGGTTGAAAAGTGATTCCAAAATTACTGTAGAACAATGAAAACATCCATGATGTCCAGAAACAGAAGAGCACCATCTGTCCAGGAACAGACAAATGGTGAAAGAATCAAGTACACAGGTAAACCCAAGAGGAGACGGGACCTGACATAGGTAAAGAGATGGTCGACCAGAAGGAAGAGCCAAGTGGATCATGAAGACTGGCCAACAGGCTGACTGCGGGCTACTTGGCTTTACCAGTAGAACTGGTGAATTGGACACTGCAGGGGGCAAGGGACCATTTCTAAAGACCAAGTGGAAAGTTGGTGCTGCTGTTTGCTGGCAAATGGCTTCAGTTCCTTCCTAACTATTGGTAGGCTAGGCTGTTATCTCTCACTCCATCAGGACACTCCTAGAGGAATAAAAACATTTTCTTATAAAAATTAAACCATCAAAGGACTATGGGAAAGCATGGATGAATATTTTCATATTTACAGAGTGAAAAAAAAGTAAATTAAGAATGAAAATTCAAATGTGTAATGGGAAAGACTGCTCAATTTTAGAATTTAAAAGTTTGGTTGGGGCCAGCAAGATGGGTTCGCCAGCATGAGAGCTCGCTGACAAGACCGATGACCTGAAACCCACATGGTGGAAGGAGACAGGTGACTCTTGTAAAGTGTCCTCTGACCTCTGCACGTGCTGTGGCACATGTGCTCCCCAACACACACACACACACACACACACACACACACACACACACACACACACACACACTAAACAAATACATACATACATACATACATACATATTAAAATGTCAAATATATACAAACTAAAAATACATGCAAAATGTATATAAGCAAGAAAAGACTAATTTCCTCAGTTTCTTAAAAGAAAATTCCGTATATTTCAGTAAGATAAAGCTAAATAAATGAGCAAATCAAAGAATAATGCTCCTCAAGCCTGTGGAAAAAGCAGCCAAACCTTATTAGGACAAATGTGAACTGGAGCACGATTTTAATGGCTGACAACAACCACAAGTATTCATTTCCTCTGACAGCTTTTGCAGATTGGAAACTCAGAAGTTGCTACACTGGGCCGTTCTGGGCTGGGGTCCATCAAGAGGCCGCAGCGCTTTTGACAGGGAATACCACCATTGAAAAGCCAAACGTCTCATAGGTCAGTTCCCTATACTGGTTGTTTAATTGTATATGAGGTTGTTTAAATGTATATGATTCAAAATCAAATGCACCATGAGTCCAAGGTATGACTGCGAGCCCTTGCCCACCTTACATGGATGGTGCTTCACTGCCACCCTGGTTGAGAGCAGAGGTCACGTGCTCCTTCACACGTGCCACGCCATACAAAGCCCTAATTCATTTAACACCATTTATATAAAATTCCCTATGTGTCCAGCAGGTATAAATAATAACTCATAATGACCATATAGAATTGATAACCTTCATCCTGTAGAAATAATTGAGATACAGAGACATTAATTAACATTAAAAATCATTCAGTAATAAAAGGGAGAAACCTAGTCTTTCATTGGAGATAATAAGCCTCAAATTTTCATTTTTTTTTTTTTTTTTTTTTTTTTTTGGTTTTTCGAGACAGGGTTTCTCTGTGTAGCTTTGCGCCTTTCCTGGAACTCACTTGGTAGCCCAGGCTGGCCTCGAACTCACAGAGATCCGCCTGCCTCTGCCTCCCGAGTGCTGGGATTAAAGGCGTGCGCCACCACCGCCCGGCAAATTTTCATGTTTTTAAAACCACTAAAGTGAGATAGTTTTATTTGTTTATTGTCTTGGGAGACTTCTTTCCTACTGGATGGATTCTCTTTTCAGTCAAATTACCTATACTTAAGATTAGGTCCAGTAACATGGATCACCCTGGGAAAGGGGGAAAGGAATAGATTTTGTGGGTAGACTGGGGGCAGGTGGGCATGGGAACAGGGGGGATCGGGTGGGGGAGGGAATGGGAGGATAGAGTGGGGAGGGTATGGAGGAGGAGAGTGCTGGAAGAGACGACTGGAAAAAAAGGGGCATTTTGGCATGAAACCTAGTGCAAGGGAAACTCCCAGGAATCTACAAGGATGATCCCATCTAAGACTCCTAGCAATAGGGGATCTGTAGCCTGAGCTGGCCATTTCCTGTGACCAGGCAAGACTTTCAGTGGAGGGACTGGGACACCAACCCAGCCACACAACCTTCAACCTACAGTCTGTCTGCTCTGCCTATTGGGTGTACTAGGATTGGTGCCCAGCCCAGTTGTCATCAGAGAGGCTTCATCCAGCCAGCAACTGGTGGAAACAGATGCAGAGACCCACAGCCAACATTAGTCAGAGCTCAGGGAATCCTGCAAAAGAGCAGGAGGAAGGACTGTAGGAGCCTGAGGGGTCAAGTACATCACAAGGGAACCCACAGAATCAACTAACCTGGGCTCATAGGGGCTCACAGAGACTGAATCAACAACCAAGGAGCCTGCATGGGACTGACCTAAGCCCTCTGCATATATGTTATGTTACAGTTATATAGTAACATATATAGATATGTTACAGTTATGTAGTTTGGTCTTGTGGGATTCCTAACAGTGGGAGCAGGGGCTGTCTCTGACTCTTTTGCCAGCTTTTGGAACCCTATTCCTCATACTGGGTCACCTTGCCCAGCCTTAATATGAGGGAGGTGCCTAGTCTTAGTACAACTTGGTATGCCATGTTTTGTTAATATTCGTGGGATGCCCACCCTTTTCTGAATAGAAATGAAGAAGTGGATGGGGGCGGGGGACAGTGGAGATGTGGAAGGAGGGGTTGGGATGAGAGGAGGGAGGGGAAACTGTTGCTGAGATGTAAAATAAACAAATAAATAATAATAATAAAAAGATTAAGTCTAAGTATATTCAATGTGTCCTTTGAAAATGTGATGGAAAGCTCCTCTCCATCTCACTGCATGACTAGGGCACAGAGTCACCACAGGAAGCAGCAGGATGGATCTGTATTACTATTTCCTGGTGATTCCCTCTCCCGGGTAGGAAGAGAGCTAGGAGAACTCGGTCTTCCCTGCTGCAAGCCTGTCTTACATCATTGTCTGTTGACATGATGTGGATAGTGATAACTCCAACCAACCCTGTTGGTGAAGAGTTGGCACTGTGCCATCAGAAGACTCAGCCACATTCCAGCTGGCGGCATCGTGTTACATTCCTGAGATAGTTTTATGTCTCGACAATGCCCACTGTGGTGGTCAGGGCAAGACTCACCCTCCCTCAGCCATCTGTTCTCCATGGCAATCCATGGGCCCTTGCCTATATGTATGTTCTCTCTTCCATGTTTCAGCAGCTATGAAGCAGGGCAAATTGTCCTGGCTCACACACGTTCCTCTCACAGCAGAAGGGAAAGTCAGCAAGTCAAGGGACTGAGCAAGCACACAATCAGAGACAGAACTGCTAGCAGTCTCTCCTTATAGTTCCTCCCAAACGCTAGAGGTGATTCTTTTTTCAGGCTTCCTGACTTGTCTTTGATAGGTAAGTAGTGGAAAGACAGACTACATGGCCCAGACAGTGCCTTCCTTCTTCCCAGACTGCTGTGGGTGGGAAACCCTGTGCTCCAAGCGAGACATGTTTCTTCCAACTTTGCTCTCTGGAATGCAGGTTCTTGAGCTGTTTCAACAGTAAAGGGTACTGTGAGTGAACTCATTTTGACTGAGCGCCACTCTGTTTCTCTTGAAGACTCCCTTTTCTTGGATTCTGTAAGCATATTAAAGGCTCTGGGAATTCCCAAAGATGTCTTATCTGTGCTTTAATTTAGCATTTCCAAAACTGATTTGATTACAGATTTCATTTTGCTGTACATTTATATACTGTCCTGGTCATAAACCCTAGCAACAGGAATCTTTGCCCGGGACCCCACATGTAACAAGTGCTCCTAGGACCGAGAGAAAGGCAGTCCTCTGTTCCTTCTCCAGCACTTCATCCTCAAACCCAAAGGCGACCGTGTGAAAACATAATGAAAGTCTGTGGGTGACTCTTCTGCAAGTGTGGACGGCCCCAGCTGGCTAGGAGTCTGGAGGAGAGCCAAGTGGGTGAAGCACTTAGGTTAGAGAAAAGAAAAGCGAATGCACCAAATTCCTCCTCGGATAGCTGGAAACAATCCCTCTTTATGTAACTAAGTACCTTCTCCTGGTAGAGAGCGACTCCCTTTTTCTCTTCCTTCTTTGTATCATGAGTAGGCAAGTTACTTACCACCAGCTGTGCACAGGGTGGCTGAAAACCGTTTTGCGTACTCAACAATTAAAATTATATCCTAAAAACTGTATAACATGTGACATCAATACTTTGCACTGGTAACTAACTAGGTGAACATTTTGTGCTGAAAAGGCAAATACTTTCCTTTTCATAAAAATTATGTTTAACCCTATAGGTGCAGTAACGGCACACAGACCTTGGCAGTAACCAGTGGCTCTCTGGTTGGACTTAAGACCCTCAGAACAAGAGGGATGCCATGTGTAGTACTGGCAACCTAGGTAACTAATCAGTGCTCGTGAAGTCATGGTTAATGGAGGAGACTCTACAACCACGAATTTATTAAACCAGCAGAATCCCTAATAACAATCTGTAAACATTTGTCCTAATACCCACAGGTAAGTATAGTCTTCACCCTTCATCAAGGAAACTTCTCTTTGTAATATATTTATATACACAGACTCCCCCCAAAACACACATAATTAAAAGTAAATTGCTTTGAAAAAGGATTTAAAAATGTTGTATGGTTCCAGATATCATTTTAGGAAATAGTAAAAGTCACTATATAGAAAATAATACGTAATGAAATTAAAGTATTTTGTAACATAGTCTGTGATAATGATCATTTACATAAGCTAACCCATTATAATGATATGCATGGCTTGTAAACTTGCTGGTCTGTTTCTAAATCTTATTTGAAAATATTACCTGCAATTGAAGGTTTTACAGCTCAGAAAAAGCAGTGTGGTTTTTTAACTTTTTAAAAAATGTTATGTCTATGAATGTTTTGCCTGCATTGACATCTGTGCACAGATGCATGTCCAGTGGCTGCAGTGGCCAGAAGAGGGCACTGGATCCTCCAGAACTGGAGTTTCAGATGGTTGTGAGTCATCACATGGGTGCTGGAAACCAAATCCAGGTCCTCTGCAAGAGTGGAACGTGCTCTTAATCACTGAGCCATCTCTCTAGCCCCGCTTTGAGTTCTCAGCATTTGTTTTTGTTTTTAAGAAACAGGCACTTGCTTTGTTATACAGAGTCTGGCCCTGAACTCCTAGGCCTAAGTGATCCTCCTGCCTCAGCCTTCCAAATAGCTGAGAATTCTGTTGTGTGCCACTGTGCTGCACTCTGAAATAGCTTTTTAAAAAAACACCTCTTACGGTTTGTGTTTCTTGACAGTTCATTGTGATTAAAGAGTTGGTTCCCAGGGTGCCACTGCCAGGAGGTGATGGAACCTTTGCAAAGCGGGGCCTCATGGGAGGTCTTTAAGTCATCTGGGATGTCCTCAGAAAGGCTGGCAGGTACCAGTTCCTCCCTCCTTCTCTCTTCTTTCTTTCTCCTCCTGGATCAGGTCTCTTGCTTGCTTGTGCACATTTCTCCCACTGCTCTTTGCCATGATGGGTCAGAGCCAAGAACCGATATGGAGAGCATACTTCTGCTTACGAACAGCCTAAAGAACAGTCTTCCCTGGAACATCTGTCTGGGAGAAGTTGATGTACAGCATTGTTTTCTGTTCTGTTTTCATTTCACTTTGACGTACTGCCAACATCCTTCACGATTCTTTGTCTTTCCATCAAACTTTATTTACTTCACAGTAATTGCGCGGATTGGTTCACTGACTTTTCTGTCATAATATCCATCCTTTTGGTCCTCCTGTGAGCTCCTGGACCAACGATGCTTTTAATTCAGTGCTCTGCATCATCCCCCATGAGACAATGGTCTCATGCACCCCTGTTTTGTCTTTAGTATCTACATACATTGCTGAGGAGATGGCAGACTGATCCCACTGATCCTACGTGTAGTTTCAAGATGCATTCTTCGATAACGTTCCAGGTAGTGATCACTAATGGTTTAGAATTGGCACAGCAGATGAAACCTGCTTGCCTTCCCTAGCCCAAAGCTGGGTCAGTTTTATGATAAATTCTCAGCACCCTTAAGTGAGTAAAACAACATCTCCTTTGGGAAAGTTTAAATGTTATTGATAAATGACCTTTAATGGCCTGAACAAGATTCTAAGTGTCATCTAAGAATTCTCTCTCCCATTCTTGAAGTTATTTTGAAAGCTACAAATCCCCTTCATCTTTTAGGGACTTTTCCTTCAAAGAAGGAAACATTAGACATACAAGCCCTTATGTGGCATTCACTTCACATTTTTTAAGCCATGATTCCAAAACTCAATAAATACTTTTATTTTGAAGTAAACTTTATCTAGGAATAATAGTTATAGTGTATAAAATCTTGCGAGGAGCTTGATGAATCAGTATTAAATGAACATACCTGTGCAGCCAATCCCCCATGAGAAATAAATATCATTTAGCACCCCTAATGTCCCCTATGCCCTTCCAAATCCCATCTTTCTACCTAAAAGCAACCATTGTCCTGACTTTGAATGCCATAGACAAATTCTGAACTGGATGTCAGAGAAAGGAGACGGGATTTACTCTTTCATGTGCCTGGCTGCTTTTGCTCGTTATTCTAATATAATCCACGCTACTGCATAGAGTGGCCATTTGTTCTTCATTTCTACATGCTGTTATATGATTATCTCATGGTGCGTTTATCCATTCTAGTGCTGATAGACAGTTGGCTTATTCCCAGGCCCTGACTACCATGAATAATGCTTCTAATAAACCTGTTGTGCCTGACTTCTGTTGCACACATGTTCACATTCATAAACAGAGTAAACCACTTCAGCTGTGGTGGATAGCTCCAACTTTAGTGACAAGGGACCACATGATTTCAAGTTTGTTGTGGGGGAGTCCTTTCTAAATCTCAATTTTTTGTTACACTTTTAGTTATCTGTGACCAACTGTGGGTGTAAAAATAAATGGAAATTTTTCAGAAATAAATAATTCCTAAGTTGAAACTTTCATAACAGCATAGTGTTATAATTATTCTGCTCTTGTTTGGTTGCTGTTAATCTCTCACTGTGCCTAATTAATAGATTAAATTTTGCCACAGTGTGTGTGTTTGGGAAAAATCAAGACTTAGTGCTGACATCCAAAGTGTGGGCATCACCTTTACATGAACCCCCAGGATACAGGGGGACTGAAGTGGAGGAGGGTTTCAGGTGTCCCACATCCTTATGAACATCTGGTATTTTTCCATGTGTAACATCTTCTGCAAAGAATTTGTTCAAATTCTCCACCCATCTTTGCTTTGGTACTTTTCTTACTGATCTGCATTTCTTCCTACAGTCTGGATATAATCCTCTCATTAGCTCTGTCTTGAAGATATTTTCTTACACTCTGTGGTTTTTCTTTTCACTTACCATCTAAATTAGTAAATCTTACTATATTGTATCAGTCCTTTCCTTTACCGTTAGAGAGCTTTTATGCTGACGGAGATATATTCTGTTTGAGAAATTTTATCTTCCTTGAGGTCATTGTTTTTTCCAGTTTTTTTCCCCACATTTAAGCACATAAGATTTTTCATGTATTATATGAGATAAAATTCAAGATTTGGTGTCAAAGAGGTTACACACATGGTATCTCACCAACATGGCTGCCTAAACAAGACCTGAACAATGACATCACCAAGAGGTGTGCTAACATAGAAGGGGAAAGCTTAGAAGCCTCATCAAAGAGTTGCAGACAACTAAAGAATGTTGAAAGCAGTAGAAATAGTCTCCCTGGGGAAAAGAACATGAATTCACTCTCCAATACTAAACGGCCAGCCTTGAAAACATATACGTACAAGAAACATTATATAGAATGAGCAGGCTGTATTTATGTACTTAGGAATATATATATATATATATACACACACACACATACACGTTTATATATGCAATAACAATTTGAAAAGGCCATGAACTTGAAAAAGCAGAGGAGGTGCATGGGAGGGATTGGAAGGAGGGAAGAAAAGTAGGAAAATTATGTGCTTATGTTATAATCTCGAAAGATTTTTTTTTGTTATTGTTGTTGTTTTGAGATAGGGTTTCTCTGTGTAGTTTTGGTGCCTGCTCTGGAACTCACTCTGTAGACCAGGCTGGCCTCGAACTCATAGAGATCTGCCTGGCTCTGCCTCCCGAGTGCTGGGATCAAAGGCGTGCGCCACCGCCATATAAAGAAAAATATCAAGATTTGAGAGAGGAAATATCAGCATCTCAATTGATACTCAATAATTTATCTAAAACACAGCACTCTTTCCAAAGTGGCATCTTTGTCAGAAACCATTCATATATATATATCTCAGTGGCTTGTATGCTTATTTGTTTCTTTAGCTTGAGACAAGCTCTTTATACATAGATGGCTAGCCTATTGGTCTAGTGTCCCTCTTTCTGTTATTGTGTGGATGAGACGTTCCAACCAAAAGCAACTCAAGGGAGGAAACCTTTAAGCTCACAGGTCGCCGTTCATCGTCAAGGGAAGTCCGGTTAAGAACTCAAGCAAGAACTTGAAGCAGAAATCCTGGGGGAACTCTGCCTACTGACTTACTCCCAGGCCCATCTTCTTAGCTTTCTTATGTAGTCCAGGGCCAGCCGCCCAGGGAATAATGCTGCCCACAGTGGGCTGGGCTCTCTGACATCAGTTAACAAGGTAATCCACCTGAGACGTGCTAACAGGTCAATGTTATCTGGGCAGTCCCTCCACTGAGATTCCCTTCTCAGACGACTCTAGGCTATGTTAAGTTGACAGTTCAAGCAAACTAGGACATCTAGTTTTTCCTATATAGCTCAGGCTGGCCTCAAACTAGTAGTAATCCTCCTATCTCAGCCTCCTGACTGCTGTATGCTGGGTTACAGGTATATGCTATCACACAGGCTCAAAAATTCATACATGTGTGGGTTAGTATCTGATCTTGCAATTTTACCTCACTGTCTGTTCATCTACTTTCGAGCTAAAACTTACTCTCGTGATCACTGTATATTGAACTAATATTGAAAAATATTAGTATCTAATAACACCAATCCTCCAAATGTGTTCTTTAATATGTTCAAGTTTCTCTTTGGTACTCTATATTTTATATAAGTTTTAGAAGTGAAGATCCACATACCCCAAAAGCCACTGGGATTTTAATGTGGCTTAATTAGAACCCATGGATCAGTTTAAGATGGATAATACTGAGTTTGCAGGCTATGCACATGAAATTCCCTATATGTTGATATTATCTTTAATTTCTCTATATAATGCTTTATAGTTTCCTGTTTAGGGTTCTTACAATCTTTCATTAATTTGTTCATAAGTAATTGATTTTTAGTATTATTACAAATGATAACATAGTTAAAATTTTGCTTTATAATTGTGGCTGTTATAATCACATTTCTTTTTCTTTAAAATTAAAAAATATGTTGATGTTTATGAGTGTTTACTTGCATTATGTCTGTGCACCATGTGAGTATAGTGCCCACAGAGGCCAGAATAGAATATCAGATCCCCAGGTGGGTGCTGGGAACCAAATCCAGATCCTCTAGAAAAGCACCCAATGCTCTTAACCTCTGAGCCATCTCTCCAGCCTCTACAATTAGTTTTTTTGGAGTAACATTTTCAGAAATAAACTTGCTGAATTTACTTATTCTTTTTTCTCTTTTTTTAATTTCTTCCATTTGTTTGTTTGTTTGTTACAGTGTTTCTCTGTGTAGCCCTGGCTGTCCTGGAACTTGCTCTATAGACCAGGCTGTCCTTGAACTGAGAGCTCCACCTGCCTCTGCCTCCCAAGTGCTGGGATTAAAGGCATGCACCACTGCTGCCCAGTTTTACTTCTTTTTTTTTGTTTGTTTGTTGTTTTTTTTTTTTTGTTTTTTCGAGACAGGGTTTCTCTGTAGCTTTGCGCCTTTCCTGGAACTTGCTTTGGAGACCAGGCTGGCCTCGAACTCACAGAGATCCGCCTGGCTCTGCCTCCCGAGTGCTGGGATTAAAGGCGTGCGCCACCACCGCCCGGCCCAGTTTTACTTCTTAATTCTAAGTTTTTAAAAATTACTACCGGTTTTTAAAAATTACTGCGTGCATAATTACATTATCAGTAAAACGTGAATTTATTATTTCCTAACTTTACTTTTTTTTTAACCATATTTCAAAGGACAAGAACTCTTTTTTGTTCATAATTCTGGAGAAAGTTTTCAATACTTACTACTGAGTGTGATATTTTCTGCAGGTATTTTATAGATATTTTGTATCTGAGTAGGAAAATCCCTATTTCTAGTTTTCTATGATATTTTAAACATTTGTTAAACTTAAACACTGTCCCTGAATCCCTTTAAAGAGTCATGATTTTTTCTCCTATAATCTATTAATGTGATGACATCAGTTGTTTTCAAATGCTGGCTTGCATTCTAGATTATATTCTAATTTGCTGTGATGGATTATCTTTTTTATACATACCAGAATTTGATTTGCTACTTAGTTGACTTTTTTTACTTATGAGAGGCTGGTGTGACATTTTCCTTTCTTGTGTTATACCTGTCAAATGTTGATGTTCATATTGTACTGTTTCATTAAACAACTTTGTAAATTCACCCTCTTTGTAGGCTCTGGTTTTGTATGGTATTGGCATTGTAAGTCAAAAAATATTTACTATGACTTGCTAGTGAAGACAAATAAGCCTGGAATTTTCTTTGACAGATTTTATATTACAAGAGGAATTTCTTTCTCTGGGAGACAGAGTACTATTCTCACTTCTCTTTCTTCTTGTGTCAACTTTCTAAGATGTATTTCCCAAGACATTGTCCATTTCAACTAATATTTCCAATGTATGGGCATCAAGTTGTCCACAATGTCCTTGTTGTTAAATATCCACAAGATTTGAAATTATGTACCATTTTTTATCTCTCAGATTTGTTATTTACACTTTCTCTATCTTGATCAAATTCTACAGTGGCATATCCATTTTATTATCTCTGACTTTGTTGAATCTCTATATGATATATTTTATCATACATTTAATTCTTTTTCAGTCATATTTTGTTTTCTCCTGGCTTTTTGAATAATCACTGCTTTTCAGTCTTCCGATTATATGAATTTAAAATTCTCTAAACAGAATTAACTTGAGCTTACAAGTATAGATATATTGTGTATCCACTACTATTCTATCATTTCACTTTTTAATATCTTTATTCAAGCTACTCTTGGTGGGAGTGGTAGCTTATATCTATAACCCCAATATTTGGGCGGCTGAGGCAGGACGATCGCAATGAGCTCAGGGTCAACCTGGGTTACAAAGTAAGACTTTCTCAAAAAAGAGAAGAGGGGGAGAAATCTGTTAGCAGGCGAGAGTCTTTTTAATTCAGTTTGACAACCTTTTAATTGGAAAATTTGTTACTTTATCTTCAGTGTGATCGTTGATATATATGAATTTATGGGTTCTATATAATTATTTCATATTACATGATTTTTTTCTCATTTCTTCCCACTTGGGAGTATGAGTTGTTTTTACTCGTTTGAGCATTTAATTATTATTATCTTAGTAATTATCCTAAAATTCATGAGTGTCTTTGTTAAAATGTAGTATCTTGGTACTTTTGTACCAAGGATATTCTTCATATCCTAAGAATATAGACCTCTTTATTTCACTCATCACAATCTCACGGGTTTTTAAGATTTATTTTTTTAACGTGTGTGTGTGTGTGTGTGTGTGTGTGTGTGTGTGTTCACTTGAGTGCAGGTATCCATGAAGGTCAGAGACATCAGATTCTCTGAGGCTTGAGTTATAGGCTCATGTCCTCTCCTCTGCAAGAGCACTACATGATCTTAACCACTGAGCAATCCCTCCAGTCTCAAGTTTAAATTTTTAATTGCTGCATAAAATTACATATGATTATGGGTTATCGTGTGATATTTTTAAATTTTTTATCCTTTGCTTTTTGTGTGTTTTATGTGTATCAGTGTTTTGCCTGCATGTATGTCTGTACAGCATGTGTGTATACTGACTGGAAGGGCTGGGAGAGGGTGCTGGACACCCTGGGACTGGAGTTACAAGTTGTGAGCTGCCTTGTGGGTGCCGGGATTCTAACCCAGGTTCTCTGTCAAAGCAGCCAGTTCTCGTAACCACTGAGTCATCTCTCTAGCCCCTTCTTATGGATTCCTAACTTGCCATATATAGCTCAAATAAGTAACCACTGCCTAATTAAGACACTGTTTTTATTTTGATTTACCGCAATATTTGTTCTTTCAATTGTTCATTTCTCCTGCATCTTCCTGCTTCAATTTAGGACCATTTTGGTTTTGCCCAACAATCTCTCTTTAGTGTTTCATCTAGTGTAAATTTGATGTTGATGAGTTCTCTGGATTTCTAGTTCTACAGTCCTTACTTCTCCTTTATTTGAAAGCTAACTTGATTTAGCATTTTAGGCTGCTACTTCTTTCTGTTGGTAAATCAGTACTTTATCTTGTATCTCTGAAGATAATGTGGTTTTGCCCATCTTCTTTATATATATTATCTATGTGTTCCAGTGATTTTATCATAAGATTCTTAAGTAAAATTGTCTTTGTATTCATCATAATTGACATTCAAAATACTTTTGTTGTTGTTTTTCGAGATAGGGTTTCTCTGTGTAGTTTTGGTGCCTGTCCTGGATCTCACTCTGTAGATCAGTCTGGCCTCAAACTCAGAGATCCACCTGGCTCTACCCCCGAGTGCTGGGATTAAAGGCATGAGCCACCACTGCCCGGCTTTCAAAATACTTTTTAATCTATGGCTTCATATCTATCTAAGTCAATTTAGACTGCTGTAATAAAATACTATGGTCAGATAGGTTAAACCACAAACATTTATCTTCGGAGTTCTGGAGGCTGGAAAATCAAAGGTCAGGGTGCTACCAGCCCCAGCATCTGGTGAGAGGGCTCTTTCTGGTTCGCAGATGCCATCTTTTCACTCTATGATGGAGAGAGAGGAAAGAAACTCTTCCACCTCTTCTTATAAAGGTATTATTAGTCCCTTGCTAAGAGCCCACCTCATACTCAAAGGCCTTGTTGGGTGTCTTTCCCTGGAGGAAACTTGCACAAATGTCTATTCACCCCAAATAGGGCACCAAAGACAGACCAATGATTCCACTCAAGTCTAACTCGGTGATCCAAAGAGTTTATTAGGATTAATTACAGGAGTGTGGGTGAGGGCTTATAGATAGGGTGCAGAGGACTCTCAAAGGCAGCTGCATCACTGAAAAGCCTACCCCAGCTTATATAAGCCCTCACTGCTTTTTTAACCACAGGGAGGTTCTCTGTGAATTTTCTTAGTTTCAGGAGCTTCCTGAGACCTGTAAGTTGTGTTTGCATCCCGAGTCTTCAGAAGCCTCTTTCCAGGAGGGAATCTCCAATTCAGAGGGAAGAGCTACACAACAGGCCCCATCACCAAATGCTATCACACTGAGAACTGGTGTTTCAACATACAAACTGGGGCGGTGGGGGGAGTGCACACAACTGTTCAATCCACAGTGGTATCTTCGGTTTCAGAAAACTCCCGATAGCAATATTCCTTCCATCTCATTCTCTGTCTCATCACTTGGGACTCCATCTTAGACTACAGAAAAATCATATCTCACAGGTAATTACAAATACGAGCACAGAATGCTGAAATGACTATATGAAGTTCCTCAAGTCTTTTTATCTCTGAGTTCAACGTTTTCTTCTGACTATTTAGGTCACTAACTCTCTTTATCTGTATTAAACTGCTATTAACCCCTGCCTTTGTTATCTTTTCTTAAATACAATCTGCTCCCACATTAAAAATTATTTTTTTAGGGCTAACGAGAGGGCTCAGTGGTTAAGAGTGCTGGCTGCTCTTCCAGAGGTCCTGAGTTCAATTCCCAGCAACCACAGAGTGGCTCACAACCATCTGTAATGAGATCCAATGCCCTCCTCTGGTGAGCAGAGGAATATGCAGACAGAGCACTTTTTTTTTAAATTATTTTTTGTGTGTACAGGTGTGTAGGTGTTTATATGTGTGCAATGTGTGGAGGCCAGAGGTCAACCTTAGGTGTTGTTTCTCAGGAGTCACTCACTTTGTTTTCTGAGACAGAATCTTTCAGCGGGACCCAGAGCTCACTCATTAGGCTAGTTTGGCTAGCCAACAAGCCCCAGAAGTCTCCTTGTCTCTGTCTCCCCATCACTGGGATTACATGTGCATGGCCACTGTACTCAATTGTTTACAATGGTGCTGAGGAACTGAATTCAGGTCCTAATGCTTAGGTCAGGCCCCTCCATCTCAAACTTTCATAGCCTAAAAGAACTGCCACTATTCCTTTTGTGATTCTGTAAGTGGGGTATGGTTCTGTGGGTACAGCTTGCCTTTGTGATACCATATGGCATTATCTAGGGTAGATGATCTAGGGTGAGAGGATCCAATATGGCTTCACCCACCTGGCTGGCACCTCAAATGGGAACATGGTAAGAGTTGAGAACTGATTCCACTTCACACGTAATTTCAAGGAAAAGAACAGATTTTGGGCAATTGGAAAAGGTGAATTTAGGGGCAGGATGCGAAGGAACGACAGGAACTTTATCGGATGCTAACTTAAGATACGAAGGTGAAAGCAAGACCAGCTCAACAGAGCACATGGACCGAGATGAGTGACACAGGACCGCAAAAGTCAACATGGAGCCAGAGGCAGAGAGAAGCCTCAGCCCAGGGGATCTGAGAATACTGAAATTAAAAGCGATCAAAGAAGATGACATTATTGCAATTTTTAAGCAGATTTCCCTCCACATTTCAGAAATAAAATGAATGTGGTTTTGTTGTTTCTAGATGTGGTCTCACATAACCCGGGTTGGCCTCACACTCATTTTGTACCTGAAACGGGCTTTAAACTTTTGATTCTCCTGCCTCTACCTCACAAGCACTAATATAACAAACAGACCAACTTCTGGGACCACACTGGCTAAATAAATATATCAGGTTCTTTTTGTATGGTGCTAATGAGACCTCTAAAGGGTTTCATATTATCTGTTAAGTACTTGAATAAAGCATGTCCACTGCACCAGTCCTTTGTACAAAGTGGAGAGACGAGTCAGGCCGTCGGTGAAAGCTGCAGGGCAGTGTTTCCTCCCCAGCAGGTCTGCATGCAGCCTGGCTGCAGACACAGACAGGCTCTTAGCCAGGCACATTGTGGCAGTCCTGATGATCATCCAAAGACAACCCATAAGGGGATTCCCTGCTCTTGTGTTACTAAGTCTGGCTTGGTTAGGGCGTGAGACTAGGGCCAATGATATGTGCTGAGCAGTAAAAGGCCAGGCTCAATTGAAAACAAGAAACCAAAAGACCGGGAGAAATGTCTGCCTTCTCAAAATAACCAAAGTCCTGTGAGTTACCCCCTTTGACATTGCCTCGAACCACGTGGCTAGCTGTTTCCCCATGTACAAACTCCAGTTTGTCCTGTCTTTAAAAACTGCCCAAACACCACGCAGCACAGCCCTCCTCCCCGCCTTCTTACTGACTTTCTCCACAGTGTTTACTTAGTATTTGTCAGAACCCGATGTATTTATTCAAGGAGAGCGAGCTGTCTGCACTTTGTGCTTGCACATTTTTGCCTCTGCCGCACCTCCAGTCACCACTCTGGTTTCTTTCCACCTCTATTCAAACAGTTCCCAAAAGGTCACAATGACTCCCCAGTCAGCACAATAAACGGGCCCATCTCCTCCAGCAGCTCACTTATCCTCTCTCTGCCACCTACCTAGACATTTCCTTTCGTCCAGAAATGCTTCAACTTTCTGGATCCTGTGACACGGAACGTTTTTTTTCTACTTGTTCCTAAACTTTTGGTGAGCTGTCTCCAACTTGGCAATTGCTCTCTCGTTCTACACGCTCCTGGACCATGTCATAGCTTCGATCACCACCTGCATATTGATAGCATTCGAATCTCTACATTCTGCCTTCGCCAACAGCCCCTAAACATGACCCACAGAAATCTCAACACCCCCCAAACTCATTCACGGTCTTATCTGCAAACCTGCCTATTCTTCACAGACTTCCTAACCTTTCGCAGTGCTGAAAATCCTGTTATTTAACCTAGAAACCAAGGAATCATATTTTAGTCACCATTCCTCCTACCCACTTGCCACTCATGAGTCAGCAAGATGTCTGAGACCATATCTTCTCTCTCCTGGTGAAAGTCCCTCAGTGAGGGTCCTGGCTCCAGCCTCACCCTCAGATCCACCTCTGTACTGGCCACTGGAGTACTCTGTCTAACCCAACTGTGACCATGTTGCTTCCCAGCTTTGCTTCCTTCCATGGCTTCCACACTGATAACTTCTCTCAATTCTCTCCTCTACTCATGACCACCCTGAGCCCATTGGCAGACCGGATCACTCCGGCTTCGGACAGTTAGGGCTTTGGTGGCCTGTCAAGAGATGTGGCTTTGACATGAGGATCTAGGAGACACTCTACAGGTACCTGTGATGGGTGTGACATGATTTCTAGAATTGAAAAGCACATCATCGGGCCACCAGAGCCAAGGCAAAAGACCTAGACTATTTTGCAGCAGAAGAGAAGGTGGGTCTATAGAAAAGGTGAGGGGTGGAGGGACGGGAGAATTAAGAGATACAAAAAGGAAATGCACCAGGAAAGAAATGGCCAGGTGAAAAGTAAACACAGAGAACGTCTACAGACTACGGCCGGTCACTGGAAGCTCAGCCCTGGAAGCCTGCGGTAAAACAGTTCTATAGCGCAAACGCAAACGAGGGAAGCAGACGCTGGGAAAAGCCACCTTCTATAGCGGGGAGATACGGCAAAGAGGGAAGTCGACAAACCAGAACGGCCTCTAAACTAGGTGCAGGCCACAGTCGCACCAGCGGACCTTTGAAAGAAGGCGTGTTCATGGTGATGGAAGAGGCAACATCCATTCATTCATCAGGCAAATTCAGAAAACAGGGAATTATTTTATTTATCACTCACAAAGGAGGATATTATAAAGATTCTCGCTCCCAAAATGCCTTCGAGAGCAGTCAGCTGGTTTCCAAATAAAACAACGGTGAATGCACACATTTGTTCTAGACATACTGACCTGTGTTAAGAAATCACCAGAAGCTGCTATCCAGCATGTTGCCAGAATCGAAAACAAGTGACTTGTCAGGCTAAGTCCTTTTCCCCCAACTGCTGGCCTATGAAGCCCCCACATAGAGAAGCAAATAACGGCTATAGGCATTGGACCACAGGTCCATGTTCAAAACCCGACTGTGCCATCCTGCCGGTGAGGACTGGCCTTGACACCAGTGAAGCAGCTCGCCCTAGGTGGCTCACGCTGCATTGTTAAGGCAGACCTGGGGCAAAAACCTTAAGGAGGTCGCCAGCTCTTTCCAGCAGCCTAGTGACCAAGCGGAGAGTCCCCTGCGCGGCCATCCCCATGCCTGGGGCGCCTTTGTCCCCTCCACCCCCACCACTCACCAGAGAGCACCGGCAGAAGTGGCCCGTGGGTGGGGGGCAGCCGGGAAGGGAGGGGGGTTGCAGTCCGTGGGGGGTGGGCGCGGGCAGGAGGGAAGAGGGGCGGCCGGGTAGTGATTGGCTGGGCTACGCCAGGCAGCTCCCGGCCAAGAACAAAAGAGAGCAGGCGGCGGGCGTCCTCGGAGTAGGCGCTCCCACCCGCCGGGCACCGGCTTCGCGGCTGCGGGAGGACGCGCCCACCAGCAGCCCGCCGCCGAGCCAGCCGGGGCGGCGCGCGCGGTTTCTCCGCGAAAGCCGGCCGTGCACCTAGGAATTAACCGGCCGGCGCGCAAGGGGAGGGAAGCGGGGCGGGCGAGGGCGGGAGGGGGGGGGGGATGCTGAGCGCGCGCGAGAACAATAATAAGATCGTGTTTGCGGTCGCTGCCCGAGGAGGAATTCGGAGGAGGCGCGAGGCCCGGAGCTCGCACGGCGCCCCGAGAGCTCGGCGGGGAAGCGGCGACGCGGCTCCTGGGAGCTGCACGCGGCGGCGGCGGCGGTAGCAGCGGCGGCGGCGGCGGCGGCGGCGGCAGCAGCAGGACTCGGTGCGGCCGGACGCGTGCTCCCCTCCCCCGCAGCCGGGCGGGGATCTGCCGGGGCCTGCGGGTCTCCCCCCACCCCATACACACACACACACACACACACGCACACGCACACGCACACAACACACACACACACACAGACACCGCTCGCCTCGGCCGCTGCCTCGCCGCTTCCTCTCGTCGGAGCGGCCGCTCGAGGCCCCGCGGGGGAGAGCGCGGCGCGGTGCCCGTCGGCCCCGCGCGCGGGGCGCGGGGCGTGTAAGGGGGGCGGGCGGCCTCCCCGGCATCTTCGCGGCGACCAAGGACGAGCGGGCAGGGGAACGACCGGGATGGCGCGTCCGCGGCCCCGCGAGTACAAAGCGGGAGACCTGGTTTTCGCCAAGATGAAGGGCTACCCGCACTGGCCCGCCCGGGTGAGTACGGCGGCGGCGGCGGCGGCGGCGGCGGCGCGCGCGGGCCCGCCCGCCCACCATTTTCCCTTCATGATGGCGCGCCCGCCCCCTTTCCCCCAGCACCTCGGCGCGAGCCCGCCGCACGGCCGGCCGCCGCCTGGGCTCAGCCGCGAGCCGCGCTGCCCGCCGGGCTCGGGGTCCCAGGCCAGGGTTCCGGCGGCGCCCTCGCCCGGCCGCCCGCTCGGCGGCCATCCTGACGCCCACTTTTCGAAGGCGGGTCCGGCCCGACCGGGAAGGGAAGCGGGCCCGGGGTGGAGGCGCCGGCTCCCCAGCACGGTCCTGGGTAGACACCCCCTGGTCCCGGGCGAACGTCGAGGCAGGTAGGAGAGCCCAAGGCTGTCGTCCCCAGCCGGCGAGAGCCCGTGGGGGAGGTCAGTCCCGGAAAGGGTTCGTGGTCGTGCCGAGGCCAGCGCGAGCCTCGTGGCAGCATCTTCCAGCTCAGTGCATCCTCCTTCCCCTTCCAGACTTGTTGAGTTTCCCCCCGAGCGCGATGCCCTCGCGTTGTCCGTGTGCCTCCCTGGTGCCCCCTCGTTCTTAGAAACTGACACCAGATAGCCCTGTCTCCGGCTGAGGACTTCAGGAAGCTCCTGGTGCCTTTTCACCTCCATATTTGTTTTAGGTCAGTTTCCGAACCACCTTCTTGGCCTCGAACCACAGCCCGCGATAGCTCTCTTCCTAAATTGCGAGGCTGTCGCTGGGTTTTCTCTAGAAAGCATCTGCAGTGAATACCTGGCATTCGGCATTTTCCTTACACTCCCTTGACTGAGGAAGAAGCACTCCCCGGTGTGTGCGCGCTTTATGTTTTAAAAAATAAATCACTTTTACCTCTAATTTTGTGATAGTTGGCAGTTGACTGCCTGAAATAGATGTAGTTAAGGGATAGTCGAGGCATTTTGGAGACAGTGTCGGTATCATGGAGGAACAGACACAGCCCATGGAAAAGCTGACAGATTGGGAGTGTGAATCCAAGTGCTGTGTGGTAATGAAGATAACAAGACCAAGGGGAAAACACTCCTTCACAAGAGGAAGTGACATCAGGAGGGGCAGGCTGGAATTTAGTGGAGTTGAGGTAATGGATGGACATAACCATATTTTTAAACGTTTGTTTGGGCATGATTTTAAAATGGAAAGGACACTGGGCTGGGAATTGAGGGGATCTGGTGTGTGGTTTAGGTACTGCTAGGAACTAATCATTTTAACTGCATGCACATCCATTTCTACCGCTATAAAACAACCATCTCCAGATTCCTTCCAACACTAACAACCTCAGGCATCAAGAGGAAAAAAAAAAAACTGTCTCAGACTCCATTAGGCTGTGAGAAGTTCTTCATGCACGAACCCCAGGTCCTTAAACAAGGCGAGGTTTTCAGTGTAGAATTACTGGTTGTTTTGTTTTTGATGCTACAAAACAGTATATAATACTTACAAGGGCAAGATGTGTGACTTTAGGAGTCTTTTAGGGAGTCCCTGTGTGTATTTGTCAATTAAGAAATAATACAGCTGTGAGGTTGTATGTGCATACTCAAAAGTGAAAGGCCACAGCCATTCCTTACAATCCTGCCTTTGAAAAGTATCTTCCGATGGTCCAAAAGAAAATGCTTAAAAACATCTCATTAACATACTGCTCTCACAGGTTGGCCACCTGTGGTAATTCTGTGCTACAAAAGTGTATCTACTTGTACAAAAAAATTCCTGGAAGATAGAATCCCAAACCAAGATAGAAAAGGAAATGAGAAAGCACAAACCCATTAGGTTTTCAGATTTAAAATGATGCATGGAAGAAAAGTCTCTGTGTGTTCACATTTAACTTTAAGGAAAGGTTCTAAGGTTATGAAAATTATTTTATAAAGAGCAACATTTTGCATTCTGAGGAAAGGTAAAGGTTAGGAGAAAAAGATATTTTGAGGTCCTACTCTTGATTACATATGCTTGGTAAAACAGGTTCTCATCTCAATTTTATGCAGCATTATCCCTCATTTTATACATGCTTATAACTTGGTCAGTTGATATTTAAAAATACTAACTAGAAAACGAATCTTATCCATATTTCCAGTACTTTCACTTTATATAAAATGTAGTTACGTGGGGACTGCAATATGTGAGGCTCCAGAGAATCACACCTACCATGGGAAGAGAAGCTTGATACCCTAGGGAGGAGCTTCTGAAAAGTCAGAGCTGGTCCGTCCAGGAATGGAAGAACAGTTCCCTTGCTTGTGAGGAAGATGTCTGGTTTAGGAGGCACCTTGTGAGAAATATGAGTCAAAAGGACCGAAGACTTGGAAAAGTTGGATTCCATTCCTGCCTGGCCTTGACACTTAATGGTCTGGCCATACTTCTGTAATCTTTCTGAATTTCAATTTAGTAGTCTGTAAAATAGATAATTCTCACTACATAAAGAGTTTATTAGTTTCCTTTTTCAGTGCTTTCATTTCCACAGTTCAAAAGTAGAGTGCAGTGCTATACAGTGTTTTGGGAGACAGGGAAAGACCACATTCAAATAACTTACTACAATATATTGTTTTAATTATTCTTTATTGTTAATCTCTTTACCTAATTTATAAGTTTAACTTTTTCATAGTTATGTGTATTTCAAGAAAAAAATAAAAGTGTTTATAGGCAATGGTACTGTCCCCACTACAGACATCCACTGTGAATTTTGAAACATACCCTGAGGATAGAATACTGCTGTATCCCAAAGCAATGTGCTTGAATATTCCTACTTTTTCCATTATAAATTTATAACTTACATTGTACCATTATGCCATTTTAAGTTAATGTCTGTCAGTTTTCAGCTCTTCAGTGTTTTACCATGAAAATCAAAGAGATGTTCAATTATTCAGTGAGCATCCATATATCTTTCACTTAGATTTTTATTAATTATACTGTATTCATCACATACCTGTTCACATATCAATCCTTCTATCCATACAGCAGTCTATCTTAATTTGATATACTTCAAAATAAGTTATAGACATTATAATTTATATTATAATTATATTATAATTAATTAAATATGCTTGTCATTAACTATAGGTCAGCGTATTTAATGAATCTTTATTTTTTTTTCTTATGTGGTAAAATTTACATAGAAGGAAACTTAAAAGTACATTGACTGAATTTGATTAATATATATACAGATACAATAAAAAATACCTACCAAGAAGTAGACTAGTACCAGTAACTAGGAAATTTCTCTTGTGTCTCTTCCTGGCTAGTTCCTGTCTTCTTCCCTTCTTTCCTACTGTTTGCCTGTGTCATTTTAACATTAAGGCAGCTAAATATTTCTGTGGACTGTTGTATATAGCTTTAAAAACTAGAAGTTCATCTGTGCATAAAGATTTCCTAGCCTAATACTAAAAAAAAAAAAAAAAAAAACACGTGCACTAAATAAACAAGGATCTGAACTCCATTGATTGAATATCCTGTTGGTAAAATTTCAGCATGCATTTCTAATATGTGTAAATTTACCTTAAAATTATGTATGCCTCTTATTTTATACTACTATGTATAAAATAGACATAAAAATTATCCAAAGGTGATGACCATGAGATAAGGATACTTTATGGTTCAAATCTTTTATTGTCAAGATATTAACAGTAATGTATTAAATCCATATTTTTAAGCCGTAGTTTTTAGAATGTTTTTGGCCTGTGCCTTGTGAGACCCAGTTGATCAGGAGGCCCTAGCTTTTAATCATCTAAAGAGGTTTGTTTTGTTTTTTAGATTACACATGCCAGTTGGGTCATTTTGTAAAGTTGTGTGCTTGTATTCATTACTATTACCTGTGTAGAACTTCCTTAGTCATTTGTCTGTTTGGTGAAAGCTAGGTGAATTAAATATTCCTTAATTCGGTTCAACCAAGCTCTCCCAAATGGCAGTAAGTCACAGTAAACCTAAGATAAGGGCATTAATGTCAATTCTTATATTAAATGATAGTGAAATTGACTTTTTAGATAAAAGAATAAAAGATTCGGATAGAAAAGTCTTTTCTTCCCACACTCCCCATTCACCTTGTGTGTGAGTTTGAGCACTTTGTTATCCAGTTCGGGGAATAGCCTCAAAGCCGTTGTGCTTCAATTCCAGAGCTTTTTTAAATTGAAAAACTTGATATATCACTTCAGTAGTAAATCATGTCCTTTGTATGCATGAGGACCTGAATTTAATCCCTGGTTCCTCTCCCCTCCCCCAAGTTATTTCCAGGCATATTAGCCCATACCTTTAGTCCCACTACTCAGGAGGCCAACAAGGAAGATGGCTTGAGTCCAGAAGTTCAAGGCCAGTCTGGGTAACATAGCAAGCCCCCACCTCCAGCCTCAAAGTTTCAATATATTTTTATGTGAACTCTCCAACACTCTTCATAAGTAATTGATGTAGTCATTTTCAAAATCTGGCCCTGTCTACTGAAATTGAACACAAACCTACTTTGTGGCCTAGCAGTCTGTCGTCATAGAAAAAAATAAGTGTCCACCAAAAGATCTGAAGAAAAGTGTCCATACAAAGTGATTTATTCATAATAGACTAATAGAAACAACCAAATGTCCCCTCACAGGAGAATAAGTAGACAACTCTGTCATGTGTTACTGATACCCACACTATAAAAGTAAAGTTGAGGGAAAGAAGCCAGACATGACAGTGTATGAGTATACATCTGTTTCTACGGTGTCCAGGAACAAGCGGAGCTGAGCGTGGTGACCAGCATGCAGGGCGAAGAAGCGCTGCAGTTGTCCGTGTCTTCATCTCTTGGTGTTGGATAAGCGAGTGCTCAGGGAAAAGCTTGTCAACTTGCACGCTTACGATTTGTGCGCTGTAATGGAGTTCGGTCTTAGTTTTTAGAAACAACTTGTGGTAATGCACCCCCTCTCACACAACTGATCCTGTAGGCTTCATGGATTAGATCTCTCCATTTTTAGATTTCAGTGTTTTGCTTTCCTTTTACTGCTAGAGATTTAGCTCAGGGATAGTGCTCACTTAGCAATGTGAATCCCTGGGTCGCATCTCTAGGCACTGAAGACAAAGAGGAAAACCGATTGCATTTGCTACTCTAGAACTTTCTCGTAGGTCTCCTTTGAGTTCTGAGTTCAGCATCATTTGTTTGCCTGCATTTGTCTTTCTGTTCCTTTCTTATTCAGTCACTTTTGATCATGTTTTGGATCTGTCTCGGCCTCTCTCACTTGAGAGAACTTTACAGTAAAGCATTTTACCTTACCCTCCTATATTGCTTGAAGTGCTGAACTCTTGCTGAGAATTTGTTTTGTGTGAGGCACGATGCTAGGTACGATGTAAAGTTTAGATTAAATCTGTGGCACATTAAAAGCATAAATACAAAGTATTTGTATAATCTTTGTTAATGTAAACATTTTGGAACAGTTGGGTTTCGTCACTATAGCACTGTCCAGGTGGCAGGGTTCATGTATTTGTTTGTTTGCCTCTGGCAGTAAAGTACTAGAATATAAGACTATTTCTGGAAAGCAGGCCACATATTTTCAAGATTTTAAGTTCTTTCCAATCTCAACATAAAGTAAGATATCCATAATGTTCACTACTTTGGTATGCGTCCAGAGAAGTTGTCTTCAGGTAGAAAATAGCACGGGCTCTCTAAGCCTTTTCCTCCGGGCTGCATTGACCTTGCCAAGAAACAGGCAGACTGTTCATTTCTTTTACATAAACTGAGAGCAAATAGGCAACTTAAATCCTTAATACCAATCTGTGCATTAATTCTGTCATGAAATCTCCACTATAAGATATTGTTTATGAGCCGGGCGGTGGTGGCGCACGCCTTTAATCCCAGCACTCGGGAGGCAGAGCCAGGCGGATCTCTGTGAGTTCGAGGCCAGCCTGGTCTACAGAGTGAGATCCAGGAAAGGCGCAAAGCTACACAGAGAAACCCTGTCTCGAAAAACCAAAAAAAAAAAAAAAAAAAAAAAAAAAGATATTGTTTATGATTCTTTTGTAAGAAGATTGATAGTTTAGAATTATATACAACTTTATTGGAAATGTTCTCTAGTATTAAAACAATATAAGCTAGTAAACAGGAGAAAGTTTTCTATTATTAAGAGTATCTGAAGGTCAGATCCGAACCTGGTCTGTTTGATGTGGTTATTGGTATAGGCCATGGCAAAATGCCTTTCTGATCACTTCAAGCCCTGCAACTGAAAACATGGTCTCCAGGTTGTCACCTGTCACTCGTGAAATAGGTAAAGAAATTACGAATAAAAATGTGAAAATGAAACCTGGTGGGGGTGGCGCACGCCTTAATCCCAGCTCTCAGGAAGCAGAGGCAGGCGGATCTCTGTAGGTTTGAAGCCAGCCTGGTCTACAGAGTGAGTTCCAGGACAGCGGGCTACACAGAGGAACCCTGTCTCAAAACACAAAACAGACAAAAAAGAATGAAAATAGTTTAGACGAGTTTAGTTTGTGAATCTAATTAGACCAGGCTGGCTTCATAGAGATCTGCCTCATAGAGATCTGCCTGCCTCTGCCTCCCAAATGCTGGGATTAAAGGTGTGTGCTACCACTGTGAGGCTTGTATTTTATAAACACCAAGAGGCTTTTATAAAATACCAATGGTCTTCACGATAGGTAAAGTAGAAGTGCCACTTACAAAGGACTCTTGCAAGTCAATAGTGGTCTTTTCTCTAATACAGTTGACAATACTATACATTATTTGAACTATTATCAACTTGTAAAAAATGGATTGAATTTCATGTTGTAGATACTAATTTCTCTTGAGTAAAAAGTTGTATTGTGTGAATAATATTCATTAAAGAAAGATTAATATCACTGTACCTAGTTATAACCAATGTGAATATGCACTTACTATGGTTATAAATTATAATAGTTCCTGTTATATGACATAGGTTATTCCAGTTTATAACTATAGAACAAGACTCAGAAACATTCTTTTTTGCTAGATCATTAGTTATTTTCTTGATGATTCTCTAGAAATCATATTTTTGAGTCATGGAGCATGTATGCATTTTAGAGCTTTGGATTTATATTACTAGAATTGCTTTAGCAGAGAAGTTTTGGCTCCCACATGTTTACTGGCTAAGAAAAAGAATACCTGTTTTCTTCCTGGTCACTAAAAGTAAATGACTCGACTTTTTAAGATTGTGTAGCATGCATAAAGTTCTAGGTTCTATCTTCAGCACCAATAAATAAATAAATTTGTCAGCTTACATGTACACATTTATAATTAAGTTATTTAATTATGGTTAGATTGATTATCTCTGAGAGTGTATATATTACATATATATCTTGATAATATGGTAAGGTAAATATAATATAATAATATTTTTTATTCCCAAAACTTTAGTTTAAGAAATACATTCACGATTAACAATTAATAAATATCGTATTTTTGTTCTTATTTTAAAACAGAGTCTCATATTTCCCAGGCTGACCTCAAATCCAGTTTGAAATAATGAATATCCTTAAACTTCTGATCTTTCAGTGTATACCCTCTGAGTGCTAGGAATTACCATGCTCAGTTATAGAGTGCTGGGAATCAAACCCAGGGCCTCAGGATTCCTAAGCGAACACTCTACCATTTATCTTAATCCCTTACCACTAAGAATGCCTCAAGAATTTATAAAGTGTGACATTAGATTAGATGAAAGGACTAAAGAAACATTTGGCAATATGTAAGAAGGATGGATGGATGAATGGATGGATGGATGGATAGATAGATAGATCCTGCATCTATAAAACTGGCAATCTTAAATCAGAGAACAATTACTATAGTGGTTTGTATTGTATTTCTCTAGTCTATCTCTTTAAAAGCCCTTTGATTCAAGGGAATATAAAATAAGATAGTAGTTGTGCATTTAGAGAAATCAGAGAACTATTAAAATCAAATCTGAGTTAATTGCATAGTATTATTGACTTATGTAAAGGATTTAAAATCTGTGTGTATAAAAGAGAACAGGTACTCTCCAAACATCAGATGGGGTAAAAGACAAGCCTTTTACTCTCCTGCTGTTCAAGTCTGTCAGGTTGAGCATACATTTAGAGTAAGAAGGATGATAACTTCTCAAATCCCTTTCCTAGGGATTCCCTACTAAACTATGCGTGAAAGAAATACTAAGTGGCTATTCAGGTACCTCCAAAAGCACCCAGCTCTACTTACATAATGCAAGAAACCTAGTAAAAACCTCAGTAAATGCTTGCATGGCTTGGTGGGTGTATTTTCTCAGTTTCCTTGTAGTTTTATAATAATCATTTTGGCATTATCTTCTGGGAATTGTGGGGACTTTCCATTGTAAGATCCCCAAGTGTAATGAACCATTTCTAGAGATTCCACGTGGCTTCAGAATTTGGGGGGCGAGATCTATGTCTATGCTGATGTGCAAATGGGTCAGTGAATAAATTAACCTTTCTGTTTGGTCACTGGGGCTCAAGCTTCAGGAAAATTCTGATAATAGTTTAAGACTACCCAGAAGTGGAGCTGTCCAGTTTCCACAGGATGGTACAGTCAGTGGTACGACAATGTTTCTTGTATGGGCAGTAGAAAATTCTTGATAACACAGTAATGAGTTTCTAATGGAAAATACGCTTAAGAAAGAGTAAAGCTGTTAAAAGATCCAGTAGTGGTTAACACATATAAAAATAAGTTTCACAGAAGATTGGAAAAATTATGTAGGCAGAAATGTCAGAAAATAACTCAGCTTTAGAACTCTCCTTTTTTGATTCGAAAGAACTAGAATCAAACTAGTACAAACTAGAACTTTGTACCAATGACATCTTTAATTTTAGGGGAAGTGCATATCTAGAGAGAGCAGTATTATAAATTTTCAGTGAGTTTTTTGAATTCACATATTAAATGGATTGTAAACGAATTTTGTCTCTACCTATCTTTGTTTGGTAGATTTTCAGTATGAGAGCAGCTGTTTTCAAAGTAAAACTTTCTACTTCATTGGACTGCTATATGAAAATTAGCTCACTAGTTTTGAAGATTTAGACTCTGAAAAATAAGTAATTGTTGATTTACATGGCAGTTTTTTGTTTTGTTTGCTTTTGCTATATTCAACAGTAAAAAATAAATACTAATGCCCAGCACACACACCAGAATTTTTTTTAACCAAACCATAGTTCTTCTACATGTGATGCAGCCTGATAGTTTTATACTTAATTTGATTTAAAATTAGGTTGACTACCAGTAAATCAGTTTTTACTGATTTAAAAGCATGGTTTTGGTCTGTTAGACCAAAGGAAGGTAATCTATTGTGTATTATATGTGTTTATATGGAATAATTGTTGGGTTTTAGAAATAATGATGATTTACTCACATTCCTGAACTTTGTATTTTGATAGAGCTACAGTCTTACATGAAAATCATAGAATATAAGAAATGAAAGTGATATTCTGTTAGAAACTTTAATCATCCAGACCTATATATTCCTTGTTTTCAAAAAGCTTTAAAACAGGCTGAAACTTTTCTACATTCACCTTCCTTCTAATTTTTGAACTGTAATATATCTATAGCTACCTTGAAGCTATTTTAGTTTCATGTGTATGACTTGTTAAGGGTAATAAGCACCATATATTTGCTAATAGCGTCTTTATTTACAGTCTGACTATATAATGTTCCCTGACTGATATTGAGGTTGTGAAGTTTGCTTGGGTTTACAGTGCTAAACTGTTCAAGTGTCAGACCCTCTGTAACTAAGGACGAGGACTGTTATGTTCACAAAACTAACAGGTCTATGAGGCAAGTTTGTGGAATACAGACTGTGGAAGAAGAGAACCCACGTCCAAAAGTTACTGTCTTACCTCCATAAGCGCTAGAGCGCTCACACATGACATAGGTAAATGTGAGAGGGAAAAACATGTTTAAAGGAGACATTTTGGAGCATTTCTATAGTATTTGTGTGCCATTAATCAGCACAGAAGCCCTATATAATAAATATTATTATCCCTCCTTTTACAGGTGGAAAAAACTAAAGTCTAGAGAGATTCTAAGTATCTCCTCCAAGTTGCCAAATTATAGTAATTGATATACTGAAATCCTATCTCCAGTTCTTAAACTATCCAGTAAATTGTGTGCTTTACCTCTGGCAATGCAAGTTTATTCATCTTTTCATTCAACTGCCATTTATTGAGTGTCTGTACTCCAGGCACTGGTCTGAAGGCAGGGTTTATACATTTGGAATCTGGCAAAGACTCTGTCTTCAGGCATTACTTGAATAGCTGAGGGGAGATGATGTGTGCTACCAGGTATGCGGAGTGCAGAGAAGATGTTTCTGTGTTACATAGAATATTCAGAGGAAACCCCTTCAATAAAATGGCATTTAAATAAAGGCCCTAGAGAGAGATCACTAAATCCTGAATGAGCCTACTTTGACATTTTGTTCTCTTGCTTCTTCCCTTCCTGCAGGCAGTACTCAAAAGGAAAATGGCTGAAATGTACGTTTAAGATAACTTCCAGTGTTGTTATTTTGAAGATGAGAAAATTTAAATGTATTAATCTAGGCAACCAACTAAGTTGCCTAGAATTCCAGTCAGTTAATAGAAAGTGCTTTGCTAAAATTGGTGCTCTTTATTCACTTGTATAACATAAAGGAAGAAGTGAAAGTAAATAAGGAAATCACTCTGGTTTTGACAATTAGAAATCATGACTTGGCCTGGAGAGATGGTTAAGAATGCTTGGTCTTTTAGAGGATTCAAATTTGGTTCCCAGTACCCACCTTGGGTGGGTCATAACTACCTGTAACTCCAGTTTTAGGAGATCTGACATCTGCTTTTGGCCTCCTTGGCAACACACACACACACAATTATTTTAACACCTAGCTGGCACACAACACACATACATACACACATATAACTATTTTAAATAAAATTTTAAATATCATGAACCATTACTTAAGAAAATTAAAAGTTTATGGAAAAAAAGACAACTCAGACTTGGAGTGAACTATTTATGTGCTTGTTGTAATTGTGGTTTTTTTTTAAGTTATGGTATAATATGCATACCAGAAAACCATCTTAACTCTATCTTGTTTGTTTCGGGCAGGATTTTGCTATTATTAGAGCTCTGTCCCAGGTTGCAAAGAAAAAGACCACCATTCCAACTGAAGTGTCCCAACAGGGCAGAACTGGACTCATAATCAAAAGGGTGTGCAGCTCACCAAAGCAGGAGAGCAAGGGTAGCGGGAGTGCGCTTGGATTTGATTCTGCTGCAGGTGCTGACTGTGGCTTTCCCACATTGGCTGGGCCAGTCTCACAGTCTTTTATGGATTGGCTGAGTTTAAAAGAATCCACAGAAAGGAAATGAAGAAAAGCTGGCTGAGGTGTGCCACTTAATTCATTTAAGTTCAGAGAATGCAGCAGAGACTTTGTATACACAAAGGTTTTACCTGGTGGGAGTGACTTTAAAAATTGCATTAAAGTCTGGGGGAGATAAAAAGACTTGGATTCCTTGTCCAAAACACAAGTTTTACAGTGTTTGATAGAAAATTTAATACTTAATGTTTCTTATGTAGCTCAGGCTGGCCTAAAACTTTTAGTCTTCCTGTATCAGCTCCTTGTTAATGGAGCATATACCAGCTTAATAACTGTGCACAGTGTACATTAGTTAGTAATGTAATATCACCTCCATCTATCTCTAGAACTTATTTCCTCCTGTAAAACTGAAACTCTATGTCCATTAAACAGTAACTCTCCATTTCCTGCCTTCTAACCCTGGCAAACACCGTTGTACATTCTGTCTCTCTCTATGTTATTTGTCTAGGCATCTCATATAAGTAGAATTATACATTATATATGTTTCCATGACTGGTTTATTTTACTTAACATAATGTCCTCCAGATTCATTCATGTTGTGTCAGAATTTCCTTTACTTTCAAAAACCAAAGAATGTTCCTTTGTGTGAGTGAAGAACTAGTGAGGTAGGTCCAGGAGAATAGGTATGGCCACTTACTCTCCAAAAACCAGAGGGAAAAGGTTGTGATGAAGTATGTCTTAATCAGGGTTACCATTGCTGTGATGAAACACTCTGACCACAAGCAAGTTGGGGAAGAAAGGGTTTATTCGGTTAGCTCATTGAACCTCACACACCCCTTATTTTATTAGCAATTATATTACTACATCAAAAATAACATTAGCTTCCTAATCAAAATACTTATAATTGTGTGATTTTAAAACTATAGCATACATTGATAATTTCTTCCTTCTGCTTACTTTCCCTGTCAGGAGCACATGACCATCAAAATAGTTTCTTATTTTGTTTTGATTTGTTTACATTTGTGTTGAAACTTTTTGAAAGACAACAAAACTACTTTATATTTTGCCCTAAAAAAGAAATACTTTACAGAAGGATGTATTAAGTCCTTAGAGTGGTATTATTACTGCTGTAGGTTAAATTTTTGAGATATTTGATAGATTATGAAATGTGTGATTTTTGCCATTTGTCTAGTATCATCAGTGCATATGTCCCTGTTTTCAGAAGAATGTAAGATAATTGCTACAATTCTAAATTTGAAATGATACAGTGTCTCTCTCATTGGTCTCTGCGTTATTTCTTCCTTGCCCAGAGGCTCTGTGTCCTTTGTGTTATGCTTTCTCTTCATCCCAGTCCATGCCCCTTCAAATGGTTTTCTCAGTGAGGAAAATAGCATGTTAACAATGGTGACACAAAATAAGGAAAGCCAGAGTGGAGTCTATACACACCCTACAAACAGTCTACAAGACAGCTTGTAGAATCAGTACCACAGAAAATAAAGCAGCCACACAGAAGCCGGACCTGGGGGGGAATAACCAGAACAAAATAAATCATTAGAGAGAAAATAATAATGAATGAAGAATTCCAAAAGACAGAGCAGATAATTCAAGAAAAAGCTCTAGACTTACTTTAAAAGAAAGTTGTGCGTTTAGAACTAGGTAACATTTTAACATGTTTTACAAAACATGTTGTTGTTAAAGTCTTAGACTTAAAATTCTGAATATTTCCCATCAGTGAACTGTGTTGGGATTTTGGATTTTAATTGGATTCAAGTTCTATCTGTGGGTTAATATAGGAAGAACTGACATAATAGTGAGGTTTCTTATCCATGAATGTAGTTTACTTCTCTATTTATTTAGACATTTAAATGTCTCTATAATTTTCTGCACATTTATTTTAAATGCATTTTAGTCTAATAATTTTTGCTGATATTATGTTTCAATTATGTTTATTTTTGTTTCTATTCTTTTAAATGTATGTAAAATAACAGCCAAGACAAAACATTTCTGAACAAGAATTAAGATGATGGAACTTTATAAAATAGCAGAACATAGAAGTGAGTGCAGAAACCGGTCCACAGATAATGACATCCACAGTAGGTGACAGGGTGAGATTACAGACAGGAGTATTTTAAAGTCATCCGCCATGCTTAGTTAGTCATGTGCATTGTACTGGGCTGTTTGTTTTCATTTTTGGCAAATAACTGAAACGGTTTAAAGAGCATTTGTTTTTGCTCACGCCTTTAGGGGTTTAAGTCCTTGGTCATCTGGTTCCACTCCTTTATGCCGGAAGGAAGCAGAGCACCATAGTAGAAAGGGCATGATAGAGCAGAACTCTACTTACTTCATTGTAGCCAGGAAGCAGAAGAGAGTAACAACATGGGCAGGGCCCAAGTTAAACCCTTCAAAGGCATGCCTCCAGTTACCCACTTCCTCTAGTCCTCACCCTCCTCGATCCTGTTACCTCTGACTAGTCAAGTCATTGATGGGGTCAGAGCCTCATAATCTAATCATCCCTGACAGTGCTCCCACAAGCACACCCAGAGAAGTGCTTTACTCACTGCTTGGGCATCTTTAATCCTAATCAAGTTGAGTCAAGATTAGTATCAGATCAGATATCCAGATGAGTTAGCTGTCACAGCATCGACATAAAACCAAACATCTATTATTACACCATATACACATGTCAGATGAAAGTGTGAAGAGATTTTTAGGATGTCTGAGAACATTATGTCTCAAGAGCAGGGAAGAATTTTATGACAAGAACATAGAGGAGATGAACTGTGAAAGGAAAGATTGGTAAATTTGAGCTCATTAAAATCGGCTTTTAAAAAATTCCATAATGGCCGGGTGGTGGTGGCGCACGCCTTTAATCCCAGCACTCGGGAGGCAGAGGCAGGCGGATCTCTGTAAGTTCGAGGCCAGCCTGGTCTACAGCGCGAGATCCAGGAAAGGCGCAAAGCTACACAGAGAAACCCTGTCTCGAAAAACCAAAAAAAAAAAAAAAAATTCCATAATGAAGTTGCAAAGGTAAACCACAAATCAGAAAGGATGCTCACAACACATGGAACCTATAAAGCTCTAGTGTATATAATGAATCAAGGAGATAAAGATGGGCAGCTCAATAGAAAAATGAACAAAACTACACAAACAGCCATTTCATTGAAGAAATACATAATGCCTATAAGTATAATGCCTATAAGAAAAGTGCTGACAGAATTACAGATTAATATTATGGGAATGCCAGAAATAAAGAAATTTACAAATATCACATATTGGTGATGGTGTGACTGATGGATTATATAATGGTCCAGCACTTTGGAATACAGTTTATATTGTGAAATTAAATGTTACATGCTTTCTGATTCAGCATCTATAATTTCTATAGCACATATATCCCCACCTCTAGAAGACTAGGAATGTATAGCATATATATATATACATATATACATATATGTATATGATTCATATATATATATGATTCATTAGAGTGGCTTACAGTCTGTGGTTCAAGTATTCAATAATGAGTATTCCCCAAAAGGCCAAGGATCCAGAAGTTGTTCAGTCCATGAGACAAGATGTCTCAGCAGTCCCAATCTGGTGCTAGGGTCTCCAAAGAATCAGAGATAGCTGCTGTTCTGCAGTCTGTTTTGGAATCCCAAAGAAGTAGGTTCTAATACTTGTGAAGGAATGTCTCACCAGCATGGTAGATGAACTTGCCAGTGAGAGTGAGGATAACCAGGCAAAAAGCAAAGCCTCCTTCTTCCATGTCCTTTTATGTGGGTTGCTACCAAAAGGTATGGACCAGATTTAGGGTGGGCCTTCCCACCTCAAATAATCCAATCAAGAAAATCTACTGTTGTGCCCAGCTGCTTGGTTGATACCAGATCAGATGTAGTCAGGTTGACAACCAAGAATAACCACCACACTAGACATTGTCCCAGGTGCTAGGATTAAACACTGAACAGTATGGAAAATGTTTCTGTTCTTGTGACATGTTTAGTTTAGAAGGGATTTGTGGATAAGCGAACAAGCAATATTGTGTGTAATATAATGGAACCATGAGCGAACAGGAGATGAAGCAAGCTTAAGAGGATGCTTATGATGTAATTCTGAGGAGATGAGGATGCCGGAGAGGGTGTGTGTGTGTGTGTGTGTGTGTGTGTGTGTGTGTGTGTGTGTGTGTGTGTGTGTGTGTGTGATCAAAGGAAGACCATTGTGAAAATGGAATGTCTGAGCAGATTTTATCATTCTGTGGGAGAAATCCAAACAGCTCCTGAAGGAAAAGCAGCAGTGAGGTTGGAATAGTGAAGAAGGAGCAAGTAGAGGAGTGAGGCTTGTGCAGACCCCCATGTAGGTGCTGAGACACAGGGGATGAGTTCTGCAAGGTAGACACGAGCCTTGTTATGTAGGGTCTCGGGTTCTGTAACCTAGTTAGAATATTTACAGTGGTGAAAAGTCATTAGGGGTTTTCGAGCAGGCAAACAACAATCTGATTTATATTTAGGAACTGAAGAATTGAAGCTCGGTGCACAGTTGGGGAGGGTAAGGATTAGGGATGTTTAATGAAAGGGCCTTTTTAGGAGACCTGTAAAAGTTTGGGCCTTAGATGATTTAACAAGGACTGGGGAGAACAGTGGACTTGGAAAGAAGTAGCTAGTTTGGCGATGTTTCTTAGCAATATAATTAGAAGAAGTTAGAGATGACCGAGGTGCATTGCCTTTGAAGAAAATTCAATCAAGAGTGTCTTCCCAGTGTCTGGTAGGAAACTGCTGTGTAGATGGTGATGCTGTTTACTTAGGCAGTAATCAGCAGGTTAAGCCATAAGATCAAAATTTTTAGGACAACCTCTATATGTGATCTTAGGCTCAGAAAGCTCTGGCATTTGGGTATTTACAAAATGAGACTCATCAATTTATAGATGACATTTAAAGCTGTGAAGATCACCAATAGCTATAGTAAGTGAAAGTACAGGTGACTCATGAGACGAGGTAGTTGGTGAAATAGATGTGTGTGTGTGTGTGTGTGAGAGAGAGAGAGACAGAGACAGAGAGAGACAGAGGGGTCTTGGAACTCAAAAGAATAAAATGTCTCCAAAGACATAATAACAAATGTGGGGGTAAGAGAGGGCAGAGAATAATAATAAAAAAAATTCTGTAGAGAAATGAAATATAAATAGTCAGTTTGCCGGAGGGCAAATTTTTTTTTTTTTTTTTTTTTTTTTGGTTTTTCGAGACAGGGTTTCTCTGTGTAGCTTTGCGCCTTTCCTGGAACTCGCTTTGGAGACCAGGCTGGCCTAGAACTCACAGAGATCCGCCTGGCTCTGCCTCCCGAGTGCTAGGATTAAAGGCGTGCGCCACCACCGCCCGGCCGGAGGGCAAATTATAATGGCCAATAAAGCTATGAAAAGATGTTTAACCTTATCCATCAATCAGAAAATGCAAATTTAAAAGAAAAGTAACACCCAAATGCTATCAAAGATGGGGAAGGAGTTCCTTTTTATACCTTGGTGGAAATAGGAGTTACTGCAGCCCTTTTGAAAAGTCTGCTAATAGCTATTAAAATGAAAAAATATATATATATATAAGCTATGACCCAACAAATCTAGCAATCTATTTCATTGAGATTGAAGCACTGGTATGTAAAGGTAGGGCAAAAAGTACAGAAAAGCAAGGTACAATTCTATCTCTAAGGGAAAGGTGAATGTATAGGTTTTATAATCATTAGATTATTAGTCATTAAGTTAATTGGATCTGTGCCACTTAGTCTATGCCAGTTTCAGGAATTTTCATAATGAAGAGAAAAATAAATTCCTTCTGCCTCTCTATGTGTGAGAAGTGGGACACAGGAAAACATTCAGCTACAGGCATGTCACAGAAGCTGTTTGATCATGGAGATCCTTTTTCTTTTTAGAGGCAGGCTTACCTTCCCATCTTCTTGTGAACTTGTGAACTCTCAGGTAAATCTGTTTAGACAGTGGTGGCTGTTTTCTGAGGGGAAAGAGTGGTTTTCTGTGGCTTTACCTTCACAGAACATGTGGCAACATTTAGATTAACAGAAATGGGCTGAGTTTAGGTGTAAGAGCTAGTCAGTAGTAAGCCTGAGCTAATGGCCAAGCCATTTTAATTAATATAAGCCTCTGTGTGTTTACTTGGGTCTGAGCATCTACGGACTGGGCGGGACACAGGAAAACTTTCAGCTACATATGTCTTTTTGTGTAATATGGATGCACACATGTAGAAGAAACCAACAGATAGTCAAAACAACACTCTTAAGGGGCAATTAATTTTAAAAATAAAGTGCTAGTTGGTAAGTACTTACTCCCTTTTTATTAACCTTTCAATGTTGGTTCAGATGGAAAAATCTTTACATTGCTCAAGGTTCAATTCATAATATTTTACTTTTACATGTGAGAAATATACAGAACTGTTATTATTTTATGCTTTTCACTGTTTCTTTCCATGTTCACTTTGCTATTTTTGCTTTCTATTTTTAACCAGCACCTTTATTTTGGATATAAACTAAATAATATGAGACTAATAATGAACATTGGGACAGTTTAATAGTTAAATCTACAAACAGCTAGCAGTGCTCAATTGAGTGTAAATTGTGAACACAATTATCTGATATCCTCTATTGTTAAACATGTTTGCTCAGTAGACAGAGAGGTTTTTACACACTATTAGGTTTTAGAGAAGAAATATTTAAATTATTATTGATTTTAATTTTAAAAGGAAATAACATAATACCTGTCAGCTTGTTGGATATCTGTGTTTTTGCTAATTACTGTTCATAAAATGCTTTATGTACCCTAGTTTTCTCTTATGTCTGTTGGTGTTAAGTGTAATTTAACTGATATGACTTCTTTGTTTTCTCATCTTTCTCTGTTGAAGCTATGTTTTATCTCTACTTACATGATGTTGGCCTTTCTCCTGCCTCCTTGGGTGAGGTCTGCTACTGAAAAGTCCTGAAGTCAGATCTGGTTAAACACACACAAATCAATAGTAAATATAGTGAATTCTGTGTAATGATTAAAAACTTTGCATTTTACTTTCAGCCTGTTTTTTCCTATCTAAAGTAATTTCTACGTGCCTCCTGAATGCTGGCCTATTACAGTAGTAAAGGATTCAAGTAATATTTCTGACCATGCCTATCTTGTGGACCCATTTCCCCCACATTCTTACTAGCCGTATTCTTCAGCTTTTAGTCACCTCAGAGTGGAAGTGAGGTAGAAATGGCATTAAAGTTTTTTGGTTTTATTTGGGTACAGAGTGTTGAACTCTGGGCTTTCCACACGCCAGTCTTCTGTTGTTGAAAGTTCTTACTCATACTTGACAAACAACTGGGAACCTGGTGTTTCTGCTGCCTGGACGAGGCAATTGTTTAAAGCTGGTTCTTGCTTGTGAATTCTTTGCAGTTTCTTCTTAATGACTCCCTAATTGTCTTTATGATATTACTTACTAATCTGTGTTATAATATGTTACCATTCCAAACTAAATATTTACATTAGAGCAGAGTACTCTAAAATTTAGTGGCTTAAAACAGCACACATTTATTATTTCATAGTTTCTGTAGGTGTGGATCCTTTGGCTCTGCATCTTCATGAGAAAACAGTTACCTTAAGGCTTGATTAGAAGATGGATCCACTTTCAAGATGCATGAGTAGTTGGAAGGATTCAGGTCCTCATGGTTTGTTGACCTAAGGAATTCATTTCTTCACAGCTGTCAGTTGGAGGATGTCCTGTACCCCATGCCTTGTGGGCTGAGTAGAGCAGGTTACAGCACAACAGAAGTCCTTGTCCTGATTCACCTGGAAGCGCCATCTAATCACGTTTGCCATGTTCCATTCATTACTAGCGTGTAGCTAGATCTAGCCTGCACTCTAGAAGGGAGATTTCACACACAATGACTCAGGAGTGGAGTCACTAGGAGCCATTTTCAAGCAGCCTGCAACTCTCCTACCAGCAGCATTTCTGGGATTACCTCATCTTCACCCCCCAGAGACAAGTAAATGTACATCCTCCTAGTGGTCTTTTCCCTGATCATCTTTTCATGTTTTCAGCTTGGTTTCCCCCTCAAGTTACCACCTTACCTCCAGATGGCCCTCTTGGACAGGATTTAATTGAATCCCGTACTAAGTCTTGTGGGTGAGCCATCGAGTTTGGCATTCTTTACAGGAATCCCTGGCAGTCACCCTTGATTTCATGCTGCCATCAGAGTACCTAACAGAATGATTCTGTCTGCAGCCTCTCTCAAGGATTTCACAGATGTCCGTCATCTAGAGATCTAGAAGACATACCTTCAGCTCTCAAGGGACCTTCTTTTTATAGGTTGAAGTCCTGGAGAAAGGGCAAAGGAGAGCCACAGCATACCATTCTCCATCTCTTGCCGTCTCCACCCTGTTTGTTATGCTAGAATAAACTTTACATGGATTTTGACTGCATTCTTCCCAAATTATCCCAAATAGATGTGTAGTTTGAAAAAAATATATATATATAAATATATATGTATATAAAACACACACACACACACATATATATATTTCCCCATTCTGTAGGCTGCTACTTTGTCCAAATGATGGTGTCTTTTGCCATGCAGAAACTTTTTTGTTTTATGAGGTCCCATTTATTTATTAATTATTGATCTTAGTGCCTGTGCTAATGGTGGTCTGCTCAGAAAGTCTTTCCTCTTGCTGATGAGTTCAAGGATATTCCCTCCTTTCTCTTCTATCAGGTTCAGTGTATCTGATTTTATGTTGAGTTCTTTGATCCACTTGGAGTTAGTTTTGTACAGGGTGATAAGTATGGATCTACTTGGATTCTTCTACATGCAGCTGTCCAGTTTGATCAGCACCATTTGTTGAAGATGCTTTCTTTTGTTCAGAGTGTATTTCTGGCTGCTCTATCAAAAATCGGGTGTCCATAGGTGTGTGGATTTATGTGTGGTTCTTCAGTTCAGTTCCACTGATCAATGTGTCTGTTTTTGTGCCAGTACCATGCTGTTTTATTACCGTCGCTCTGTAGTAGATCTTGAAATTGGAGATTGTGAGACCTCCAGCATTATTATTCAGGATTGTTTTAGCTATCTTGGGTTTTTTGTGTTCCATATGAAGCAGAAAATTGTCCTTGCAATCTGTGAAGAATTGTGTTGGAGTTTTAATGGGGATGGCACTGAATCTGTAGATTGCTTTCAGTAGGATAGCCATTTTTACTATGTTAACCCTACCAGTCCATGAGACTAGGGCGTCTTTCCATCTTGTGCTATCTTCTTTAGTTTCTTTCTTCAGTGTTTTAAGGTTTTTATCATACACGTCTTTCACTTGCTTGGTTAGAGTTAACCCAAGATACTTTATATTCTTTGAGGCTATTGTGAAAGATATTTCCCTGATTTCTTTCTCAGTCCATTTGTCATTTGAATATAGGGCTACTGATTTTTTTCAGTTAATCTTGTATCCAGTCACTTTGCTGAAAGGTGTTTATCAGCTGTGGGAGTTCCCTGATAGAATTTTTAGGGTCATTCATGTATACTATCATATCACTTACAAATAAAGATACTTTGATTTCTTCCTTTCCAATTTGTATCCCCTTGCTCTCCTTCAATTGTCTTATTACTCTAGCTAAGTAAATATCAAGTATCATATTGAGTAAGTATGAAGAGAGTGGACAATCTTGTCTTGTTCCTGATTTTAGTTGAATTGTTTTGAGTTTTATCCCTAGCTCTGTAGCAGACCACCTGCTGAGTCTGCCCTTTCCCCCTGCCCCCATCTCCAGTGGGTCACACAGATCTTCCCCTCCTAAACTATCCCCATTGCTTTATTCCAGCCCCCAACTCCAGCAGGAGCCCACAGGAAGCAAGTAGGCTAACTGCAGATTTTCACCTCTCTGGAGCTCAGCTCCCCCAAAACCAATACCCCAGTCTTATCCCCAGCTCTGCAGCAGGCTACTTGCTGTGCCCTGCCCACACACACCACATATACAGTAGAATTAAGATTCTTTAAAATTCCAACCTTGTGTAGAATTGGAGGCTCTAAAAGCTGTCTTCAGTGGGAAAAGGTGTTCTATCTAGTCAGACGGGTTTCATGGGCTCTGTCCTTAGAAAGCTTGGCTAAAGGAATAGTCCTTGGCACATGTAGACCAAGAATAGTCCTTGGCACATGATAGGTTCTCTAACCATTCTTTAGTGAGAATTCCATGCCCTGTGCATTTCTTTTTTTAGACAGGTTTTGTACTGCTACAAAATATGAAATGCATCACCATTTTGTGTACCTGTGTTTGTGTTTTCATTTCAAAAGAAATGTAAATGTGTAGCACTACTTACTCTACCCTACAGAGGTAAGTTGGTAGACACAGTTCAGAATATACCCTTCTGATGTTTTATATTTAAACGAACACACTAACAGTTTTATGAGATTACCTTTTTTTTTCCCCAGTGTGTATCCACTTGATCTTGATAAATGACTAGCTTTTCAAGTACATAATAGATCATGACTTGGCCAGGCGGTGGTGGCGCACGCCTTTAATCCCAGCACTCGGGAGGCAGAGCCAGGCGGATCTCTGTGAGTTCGAGGCCAGCCTGGGCTACAGCGCGAGATCCAGGAAAGGCGCAAAGCTACACAGAGAAACCCTGTCTCGAAAAACCAAAAAAAAAAAAAAAAAAAAAAATAGATCATGACTATATGGTCTATGAGGGCTTACGGTAGTATATACTATTGAACATTTATTGAACCATTTCTACCTATCTTTATGGCCTTATGTTTCTTTGAGTTGGAGAGCTCCAGTGAACATTGGTTTCTTTATGGTTTCAGGCTCTTCCACAGGATAGACTGTTTGCTAACGGTAGAATTGTTAGACTGTGGTATATTTCTTAAATTTTATAATAAAAGGAATGGTACCAATTTCTTAAATATTTGTAGTAAGTTGCATTATTAGTATTTGTCTATGTTTTGTCCATTTCCCTGTACCCAGTTTCAGGCACATTTCTAGGTTAAGAAAATAATTCATTAAAACGACAAAAGTACCTAGCATTGTAGTTCATACCTATAATCCAAGCACTTGGGATGTTGAGGCAAGAAGATTGTTAAATTTAAGGCCAGAGTGAGACCCTGTCTCTAAATAAATAAGGAAAGCAATGGTAGAGAAAACATGAGAAATGTTTTTTGTAATCTGGGACTAAGAAAAGCCCTTAAGCAAGATCCAAACTCATAAGCCACAAAGGAAAATGATTAATAGTTTTAATAAACAAGTAATGATGTCTGCTGTACACAGCGACATGTCATGTAGTCCTAACTCATCAGGAGGCTGACATAGGAGAACGCAAGTTTGAGGCACCCCTATGAAACGTAGGAAGAACCTATACCAAACAAGATACTCTGCATCTGTGAGTAGGAGTGTGCATATGCCACAGCATGCAGAGAGGTCAGAGAACAACTTTCTGGAGTCAGCTGCCTCCTTCGATTTTGTGTTCCTGGAATGGAACTCAAATTCATGTTGCCAGGCTTGGGCAGCAAACAATTTTACCCTCTGAGCTATCTCCCAATATTTTGATTCTGTTTCTACCCCTTTTTCAGACACACGGCAGGCACATAGAGTTAGGATTCAGCTTAAAACTTCTTCCATTCAGGCATTGCTGTTTGCAGTGGGATTACAGTAGTGAGTAAAACAAAACTTTTCTCTAACAGATTATTTCAGTGTCAAGAGACAGATATGTACAGACATACATTCCTGTGTCAGAAAAGTGTTAAAGATGTTAAAAGAGAAAGGGGAAGAATGATAGGGAAGGAAGTAGTTTTTATGTAGGTTGTAAAGGAGTCTTTCTGATGAAGCCAAACAGAAATTTGAATGAAGTAAAAGAACTGAGCATGATCACTTCTAAGAGAAGACATCTTGCCCAGGGAGGAGCCTTAGTGTCTTTCCCTAGGCCCTGCCCCTTAGGACTTCTGACCCTTCACCACTTATCACCCTCAGCCACCAACTAGACTCTCAGAATGAATAAGCACACAAGTTATTCAAATTATTCACCACCATGTGGAATCCCTTGGTCTCCATGTCATGATTACATTACCTTCATGTTGGTGCGTTTTGATCACTAATTCATTCCCTACTGTATAGTTGTGGGATGGCTAAATACTGGGCAGATACGACAGGCAACAGATTATTAATTGCATTACTCAAAGCCTGGAGTGAAAAAAAGATACCATACACTACATAGGGTCAATGGTAGTTCTACTCAGAAACAGTGGACAATGTAAATGTTCATAGTTTCAGTAGGATCAGGTACCATGTGGTTACCGCAGGAGGATATGATATGTTTGGTTGTTAGAATAATTTCAGGGGTTGACAGGTAACTGAATACTGCTACTTGGGGATAGTAGGAGCTCTGCCTGATGTCTTCGATTGGAAAAGATTATTTGTATGAGGGCCGTATCCATAGGTACAAGTTGGGAGAGCTGTCAGTAGAGGCCCTCCCGATTATATCAGATGTTGTTGAATTTTCAAATCTTATCATTTAAGCTAGTTGTTTTCAATCTGTGGGTCACAACCCTCTTTAACAAGGGTCACATATCAGATATATTTACATTGCAACTAATAAAAGTAGCAAAGTTACAGTTATGAAGTAGCAATAAAAATAATTTTATGGTTGGGGGTCACAACAAATGAGGAACTATATTAAAAGGTCCTGGCAATAGGAAGGTTGAGAACCACTGCTGTAAGCCTAGTTAACATGTTAAACTCTGTACCAGCAACATCAGAGAAGATAGGAGCTTTTAGACATCTAAAAATAGTGAGATATTTAGAACACCACAATAGTGTTTCACATAAAGAATGATAACTTCAAAAGTGAGGATTTGGGGCTTTGTTTAAAAACAAACCTAAGGCTGACCAGTGAGCTCCTTGTTCAGTGTAAGGCCCTATCTCGAAGGAGTAAAATGGAGCACTAGAGGAAGACACCCATGGCCTCTTGACCTCTACACAGATATGCAGTTACACACAAAGAGAAAAGGTTGTGAGGAGCTAAGTGTGTAGAGCATGCTTATAGTCTCACACTCAGAAAGCTAGTCAAATGGATAGTGAGTTTGAAGCCAGTGTGAGACCAAAAAAAAAAAGTAAAAAAATCTCAGAATTGTAATTTGTTTACATTTTTCTTAATTTTAAACATGTAGCAGTAATACTAGCTTTTAAAATTACACAAGAAAACAAGCCCATCTTATTTTAATAACAAAACATCTGCTTATATCACACAATAGTGATTGTATTCAGCAGACGAATGCCTGTTTTATATCAAACCAGTCTGATCTGTTCCGTAATTCATTTTGACTACTGGAATTTGATTCTTATTTTTTAACTACTTGTGAGTTTCCAATTTCTGTAAGATTTTGTTTTCTAAAAGGCTACATATTTAATAGTACTTCCTTAAAGAATTAGGAAAACAAGCTTGCATTGATATATTTTTTCAGTCCGAATACAAAAGCCTAAAGATTTAGAGGACTTTCATGTTAATACAAACAGTACAGCTCATCTACAAGAACCACAAGAGGCTGACAAGTCTTACAGTGTGGGTCAAAATCACTTGAGGCTTCTTTAAACACTGATTCCTGGGGGCTATAGTCCTGGACTTTCTGTTGTCCAATAACTAAAAACATAGCCCATGCATGTGTTGACTAGCTCTAAGATTGTTTACAGTCGGCAGACTAATTTTGGAACATGTTATAATTAGAAAATCTGGTCATATATTTTTTTAATTTTCAGAAATAAACGAGGCAAAATTCTTCACACTGAAATGACTTGCTTTGATATTTTTGTTTGTTTGTTTGTTTTTGTTTTTCAAGATAGGGTTTCTTTCTGAAGCATTAGCTGTCCTGGAACCAACCCTGTAAACCAGGCTGGCCTCAAACTCACAGAGATCCACCAGCCTCTGCCTCCAAAGTGCTGAGATTAAAGACGTGTGTCACCACCACCCAGTCTCTATCATTAGGGGTTCAATTAAAACAGCAGCAATAAATAAATACAATAAATTTTCTATTTATATAATGGTAATTATAGTCCTCGGATATAAAGGTTTTCTTTTGCAAATTATGACAACAAAAAGGAAGTTGAAAAGGGAAAATTTTTCTCCTTTAATACCAGACCTCACACTTAGATGTTTACAGTTTCCTATTCCTTCCTAGTCTCTGTCTATGAAAATACATACATATAATTGTAATCAATGATGAACATAAAGTTTTTGTTTTTTCTTAACAAGTCATGAGGGGTTTTTTTCCATTATGATATGTTAGATATTTTACCATACAACAACAAAGATTGATAACCACTATGTGTCATACCTACATCAGTGAATTAGTTTGTGGGTGAGTGCTGAAAGTCCAAACGGCATGTCAGCAGTTCTGGTGAGGGTCCCTTCCCTTCCTCACCTCATGGTGAATGGTAGCGTAATGGTAGAAATGTGTCACGAGGGAACTACTTCATAGAAAGATAGGAATTGGCGAGTAATTTAGGAGGTGGGCTCTGGCTTTTATAAGAATGAACTCAGGGATCCTATGAGAACTACCTTATGTAATCTCTTCCCAGGACAACCTCCCAGTAGCTTCCAATAGAGGTCTTACTGCTTCTTCTCATCCCTACACTGGGGAGCCAAGCTTCCAACAGATGAGCTATTGAAGGATATTCTCAGACCGTATTTAAGCAATAGTGTTAGGGATAAAATTTTACATATGATACAGCTCCTACAGGGGCTAGGGAAATGACTGTTGGTAGGGAAACATGAGAGCCTGAGTTCAGATCCTAGTGGAGTAGAAACAGGCAGATCCCTGAAGCTCACTGGCTGTCCAACCTAGTGGAATCAATAAGCTTCAGGTTCAGAGAGAGACCATGTTTCAAAAATGAAAGGCGAAAAGCAATTGAAGAAGGGTACCTGATGTCTGCCTCGGCCCTCCACATGCAGGCACACATACAAACAAGATACAGCCCCTAGAAAGTTTCATAGGCTTATGGTAATAATAACTGTCTTATCATTTATTTATTGAGCACCTGGCGTTAGGGATTCTAAACTGCCTTTCATTTGACAGTCACAGTAACAATGTGTGTGTGTCATGTGAAGAGATGAAGAAACTACAGTTGAGTAATTAGCCCAAGATCACATAGCCATTAGTGACAGAGTCATGACTTGTAGCCATATCTAGCTTCCAGAGAAAAGCGTGGCCAACCGGTAGATTTACCATGTTAATCTTCAATTTCAGAGTCCCTCATTTGTGAATGCAGAAGTTGAAATGTTCAGGGTAAAATTAGAAAGCTGTATTGTAACTAGAAACCATTTCTAGATAAGCATTTTGGGAAATTGCTGATGACTTCTTGTAGCTTATTTTGTTAACAAAATATTGTAAACAAATATTCATTTTTGTAATTGAACAATATATATCTCTGAAAAACTGGGAAGTTCAGCCATCAGAGAAGACTGAAAGAAAAGAGCATGCTGGTGCTTGTCTGTAATTCCAGCACTCAGGAGGCAAAGGCTAGAGGACTACAAGTTGCCAGACAGCCTGGGCTACAGTGAGTTTCAGGCCAGCCTGAGTTACAGTGTGAAACCCTGTCTCAACAACAGAGTTAAAAATGGCGTGCTTATAAATAAGTCCGTCTAGTTTCATGTTGTTGAGTCGTGCTATGAGGAGAAGAGGAACCATTTCTTGAAATAGTCTAAGGAATTTTGACCTTATCCTCTCCGAAGTTTTCAACCTCAGCAGTACATAGGAACTGGTAGATCTTGGGAAGAGCTGACTTCTCTTTATTTTTAAAAATGCCAGAAATGGTTCAGATGCATACATAGTGATACATGCAACAAAAAGCTATAGAATGTGGAACATGGAAGTGAAATAATAAATGTGTATTTTTAAGGCTTACGTGGATGGAGATACAAACTCAGCATGGTCCAGACCAGTGAGTGCATAATAATGCATTATTAGTTCTCATAACTCCTATGTTGAAATGTATGCTAGGGATATGTGTTTATCATTGCTTTTAAAAGTACAGCTTTTGTTTCTCTGTTGTTTATTTCACTAGAACAGATTTCCAGGAGTTGAGTCAAAAGAAATTAATAGTTTGGCCTCAATAAATTATTGTAATGGATAACAATTTACAGTTTTAAGTAGGACCAAATAGGATGTTCAGAATAATTTTGCTAGGTTTAAGAAAAAAAAAAACTTAGAATTTTTATTACACTAATGTTATTTTATAATTGGAAATAAATTATCAAAACAATGTTTATATTGTGTTTACAGCATTATTTCATAACTGAATTTATCTTTAATAGATTGACGAACTCCCAGAGGGAGCTGTGAAGCCTCCAGCCAACAAGTATCCTATCTTCTTTTTTGGTACCCATGAAACGTAAGTTAACAAAATAGCTTTAAGTTTCAACCTCTCTAATTTGACTCCACTAGATTACATACTTATCCATGATCTATACTACTCCACTAGATTACATACTTATCCATGATCTATACTACTCCACTAGATTACATACTTATCCATGATCTATACTATTTTATATGTTGTTAGTCATTATATCCACTTCTAAAGTAACCAAACTTTTTTTTATTATTGTAAGGTATATTAGTTATTTTTGCATGTTGTAACAAAGTAAAACACAACAGAAGCAACTTTAGGAAGATACGTTTATTTTGCTTCATGGCTTCAGTTCATCACAGCAGAGTCTGTGTCAGCAAGAATATTTGGTTATAGAGATTTTTGTTGTTGTTGTTATTGTTGTTTGTTTTTGTTTTTCGAGACAGAGTTTCTCCGTGTAGTTTTGGTACCTTTCCTGGATCTTGCTCTGTAGACTAGGCTGGCCTTGAACTCACAGAGATCCACCTAGCTCTGCCTCTCGAGTGCTGGGATTAAAGGCGTGCACGCCACTGCCGCCCATCTGGTTGTAGGTTTTTGCAGGGTGGACTAGGACATGTAGAAAAGACAAGCCAGGGGCAGAGATGGGTATAGCTTAAAAGGTGTGTTTCTAACGACCTATCATTTCAGGCCTCACCTCATAAGACTCCACAACTTCCCAAATTAGCATCACCATCTGGGAACTAAATGTTCGAACATATGAGCAGAGGAGAGGGGGCATTTCAAATTCAAACCATAAAATAAGTTGTTATTCATAGAAGTCTTGATTACTGAAAACACATCTTTGCTTTGAATGCCGTTTCTGTTTCTATTTTAAATATTGGTTATCAACCCAAGGTCTCCTTTCAGGACACTTGTAAAGTCCTAGAGTGGTTGACTTAGCACTCCCAGTAACCCCTTTTGGAACTCTATAGATGTCCCCTTTAGAGAAGCTTCTTCCACTCATTTTTTATAGGACAAAGTTATGTTCTCTCAAGCTCTTTCAACTTTAGACCTAAAACAAATATACTGCCATTTTAAGGTTTCCTAATTACATTTGTTAATATATAGATTCAAGTAATATAGACATTTATTTTCTTCTTTTACAATAATACAGAAGTGGGCACAGGTCAAGTAGAGAGACAGATTGCTCTAAGAACTCAGCACCCTCTCTCAGACCCCACCATTCCTTGATGTGTTACTCTTGTGTGCTTTTGTTTGTGAGAACCTCACTCTGTAGACCAGCCTGACTTTGAGCTCACAGAGATCCCCCTGCTTCTGCCTCCTGAGTACTGGGAGTAAAGTCATTTGCCTTCACGAAGACCCAGCTTGTTTGCATATTTTTAAATATTAACATGCTTCAGTTGTACATGTGCATCTTCTACGGAGAGGGGAGGAGAGAAGAAGAGTGAAAAACAAGGATGCCTTGGAAGGAAATGGCAAGAAAGGCCCCTAGATGACTTCTGCTTGCTTTCGTTCCGTTGTCAAGAGTTTGCTCATGGAGTCACACACAGCAATGCGGAAGCTGGGAAATGGTCTCCAGCTGGGCAGTTCTAAAGTATGGGGAAGTGATCTGTTAATGAAAAAAGAGGAGAGTGACACTGGGGGGCAATTGGTAGCCTTGCCACACTCTGACTGTGTCATTTATTTTCATTTAAATGTTACAGAGTTTGGCATGAATCTTAGCTTGCTATTTCTCCCGTTCTAACTTCACTTCATTCTGATCTCGAAAGCACCACAATAAAGGCCTGAAGACAGATTTATTTTCTTATGTTAGAAATAGTGTATATCTTTCAGGAAATAATATTTTGTAAGGGCTTTTTGGTATTGTTTTGAGTTTAGTTTGTTGTTGGTCTGTGTGTGTGTGTGTGTGTGTGTGTGTGTGTGTGTGTGTGTTTTGCTGGACTAGCTGCAAGTCCTCAAGGAGGCAAGAAGCTAAACACAAGTCCTATTTTCATCAAATAAACACTGTATATATGCCTTTTCTTGGGCTACTAGAAAGCTTAGAAGTAAATGTGTTACCTATAAATACATAATGCTTTGTGATATGTATTTTATTTATCTCACTCCTGACATTATTTTATGTGCATACCATTGTTCTGATTTTTCCTTAGAATAACCTATTCCAAATTATCTGGTTGCATTTTTGGGCCAAGGCAGAAGTTAATTTAAAAAAAAAAAACCACACTTCTACTGTATGCACCATTTACTAAAATTATGTGTTTACTTTTATTCCCTTGGGAAGTATTTGTTTTTTAAGGCATTCTGTAAGTCACTGGAAGTAGAAAGGTGCCCTTAAAGATCTACCAGCTGGCAATACAAACTTTAGGCAGCTTAACCCACACTTATTTCCTGTACATAGATCAATGACTGAAGAAAATCAAAAGCCAGAGTAATAACTCTTGTCAACTTTCCTTGAAAGTCAACTAGCCATATGCAGTGTCCATTTTTTCTCATGTTTATGTTGTTCATCAAATAAGACTTCAACCCATCCCTCAAAAATTTTATTTTGGTTTTGTGTTTTGAGCATTTTCATTTCCCCTCCCCCCAACTCTTCCTGGACCCACACCTTCTTCTCTACTCATTTAACTTTGTGTCTTTTCTTTTTAAACCACCAAGACCAATTTGTACTGCCCAAATAGTCTTGGATGTGTGGTGTCTTAGTTAGGTTTTCTATTGCTGTGACGAGACACCATGACCATGACAACTCTTATAAAGGAAAACTTTTAATTGGAGTGGCTTACATTTTCAGAGGTTTAGTCCATTTTCATCATGGTGTGTGACATGGTGGTGTGCAGGCAGACAGAATGCTGGAGAAATAACCAAGTGTCCTACATCTTGACTTGAAGGCAACAGGGTGTGGTCTGAAACACTGGGTGTGGCTTGAGCATATATGAGACCTCAAGGCCCGCCTCCACAGGGACATACTTCCTCCAACAAGGCCATACCTACTCCAAAAATGCCACACCCCCTAATAGTGCCACTCCCTTTGGAGGCCATGTTCTTTAAAACCACCGCATGTGGTCTTCCTGGAGTATGGTTGACTACCAGGTCTATACTCTTAGATAAAACTGTCTTTCCTTCTCCCTTATAGACAGGGTTTTACCTAGCCCGGAATGGGCTCAAACTCCTGCCTCCACCTCCCATGTGCTTTATAGGTGTGTACCAACACATTTAGTATAAATAGATTTGTTAGTTTATTTTTATTCAGCTGGATAGTGTGAGAGATCATTGCTATACCCAGTCAGAAAATGGAGTTTATGAATGGAGTTAACATGTTGACTGAAAGGTTTCAGTATCATCTTTGGCTGATTTCTAAATTTCTGTCTCCAGCTCATAGTTTTCTTTAATCTCCAGAGTGATCTTTCCAGCTCCCTACTTGATATCTTCTTTTGAATGTCTTAACTAGGACTTAAGTTTTTATACCTAACAATGAGCTCTACCCCAACTCTTTTCCTTCAAAAGAAAAATCATAACATTTCAGTAAATAACAGCTCCAGCTTTCTTATTTCTCATTCTGAAACCTTATAGATAACCTCAAATCCAGTTTCCATCAAAATTTCTTGCCTGAGAATAAGTTCTGGATTTGATATTTCTTCACCACCTATGCTCTGGCTCAAGCTGCCACCACTCCTTTATTTCGATAGCCTTCTATGACTTCTTGCTCACATCCTAGTAGCTAACCTTCACTTGGTTTCCGACATAACAGCCAGATGATGATACTGACATATTTCAGAACCTGTCATGGCTTCCCATATTACTTAATACCTTTGCAGTGTGCTCCAAGGCCCTCAGTGATCCGTCACTAACCTGTAACCTTACCCATACTGCTCTACTGTTACTGATTTCACTCCAGCTGCACTGGCCTCTTTGGTGTTTCTCAGACACATAATTCTTTCCCAAGTAACAGCACAGATGGCTCCTCCACCTCCTTTCCTTAGATGTTCCCTTTCTGGAGATGTCTTCCCCAATTTTTATAGCTACAATTGTAGAAGTCATCCCTAGTCTATCCCTCTGGGATGGCTAGTTTAATTGTCAACTCGACCCAGTCTAGACTCCCAGGGAAAGAGTTTCCATGAGAGATTATCTAGACTTAAGTTGTCTGTGAGGGGTTTTCTTAATTGGTTATTTGAGATAGAAAGACCCACCCACTGTGAGAGCACCATTCCCTAAGATGGACTTTATGCGTGTAGTGAGTTGAGCGTCAGTGTGCATGCATTGATTCATTAGCACCATTCCCTAAGATGGACTATATGCGTGTAGTGAGCTGAGCGTCAGTGTGCATGCATTGATTCATTAGCACCATTCCCTAAGATGGACTATATGCGTGTAGTGAGCTGAGCGTCAGTGTGCATGCATTGATTCATTAGCACCATTCCCTAAGATGGACTATATGCGTGTAGTGAGTTGAGCGTCAGTGTGCATGCATTGATTCATTGCTCTCTGCTCTTGACTATGGATGTGATGTGTCTAGCTGCTTCAGATTCCTTGACTTCCCTACAGTGATAGATAATAACCTCAACTGTAAGCCAAATAAACCCTTCCTTCCTAAGTTGCTTTGTCAGGATGTTTTATCACAGCAACAGGAAAATAAACTGAGATACCATCCCTCTTTGAATACAAGAAATATGTGTTTCATTTACCATCTTAAGTTCTACTGCCAGCACTGCTGTTAGCACCTGTGCTTCCTGAAGGCGGCAATGGCTGTGCCTTACTCTCTGAAATTCTCAATACCCTTGCAGCAACGCCTGACACGGTGTAGGTGTTTAACTGGTATTTGTTAAATTAATAGGTACATAGACTTTAATTTGAAATGTCTCAAGGATGTCAGCCAAAGTGAGCCTCAGTAGTCTCACACACTAGATTAAGATCACAAATAATGATGCTAAAGATTCTGTTTAGAGTGCCCCAGTCTGTTAGCTACAGAATTTAACTACTTTTTAATGCTTACAATTAATTTAGTTAAGAGAGATTTAAATTAGATACGATTCTATTTTCTTTGCTACTTCTGGGTTGTTCTCTCCCCCTTTTACTCAATTTACAGAAGTAATACTGGCTAACTATTCTAAAGAACTGTACGGAATTAAATCATTTAAATTCCTATTCTAACCCCACAAACCCTTACCTACAGTAAGATTAACATAAATACTAGTTTGAAATGGTAACTGAAGCAATCAAAGTAAATAGCTCTAGTTCCACCTGTGTAACTAGAAATCAGTTTTAAACAACTCATATTGGTAATATTAATGTAAAGTCAAATTGGACAGCCCAGAGTTGCTGGCTTTATATACTCAGATATCCATTTTTATTGCTTTGAAATATGTTTCTAAAACATCTTGTGATATGTGCTTAACCCACTGGGTTTATATATACTTTAAATATGTTTATTGTAATGTGCTCTGACATCATATTTGATCCTGATATTTAAAATACCTTGTATTTGAAAGTCAGCATATCAGTTCTATTTCTGATCTATCTCTGCAGTGCATTTCTAGGTCCTAAAGACCTTTTCCCATATAAGGAATACAAAGACAAGTTTGGAAAGTCAAACAAACGGAAAGGATTTAATGAAGGATTATGGGAAATTGAAAATAACCCAGGAGTGAAATTTACTGGGTACCAGGTAATAGTTTGCATCACAGTCTCTTGTTGTACTCTTATCCCTTGCTTTTAACTCTTGTGCATCTTTGTAAAATGTCCTTCATGCTAGTACTTGCCTTCCATTCATTTGAAGGCAGAGTTCTTCTTTGGCTCTAGCAGCAGTTTTTTATTAAGTACCAACTCCTGCCCGGAAGAGTCTGAGTTAAGTGGCCGTTGAAAAATTGACTTTGACAGCCATTTGGTTCATTAATTGAATCAGGATTTCACATGCTACTGAGGTTAGCTTCTAATTCTTGGCTACAAGCAACCCTCCTACCTCAGCCTCCCGAGTAGCTGGAATTAGAGGTGTGTGCCACTATGCCTGGCTGTCATAGTCCTTTATTTTGAAAATGTTAAAAGCAGGCCAAAGTCTTTGAAATTTAAACAGAGTGATTGTTTCCACAGTTTGTGTTCTTGTTCTTTTTCAAAATGTAATTGGCTGATTTTTTTTCCTTAGACAATTCAGCAACAGAGCTCTTCAGAGACTGAGGGAGAAGGTGGGAATACTGCAGATGCGAGCAGTGAGGAAGAAGGAGACAGAGTGGAAGATGGAAAAGGCAAAAGGAAGAATGAGAAAGGAGGCTCCAAACGGAAAAAGTCCTACACTTCAAAGGTCACTGAAAACCTCCCTCCCGCTGCTAATGTTCCATACTCACTAAAGGCTGAAGATTGGGTGGGAGGTATAGTTCCTTGGCAAAGTGCTTGTCTAAAGCATGTGATTCAGCCCTGCCCTCCACCCCACCCCACCCCACCCCCACACACACTACAAACTTTAGAGGCAGTCATATACCAGAGAGAAAGGCAGAAAGCCTGAGGTGTTAGGGGAGTCACTCCTGACTCTTCAAGGCTGTACCCTGAAAGTACTACATGCTTAGTTGAAGGAGGAAGGCTAAGCATACAGGTAAGCTGCTCCAGACACTGAGTTGAACTGGGTGTGCAGGAGTGAGGAAATCCGACTCCATAAAAAGGGAGAGGGGTACAATAAACAAGTAAATAATAAATAAATGTAGATTGTGAAAGGAGTTAAGAAGGAAGTGAATGAGATCAAGAAAACCCAGAGTTGGGAAGCGAAGGTGAAGTTTCTGCTAAGACTTGAGAGAAGGGTGTGGGAGGGAGCCGCGTGTGGCAGAAGGAGAGGAACAGCAGAACTGAGAAGGTATAGTTCCTTAGCAAAGTGCTTGCCTGGAACATCTGACTGCACCTGACTCGGCACAGGTAGACAGGTCAGTGCTACACAGTGCAGACTTGTAAGCTGTATAATTGAGTTTGGGTTTTATTCCGAATGTAGCAGCAATGACATGATGGCAGATTTACGAATGGAAAGACTGGGTTTGTTATACAGTATTTTAGATATGCAGTCAGAAAAACCTTGAGATTTATGAAAACTTTTTGTCTTTTAGAAACTGAAAGCAAGATAAATGGATCCTTGACGACCTAAGATTGGTTCAGGATTCAGTAGAGTCTGTCACATGATTGAGTACTTGAAAGTATTCTATTTCAATTCTTGTATTTATTGGCTGTATATACTCTCAGAGACACCTGAGAAAACAAGTACCAAGAGCTTCTCAGACTATTAGGATTTTACTTTGGTAGTTGTTAAAATCCACCTACTAACATATAGGTGAAAGTGTGTCCATTCATTGTTATTTCCTATGTACCTAGTTGTATTATTCACTATACACCCTTATTGATTGCTAACATGCTTGCGAGGGCCGAAGCGATGGTTCAGTAGGTAAAATGCTTACTGCACACACATGAGAACCAAGTTTCGATAACCTGGCAGCCACCTGAAGTCTGGGCCATGTGTCTGTAACCCCTGAGCCGGCAGGATAGGTGAGACAGGATGGTCCCTTGAAGGGGCTTGCTAATCAGCCTGTCTGGCCCAATCAGGGAACTCCGGGTTCAGTAAGAGACCCTACCTAAAAATATAAGGTAGATTCAGGACCTTTGAGGCCATTCATGTTCCATATACACACAGGAAGCACTACATGAATGCAGTGGGTGTTAAATTAAAAAAAGGCACAAAAGCACTTGGAGGGGGAAATAGTGGGAGGGAAAGAGGAGGAGGAGTTGGACACATGTGCACACACATACACACATGTAACACAATAAGCAAACAAAAATGATTGCCTTTGATGGGGCTAAAGTTTACAAATGATTAAAAAAATATGAATTTCCCCTCTCAGACTGTTTCTTCCATTGCCGTTATTTTTAAGCTGAATTTCTGTTAGCATTTGGGTTTCACTTAATCATTCATTTGAGTTATTTTTACTTAATTGATTGATTGTATGGAATGTGTGTGTAACCCTAAATTATATGAAAGCTACATAAGGCTTCAGACACTTTTCACAGTGGACATGTTCCCTTGCCATGTCACTATTTCGTTGCATGTTTCAGAGATCAACAGGACCGAGACTCAGAGTTAGGATAGAGTCAACACTTTACAGCAGGGAAGGTGAGGGCTGAAGTGTGTCTGGTTAAAGGATTGTTTAATTTTAATTCAATAGAATGAACTAGTAAGAACTGTGTTGATTTTTTACCGTTGCTGGCTTTGCACCATGTTAGGAAGTCAACTCAAGTCCTTGTGCATATGAGGCACCTATTCTACCACCTGAGCTACTTCCCAGCCCAGAATTCTAACTTTGTATAGACATTTGTGTGTTGGAGTGGGCTGTGTGTATTTATTTGTTTGTTTCCTTGTAGAGGGTCTATCTCTGTAATCCAGACTAGCCTGAAACTCAATTTATATGCCAGACTAGACTTGAACTCATGGTATTCTTCCTGCCTCAAACTCCCAAAAGATTTGATTACAGGTATGAGCCAAAAAGCCCAGTCAGACTGTAGCTTTTTTTTTTTTTTTTTTGGTTTTTTGGTTTTTTGGTTTTTTTTCAAGATAGGGTTTCTCTGTGTAGCTTTGCGCCTTTCCTGGAACTCGCTTTGGAGACCAGGCTGGCCTCGAACTCACAGAGATCCGCCTGGCTCTGCCTCCCGAGTGCTGGGATTAAAGGCGTGCGCCACCACCGCCCGGCCAGACTGTAGCTTTTTACTGTTAATGTCACATAGTGGGTCTCAGACTTTCTGTGTATCAGAGTCCTGTGAAATGCTGTTGGCATGCCTTAAGGCCCCCAGAACTGCTGTTTCAGAACTTTAGGAAAGAGTGGGGGATCTAGTTTATAAGCCTGCTCATGGAAATGATACTTGGAGAACTACTTTCTACTATAACCCTGCTACTCTCTGGATTCCCAGTGTTTTCTTGGTGTTGAATATAGTGAATGTCTCTTAAGTTGAGTAGTCTGCCTTTGCACTTGAAAACCTTCTGTAACATCCCAGTCAGGTAAAGGGATTATCTCACATCTCCTCTATTTACCGAATTTCATTGGCCTGTGAGTGGAAAAAACTCAATAATCAAAATAAGAAGCCAAAGTACAGCAGATCTGAGGAAAATTATGTATCTTTTAACAGCAAGTATATAGCTGATTCATGTTAAGGAATCGCTAGCGGATACTGGAAAAGTGTAGATTAAAAGTACTCTATATGCAAAGGATCTACAGTTAAGGCTTATCAGATCCTTACAACAAATTAAACTAGAAAAGAAGCTAAAAGAGCAAGAATTTTATATAAAAAAAAGCAACTATTTGGCATAAAACCAATTCAGTACCATACTGATAAAATATAATAAACACCATTTTAAAAGAAACTTAGAGGAGTAATGATCTGAAGAGCTTTACAGAGTTAGTTTGGCACCCAGATTTCCTGCTGAGATACTAAATATCATCACTCATTAGTAGAAATCGAGTAGTGCCCTGGTTCCCATTGGTATGAGACTTGGTATTTGTGTCATGCCCTCCACAGGCATTTTATGTATATTAGGATACTGTACAGGAGGGTGAATGTCTGTAACCCCAGCCCTCCCCTCGGGAGATAGAAGGATCACAAGCTCCTCTGTCACAAGTATCAGGTCAGGGCTATTATTTGAGGATAACTGGTTAATGCAGTTAGCACATTTCAAATGATACATAATGTCTACTAAAATGAAAAAGTTACTTTTATACTGTCATATGTCATTAACTGAACATGCTCCAAACTTTGTAAATAAATCTGTTTTTAATCTAAAAGGTAAAAATGATAACATTTTAAACTAACGTTTTGAGTGTGATTGGTAGTTTTAATCAAGTAAAATAGAAGCAGTCTAATTATGTGTTCTGTTATGTAACTAGAATATCTTTCTCTTTGTATTTTAAGTGTGTGTGTGTGTGTGTGTGTGTGTGTGTGTGTGTGTGTGTGTGTGTGTATTGCCTGCAGACAACAGAATGGGACATTGGGTTCCCTGGAACTGGAGTTAATGAATGGTTGTTAGCCACCATATCAGTGCTGGGAACTCAACCCAGATCCTCTGCAAGTAAGCTCTTTTAACCACTGAGCCATCTCACCAGCCAATCTCTGCATTTAAAGAAGTAGATTATGTGTGTAAGAGGCTGGAGAGATGGCTCAGAAGTTAAAAGCACTTATTGTCCTCGTAGAGAGCCAGACACACACACACACACACACACACACACACACACACACACACACACACACACACAAATAAAATAAAATAATTTTTAAGAACTGATTTATGAGGGGGCTCCAGTTTGCAAATTCATTACTGGAAGGCCAAGAAAAATGATTTGGTTTAGTCGACTTACCTTAGTTTTTGTTTTTAAAGTACTTGAAGATTGATTAAAAAATATTTCCCCTCTCCCCTTTTTCCTTTTTTCCTAGAGAAACTGCTTTATGTACTCCAGGTTGGTCTCAAGCTCGTTATGTAGGCCAGTGACGTCCTTGAGCTTGTCATCATCCTCCTTCCTCTATCTCCCGAGGGGAGGACTGGGATTACAGACATTCACCCTCCTGTTCAGTATATATAGTTTGGGGGAGCAAACCCAGGGTCTCCTGCATGCTAGTCAGGCACTCCTAACTGAGCTACAATCCCAGCCCTTACAACTTCTTAAGAGAAATATGGATTTAATAGATAGAAGGGCAAGCTGGTCAAGTCCCAAATATGTTAAAAGGACTGCATGTGAACAAACAGCTTAGCTTTTGTGTTTTCTGCCTAGTGGTCATTGTTTATTATTTATATGCTTGGAATTAAACTTGTTTTTTACTTTAAAAAAAAACCCTAAGAGCAGTCATCATGAGACTCAGTTGGTGACGGCACTTGCCACCAAGCCTGATGACCTGAGTTAGACTCAGGAACCACATGATGGAAGGAGATGTTCTCTGACTTCCACACATGCCATGGTAGGTGCATGCACTCATACAAATACATACTCATGCACAATAAGTACATCTAGTTCTAAAAAATTCAAAAGTCTTTTAAAAGGAAATGTTAAAAATGATACATTTCACCATTATAAATAAGACACACAACTGAAGCCATCTTTTTCTAACTTTAGTACTATTCTGCCAAGCAACTTTTGTTGCAAACTATAATTTGATTTCAAATGCAAGATAACAAAGACAATGGACTGGTTCGTCAGTATACTCTTGGTGTTTAAGTAATTACCCATAGTTTAAAGATTAAATTGCTTGTGTCATGCTGCGATACAGAAGCTTTGTCAGGGTCTTTCTGTGTATGTCCCTAGCCAAACAGCTGCAGAGACATTCTACCTTGAATGCCATGTGTTGTCTTGGAAAGTTCACCTCGATTCTCCGGAACTTGGTTTCTGTTACTATAACGTGACTTTCAGTTCTGAAAGTCTCCTAAGGTTGTAGGTACTCACCTAGTTGTATTTAGTCATGCTGTGGGTATCTGTATAGTCCAGTTTTTAATATCATACTTCTTGCAAGAAGTAAAATGACCTAGCCCAGCCTTAGCACACTGAGTGTGTTCCCTGTATGTGCTACATCGAGCACATAGACTACATGCAAACCAGCTCCTTGTGCCCTCTTTCCTTACAGTTGTGCAGTTGGAGCCCTGCTTCTGACTCTAATCTCTGACTTGTCTAAATGTTTAGAAGTCTTCTAAACAGTCCCGGAGATCTCCCGGAGATGAGGATGAGAAAGACTGCAAAGAAGAGGAAAACAAAAGCAGCTCGGAGGGCGGGGACGCCGGCAGTGACACCAGGAACGTGACTTCAGACTTGCAGAAAGCCGGGGAAGGGGTGAGGACGGCTGATGGCTTCCTTATCCCCGTCACCTAGACGACTTCCCTCGGGAAGTCAGCATTCACAGAGCCCGAGTGAGTGGTCAGGTAACGGTTAGTCCGAGGACAGAGGAGAGCCATGTGGACATGATACCTCCCTGGGAAATTGGAGCTCTGAATATTTATTATTTTTCAAACTACTTTAGAAACTTCTGAGTATTTTAAAGTAGTTTGCAAATTATTGAAATTTAACAGTTCTGTTTCTTTCATCACAAAGTCAATGGCATATGCAAAATATAATACTAGTATTCAAGCTATATTTCAGTACTGATACTGAAAAGACCTACAGAAACAGGTTTCCTTCCTGACTCTTGCTAACTTCTGTTGACTAGCATTAGAGGCAGGGCCGCCTTTGTAGAAGTGGTAGTAAAGGTGGTCATTTGTGCACCTGGGCATTTCCCATCTCTTTTTTTCTCTGTAGACCAGTTGTGTTCAGCTGAGACTTGAGCGGTGCACACTAGCCTTACAGGATTGACTGGCAGCCTGCAGTTGATTGAATGAGTGAATGAGTGGTGAAAGCTGGGAAGCGCACTGCTGTCCTCTCTTAGCTGACTCTATAGCTCTTCTTCCGCTCTCACAGTCCTGGCTGCCTCTCAGCCTCTCCTCTCTTCATCTAGTCAGCTGGCATTACTCTGGAGGACGCTTTGCAGCTCTTCTCTCACTCCTGTCGCTCAGGTAGCCTGCCCCAACCTCCTCCTTCTCCTCCTCCTCCTCCTCCTCCTCCTCCTCCTCCTCCTCCTCCTCCCCCTCCTCTTCCCTTTCCACTCAGTTTTTGAGACAGGGTCTTGTGTGCACCCCACTCTGGCCTAGTACTCACTGTGTAGCTCAGGCTGGCCTCAAACTCATGGCCTCGTGCCTCAGCCTCCTGAATACTGGGTCTGCAGGGTGCATCCCCACACTTGGCCTGCCACCCTCTCTTGCAGCGTTTAATGCCATTAGGCACTTTCTCCTCCTTACTCTTCTTACCAGTCACCATTCTCTTCTGCTTCCCCTGTCTCCTAGAGCTCTCCTTCATCAGTCTATCATGGTATGCTTCCTTAAAAGTTCCCACATTCACCGGACATGGTGGCGCTTGCCTCTGACCCCAGCACTCTCTGGCCCCTGAATTTGAGGCAGCCTGGTCTACATAGTGAGTTCCAGGACAGCCAGGGGGCTACAGTGAGAAACCCTGTCTCACAAAACAGAACAAACGAACAAAAGTTCCTATTTCCATCTTTATCAACATTGTTCAGTTTGGCTTGTTTATGAATATTTTTTAATGATGACTTTACTCACTACTGTGTTTTTAAGGTTCATTCATTTGGTTATATATAGCAGCAGATTTGATTTTTTTAATTAAAAAAAGTTATTAATTGGGGTGGGGGATGTCACAGCTTGCTGTGGTGCATGTATGGAGGTTCCAGGACAACTTTCAAGAATCCATACTCTCACATGAATCCTGGGGATCCAGCTCAGATCTTGGATACCTTTACTAACCAAGCCATCTTGGCAGCCCTTATTCCTTTTTCAGTGCTGTATAATTGTCAGTTTATATAGCATATATAATGGAATGTGAATATGCCACAATTTATATGTATATTCAGTCTGCTGTTAATGGATATTTGGGCTGTTTCCAGTTTTGAGTAGTTTAGAACTATATTGCTGTAAGCATTTTGTCTGCTAGTGTGCATGCTCAAGTTTTCTTAGTATGCAACTAGAACTGAAGATGCTGAAGTACAAGTTTATGGCTTTCAGTTGGACCAAGTCACTTTCGGGAGGAGTCGCCCAGTTTATGCTCAGACCGACAGTGCCAATAGTGTGTTAAAGCCCCAAAGTTATCTTGGTGTCATCTGACTTGGATTTTTGACAACATATTGCTCTAAAATAATCATTGCAGCATGAATTTATAATGCAGTATGATCAGTGAGAAGCTTCTTTTTATGTGTGTCAACTGGCCATGTTTCTTCTCCACGATACACATTTCCAGGGTTTTGCCTATTTTCCCACTAGGCTTTTTTCTTACTCATTTATAGGACTTTGCTTACGCTGTACAATACTGTTTAATGTTTCTGTCCTATCAGTTCACTTTCTTTTGCTTTAAAACAATACTTTCTTTTATGTAGTTGGCTGTTTACTCTCTTTGTGTGGTTAGTATTTTCTGTCTTGAAGCATAACTCTTTTAGACATCTTACTGGAATCATCTGTCACAGAGTATGAGTCTCGGCCTGGATTCACTCATGTGCCTTTGGTCAGTGAGCCTTGAAATGAATAGTAGCTCTCTAATGAGTCATGATATTTCATTTGTTTGTTTTTTTTTTTTTTGGTTTTTCGAGACAAAGCCAACAACCTCATAGCAAACTTATTTTTAAATATGCAGTAGTCACGAGCTGGGATAGAATGTCAAAGGACCTTTTTTCTTGGTGCACAGTCTTCAAGAATGGTTCAATAGATGAAGTATCAAAGGAAACTATGAGATGAGTACACATCATGAGAGAGTATTAGACCCAGATACAGAGAAATGGGTCCCTGGGAGGAGAGCTCATGAAAAAGTCTTGTGTAGTCACTTCTGTTTTCCAAGGAAACAGGGTCATCACTTGAGGGGGTGCAGGAAAAATTGTTGAAGTTCCAAAAGAGAGGAAGAGGTTTAAAATAGTCACTTAGAAGACTAGGAGAGTGAATGGACTTGAGAAATGAAGGTGATTGTTAAGACAGCAGGACCCACTTGGGGTTTGTGGGCATGAATTTGAAGTAAGCAGTGGGAGCGACTGTGTTTGCTCCAGGCAGATTGAGCTGTGCGGGCACACAGAGGGCAGAGAATTGAATTCAGCTGGACTACAGTACAGGAGGTTGAGGACAGGGAGCTCAGTCTGCGGGAAAGGGAGGGGATATAGAATCCAAAGGATGTTAATTTGTTAATTGGATCTTTTTAATGTTCAGTTTTTGCAGTTTCTCATACATTCTAGATACTAACCTCCGGGAAATGCATACTTGGCCAAGATTTTTTCCCACTCTGGGGTTCCGCCCACCTTCCTGAGCTCTTCCTTCACTTTGTAGTTTCCTATGATCCTGTCCATCAGTCCTTGGGACGATTTCTCACGCTGTTAACGCCTTCAGAAAGTCGTTGCTGTGTCTCAAAATACTTTGCCTATGTTTTCCTTCACTTTTTTTAGGTTAAAGAAAGTGTTGAGAATTTCAGACATATGTATAATGTGTTTTGATCAAACACACTTCCTATTTCTTCCCCTCCAGTTCCTCCCCTTTTCCTTAACACCACTTTCTCCTCTCAACCGTATGTGCTTTTTTTCTCTAACATTTTCAAATTACTAGGTCTTACATAAAAATCTTTGATCCAGTTTTGAATTTATTTTTATAAAGGGTGAGATACAGATTTAGTTTCATTCTCCTACAGGTGTATATCCAGTTTTCCTAGAACTATTTATTGAAAAGGCAGTTTCCTCCTAATATATGTTTTGACAGAAATAAAGATTGGGTGGCTGTGATGTGGTGGCTTTATTTCCAGGTCCTCTGTCTTCTATCTATTCCATTGGACTTCATGTCTGTTTCGGTGCTGGGACCACACCGTTTGTGTGGCTCTGCAGGATAATCGGAGATTAGGCCTTTTGATCCTGCCAGCACTGTTCTTTCTGTTTGGAATCACTGTGGCTAGTGGAGGTCCTTTGCATTTCCAGCTGTATTTTAGGATTGTGTTTTGTAATTCATTGAACAGTGTTGTTGGTGTTTGGGTGGGAATTGTATTGATATGTATATCACTTTCAGTAATGTAACCATTTTCACAATACTGATTCTGCCAGTCCATGAGCTTAGAACCCTTCCATCTCCTGGTTTCCAATTTCTTTCTTCGGTGTCTTTAAGTTGTCATTGTGAAGGTCTCACACCTCCTTGCTTAGAGTTATTTCTGGGCATTTTACTTTTCCTAGTGCTATTACAAATAAATAAGATGGTTTTCTCTGATTCTCCACAAACTCTTTATCAGTGTATAACAAGTTTTCTGATTTGGGTATGTTGTTTTTGCATCCTGCTAATTAATGTTTATCTGGTCTAAGGATTTTCTAGTGAAACCTTTGAGATTTTTAAGTATAGGATTGTCAGGTGCATATAGGGATGATTTCTTTCTTCCCTGTTTGTAGCTCTTTCATTTCTTATCTTGTAAAGAGTAGTGTCCTAAAAAGGTACTTGCATTAGGAATCTGTCTGGTTTCATTCTGTTCCTGTGATAAAAACACTGACCAAAAACAGCTTGAAGAGGAAAGGGTTTATTTGTCTTACATTTCAGGTCACAATCCATCATTGAGGGAGGGCAGGGCAGGAACTCAAGCAAGGCAGAAGAAACCATGAAGGAATGCTGTTTGTTGGCTCATGCACTGACTCTCTCACTGGTTTGTGGTCAGCTAGCTTCCTTACACAGCCCAGGACCACCTGCCTAGGGATGATGCTGACCACAGTGGCCTGGGCCCTCCCACATCAATCATGGCCACAGATGATCTGATCTGGGAGGTCTCTCAATTGAGACTCCCGTAGATGACACTAGGCTGTGTCAAGTTGACAGCTGATGCTGACTAGGAGAGGATCTGAGCTATTCACGTTTTGGTTCAGTACAATCCCTTAGACTATTTGGACCTCACATAGCTTTCACTTGTTTGGAAATACTGGTTACTATCAAATGCTGATCTGTTTAGTATATTTTAATCATGTCTCTAAATATCACTATCTTTTAGAATTCTTTAAATGTCAAGAAGCTGTCACATGGAGGATTTAAAATAATAATTTTCACTTAAATAATCAAATTTTATCACTGGCAACAAATACTGTCTATTTTTCCTATGAATTAGTAAGTCACTATATTTTTTACAAAGTGGCCAATACTAAAGCTTGTTATTAGTGTATAATAACTACACAGATTCATTAAGAAGTTTTCATCCATTTATACCATTATTATATTTACCCAGGCCTGGTCCCCTCCCACATCCAGCTTATCCCTTTCCTGTATTAAATCTGGAATCTGTATATGGTTTTTTAAAAGCCTTATTTGTCTTTCTAAGTCTTACTTACATCATTGTGTTCCAGTCATTTTCCTTCAAACAGCATAGTTTCATTCTATGACTAAAACTGTGTGTGTGTGTGTGTGTGTGTGTGTGTGTGTGTGTGTGTGTGTGTGTGTGTGTATCAAGTTTTCCTTATCCTTTCATAAGCACCTAGCATGATTCTGTAACTGAACTGTTGTGAGTAAGTGCCACAGTAAACATGGGTGTACAGGACTTCTACTGTATGCTTTGATTCTTTGTGTGTATATTCAGGAGTGGTATATATGATCAGTAATTCTGTCTTCTTGTTGTTGCTTTTAATTTGTATGCATGCATGCCTGCACATGTGTACACCAGAGGGCAACATTGAAAATTCTCCATCACTCTCAACTTCTTAAAAAAAAAAAAAAAAAAGACAATTTCTCACTGAACCTTAAGCTCACAGATTTTGCTAGGCTGGCTGACTGGCTAGTGCCTTCCTGCACCCCCACGCCCATCTCTGCTTTCCTCTACAAGCATTGGCATTACCAATACACACTGCTACACCCAGCTGTACACGGGTGCTGGGGATCCGAACTCAGGTCCTCACACTTGAGCAGCAAGCACTTTCCTCACGGAGCATCTCCCAGCCCTTATTTTTAGTCTTTTGAAAACCCTCCATACAGATTGCATAGTAGCTCTGCCAGTTTGTTTCCCCAACAGTGTGTTAGGGTTCCATTTTCCACCTGCATCCTCAGCAGCATTTGTTGTTTGTTTTCTTGATGAGAGATAGCCGTCCCTACTGGGATGAGATGGAGTCTCACTGTAATTTTGACTTGCATCTTACTGCTCAACTCACCAAATATCCAAATCTTAACATCAGTTTTTTTCACTTAAAAATGGTACTCCATGAAAAAATCCTTTTGGCTTCTGCCTGCCGTATTTTGGGTATCCAAAGCCTTTCAGTGTGCCTCCCATTAAAATACCTCAAGGTAGAATCTGGATCAGTCAGCATCCAGATGTCAGTCAGCATATCCATGCAAGATACAAAAGATGACCACAAAGCATGAGCACCACAATGGCTCTTTAGGTAGAGAAGTATCAGGCCTGGCAGATACCTAGAGTCCTATGTCCAGTATAGATACTGGTAGTCCTGAATTAGAAATGACTAGAAGTGAGTACAGCAGTCATCACAGACATTTGAAAGTCAGAGACTCTGCAGTTGCTCCACAAGCACCGTTTGACAGTGCCTTATTTAAAAATAGAGGTGTGTTTCCTGAAGTCACATTAGTGCCATCACCTCTTCAGTTCATTGACAGTACTCTGAGACTACTGTGGATCTGCTTCAAAATATTCTTTAATGTGAATAGAGCTGTTAAAGGACTTTCCTGCCACATAAACATAGAATTTAGTGCCTTTTACATTATATTAATAAAATATACTGTTGACGGTTTCTTTGATTGATTAACAATTTCTTATTATTTGGGTATCTTCCTCCTTCCAAAGGAAGAGAGTCCTCCTAAGTATCTGTGAGTATAACCATATGTATAGTATTTTCATTTATTAATAAATAAGTCAATTTCCAGACATTGCATTTTTCAGATTCACAGGTTGTAAATATGATTTAAAAAAAAATAAAGATCCACTAGCTTCCTTGTTTGGGGTAGGGGCAGAAAAGTTAAGAAGTCTATCTTTGTCCCCTGTAGAAATGGTAAGCTTGATCTCTTCTCTCCTTGTGAAGGTCCTATAGTGATTTGCTAGGGTAAGTATGGCAGGCTTTGGTTAAATGGGGACATCACATGCACGTGTGTTATTTGTGAGATAACTCGCGCTGTTTTAGGGGAAAATATTTGGGGTCTGGGTTCCCTTTTCCCCATCCCGTGAGTGGTTAATATTTTTAGGTTAATAAGATGGAAAACAAAAATAGCATCTCCTTGGGGAAGTATAACCTGACACAATTTAAAGTGGGGTCTAAATCGAAATGCGATTCTTGGGTCTGTGAGAGGGCTCAGTGGATAAAGTTACTTGCCACAGAGCCTGAGGACCTGAGTCCTGATCCCAGAATCCACATGGTAGGAGAGAACCTGCTCCTGTAAGTTGTCAGCTGACCTTCACGTGTGCTCTGTGGCCTGCACACACAAATAGACACACATGAAACCTAATATAGAAAACTAAGTTAAAATTGTAATTCTTTTATGAAACAGGAATAATTTATCTTTGTCAAATGTATGCCATATAAAGTTTAAAAGAAATCTAGACTTTGTTTCATCTTCTATTCTTTTCTTCAGAAGCACAACCAAAGACTAGACATACTGATGTTGTTAACTTTTGTACTCTGTTATGCCGTGTGTGCCACAAGTAACTAAATATTTTGGTGATCTGTGTGCAGCCATGTGATTTTCAGTTTTCTGCAGCTTACTGTTCTAACAGTACGGTCCTACTACACAGATTATATCTATTTTAGTGGCTTTGTGTCTACCTGCAGTAAACAGTTCCTTGCACACTATTACACCTTCCTCCCTACCAGAGAGTAGACAGTTTAATTTCGTTTTTGTTTTTTGAGACAGGGTTGTTTCTCTGTGTAGCCCTGGCTGTCCTGGAACTCACTTTGTAGACCAGGCTGCCCTGAAACACAGAGATCCACCTGTCCCTGCTCCCTAAGTGCTGGGATCGAAGGCAGGTGCCACCATGCCCTTGCTGACAAAGTTTACTCCTCAGGGTTTTTGTTTGTTTGTATAGCAGAACACTAAAAATAGCATTTAACTTTCTGCTAGATAAAAAGCAAAGCCTCTGAAGCTGTTTTGCTAAGTATTACTGCTGCCATATGCTAGTGTTGATTCAGACCTCAGAAAAAATAGTGCTGTGCCCCAGAGGTGTGGATGGATGGCTTCCCTCGTTAGTATCCTAGCTCATCTAAGGCTTGTTTTATTTGCTTTTTTACAGACCTAACTACCGTAAGAATGCTGCATATTGAGAGAAACCACAAGAAGGTTAACTGTTTGATTGTCTAATTCCTGGATTTGATATGAACCGACACAGTCTTTGTTGTCATTGACAGAACCCCACCCAGTGTGTGTGTGTGTGTGCATTATTCACATTCCTCTCTGTTCTGTTGAAGGGAAAAAAAAAAGACATTTTGACCTTTTTTAAGGTTATTGACTTAATTTTATGTTACTTGGTTGCATGAAGTTGCCCTTAACCACTAAGAATTATCAAGATTTTTGCACAGACTTTTCCATGTCTAGGCTCCTTTTCCAAGGCAGTTCTGGTCATCAGCTTCCTGCCTTTATTCCACCATCATCAAATACTCAGTTAAATAGTAATTCATATTTTTTAGATGACTACTCAACATAATACTTAAGAATGGGATTTTCTTTCTAACAGAACCCAAGAGCCAACTCCTGGATATATATTGTTGGTATATTGGAGATGAAATGAAAGTCATCTTTCAATTTGAAGGCCATGTGTAAAGTTTAACCATATTGTACAATACCTGTTCTGTATTAGAAATAGATAGTTGAACTTACACTTCTCAAAACTCATGTTGCTGTGTACACAAACTGAGTGTATATGTGAACCTAGTGAGTCTTTTTGTGTTAGACCAAAATAAAGCAAGGATTTATTTTTTCCCAATGCCAATATGATTTGAGCTAATCACTCAAGGTGGTCACTTTACACTTGAAAGCTGAAATCAGCAGGAGCACTATGGGAAACCAGACAAAGCATTGACTCTTGAATATAGACTTTTAAAATAAACTTTTCTTTTGGAACTAGAATTAGAGTAGTTAACATTCATCTGCAAATAATTATTATGTGTACATTATTGTCGCTATTGTGATACTAGAGAGTCTTATTTATTTTTATGCCAGCTTATACTGTGAGAACACATTAGTCAGTTGGGTTTCATCAACTGTTATGCTCGTCCTTGGAACATCTCTTCCGTGTGTGTTTGAGGTTTGTAGCTGAAAAGTTTACTGTAAAAAAAAATCAAAAACAAAAAAAATGTATTGTTTTTACAGAATAAATTTATTGGAATGTGTACTGGGAGTAAGGTTTGAGGTTGTAAACAACTGAGTTAGTCTTATTTGGCTTCATACGTGTAATGTGAAGTATTAATGTAATTCCTATATTAAAGCAAAAATTGACAGCAAGTTGACATAAGAATTAAGTGCAGGTGAGGATTTTATTTTCTATCTTTTTTCTCTTTAACTACTCTGGATGTTAGGTTAATTGAAAACATTGGGAGGGATGGAAGGGCGTAGCAGTATGATCTGCCTGCACACCTGAGAAAACACCAGCTCAGTGGCCCCTATGTTGACACACAACTGTATGTGCATCCTACTTCCCTCTGGTGTCTTATGTTGTTGAAGAACTAATTAACATGAAGACAAACTATTAAGATGACCTAAAAGCCCAGTGTCATGTGATGATGAAGGTGATGCTGGGCTGTGAGAGCTAAATGCAGTCAGTCCACTTACCCTTCAGGGCATACTAAAGAGGCTACTGTGTTTGGGGCTTCTTTTTGTCATTTAGCAATTAGTGGTTTCTCTATGGTACTTAGTTCCAAGTATGGAAAGTTCGTTAAGAGACAGGGTGCCACATCAGGTTTTATCTTTAAAAGGTACTTTTTAATTTTAAATACTTTATTCTAAAATTAATGAAATTCATCAAAAGACCTCTTCATTGATCACACTAAAACATATGGAGAATATAGATAACATTTTAAATTGGAACATAAAACAAACAGATTTCTTAAATAAAAAGTTCAAAGTTTGTCATGAAAATGTATACATAAAATACTTCAAATTTAATAAAGTTTGTCTTCATAAAACACCAAAAATAATTTTATTGAAAGTATACACAGAAACACAAGAGGAATATTACCAGCCACCAATAAAACAAGTGTTCATTAAGGCTACTAATAAAGTGGATTTGTGTCATCTTAGCCATTTAAGTTCACAATAGAAGTTTGGATAGCAATTTTTTAAAATAGCAGTAAGTAATATTCTTTCCTTATGAAGACACTTCAAACAACTTAAAAATATGATGATCTGGCATTTATATTAAGGTTGTCAATGACTCATACAATTCATACGAAGTTATTTCTCCAACCTGTAATTGCGGTTTTGAATTGTTTCATATGCATAGTGAATATGGTTAGTCACTTCTGAATAGTTTCATTTTTATTCTATTTGTAGGCACTAGAGTTGTAATTTTCATACACAATATGTGCAATGTTAAGATCCATGGTCACATTCACAGACAAATTGTGATATATTTCTTTAAACAAGCTGTTTCTCAACTTGAATTTCCCTTCAAAAATGAGAATATACCTATACAATACCATTATTTCACTCGCACATCCACTGTAGAACAAGAGTCTGTATTCTCGTGAGTATCCTGGAAGGGAATGAAGTAGAGCATCCGTTCCACATAACAGGGTCAGAGAGAACTGAGGTATGTTTATTCCACCTTTTCATCGGCCTTTGTTCTTAGGAAGAACTCGGGACTGTAGGTACAACGGTAGGCCAAGAGCTGAGGAAGAACTCCATATGCTATGTTTAATGCTAAAAAAAGGATTTTCGCTTCTTCGGGGACTCTGTAGACGTAAGCAGTTCTAGCATGAAGGGAAGCACCAATGTGAGAAAACTGAGCCTGTTTACATTCAAACAAAAAACAAAAAGTAAGCATGAGATCGTTCACTTGAATTAAGGATGCATTCTGGGTGACTCGTTCAGACCATGTGCCCTCAAAACCTGTCTTCAAAGCAAAATTCCTTTAGGTAATCCACAGTCTTAATACATAGTCTTTCACTAAATTTAAGGTCGTTCTTGATGTAACTATTCAAATAATGTTTCCTATTTAAAGTGTGCTTTTATCATTCCAAGTTGTGGTTTTTTAACCTAACCCGTGCCGAATACCAAACATTTCTAATTTGAATTCTAGGAACACTACGTAGACACTCAGCTAAGTCTCACAAATTGGGTTACAATTCAAAATGAAGTTGAGTTCAAAAGCTAAACTGTGGTTAGTATAATGAGCTACTTAAAGAGAAGCACTGAAGATCTCAGTGTCATTGATCAGACTGACTACTAGAAGCAAGAGCTCAGAGCCCCATCAGCATGTAGTTTTGTTTATTTGTGTATTTGGTTTTGTGCAACTTAATTGCACTCTGGTTGTTTGTAAGACACACTTGTTAATAGCTTGGCTGTCATTATAAAATGACAAATATGTACACAGGCAACCTTTTCAAATCAGACTGAAATCTATTTAGAATTGTGAGTGGTCAGCATAATCCAAGTTTCAGAACAGAAAGGCAAGAGCCTCCCTCTGTTTATATATACATAGACTATTCAGAATGTGCCTGTTGAGTTTTGCTTGGCTCGTTTGTTTTTAGTACTTTTCATAAGCACAGAGAAAAACTATTAGAAAAGTAATACAGGCCATAGCAGGCTTAAAAACCGAGAAAATATTTTCTCAGAAAAAGTTATTATAAAATGCAAACCTCAAGTCTGCATTTTTATGTTTGAAATTCAAGATACACATGAATAAAGACTGAGGGTTTAGATGCAGTAAGTAATAAATCATTGGTATGCTATTATCAAAGTGGAAAGATAAAGGTAATCTACTGTAATCTAAAGAGGCGGAAGGAACAAGAATGAATCACTAGACAATTTGTTTTTAATGTATTTGTTACCTTACAGTTCCTACATTGATTGTGCTAAGTGGCTAACATAAAAGTTCTATTTAGCATTTGATTTGACCTTGACAAGAAAAGGGCAAGCTTTTATAAACAGCGTGTTTAGGAATTTGTATCAATGGCAGATATTTTAATGGGCTACAATTTATAAATTACTGATATATTCTGGATACCTCTAATATGTTTTTGCTACTCTGGAGATAAAATAAAAGTCCTGTGGTGTGTTGACAAGGACCAACAGATTGTCTGCATTGTGATCCACAGGCACTGAGAGGGCTCTGCCCTCGGACACACCTCCCTAGGGCAGATGGCCGAAGGCCCAGCAAATGTTTGCATCTCAGGGCTCCATAGACAAAAGACCTTGAGAATAAAGGGCACTTTGGAGGCTGCCTTGAGGAGCTGCAGTTATGGACAGTCTGGGACTCTGAACAAAACTTGGCCTCTGACACTATTTTTCTCTAGGTCCTACTTTAAATAGCTGTTTATCTGAATATATAACAATTTTAGTCTGGACTAGAGGCCAGTTTTGAACTCTGGTTTTGTCAGATTTGTGGGTTTAGTGATTCTCCCTATAGATTATTGTGTACATCATAAAACGACCAGAAAAATGCCACCCATAGTTTCCAAGAATAAGTAACATGAACAGTTGTGTGTACTTGTATAGGCAAGCCTGCCTGAAAGGTCAGTGATTCTGTGGGCCCTTTTCTGCACTAAACAGTGCGGTTAATACCTCATTTTCATGAACAGTAAGCTCATGGCAACATTTAAAAACATGATCTGTGTCCTTAGATTAGATTGTACGCCCACTGGGCAGATACTGTGTCAAATGTTTTGTGTGGCACCTATCACATTGTTAGAGTTCAATAAACGTTCAACAACAATGGTCTTGTGACTATCAGAATATAAAAAGAATCTTTAAAGCATTTCTCTATACCTGTAATAGCAAGCCATTCTACTCAGAATTATTAACAAGGGGTGAAGATTGTAACATTTCTTACCAAAAGGTGTGTGCATGTGAGAAAAGAACCCTGAGGCCAGTTGTCTGCAGCTCCTGGTACTGCACAAGGGTGTGTTTGTGGCAGCCAACTGAGTGGTGCCCCCAACTGTAGCTTCCTCTAGTGTTGAGTGCTCAGGATTCTGATACAAGAAGAAGTGTCACCTGAAGAGGCTTCCTTTCCCAGACACCTTGGTAAGGAGTGTCCAGCACACTTGCTTCCTCCACGGCCTGTGGAGCTCAGCCTGGGAACCGTACCAGAGCCGAGTGAGTGAGTGAGTGCAGTGCTGCCGAATTCTGCATTTCATTTATAACTGCAATATTCAGTGATGGGGCTGACAGACACCCCTAGTCATTTCCCTTTGACTTAATTCTAAGTTTTCTACCTTGCAGAAATAAGAGATAATGATTTTTTTGGTCAGATTGAATGTTTAGAATGTAAAATGAGGTAATGAAAGTAAGCAAAGGCTAAATTGTAATAGCTTCCATTCCTGATATTAGGGAAAGATGACCCTGTCCTAATCCCTCTCCTCACTAATCATAACCCTGGCTCCAAAAAGAAGTGAGTCTTACATGTCCATATGAATGTTAGAGAGTGAAACCTGAACATGTTGGGTCCCTGTAATACAAGTAGATAATCCAGAACTGTGTTATCTTAGGGTTTTCTGAGTAATAGCATAGAAGCTAATAATACTGACTCTAGAACCAGATGGCCAGACTGGATTATTGCTCCACCACAAACCAGATAACGGGGCCCACCTCAGGTGGAGAGTAACTGTTTATGATCTGGCACCCTGATGACAACCTGGGCTCCTTGTTGTTAGGTCCCCTTGTTGACCTTTTAACTCCTCTGTCAAAGGATAAGCATGTAAAAAAATGAACCTCAAGGTCAAAGATGCTTGGTAATAAAGCACCAGAGTAGATGGCAGAAAGATTTATATTAGCCTAATTGTCCGGGAGCTTCCTAAAACTTTAAGACACTCAAAGGTTTCTGTGAAGAAAAAATGTTATGAAACTTACTTCCAGGAAAGTCAACTCTTTTCAACTGGACTGTCCACAGATGTACCTCTAGATCCCTGTATAGCCAGGAGTGGAGGAAACAGCTGGAGGGATGTCACCTGACTCAGTTGTCTCACACACACACACACACACACCTGTGGATGTGGGGTTACATAATGCCCACCAGGTATCTGTCCCCAAACCTTTGCCCAGGTTTTTTTTGTTTTGTTTTGTTTTGGGTCATTAGATGTGAGATACACTTTGGTTAACTTGTAGAAGAATTAATCTCAGTAAGGCATTCTTCTCTTAAGTTCTTTCCGGGAATCTGTACAATAATAATAAACGGAGTCCCACAGCTTTTCCATGGCGGTACTATCATTAGCTCTTTAGCAATACCCTGTTTAATCCTCAGCAGCTACTTTACAGAAAAGAAAATCGGTGAAGAGAAGTAAAGTGACAGTGGTCATTGAATTAACTAGTGACAACAAGGGACTTCTATCAGCCCTTGCTGCTAGTCATATTGACTAGATTAACTCCGGTTTTTGTTTTGTTTCACTTTCAATGATTCTGACAATGTGCATTCACCCACTGGCATCCAAGGAGGATTGGTTCCAGGACCCTGGGACATCCCATATATGTCAAAATCCTTGGATCCTCAAGCCCTTGTATAAAATGTGTTTGTATCCTGTGTACATCTTTCTGTATGTCTTACATTAGATGACTTACAGGACCAAACAGTGCAAATGCAGTGTAAGCAGTTGTAGTGTGTCTTTTAGGGACGAAGAAAAGTTGGCTTTTTGTTCACAACTGATAGCCATCATAGGCCTTAACATACTTAAGTTGGTTGAACCTGCACATAACTAAGAACTGACTATACTTCAGTTGATGGAAAACACTAATAAGTAATTGATACGGCCTGTCGTACTTCTCAAATTATACTTACAACTTTTGCCCTACAGCAAGCACTGTGTATAAAGAGAGAGGTTTTATTTTTAAGTCCCCCAATGGAACTTGACCTAAAATATAGTCTGATTTTTATTTTAAAATGTTTGGTTGAGCTTGTACTTTCTGAAGAGAACAGATTTGGGAGGTTCCTAACGCAGTCTGAAATCAAGGACCCAGTAATCACCCAGTGTGTCTTCCAATGACCTAAGAAAATTTGAAGTTTGTGGTTTTTTGTTTGTTTGTTTTGGAGTTGTTTGTTTTACTCTTCTGGTCTCCACAGGCACCAGGTACACAAATGGTGTATAGATACACGGGCAAGCAAAACACCCGTATACATTAAATAAGTTAAAGAGATTCCAGGTTTTTGGCTTGACCTGGCCGATGCAAGCTGAGGCTGTTGACATTGACAAAGAGAATGGGCAGCAGGAGAAACGGGGAGGACAAGAGTCTGTTGACATGCACCTTTGGCATGGTGGGAGGTGGAGACAGGAGGATCTTGAGTTCAAGGCTATTCTGGGCTACAAAGCAAGACTCTGTATCAAACTGGAAAGTGTTTTCTTTTATAGACTGATAACTTGCTTTGCAAATGTGTTTAAAGTCTCAAGTTGACTTGTTTCCATTACAAAGGTGCTGCTTCCATTTTACTCTAGAAGTTTCTCAAAGTGCCTCAAAAAACCTGATGTGCTAGTGAGACATCCAGGTGCAGTGATTAAGTTTGGAATTAAGTTTCGGAGTCAGCAATCGGGGCTGAAGAGACTGGTCACCAGCTTACAGTTGATATCAAAAGACAGAAATAAAAGCCCAAATCAAGGCCTTGAGGATAGGGGATTCAGAAGCTGACAAAGCACAGTAGCTAAGCATTTCTCCAGAAGTATTTATTCTGCAGGTTTTACCTATTTTTCTATGACTAGTCCAACTCAGTACCCTAGGAAGGGTTTAACCACTGACCCCATAAGTACTGTATTTTTCCACACTATGATTCTGGGGTCTTTCTGCCATCGTGGTTACTGTGCCATGATTGTATAATTACTGTGCTTTGCTTCTGGGTGGGCCCCACTCATTTCCAGGTCAGTGTTGCTTTCATTAAACACCTGCTGTCAGGCAGGGACTTGGCAAAGTGCCAGGGTGAGGGACTGAAGGGCAGGCTGAGCTTTCTAGAAACAGAACTTACACTAAGCCAGCCTCCCTGTTCTGTTGAGTATTGTGTGGCAGAGCTCTTAGACTCTTCATTTAGATAGAATAGACAGCCTAAGAGTTACAGCTTTCAGCTCTTCTCAGTAGCCATAATGTTCTTAGACTGGGAAACAATTCTGTAACTGAGTGCCACTTGCTACTTTTGTGACTCTGGGGAAAACCCTAATTTCACTAGGTAACTACATCTACCAGGTGGTATCACTGGTGTGAGCGAGAGAGAGGGAGAGAGAGAGGCAGAAATGTCATCCAATAAACTAGAAACTATTTCCTACTCAAAACATTGAGCAGAGACATGTTTCATAATTTCAGTGACAGCTAGGTCACTAAAGAACTTTCTCAAAAGGGAATATTCTTATCTGAGTACCTGAGCTAGACCTCCAGCATGGACCAGCGTTATATCAGGCATCCATGAACATCCAGGGACCACTAAGCCATAAAGTGCAATTACGAAGTAAGGGACAGAATAGAACATATACGCCAGCATCTGTGTAAAAAGAAATGAGCAAATTAACAGCTTGACCTAACAAAAAGCAAAAACATGAAACACTTTCAAAGATAAATGCTAATTCCTACTTCTGTGTAGACACCTCATAATCCATTTAAAATATGAGAATTGACTTCAAAAAAAATCTTAGGCTTTGTAACAACTTGACCTGAATTTTAGGATAAGCAGCAGGGTCCTTTAGGTAGGGCTCTTGAAACTGTGTGTAGAGTCGGCAGAGCTCGGCTGGGCAATCCAGAGCAATCTAAGGATAAAATGAGTTCATTATGAATAGTCCTGTTCTTAGATTTGCAGATGAGGCTGTGTGACAGCTTCAGTGAGAGCTACTTCAGTTCTCACCATAAACTGTATTTACAGGCCCATCAGTAACAGGAAAAGCAGATATCCAGACTTCTCTAAAGGACTAAGCCTAAGTCAACAGTGGATCATTGTTCTTGGGACTCTCTAATATTCACAGCTTCAGCATCTAGGTTTAGTGAGCCAAAGCACAGCTCTTGGTAGAGATAACCAGTTCCACTTGGGAATAGCTAGCCAACTAGTCTCTATCAGAAGAAAAATAACACTTCTGTACCATATTAATCATACTGTGCTTTGCAAGATTCAAAAATAGCATCCGCCTCTCTCCAGTACCTCAGAGAGCATATGGCCTTTGGAAGCAGTAAGGGATGATTTGAAAGCAGGGTCTTCCTGTGAAGCCATTCCTGTCCACTTTGGAAAGAGCAGAGAGCAGATTTAGTCCCTGCAGAGGACACTCTAGGCCACAGAATGGATTTTGGCAAACCACTGAGACAGTTCCCCCTTCAGGCACCATTCCTCATATCCTTGGCCATAAATGAAATGTTCTACCAAATGACAACCTAGACTGCAGGCTAGCAGTAGAGTTGGGCCTTGGTCCAAATCCTCATCTGAGCAAGCCCCACCCAGCACACATGTACACAGAGAACAGGACATGGGAGGATGCAGTTGGATCTCGTTGTGTGGTGGTGACTGAACTTGGAAATTAGCACAAACCAACCAAAGAACTGGTTCCATGGCTTGTTCTCAACTTGTACAACCCAGCAAGTTTAGAATAGTTGGTAATTGGTGAAACTGAATATGATAAGCAAATAATTCCTAGATTTAAAATATTTCTTCTAAGAATAAATTATAAAGCTGGGTCATTGTGAAGAATCACTGATGAATTAAGACTAACAACAGTTGTGTATTGAACACTACTTTGTACAAGGTCCTTACCAAGGAGGGTAGTCACTAATCTTCAAAACGATATAAGGTAGGCACTAGTAGTTTACAGAGAAGGAAATGACAGGTGAGAGAGTGTCATTTTTCTAAGGCACAACTAGCAAGTGGCTAGTGTTCTCCACAACTACACAGAAAACTTGTCTCCAAAAACAAATAACGAACAAAAACCAATAAAGGGCAAAGAGAAAAAAAACTCACGAGTCCTTCCTGTAATCAAACTCCAAACCTGAATCCTAACTCAGCATTACCCTGAGCAGTGAGAAATTCACATGACCCTGCACAGGTCAGAACTTTTTCCTGGGGACCTCTTCCTTGATCCCATCGCCCCTACTCTTGAGAATACATGGTTGCTCTGGGCCACAGCTGTATTGAGATCTTAGGGAATCACCCTAACCAAAGATAGTTGCCTTTACATCGGGGTGAAAAAATCAAGGGAAACAAAAGAATGAGATTCTAATGGCCAGTTTTTCAGGTGTCCTAAAAGAAGGAAAGGAAGGTACTTCTAAACAGAAGTTGATCTGAGGACCCAAAGGAGGAGGTATGAGATAGCCCAGGATGAGCCATCCCTTGTGAGTGGGGCACTCGGGGCAAGAGAGCAACAGGAAGCTAGTCCAGAGCTCTAGTCTGTGGCAGGAAGAGGAGGTGATCAGTTTGATCTCACACACACTATACGTACACACACACACACACACACACACACACACACAGACTTTTTTCTTGTTTGGAATAGTATATTGTTATTTTGATGTTATGCTTACCAAGCCTCTGAACAGGCAAAATCCAGTCGCCAAGACGAGACACACAACCAAGAGCAAGTCAAATGGTCTTCTCAGCAGGGCTTTTGCTTGGGCTTCTTGAAGAACCTAAAATGGAGTTTGTTGCTGGAGAACAATCCCAAAGCCAGGGACAAGTCTGCGACACTAAATGCCAAGCTGATGACTAATGAGTCTGGAAGATGCACAATTCACATCGTAGACCACTGGCCACTGAACATCATGAGTATCTTCCCCTCCAGTATATTCCCTTTTTTATGAAATGGAGCTACTAAGCCAGGTGATTTGAGGCCCATCCAGTTCTAGTCCATTTTTTTTCTTGAACTACATTTTTATGATTATAAAGTAAGCTATATGCATTTGAAAAATGAAATAGTAGAATTGTCAACTGTTAGTGGTTGACACACATTCCCAGTCATGTATGGTTTTGTTTCGTTAGTTGGTTGGTCAGCCGGTTGGTTGATAAGCTGGTTGGTTGGTTGGTTGGTTTTCTGAGACAGGATCTCAACTGTGTGGTGGAGACAGACATAGAACTCCCTGTGTAGCTCATGTTGGCCTCAAATTCATGATTATCCTGCCACCTCCTCCCAAGTGCTAGGATTAGATTTCATGTGTGCCATCATGCCTGACTCATGTATGTTCTATACATTTATATGTAAATACATAGACTCACATATAACCTTTTTTTTTGCAAAAATAAAATTTAGAATATAAACAGTTTTGCATTCTTCACTGAATAACTAACTGCCTGTGAGCACATCCTCAAGTGATGAAAAACTGAAAATACCCTAAGGAGACCATGCTTGTCCTCCCACTGCAGGGCACTGGGCACTTTTTCATTGTACCACTTAATGTTCAGGAGAGCGGCCCTGCACAGAAATCTCTGCCTTGTGTCTGCGATGACTGTCTCGGGACAGGCCCTTGATGTGGAAATGGGTTGGAAGCACAGCTAAACTGCTTTGCAGGGTGATTCTGTGGTTGTTGGGTTTTGTTTGTGCTGTGTATGGTTCCTAACAGCACCGTGTAACAATGCCCATAGCTGTGCTTTACCATTAAAGTAACAACACAAATGATTCTGTGTGTCTCGTAATGCAAATGCTGTTCACACACTGACATGGAGCCCTATCAAAGCAGTGGAGCCAGGGCCAACTAGGGTTACTGTTTACCCATTTTTTCTAACACCCACTCACTCCTGAAAGAGATGTATGAGTGTAGCTGCTGATGGCCTGAGTTTACACAGCTGTAGCTAAATATTTACAAATTAACTGTGTGTAGATTATAATGTACATAGAGCGAGAAGTAAACCTCCATAGTGGAGTGGTTGTTCAGCACACGGGTGGCCATGAATTCAACCCCAACACTCCCCTAAAAAGGTAGTCCAATGAATTCAACTTGTACAAATAATTTTGGCCAGATGTGGTGGCGCAAACTTTTAATTCCAGCACTCAAGAGACAGGTGGAGCCCAGTGATTTTGAGGCCAGCCTGGACTACATGGAGAGTTTGAGGCCAGCTAGGGAGAGCTACATGTTAAGACTCTGCCTCAAAAGTAAATAAATGAATAATGATTTTAAACTAAAAATAGTTTTGTATGGTGAGTAATCATGTTCTAACTAGTAGTTTGTTCTCACACATCAGATAGATTTAAAGGACCCTACCCAAGGATATATTATATAAACTGAAGAGAAGGAAATCACTCTCTTAGAAATGAAGATTTAAGCAGACCTGTGGGGCTAGCCTTGCTTCATACTGACCCCCTCGGCAGTGAATGGAAGGGGAGAAGTCTTGGGGGTGCTCCTGCAACCACTGTCCTGGGGCCTGTATCCCCAGGGATCAGAACCAATGGCCTTGTGCATTACCTTGAACACCTCAGCAGTAAATGGTATACTGAAAGAAGTGTCAGGTACTCACACACAGGCCGTTAACCCAGGCAAACCACATGTTGTGAACTTTACCTGTCACACTAACACAGAAGGGTGGCAGAAGCCAAGGTGATCCCTGCAAGGGAAGTCCCCCGAAGTATAGCCTGGGCAGTAGAAGCAGATGGATTGAGACAGAAGCAGACCATCTGCCACATTAACAAAGATGCCAGCAAATGGCAAGGTATCAACACAGTCCTATGGATTGAATGCCCCAATGCTCTGTCCTCACAGAGATGAGAGCCCAGGGAGTCTGGGAACATGTAAGTTACCAGCTGCCAGAATGCCAGCCTGAGGTTGCACACCAGTATAGAATTGTTACATTTAAATGTAATAAAACTACCTTTGAGGGATAATTATAGTTTTCTGATGGCTGGTTATAGATTCTGAAGCCAGCCCACACCGGAAGACATGTATATGGTATGCTTAAGAAAAATGCAGGGCAAATCCGTGTTCCATATTTTCCTATTTAAAAGAGAGGAAAAGATAGTCAAAAAGATGGTCAAAAGTCTGTTGGTGCATATCTAAACAATAATATTTAAGCTACCTACCACCTCAAATCACCTAAAATTTTGCAATGAACCAGCAATAGTTTTATTAGATAAGACAAAAAAAGTCAAAACCATTAGATATTTCTTAATAGTGATGTCCTATTTACAATATTAAAAATTATGTTAACATGTATATCCTAATTTTCTGCATGTCTAAATGACTTCTTTTACTTCATCCTGGAAGAATACTTACTTCCGGGTGCATTTACTGTAAGTTCTCACAGTGTGTGAGAAGCACCATATAATACAAAGAGCTGCAAGCAGTATCCGTGCACTAAACGCTGGCTGCTTAACTACCGGTTCAGCACACGCTTCTGAAAATGGCTCTAAAGCACTTCTTAAAAGATGAGAGCCCAGAGCCAGGTAGGAATAACTTTGCAAAAATAGTTTTTATAAGCTTAGAACCTGCTATAAAGCTTAAGAACAACTTCTCTATCTAAAAACCCCATTATAACAACAACAACAGAAAAAAAAAAACCCAGCATGACTGTTAAAATAACATTTCTTACCTACAATGTTTCCAGGCACAAAAACCACAATGCTCATTATGATGGATCCGACCCAGTATAGGCCAATGGTTCTGTAGCTTTCCCTACAACAAAACATTTTGGTTCAGTATACTTGTCTTGGGATACAAAAGGCGATCCTCAGAATCGTCTTCCAATCTAGTTACAGAAGTACCTGAATAGAAACCCACTGAATCAAGTGATAAGCATAGGGAACCCTGATAATCAAGATCACTTCCGTATGTGACACGGTACAGAACCCTTTGTGGGCTTGTGCACTCAGGCATGCAAGCGTGTGGTCTATGTGTGTGTACGTGTATGTGCAGGCCTGTTCATGTGCATGCTTGTAGAGACCAGAAGGCTGTGTCAGGCAGGTTCCTTTCTCAGTCACCCTCCACCTCATTTTTTTGAGATAGGGTTTCTCACTGAGCCTAGAGCTCTGGCCACCTCAGCTACACATGCTGGATGGCCAGTCTCAAGGAACCTCTTGGCTCCTCACTACACACCATTACTGGGATTCCAGGTGCAAGCCCTCAAACCCAGCTTATTACAGGAATGCTGGGGATCGAACCTGTGCCCTGATGCTTATCCAACGAGCCCTCACTCCTGCCCCTTTGATGTCCTTTTCAGTAGGAAATTGTGCTTTCCATACAACACACATGTTGACCCATGACATGGTCTTCACTGATTAGGACTGTATTTCCACACTGTGTATAACACTCACAGCACAGGGAAGAAGGATCAAAGATGAAAGTTGAATGTAAAGTGGACAACTCTGTGGTACACAGAGTTGGGGCTAAAGCCCCAGAGATGACAGGTCCCTGTGTTCTAAAGGGACGGATCTAATCTCAGTGGTGGCCACATGTCCCTTCACCTGATAACCCAGAAACAGCTCCACACTAGAGGCTGAGAAGAATCCAAAAGGAGGGGCCAGGATGGAGAACACTGTGTGTTTTCTGCTCTGCTGTGGGCCCCAGCCCAAATGGAGCCACCCCACCAGGGCAATGCTTAGTCTCGAAATGTCGCTCCTGGAGAGCATGATGAGGGGAGGGGAGGACAGCTCAGGGGGCTGCATTGTAGCCTCCCAGGGAGCAGAACTGGAAGACCTCCTCTCACTTAGGGCCATGCAGAGGCTGGGGACGCAGGAGCTGTCTGGAAAAACGCCATAGCCAAGACTGCCTGCTAAACCCCTAGGAAGTCACAGTGGACAGAGAGTGAGAATTCAGCCAGTGTTGCTGGTTACTTCTGCAGGTGGTGTGGCACACAAGTTTCTGCCGTGGGAGTCCCCAGAGAGCCTGTGTGTGCTGTGAGAAAGAGCTAGCATGTCACAGCAGTGAGTACTGGTACCCAAAAAACAGCAACTGTCACAAAACTCTTCCCTCGTTTCTTTAATTACAGAGGCGTGCTCCCAGAGGAGCCAGCCACAAAGAATTGAGGGGTATGATCAACCCCCAAGTTTGTGCAATTTCCCAACCCCTAGGACCACACCTGAACTTGAGAAATTCTGTACTGAAATGAGGTGGAACTTTGAATTACAATGTGCTGGACTTGGGTTCCTAAAACTGGGGATGAGGAGATGGCTCAGTGGAAAAGGTGCTTCCTGCACAAGCATGAGAACCCAAGTTCAGGTCTCTAGCACCCACGTGGAAAGCCAAGCATGGTGATGTGCATCGGTAACTTCGGCATCAGGCTAAGGGCAGAGACAAAGGAGACCCAGGTGCTTGCTGGCCACCCAGTCTAGACAAAACAGTGAGCTCTGGGTTCAGTGAGAAACCTTATCTCAAAAACTATGGGGTGAGCCAATGAGAGGGCTCAGTGGGAAAGGCACCTGCTGCCAACCTAAGTTAGGTCTCCAGGTCCCACACGGTGGAAGGAGAGATCCCATCCCTGTAAAATTGTCCTTTGACCTCCACATACCTACCAGAGCTCACATACATATACCTGCACATGAACACACACACACACACACACACACACACACACACACACACACACACATGCATACAAAATAAAACGTAATTTTAAAAAATAAAGTAGAGAAGAAATTGAGGAATACTCCCAGCATCAGCCTCTGACCTCCACACTAGCCTACATGAATGAGCACACACTCCCATATAAGCACACATGCGCGCGCACGCGCGCGTGCGCACACACACACACAAACGCACACAATGAGAGTTTATTGTTGATGTCATATGTTTGTTTGTTTATTTGTTGAGACAGGCTCTCACTGTGTATGTAGCCCTGGCTTGGAACTTACTTTGCAGACCATGCTGGTCTGCACCTCAGAGATCTGCATTCCCCAGCTCCTGGATGCTGGGATTAGAGGCATACAACACCATGCCAAGAGAGATTGTTCTTACAAAAACAGAAACCCAAGGGACCGCTCTGCCTGAGCTGCCACCAAGGAAGAAGGAGAACTCAAAGGGATATGTTTACAAAGACAGTGATACAGAGAAAATAAAGCTTTGTCCAACTCATAGAACATTCCTGTCCTGACATATGTGTGTGGCATACATACATCGTGACATTCCATGTTCCTTCCATACCCCTTATCAGTTGCAAAAGTGTCACACACACACACACACACACACACACACACACACACACACACACACACACACACACACCAGGAGAGCTACTTACTCCCATGCTATGGCAGCCACCATCACCAGGTACATCAGGTAATGAACAGAGCCATCCCAGTAACAGACCATGTGCCCATAGGCCGTGTTCAGATATGGTTCACCCTAAGGAAAGCATTGAAAAGCAGCCATTTTAAGGAAGGCTCCAATCTTCAAATGCAGGACAACAGACCTCTATTGCAAATAAAACAACAGAACTAAGGGGTGTTTCTTCACTGAGATGAAACCACTTCCACACAGTTGGTAGGATTGCGGAAAATAGGACTTTAGCCTGGGGCAGTCAAAGCCAGGGTCTGCCATGGTGTCAAATAGGAGAATTCCTAACAAATTGGCATTTGATTTCTCAACAAAGGTTTGTACTACAGTACAAAGGCATCATCAGGTGGCTGTGTGGGCAATCCCAGCCAACTGGAGCAAGGCCAAACTTGTGTCTGTAAGCACTTGACCCTGGCCGGAAGGGTGGCCCAGGAAGGCCCTGTTCACTAGTGCCACCTGCTGGCCTTAACCAGTCATGCTAATCTTGTGGTGGGCTGGGCAGTCCACGGGGAGGTGCCCATGTCCAATTCCACACATAACTTCCCACCTGCCCCTTTATTCAGCCTTCCCAGCAGACCTGTGGGCTGGTCAGGACCGTCTATCTGCAGAGGAGAAAACGTTTCAAGAGCCTGAAGACTTGCCTGAGGTCACGTAGCTAATAAGGAGCAGCACTTACATTACCAACAAGAGCCACACTTCTGGGATATTTCAATTTCGTGAACACAAGATTGTATGATGAACGATGCACGTTTCCCCTTCCCGGGTAGTCATGTTCCGGGGTCCCATCAGACATGGACTCTTCAGTGATGCTTTCTTTCTCCCTTCCCTAGGACTGTGCCCTCCCAGACTGCTTCACATGTCTCCCTAATATGCGTGAGCAGCCAAACTGTATCAACCAGTCAAGGAGGTATTCTGTGAAACTCTGTGGCTCCCCTCAGACAAGGACATCAGCCACCACCATCCCCACCCCCCAAAAAAAGCCACACCCAAACTTGTAGCCCTCTGCCTGGCCACTGCCTTTCTTTCTCACCCCGTGGTGCTCTGAGTGCATAATTCAACTGATTTCATGGCTCCGGTCACTCCTGCCTACACACTCAGCTCTGAAAGCCAGCACCAGCCTCCTCCGGGAGCTTGACAGACACGTGTGGACCTTTCAAACCCACCTGAACTCCTTCAATTCGCCTGCTTCTCCCTCCAGCCAGGCCCTTCCTGCCTGGCCTCTGCACACCCAGCTCAGTCAGCTCCAAGCTCTTCTATGCAGTCTTTGGACAAATCTCACTAAGTATCTATGCTGTCACTTTAAGTGACCTTCCCTTTTCATCACAGCATGGGGCAGGCCTTCAGAGTCACCCAAGAGCCACTGCTACATTTCCAAATGTGTACCCCACCTCTCCCTGATTCCCATCTACCACCCTCCAGCTGCAAGGCAAGACTCATGCAGCCTCCCTCTTCCTGAAAGCCTGCAGGTCAAAGTCCCATCTCTTCCACTAGGCCTGCAGATCCTACCACTGTTACACCCCAGCTTCCTTCCTTGTACCTCCTACCCAAATTCTTGCCAACCTTACAAGGTTGATAGATAGCTTGCCCCCTGATCAGCATCCTCCCTCCTGAAGGCCCCTCCTCTGGTTCATTGGCCTCCTCCCCAGGCTCCCTCTGCCTCCTCTATCTGCCCACCATGGTCTATCATGCCCCACGAAAGCAACTCTCTTCTCCAACTTGAAGTATCAACTCTATTTGGGTGGTTCCTGAGTCTCTCTGATGGAGCCATTCCTCAGAAGACCTGCTGAGCCCTGCCAGCTAGGGCATTAGTAGATGTCCCTCAAGGACCCAAAACTCCACATGTCCCAGATGAACTCAGCATTACCCTGCAGACACTCCTGGGGAGACAGACACTACTAGGCCTCCTTTCCAGACATTTGTCCAAGCTGTCCCTTCGCCCCAGAAGGCCTTCCCTTCCTTGCACCATATAGCAGTATGTGTGGTCCTCTCCCACGGCCACTCTGAAATGCTATGGAAATGCCAGCAACTCAAAGAGGCCATCCTGGGCATTCATCCCCAGAGCCCATGCATCTGTGCTGAGAGTGTACCTCTACCATCATACCCAGGCCAAAGTCATCCTCCCTTCTCATTAGACAGTGACCTCCTGAAGGCTAGAAACAGCTGGATTCAAGGACTCTCTCTAGAACTTCACTTCTCAAGCTTCTGACTTAATAACACCAGCATTCCAACAAACCCCAAAACAAGAATCAGGACATCACTCCAGGCCTTCCTCTCCATCATCCGCAACTTGACCCGAAATCCCACTCAGAATCCCTGAAACTCATTCTCTCTCTGTTTGCCCTGCACTGCCTCTGGCCATCTTCTTGCCCTTGCTGGCTTTGCAGAAGCTGCCTTATGGATAGCACATCTCACTTCGTGCCATGGCCCCATACCCACAAGCTTGCCTTCTTCCCTGGCTCCAACACTCCCCTCACACATTCCTGGGGAGACAAACAAAGCTCCCCATTATTTGAAACACAGAAAGTCAATAGACAATACTGTTTCAACCTCTGCTCCACATTTTCTGTGTGACCTTGAGTAGGTCACTTGGCCTCTCTGGGACTGGATTCAGGCCACTGTAAATTAGAAAACAAGACTGGTTTCCTCGAGGGCTGTGATTTTGTGGTAGGGTATTAATTGCCAGACTCGGCAAGCTTAAGTAAATAACTTGATATTACATATATACAGGGTCCCGTACTGTAGTCCAGGCGAGCCTGGAACTCACCATATTGTGAGACTTCCCTCAAACTTGCAGCAATCCTTCTTTCTGCCTTTGCCTCCCAAATACTGAGTGAGATTATAGATAGACCAAACTTTGACACCTGAGATGTTTAAGACGGATTTGGGATCTCTGAGATTATCATCCAGTAAGAGAAACCCAAATACTAAATTCACCTGAAGTTCTTCACTTAAAAGGAAACCGTTCTGGAGTGAAGGAGGTATGGTGGAGAAAGAGTGCCCTCCTGGCCCTCTGTCTTCTGTGGCTAGCCTGTCATGTGTCTGCTTACATTGGATGAGGGGACTGGGACAGCACTCCAACAGTAGCCTGCCTCTGAGCCACCCGGTCCCAGTACAACCCCTGAGCAACCCCGTACCTCTCTCAGGTAGTGGGTCATAAACCCATCGATGATGCCATCCTGCTCCAAGCCGATGATGAGGTTCACCACGCTGGTAAATCCGAACACTGCATACACTGGAACAAAGGAGGCGGCAGCTGAAAGTGCATGCCATGGGAGACAACAAGGACGGGGTGCCCACCAGGTATCATGCAGTGTTGCTCATGCTTTTCCAGACTGCATGTCGTGCGCACCAGCTGGACATTTATCTGTCTTCATGGACCTCCCTGTACTGATCCAAGGCCCTCACTGAGGGAACTCATGTCACAGAAACAGAGAATCAGTGTCCCAGAAGATTCTTCCAGGCTACCTCCACCATCCTCACTCCCTTCAGGTGAAACCCACATCCCACCTGAGCATCAGGAGCTATGCCGGTAATAAAACAGCCGAAGAGATACTCAGGTGGTCTAGAAAAGGCGGGACATCTTAGTGTGGCATGCAGGCCAACTAAGAGTGTGTCCAACATACTAGCCAAGTCCTCCCTGGAGGTCCTCAAGACAGGTGGGTGACCGGCGTGCAAGTGGCAGTCAACAGCTTTAAGGAAAAAGGCAGTGACTTTTTTACTTGTTTGTTGTTTGGGGTTTTGTTTGTTTGGTTGGTTGGTTTTTTGTTTTTGTTTCTTTTTTTTGTTTGGTTTTGTTTTTTGAGACAGGGTTTCTCTGTGTAGCCCTGGCTGTCCTGGAACTCACTCCGTAGACCAGGCTGGCCTCGAACTTGGAAATCGGCCTGCTTCTGCCTTCCGAGTGCTGGGATTAAAGGCGTGTGCCACCACCACCCGGCAAAAGGCAGTGACTTTTAAAAATACACATGAGATGGGACAGCTAAGGATGCCCGGAGGAAAGCCGCCGCATCTCCAAATCTGGCCAGTTGTACAAAACCCCTAACTGGGCTTTAAATACTAGGAGTGGCCAACTAAGGGCCAGAGCTTCTAAACAACTGGCGATCCCACTCAGGGCATGCGAGTCCATCGAGAAAATTGCATTTTCAAGTTATAATAAATTGATATCCGAGACTGTGGAACAGGAAGGGGCAATAGCAAACCCAATTTGTGAATATAAAAAGCTATGGGAAAAAAAAACAAACGGAGAGTGGGGAAGCTGTCTCGGGGGAAGCCAAAGGGGGTGAGGGGTCCCCAGGCGTGCTTCACTGGGCTCCACTGAGGCCCACGTGTCTCCTGGAAAACAAGGCACTGGGTGTGTAATCCCCTCGCAGCTGGTGACGCCCATGGAGGGTCAGATACTGTCTTAGAGGTGACATCAGTCTCTGCCTCCTGATAAATGAGGACCCTGGCTCAGGGCTGCACCCCAAGGCTGAAGGGTCCTCAAAGCTGGAACAGAGCTGAAGACACAAGAGCGGTTGCTTGCCTCAAGGATGGGGATGTATCAGTAGGCTAAGCGTGGGCTCCCTGGGTGGGGAGGAGGAAGGAGGAGAGACAGCAGAGGGAGACTGTTCTTGGATCAGATCGAAGCAGGTAGAGTGCGACATGAATAAGGACCCAGCTCTGAAGTCAGAGAGGCACAGCTAGACATGAGAGACTCACAATTTCTCTGAGCTTCAGTGTTGTGTGTGTGCAAACAGAGAGAAACTGGTCATTTATAATTCCTTCCCTCTCCACCTTTGCCAAGGCTCATAGTATGGTGGTATTTTATTTGTACTGAAATGTGATTTTAATTGTTTGTTAATAAATAAAGTTGCCCGGGGGTCAGAGCTATTAGAGCCATAGCAAAAGCAGGGCGGTGGTGGCGCACGCCTTTAATCCCAGCACTTGGTAGACAGAGCGAGGTAGATCTCTGTGTGTTCAAGGATATAGCCAGCATTGGAGACACACGCCTTTAATCTCAATCCCAACCATAGAAGACCTGGAAGTCTCGACAGACAGGCAGTGACGAGGCAGTCATGTGTTTGGGTTTACAACCAATGAGAAGGCAGAACACAAAGACTATATAAAGACAAACACACAGGAAGTAGGCCCCTTTTCAGAGAGCTCTCTTGGCTGAAGAGGATCCCTGAAGCAGGAAGGGTGAGGCTCTTAGCTCTGACCTCTTGGCTTTCTTCTCTGAATCGGCTCTGTGTTTCTTATTTAATAAGACAGTTGGTTACATCTACATCATAGTGGGCAGAGAATGCTTCCCATGCCTTTGGTGAGGGTTTGAGGCTTGCTCTAACCTTAAGATGGGGCTGGAAGTGACAGGGGCCAGTTCTAACCAACGCAGTGGGGACATTGCTTTCCTTCCTCCAGCCCTCGGTGTATGCTGTGGGAACTATGAGGAGACACAAGCAGAGTCCTAAATCTGTTCACGGCCTGGAGCAGGCTGTCTCGGCCAACCCACAGGTCGGTGAGCAAGAGAAATAGATGCCCGTTGCTACAGCTACAGAGATGTGAGGCCCGTTTGACATCAACAGAAATGAAATGCATAAAATACCCAACACAATCCCTGGCCACAGGAAGTACTCCAAGACCAGCCACAGCTTTGCCTGAGGCAGCATGTATAATGAAAGGGGTCCGGAGCTGTTCCCCCTGATTCTGACCACATTTCTGGCATCTCCAGCTAGCCGAGCGGAGGGATATTTGTTGTGAGTATTAAAATAATACTTCTGAAGGGCTCAGAACCTTGTCAGGCACATGATGTACTCAACCAATGGCTTGTTTGTTTGTTTGTTTGTTTGTTTAATATACATGTTTATTTTTCAGGTCCGGATCGAAGTCCCTAACAAATGCTAATGTTTGACCAGCTCCCCAAGGCGTTATTTTCCTCTTTACACAAATGTGTAGACCAGAGTTCCCAACCTGTGGGTCACGACCCCTAATCTGCAGCAGAGGTCGCGTATCAGATATCCTGCATATCAGATATTTCCATTACAATTCTTTACAGTAGCAAAATTACAGTTAAGAAGTAGCAACCAAACTAATTTTATGGTTGGGGGCATCACCACAACATGAGGACCTGCATTAAAGGATGGCCGCATTAGCAAGGCTGAGAACCACTGGCGTAGAGTGAGACATGGTAAATTCAATCCCACATGCCAGCAGCAAGCTGAAGGCAGGAAGCCCAGCCTGGAGGCTGAGGGAAGAGCAGGCTGGGGGCTCCCAGGGTGCCTGGAGGAGGCCCGCCTGGCCCTGCCACTCACTCCCTGGAAGAACTCTATTTAGAAAGTGGACACCACGAAGGGGAGCTTAGCGGGAAGGGCCTGGCCCTGAAGAGCCCTACACTTCCAGTTCCTGTCAGCACTGGCCTCAGAGCAGCCCAGAAGGAACATGTACCCAATGCCCAGCTCCCTGCCAGGGTGGATACAAACCCTTTCTCTCTGAGGAGTACACCTACCAGCCTACCTACCGTAGAACAGAGGGTCCCGCGGGGGTTTTCTTTTGACAAGGACTCGAGCCAAAAGGGCCACCAGGAGCAGGATGAGGGCAGCAACGCCAACAATGGTCCAGGAACTGTGGGGAACGAAGCAGGGAGGTGGTCACTAATCACAGTCAACACAATGGTGCCTGGAATTTCCTGGCTACTGAAGGCACTTGCTCCCTGTGCCGCAGCAGGCTCCTGGAAGCCAGCCTCAGCTTTGGCACTGAAAAGTTACTGCAGCTTATCTACAGCACGTTGGCCTCTCTGGGGCACAGCCCCATAACGCTCATGGCCCGGAAACCCAGGTCGCTCATTCGTTTCCTTCCCACCTGCGTCGTGTGCATGTTCCTTCCCCACCCTCCCTCATCCCTAACATGGCTGCAGCCCAGTGGCCTCTACCCTCCTGTTTCTCCAACGCTTTACCCTGAAAGCTAACGGGTCTAACCACTAAGTCTGACACCTCCCGTGGGCCAGCCACAAACCCTCAGACTGAACTGCATTAAGATTGCGCTCTCCGGGGAGAGACCCATAGCTTGCAGTGTGCTTCCCCATGTGGCAGGCACTGTTGCTGGCCTTAGGAGACTCCAGATGAACCCAAGTGGCCTCTGTCTACAGGGGACTTACCTCCATGAGTTCTGAGCTCTGCTTCCCATAAGGTCACCCCAGCCCTATAGAGATACCCAGATTGCCAACACTGGCTGGGCTTCTCATCCTGCACAAATACCTGTGTGGCCCTATCTGTCAATTGCATACCATCAGCTCTCTACTAACACTCAGTGATGCTACAAGCACTGATCCACAGCTGGGGCACCTCCACACCATGGCCTAAACACTGGGATCTTCAGGTAGTCTTCGCCCCATCCCCCTGGGGAAAGAGGAAGACAAGGGCGGAGGCAGGAAAGGGAGCATGAATGGGTAGAAGGAGAGACGATGGACAGGTGAATGGTGAACGGGTAAGAGACATGGATAATGGATGCAGTGGTGGTCGGTGAGAGATTGGATCGTGCATGGATGAATGCTATAGCATGATGAGAAGGAAACCGGGTCTTGTGCTGGGAAAAAAAAATGGAAGGTTTCTGATGCCCCACACCTGTGGATTCTCCAGGCTCCTCCCAAAGGCCCAGAGCAGAGAAAGGGGAAGCTGCCATGGCTCACAAGCATCATGCTGCTCTAAGATACCCTGGGAGGGGAAGAGCAGGGAGGTGAGCCATATGACAGGGTGTCAACGATGAGCCCTGAGGCCGGAGCTAGTCAGCAGACGACCCCATCCTTGGACACCAGTGGCTGAGCTCACAGTCAGCATGCTCACGGGACTGGGCTCTGATGGAGCAAGACAGACAGCATGAATTAGTTCAGAGTGTCCTCTCATGCTCTCTACCTCTGAGGTAGGAAGACAGGCGAAGAGAAACTGGGGCAGTAGGTCATTTCTGCCTCCCAGCTCTGTTCCTGGGGACCCTCTGGGGAGAACAACACATGCCCAAGGTGGGCAGAAACAGGTCTGACTGCGACTCCAGGTGATGGGTAGAGGGTGCTATGAATAAGGCATGGGTTGTTAGCCTTGAGTGGTGGGAAAAGTTACTGGTGCTCTTTGCTGACTCCTCTGGGCTGCCATACAGCCCTTTCTAGGCTGCTCCCCCAGCAAACACCAGGCCAGCCCTCCCCCTTCCTTACCTAGCTCACACATACCCCAGAACACCTGCAAGGTTCTGTCCTCAGATCTCACCATAACTGAACATATGTGGGCGCATGTGAGAGAGCCCCCTAACTCCTTCCTGGCCCTTCAATCTAGCTGATCATCTGTTTCTCAGAGTCTCATAAAAGGCCTGGGGAAACAGAAGCTTGGGTTATGAAAGGTGAGTGTAACTGAAAGCTGGCTGCACACAGGGCTGGGCAGAGCAGTACCCAGGTGAGCTGCAGCCTGGGAAGGTGAGCTCTGGCCACAGGAAGGAACTCGGTGGGAAACGTGAGGCATGAGTCTGGGGGGCTCAAAGCAGAAATCCCTGATTTGGAGGAAGGACCCACAAACGAAGAAGGGGCGGTTTCACTTACTTGGGGCCACCAAGTTAAGTGTGTGGTCAGTAACCAGCAGTGGGGAGAAAGGAAGACAGGACAAGCCACAGAGACAAGAAGGTGGACCGGTGTCAAAAATCAAAGAGGGTTGACGCTCTGGGGGTGGGGGTGGGGTGGGAGCTGAGGCTCAGATGCCAGCAGGGGGCTGAGACAGGAGGGAGGCACGGAAGGAAGTCGGTGCCAAAGAGAACTCAGAGGAGGGCACAGACACTAGACTCACCAGGAAGGGGCCAGGAGGAAGAAGCGAGCGAACAAGTATGAGGGAGGTGTTATGGATTGCCGGGTTTCACTCCGGGGCCGCAGCACTGATCAGTTAACACACAGTCATCAAATCCTCACCACCACCAGCAGCAGCAGCAGCCCTTCCTAGACAGCTCTTCCAGCAAACACCTGCCTATCACAACCACTTCCTTCCCCTCCCGTGCTCACCCCCTCCCTATGCTCACAAAGTGCTGCCCCTAGATCTTGCCCTCGCTGAAGCGTCCCTATCTCCAAAACACCTTCCCGAGCCACTGCCCCTGCCCCCAGCCACCGTGTTTTGTTGTCTTCATAGCACGCAATTCTCTGCTTATGTATCTGTTGATGTCTATTTTAATTCATGGCTCCTCAGCAATTCCTGGCCTGTTCTCAGCTAGTCTCCAACTTTTGCAAGGGTTCAGAGCACAGAGGGGGTGTTCAATAAATGTTCACTGCGCTGTTCATGGTACTATACTACTTTAGGAGCCAAGTTCCCTGTGCACTCTATCGACAGGCACAAAACACCTGACTGCCCAGAGCCACCGTTTCAGGAGATGCCCCAAAGATGGGGTTGGTCCAAGGGCAGAGGCAACCTGTGCCCAAGAGAGCTTCTCAGTGCTCAGGTTGTCTGGATGGGGTGACCAGAGCAGTGAGAGAAAATCCATGACTGTGTGCATACTCGGCTAGCAGTCTGGAGATCTGGAGGGGGTTGCAGGGTATAGACTGATGCAATTTCCTTAGCACCAACTGCTGTGGAAAACATAGCAGGTTACTTCCTCCTCCAGCAGGCTGAAACCAACTTCAGCAGGGCCGCCGTTGGCGCCTTTCCACTAACCAGCCGGGCCTTCGCTGCCCATGGGGTCTGGTCAGTCACTGACCCCTTTAGCGAAGTGGAGGGCGAGACTGGGACCCAGAGTCCTGATGGACACCTTCGGCTCCACTCGCTTCCTCGGTACTGCGCCGCTGTGCCCTTGCTCCAGGCCAGCATCCTATTCCTTTAGCAGCGCCCCTCCACAAAGTTCTCACAAGATCCTTAGGGTGTAAATACTGTCCATTTGTCAGACCCGAACACTAAAGCCAGGCCACCCCGTCAGCAGCAAAGCCAGGCCCAGAGAACCAGGGCTATTTCTGCTAGTTTCTCACAACAGTTTCTAAAATTAAAAAAAAAAAAAAAAAAAAAAAAATGTGGTAAGTATGTGAAAGTCCATACATGGGAAACGATCCTATCAAATAAGGCAGGCTCATGTCTCCCGTGTTGCTCTGGTGTCTGAGAGCCTCGGAAGCAGGAGCATTGCGGTATTGACCTCCATAATCCCAGCTACCCAGTCAATACCAGCAAAGAGCAGGCGCCCAGCCCTCAGACCTTGAACTGCCCTAGCCCAGTCGAGGACCTGGGGCCGGGTGACCTGGCTGGCTCCCTCATGCCCCGGGAGTGGAGTTCCCTGGACGCGACCCCAGTCCCGCGGAAAAGTTGCAGGCGCTTGCCGACCCCGCGCGTGCTCACTCACTCGTGCTGGGCCGCCAGGTGGTTGAAGATGTAGGTGACCGGGATGGCTGAGAGCGACAGCACGAACACCCCGGTGGCCGCAGAGGCACTCATCGCCGCCGCCGCGTCGCTCGCCCTTCACAGCATCGCACCCGGGTGCCCCCACCCCAGCTTCCGCCGGCGCCGCGCCCCTCGCCGCTGCCCTTCCAGGCGCCCCCCTGCCGCGTCCCCTCCGCGCGTCCCCGTCGCCCGCAGCTGCCCCGCGCGCGCACTGGCGCCACCCGGGTGCGCTAGGGCCGCGGTACGATCCAGAGAGGTGTCCCCGCCCTGCTCCTACTAACGAATGCGGGGGTTCAGAGGCCACCGCGGCGAGACAAGCGCCCCAGGACGCTTGCTCTCAGGGAAAAGGAGTGGCCGGGCGGACGCCGTGGGTCACAGCAGGGAGCTGGGCATCCTCGGGCTGGAGCGGCGCTGGGCTGAGCCAAGGGCCAGCGGAGGGTGGAGCCAGACCCGAGGGTGTCAGAGCGTGCAGGCCCCGCGAGATCGGCTCAGAGACCCACAGGGACAGATGCTCCAGGAACCTGGAACCTCCCCGTCCCTCCCCCCCACATCCCCAAGCAGTCATCAATGGCCGCAACCAAGGTTCTTGTGACAAGTGGAAATATTTGGTTTCCACCCTGGCTACTCGGCTCACCAGCCCTTGACCTTGGTCAAGTTACTGAAGCATTCTGTATCTTTTCTCTCTGTGTGAAATGGGGATAGCCTGCTCCATCGTACGATTGTGGAAAATAACAGTTAACAAGTATGAAATGCTTGCCCTGCACTGCTCAGCACACCGCTCCCTGTCCTTTTTGTAGCAGAACTGACCCTCAGAAGAATGCCCTGGTGTAGGACACTGGGATAGCATTCATTCCTTGCCTGTAAGTGTTCTTGGAGGCCAGGTTACCACCAGCTAGCCTGGCAGGTCCCCGGGGTTACAAAGACTAGAAGGCAACGGCTCTCCTCAGAATATTGCCAGACAGATGGCTGGTTGTAGAGCATGATGGTGACAGCTGTTCTGCTTGAGCTGGCTTTCTGGTGGGGGTGCTCAGGAAGCCCCCTGGGGCTGAGCCTGGTTGATATGGCCTTGGGAAAGGAACGAGAAGTGGGCTCCTGGGCAACAACGGGACCCGCAGAGTGCATGTCTTCCTGTCTGCACCGCAGTCTTATTTGGCTCATTTTTAAACGTGAGCAAAATGAACCATTGATTGGCAAGAGCCTGCCCTGGGCCATTCAGTTGTTCCAAAGCCAGCGCTCCTAATTCCCATTCTAGCTTTTCTTGAAAACTGAGGGCAACATAGAGGTAAAGCAATGGGCACATAGAGGTAAAGCAAAACCTCTACCCAAACTGTGGCTTCTCCAAAGCTTCTCTCAGAAGTCTCGGGGGAAACTGGACAGCACCCGCTTCCATGATTGTTCCTTATCTTTACCTCCTCCTTCATTCCCCAAAGTGCCTCTCTCCTCCTGGTCAGTCCCTTAGGACAGCTCCCCAGGCCAGCCCAGTCCTCCACCACCTCCCATACCTGGCTGCTTTAGCCTTCTCTAGATAGCCTGAGGCCCTCTGACTGCCCTATCTTTCCTGTCCACCTAGACACTTGCTGGACCTCATCTTCTTACTTACTTCTTTCTCATCCATGCTTGGTTTGTTTTAAATTCAAAATTATATTTATGAAAATTGTTTAGTCCAGGCCTGGAATGTAGTTGGTGGAGTGCTTGCTTGCCTGGTGTTCACAAACCCCAAGGCTCTACCCTCCAGCACTTCATAAAACTGGATTTGATGGGGGCACATCTGAAATCCCAGCACTAGGAGATGGAGGTAGAGGGATTCAAGAGTTCAAGGTTATCCTCAGCTACCTACCTAGCAAGTTCAAGGCCAGCCTGGGATACATGAGATCCTGTCTCAAGAGTAACAAAGAAGGCTCAGGAACATGCCACAGAGCATGCCATGCCATGAACTGCACATCATTTGCTCTGAGTGGAAATGATGAAACATTGTGGGACAGAGAGGAGAAGATGCGAAGTGATCAGGGCTCCTCTCACAGAACCTCACATGCAGGAAGCCACTTGTAAGGGTGAGGAAGGGCTGAGCGGATGAGAGGGGCATCTTAAAAGCCTATGGTGTGGACAGCTGCTTACCAGAGAAGACCAATCAGGAAGCTCCTACAATTTGTCCTGGCAAGAGACGATAGGACCAGAACCAAGCCAATGGTAATGAAAGGGAGGAGGAAACAAACGTGAAAGATGCCAGGAAGAATTGGACAAAGTGGGAGGAGACTGTATAAGAGCTTGTTCTGGGGTTTTCAGTACGAATGGTGTTCCAACCATCCCAAGGGCAACTGGGAGTCGTAGTCTGCCAGCAAAAGAGGCAAAGGCTGTAGATACAAGTTTGGATCCCATCAGTACAGAGGCAGGCCATAAGACCAAAACCACGGATTCAACATAGGGGAAGAGTCAGAAGGGCAAACAGGAGCTACCTGAGATTGGTTGGGGGGCATTGCCACCAGCAGGCAGTTTAGTGATGCCTACCCTGACGGCATAATCAACCAACATCCCTGGGCCGAGAGCTGACAACGCTTTAAAGTTTACGACAGGCAGATTGGTCTTGCGTTTTCAGTGTTCTGTTTTGTTTTGTTTAATCTTGAAGCTGAAATATAAATAGCAAGTGGGAAGCGCTCATAGGGACATGCCCTGGGCTTGTGAGTAGTCACAGCCCTGAAAATATAATCCTATCTGCAACAGGTACCCTGTGGATTAAAAAGCAATCCCCATCATCGTTTTTGTTTTGTTTTGTTTTGTATTTTTGTTTTTTGTTTTTTGTTTTTTGTTTTTTTTTGGTTTTTCGAGACAGGGTTTCTCTGTGTAGCTTTGCGCCTCTCCTGGAACTCACTCTATAGACCAGGCTGGCCTCGAACTCACAGAGATCCGCCTGGCTCTGCCTCCCGAGTGCTGGGATTAAAGGCGTGCGCCACCACCGCCTGGCCTGTTTTTGTTTTTTTGGGTTGGTTTTTTTTTTTTTTTTTTTTTTTGGTTTTTTTGAGACAGGGTTTCTCTGTGTAGCTTTGGTACCTATCCTAGAACTCACCCCGTATACCAGGCTGGCCTTGAACTCACTGAGATCCACCTGCTTCTGCCTCCTGAGTGCTGGGATTAAAGGCATGCACCACCACTGCCTGGCCATTGTCTCTTGGTATACTCACAGCAGGTCCCTAAAGAATGTAGAGCCATTCAAGGATAGAGATGTAGAAACCTCAAAGAAGTTAGCTGACTTTGCTCAGAGCCATAGGACAAAGAAGAAAAATGATGAACTCACATCTCCTTTCAGTTGCTGTTCTCAGGATCCCACGGCCAGCCAGCAGCAGAGCACTGGGAATGGTACCTTAGGAAAATGTGAGTGCGTGCACCCCAGGTTTGCCTAGGTTTGTTCTGGAGGTCAGAGTCTCCCTCAGCACAGCTTGGTAATTTAAGTTTGAGAGAGGGACAAATGCAGATTTTTAAAAAAGGCATTCAGAGGGCCTCAAGAGATGGCTCAGGAGTTAAGAACACTGGCTGATCTTCCAGAGGACCCAGGTTCAATATCAAGCACCCATGCTGCAGCTCACAACCATCTGTAACTCCAGTTCCAGGGGGTCTAACTCCCTCTTCTGGCCCCCATAGGCGCCAGGCACCCACACGGTGTACTGTCATACATGAAGGCAAAGTACCCAGCCACACAAATTTTTTAAAGTTTTAAGGCATTTAGGTAATGCAGGGTTTTTGTTTGTTTGTTTGTTTTATAGGTAGTCTTTTATTTGCTTTTTAAGAAGTATCAATCCTATAAATTGTGAATGCTAAGTCTATAGCTGTAGCCAAGCACCAGATTGATTCCAAGTGTCCTGGGGATAAAACAGAAATAGAAATACCATTTTTGTAGTATCAACTCAACAACTGGCTAGTGAGAATTAAACTGGAGGTTCCCCTCAGCACATCTGTGTCCAGCAGTGAGGAAAAATGAAAGCAAGACCCTGAGGAGCTTGGTCACATAGGAAACAAGAAATCCCATCTGTCAATTATGGATGAGGTCCCTTAGATAGACAGCCTTCCAGAAACTGCAACAGCAATCAGCCAACCTTTCACTTTTTAGTCCCCTGGCCCCAGGGCCTTCCCTCGCTGCCTCTTTTCTGGTGTTTCATTTTTAGTTGAGTTTGTGTGACTGGGTTTGTAGCTCAGGGATAGAGCGCGTGTCTGTTGTACACCAGGCCCTGGGTTTGAGTTCCAGTATTGCAAAGGGGGTCAGGCAGGGAAAGAGCTGAGTATGTGTTCTTACAAAAGCTTATATGTTCTCGATGAGAGTGCATGAGGCATTCAGGATGCTCTGTGGGATTCACTGTGGTGACACAGAAGCAACCAAAGAAAGGACCCTATGACTCACGGGGTAGATAATGAGGACGCCGTCTGATGGCAGAAGCCAGGAGAGAATAACCCACCACTTCCCTCCTGAAACCTCAAGACTGGAAGAAGCTCTCAGTGCGTGTGACTGCTTAACTCCATAGTTGCCGCGAGTGGGCTGAAATCATTGATAAGAATCTTGCGGGTGGGGTGAAGTTGCTCTGTGCCCAGCCCCGGACAGTGCCAAGCATACGATGTGCTCCACACTGACTGCAGAGGAGAAGTGGGGGCACCAGAAATAGAAGCGCTGTAGAAAAGAGCAGTAAGCAAATGAAACGAGAGCGTGTGTAAAAGGTCTGCAAAGGTACCGAGCTGTTGCCAGTGGAGGTCTGCAGTTTTGCCCCGGGTTTCCTAGCAACCAGAGCAAAAAAAGAAACATACGCAGCTATAACATCCACGGTGCCGAAAGATAAAAAACAGAGCAGTTGCTCAGAAAAACTCCTCCCTCGATCTTCTTAAGGGAGCATTCCTATGGTAAATACAGGCTTGTGTTCTGGACATCCTCCTGCAGGTGACTGGCATGTTGACAAGTGTCACCCAGTATACTTGGGTGGCCAAAGCAATTTCATGGCGATAAGAACGCTCTGAATATTTAGACTTGGTTCAGAGGGAGATTTTATAACATCTGGGGACAGTGATGCACAAAGATACTTTTCCAGCACCTATACCATCACCTCTAGTCTAAGTACGAGGCAGATATCACTGCCTCATGGTGGCACTCTTTCCTGTTTGAGGGCACACTGGTAAGTTTCTCTTGGTAAAGTGTTTACAAAAAAAAGAAAGAAAGAAAAAGAAAGCATTTGACTGGGGCTGGCTTACAGTTTTCAGAGGTTTAGTCCATTAACATCTTGATGGGAAGCATGGCGGCATGTAGGCAGACATGGTGCTGAAGAAGTAGTTGAGAGTTGGGCATTTGGACCCACAGGCAGCAGAAATAGAGACACTGAACCTGGTTTGGGCTTTTGAAACCTCAATCCCCCTCCCTCCCCCTCCCCAGTGACGCTCTTCCTCCAATAAGACCACATCTATTCCAACAAGGCCACACCTCCTAATTCCTCTCAAGTAGTGCCACTCCCTGATGACCAAGCACTCAAATAGCCCATGGGGGCCATTCTTGCTCAAATAACCATACCAGCCAATCTAGCCCTAATCAGCAAGGTCCAGGCCAGCAAGAGATTCTATCTCAAAATAACCAGGGAGGCTGGCACCTGAGGAATGATACCCAAGGTGACCTCTGGCCTCCACGTGAACACACATCTGTGTATGCACACAAATATGAACACACACTCCCGAAGAAAAGGCCAAGCTTGATGACACAGTCCTCTAATCCCAGGACTTAGAAAATACAAGGATAAGAATTCACAGTCAGCCTCAGTTAGGTACTGAGTTAAGGCCAACCTAGGATATGAGACCCTGTCTCCAAACACTGAAAGGGAGAGGGAGGGGGAGGAGGGAGAGAAGGAGGAGGGGAGAAAGGGAGGAAATCTTAATACAAAAGCGGTGATAGGGAGAGGGAGGTGACAGCAGCCAGCAAGCAAGAAAAAAAAAATTGTAAACTTTTTCAGTAAGTATGGAAAATAGATAATTTGACATTCTGAATGAAAAACAGTGAGTTGGGATAAAGTCCTATATCAAAACCCTAAGTTTCTGTAGTGTCAGACTGCTCCTGAAGTATGGCCAAATGACTTCACTAAGTTTTGGGTTAGAACTAACTGGAGCAGGGCTTAGAAACAATATGCTACTTAAAAAGAAAAAAAGGTGCCGGGCGGTGGTGGCGCACGCCTTTAATCCCAGCACTCGGGAGGCAGAGCCAGGCGGATCTCTGTGAGTTCGAGGCCAGCCTGGTCTCCAAAGCGAGTTCCAGGAAAGGCGCAAAGCTACATAGAGAAACCCTGTCTCGAAAAACCAAAAAAAAAAAAAAAAAAAAAAAAAGAAAAAAAGGTATGATTGATAGGCTACAAAGTCTGAAGGCTAGGCAGAAGGTTATGACAACTGTTCATGGGGGGTGGGGAGCAGTGAGTCATGCCTCCCCTGCCACGTGACACCAGGCTTGGCAGTGCGAGCTACACCTCTCCATGAGACAGTAGCACAGGTAAGCTGAGGTACATTAGGAGTCTTTGCCCCTGGAATTCAGTCTCTTGGAATCTCTTGTAGCTACCCTATGGTGAGGAAAGTCCCAGTAGTCATGTGAAGAAGCCAACACAGAGGACCAGGGCCGTGGCTGACAGCTATAGATGATCCTAGCAAATAGGCAGCATTTTTGGACCTTCCAGCCAGCCCAACACTGACATGAATCATTACAAATTACAAAGTGTCCTAGACCACTGAATTTTGGAGTGATTTGTTACTCCACGGTGACACAGGAAGCAACAATGAGAGACCAGAAGGAACCTAAACCTGAGATACCAAGTACTTCCTGTGGGAGATGAGTAAGTCCAAGGTCAGAGTCAACACATGCAGAGTGGGAGGTGGCTCTGGATGGCCCTTCAGGAGCTGGGCTGGGTATACCTGTCCTCTTCCCTGCAAGACCACGTAACGGCCTGATGTAGTAGCTTTTCTGTTTGCTAACCAGGATCTGTACTTCCTGAAGGAAATACGTGATTCACCAAGGGACTGTTGGAGGGTGTAGGCCCCCAAATGAAGCAGACCCCAGCTTGAAGTGCTAGAGCACCCTACCGCTAGAACAAAGCCCATTTGGTATTCTATGGGCACCCCCAAAGTCTGCTGCTTCTTTCTCTTGCAAACACTAGAAAACGGTCTCTACATTTCTATCGATCCTGCCTGCTTACACAGAACCCTCCCACAGTCTGTCTGCTAAGGAAGGCCTGATGAGCAACCTACACATCCACAAAGACTCACAAATATATGCATATTGACCACCATAGTCCTTTATCCATAAATACAAGTCAAAGCCAAAGATGTCGAAATATATCAGGAAAATCAGGAGCACAGAGGAAAGATGGTCCAAAAAGAAAGCTGACCTTGGAGGAAACAGGCAACTTAGGAACAAAGAATGCTCTCTTTAACAACTAGTTACTGTTTAGAAGAGTCTGAGGTGTCATAGGAGTAAGGAGAGGTGTTGTGGAGTATTATTTTAACTGGGCAAAGATGCGTTACATTTGTTTATGCTGCATTTGTTTAACGATGTAAGGATGTGTGTTTAATTATGCAAAGATGTGTTGCATTTGTTTCACCTTGCCTGCCTAAGGCACCTGACTGGTCTAATAAAACTCTGAACAGCCAATAGTTAGGCAGGAGAGGGAGAGGCGGTCCTGCTGGGCAGAGAGAACAAATAGGAGGAAGATGAGAGAAGGGGAGAAGAGAACGAGGCGAAGGAGGGACAGGAAGCCAGGCAGCCACCAGACAGACAGGAGAAGCCGTGAAAGTAAGATATACAGAAGGAGGGCTGGAGAGATGACTCAGGGGTTAAGAGCACTGGCTGCTCTTCCAGAGGACCGGGTTCAGTTCTCAGCACCCACATGGCAGCTCACAACTGTCTGTAACTCCAGTTCCAGGGGATCTGACACTCAGGACAAAACACAAATGTACATAAACAAAAGAAAAATTAATTAATTAAAAAAATGAACAACAAAAATTTTTTAAAAAAAGATATACAGAAGGAAAGAAAAGTAAAAAGTCCTGAGGCAAAAGGTAGATAAAGAGAACCTGGTTAATTTAAGTTAAAAGAGCTAGCCAGAAACGATCTAAGATAAGGCTGAGCATTCAAAACTAACAAGTCTCCATGTCATGATTTGGGAGCTGGTTGGTGCTCCAAAAAGAAACAGCCTGGTACAGGGAGATGCTGTACGAAAGAACCAAAGCACACAGACAAAGCAGTTGCTCCAGGAATCTCAGAATACAGAGCCGTGGTTCTCAACCTTCCTGACGCTGGGACCCTTTAATACAGTCCCTCATGTTGTAGTGATCCTCAACCATAAAATTATTTTCGTTGCTACTTCATAACCATAATTTTGCTACTGTTATGAATTGTAATGTAAATCGCTGTGTTTTCCGATGGTCTTAGGTGACCCCTGTGAAAGGGTCATTTGACCCCATGGGGGTCGTGACCCACCCATTGAGAACTGCTGAGTAAGAGACACGAAGGACTATAAGTACCAAAGAGGGGAGAGAAGTAGAGGTCCAGCAACTGTGCGATCAGGAAAAGATGGAGGAAACGTCTCGAGTCACGGGACAGTGTCCTTGTTTCTCTGTTTTCTGCTTGGTGGTTGGCTGCTTGGTTTGGTGGTTGGCTGCTTGGTTTGGTGGTTGGCTGCTTGGTTTGGTGGTTGGTTGGTTGGTTTAGAGGTGGCTGGTTAGTTTGGTAGTTGGCTGCTTGGTTTGATGGTTGGTTGGTTGGTTTGGAGGTTGGCTGGTTGGTTTGATGGTTGATTGGTTGGTTTGGAGGTTGGCTGGTTGGTTTGATGGTTGATTGGTTGGTTTGGAGGTTGGCTGCTTGGTTTGGTGGTTGATTGGTTGGTTTGGAGGTTGGCTGCTTGGTTTGGTGTTTGGCTGGTCGGTTTGGTGGTTGGTGTTTTGAGACAGGATCTCACTTTGTAGATCCTGTAGACAGGATCTCCTTGAACTCTCAGAGACCCTCCTACATCACCATCCCAGTCTGAGATTATAGATGGACACCTCCATGCCCAAAAAAACATTTACTTAAGGTCATGAGTCTTTAAGACTGAAAATCTCCTCCCAGCATGCCCCTCACCCTGGGCCACTTGCTTCATTTCCCCATAGCACTATTCATCACTAGCATACTGTCTACTTTTCTCACACATTATACATGTTAGCTAGGATCTAGCTTCCCTGCTATCCTGCCAGCTCCAGGAAGGTGGCAACTATTGTCTTATTTGTTAACTAACAGTTCTGGAACCCAACAGTGTCTGGCACCCAAAAGGCACCCGTTAAGCTTTATTGAATTAAATTAAAATCAGGACACAAAGACCAATATTTTATAACTCCACTTCTAAGAAGGAAATCACGGGCCGGGCGGTGGTGGCGCACGTCTTTAATCCCAGCACTAGGGAGGCAGAGTCTGGTGGATCTCTGTGAGTTTGAGGACAGCCTGGTCTATAGAGTAAGATCCAGGACAGGCACCAAAACAACACAGCGAAACCCTGTCTGGAACAACAAAAAACCAAACAACCAAAAAAAAAAAAAAAAAAAAAGAAGGAAATCACAAAATAGTTGGTATTTCCTTCAAGGGAACAAAAAGCAGAACTGTCACCAACATGAACAGCATTAGGTCCTAGAAAACAAAGTTAGCAAGGAAGACATTGGACCTAGAATAACAAATTCTGCCAAAATTCCAATTATTAATAAAATGCTAAAGAGTAGACCAATTTTCAGACATGCTATGACTCAGGATATTTACTATCCATACCCCCTAGATGAGAAAATTAATCAAAAATACTTTTCAGTAAAAATAAAATGAGTTCCGGCCGGGCAGAGGCAGGCAGATCTCTGTGAGTTCAAGGCCAGCCTGGTCTACAGAGTGAGTTCCAGGACAGGCCCCAAGGCTACAGAGAGAAACCTTGTCTTGAAAATAAAAACAAGCAAAAATAAATAAATAAATACATAAAATGAGTTCCAAGGAAGAAGACAGCATAGGAAACAGGGAACCGAAAACCCAAAGGACTAAAGACGCTAGCCAGGAATTCAGAGGATCCTCAAAGAGTCTCCTTAGACCAACACCACGTAAATGATGTAACTCTTCACGTTTATAAATGCCTTCCGGGTCCACTCACACTAACTTCAGAGCCCATTCCTCTCCAAGGACTCAGTGGCCTTTCCCCCTCACCGTCAGCCTCTCCTGCACTGCCGGCCTGCAGAATTTCCTCAAGTTGATTAAAGTGACGGCGGAGAATGGCTTACTTAGAAGAATTCAACCATAAAATTAATTAACAAAGAGCAAAGAAACAAAGATATAGACGTGGCAAACGTTTCCAAATAGAAGGATCAGTGGCAGAGGTGGGCTGTGGACCGACCCAGTGCACACACTATCACTGACCAGCCCATTAGCAAACAGTTGGGAGAGTTAATGACTTTTGATACTTTTTATAAACTGTAGTGGCTTGGATGTGAGTCATGTCACATCCCACCTCCTTCCAGAGGCTCATGCATTCAAAGCTTGGTCCCCATCTGGAGGTGCTATAGGGGGCGGTGACTGGCCCATGAGGGCACTAGCCTTAACCACTGATGACTTCTCACTGGAAGGGCAGTTGGGGTGGGGGCTGCTGGAGAAAATAGTCCCCTCAGTGCATCTTAAGGGCATATTTCATCCGACCTCTTCCAGTTTCTCTCACTATTTCCAGTTTGCCACAAGGAGAATGATGTTCCTCCATATGCTTCAGATGTTCTGCCTCAGACCCAGGAGCCACTGAGCTGAGTGGTCAAGGACAGAAATCTGTGAAACTTTAAGGTGAAGTAAACATTTTCTCCCTGTAAGTTTATCTTCATGAGCATCGTGTCACCATGAAAGCTGTTTCACACACTCTGCTGTGGGACCCTGAATAACAGATAAGCAGACAATATGAAGTCTGGGTGTTGGGAGTGTTGACTGTCGCCCACATTCACTCTTCCTTCAGTAGTTCGCTGCTTCCTTGATCCTAGTGTTGGCAAGACTGGCCTAGAGTCAGGAAGTAGAAAGGGGAAGTGGGAAGAAAATACAACACAGAGATTAACTAATTACACCTCTCAGTGCTAGAGAGCAAAGTGAGCTTCTGCCTAGGTTACCCGATTTAATGCCAATACATCTAAAGGACATTTCAGCATTGACTGGACACTTCCTGTACTAGGCATTGTGGCTAAGTTACCAACTCATTCACAGTCTACAAGGGAGTTAGACATGTCACTCATCACAAACACATGAAAAACACAATGAGAGTGTAAGACCACAGCACATGGGATTGTGAGGGAGACAATACCTTCCTTACCCGTTGCTAGATTCGTGGCTGAGGCACCTAAAACAAAAGATAAATAATCAAGAGAAAAATCATGTAAGTGGATGTATAACTTTTCTGACACCAGAGCCTTCAGAAATGAAGGCTTGGAGAAACACAGAAGCCTGTGTATTTTATGCCATTTGATGAAAACTGTATAGTCGTGGGAAAATAAAATTGAACAAAGGCAGCAATCACATCACCAGACCTGTTTATTCAGGTTCTTCTTGGCATCTCTGTGTTTTCAGAGATGAGGAGATCCCTTTCTTCAAGGTCTAGAAAGGGCACCTCTAGAATGAAAGTTTTCTGACTTGCCTCAGGGGAACAGAATGAGGGGGAAATGATGGTTTTCCTGTTTCTGTTATTTTCTCACATGTCAAGATGCTGCACTCAGAGGTGTCTTAGTCACTGTTCTACTGCCGTGAAGAGACACCATGACCAAGGCAACTCTTATAAAAGAAAGCATTTAGCTGGGCAGTGGTGACACACACCTTTAATCCCAGCACTTGGAAGACAGAGGCGGGTGGATCTCCTAGTTCGAGGCCAGCCTGGTCTACAGAGCAAGTTCCAGGACAGCCAGGGCTACACAGAGAAACCCTGTCTCAAAAAACCAAGCCAAACCAAACAAATAAAAAACTAGCATTTGCCGGGCGGTGGTGGCACACGCCTTTAATCCCAGTACTCGGGAGGCAGAGCCAGGTGGATCTCTGTGAGTTCGAGGCCAGCCTGGGCTACCAAGTGAGTTTCAGGAAAGGCGCAAAGCTACACAGAGAAACCCTGTCTCGAAAAACCAAAAAAAAAAACTAGCATTTGATTGGGGCTTGCTTACAGTTTCAGAGGTTTAGTTCATTATCATGGTGGAGAACATGGCAGCACACGGGCAGACATGGTGCTGGAGAAATAGTTGAGAGTTGGCAACAGAAAGAGAAAGAGGCACCGGGCCAGGCTTGGGATTTTAAACACCTCAAAGCCCACCCCTAGTGACACTTCCTCCAATAAGGCCACTCCTTCTAATCCCTCTCAAGTAGTGCCACTCCCCAGTGACTAAACATTCAAATAGATGAGCCTATGGGGACCATTCTTCTTGAAAGCACCTCAAGAGATGACATGTCCTGAACCTCAGGGTGCAGGCAGGTTAGCAAATGTGACCCCAGAAGGAGCAGAGTGGAGGAGGTTTCTCAAAGAGCAGGTGGAATGGCCCCATGGAGGAAACGCTTAGGGCCAGGGAGCTGGTGGAAAGTTGCTGAAAGAGACACACGTTTGCTGGGCTATTTCAGTAGCTGGGGCTGGTAGGTGTGCAGAGAACAGGTGAGCGGGAGGAGGTGGGCAGCAAAGAGCAACAGAACACTCATCTCAGCAGGAAACAAAGGGGCCTGTGCCTGGCAGCTACAGCAAGAGCAGAAAGGACATGTTAATTAGGAACTGGAGCCCAGAGTCTGCTGATTAATTGCCCGAGAGTAATGAGAGGGCTTAGGGACGGCAGGTGGTTAGGGGAGGGAGGAGGAAGGGAGCCAAAGAAACCAAGGTTCTCTGAAATGTCCTGAGTCCTATTATGTTTTGTGGTTTTTCTCTAGAACCTGTTGATGGCTCCCTCCTTCCTTATGCTTATTGCTGCCCAAATAAAATAATTTGAGTTTTATGAACTAGGGAAGAAAGGAAAAACTATCAGGAAATAGCTGAAGGATAAAGATCTATTGAATGCTCTCTCTGCTCAATCTCTCCACCAAGGTTCTCACTATGTAGCCCAGGCTAGCCTGGATGTCACTATTCTCCTATCTCTGTCTCCTCACTGCTGGATCACAGGGGTCTGTGAATTTGCCATTGTGCTAGACCCAGTGCTTGATCCTCAAACAGCTCCCCAAGGCTTTGCTTCCCTTGGGGACCCAGGAAGCTCTAAGTATCAGCAGACATACCCCACCTAGCTTAAGGAAGATGATCCTTGAAAAGCTCATATGAAAAGGCCTTGAGAAATAAGGCTCAAGGATGTCATTAAGGACACAGCCTTTTTATGCCCTCTTAATCCCATCCTCAGCATGTTGGATTTTCACCTTTAAGCTTGCTAATACAGGCCTGTTTCCTCTGGGGTTTTTAATTTTAACTAGACCACAAAAACCTCCTCATTGGCTGGAGCTCATGGTTTGATCAGTTCAGAAAGAATCACTGGCGAGGACACAACATCACTCTTGGTAGCTTCCTGAAACCAGAGTCAGGCTCTCTCAGGCATGTGTTGCCATTGGATGAAACCAGGTTCTATCGTCTAAAGAAAGAAGAAATAGCTTTACGGACAGTGGTTGTATGTCTTGTAGAACATCACAGGAGAAGGGGGAGCACGTTGAAAGAAAAAGAAACAAAGAAAAAGAGAAAGCCATTAGGCGGTGGTGGCGCACGCCTTTAATCCCAGCACTCGGGAGGCAGAGGCAGGTGGATCTCTGAGTTCGAGGCCAGCCTGGTCTACAGAGCAAGTTCCAGGATAGCCAGGGCTACATAGAGAAACCCTGTATTGAAAAAAAAAAAAAAAAGAAAGGAAAGAAAGAAAGAAAGAAAGAAAAAAGGGAAGAAAGGAGTGAAAAAGAGAAAGCCGAAACTGGTCTCTTAAATACTTCTTGGTGTCATTTAACAATTAGATTTTTTTAAGGCCTTTTCCATGCAGCACACTTAGCAGGCTATGGCTGGTTTATGTGCGCTATGGTATCTTGGGTGTATGCATTTAAGGGACCTAGCATAGTGGAAAGTGCTAGTGACAGTCCCTTAATTGCTGGCATATAAAATAAGGATGTTTCCTAACTTCTTGGTGTAAGAAGTGTCTGGCATGTACCACTTGATAATCTGGTACATTCCTTATGGGCTACTGTACATCCCATTGTGGGAGAGGCCAGCCCTTCACGCTGGTTCCAGACAGCCCTATACTGGTGCTAGACTCAATGTCCTCTGTATCTTTTTAATTAGTAGTGAAGGCCAGTATTGGGTGAGATCTCTGGGAGTTGTGAGTCTGAACAATTAACCCTTTTGTTATTCCTAGTAAACAAGTAACAATGCTATATGTCCATTAGACAGGTGACGAAATAGGAGCCTGGCAAGATTGAAAGCCTTGCCCAAGTTCATCTAGACGAAACAGAGCAGCACAGCACCAGGGACTGGAGGCCTTCTACCATGGCTTGTGGCTGACTGCACTGTGGTGCCATTTCATGAGACAGGAATGGAGTCAAGTGACCCCATCGGTAAACACAATGGCTGACATGTGTTATATGGTTTTGTTGCATTCTGCTGTAAGTGACTATTGAGACCACAGGCAAAAACCAGATAGCATGACTTTCTCTCCAGTTCACAACTAGAATTTTTGGCTGAACTTCTTAAATTTGTTTACATTCACTTACTATATGACATGTATGTGTGGGTACATGTGCTCCATTACGGAGGCATAGGTCAAAGGACAATTTCAGAGTTTGCTCTCTCTCTTTCCAACATATGGGTTCCGGGGATCAAAGTCAGGTCATCAGGCTTGGTGACAAATTGCCTTTAGCTACTGAGTCATCTTGATGGAGTGTGCCAGCTGGGTTTTATTAACTCGACACAAACCCAGACCTATCTTGGAAGAGGAATCTCAATTGAGAAACTGCCTCCATCAGATGCCTGTAGGCAAGTCTGTATGACATTTTTTGTTTATTAATAATTGATGTGGGAGGATCCAGCCCACTGTGGGTGATGCCACTTCAGGTTAGTTGGTCCTAGATGGTATAAGAAAGTAGGCAGAGAAAGCCATGAACGCTAACACCAATAAACAGTGTTCCTCCATGACTTCTGCTTCTGTCCCTGCCTCCAGGTTCCCTAACTTACCTCAGTGATGGACTGTGACCCGAGAGTTGTAAGATTAATTAAACCCTTTCCTCTCCAAGTCGGCTTGGTCGTGGTGTTTATCACAGCAATAGAAGACCCAAGGAAGACAGGGCCCTTGGCTCTGAAGTTTTTCAAGATAGCAACAATTGAGTTTATAAGAAAGTCTGAGACAAAGAGATGTGGTAAAGTTTGATTTGATGTGTGAGACACTGATAGGACATTTCTAGTAGGAACGTGGACATCCAGAAACAAGACCTATGGGAAGAATGACCAGGAAAGAGAGAGACGTGAAGTTGCCAGCATTAGCTGAATTGTCGGTATAGCTGAGATATGAAGAAACTGGTTTGAGGGTGGGAAGTGAGATGGTCCAAAGCTGGAACCATGAGCCAGTGCTCCACAGTGATAGAAGAGGCGCTCGTGACACAGGGGACTAAAGAGGAAAGCTTAAAGATGCTGTGAGAAATTATGAAACTCAGTGCTACAAAGTCCAGGCAAAGGGAGTTCCAGAGCATGCGTGTCAACCATCGTGCCCAAGGAGTCACACAGAAGACAAAGACTGTGGGCTCAACAGATCACCAGCCAGCAGCATTAGGGCGACATGTGGAAGTGCTGATGGAACCAGACAACACCGGCTTGTGGAGTGTGAGGACATAAAGGTGCTTTGAGAGGAAGGAAGAAGAGGCAGTGGAGGCTGAGGCAGGGTTGAGAAAACCTTCCATGATGGGGCATAGCCATGCATTGACAAATGTCTGGAAAAGAGCCATGGCATAGGAACATTAACACCAGAAGGAGAATACACAGAGTAGTTCTGGGTAACGGGATGAATCCAAGTGCAAAACAGGAAAACTGGTATTGAAAAGAAGGGGAATTTCTGCAGCTGGCAGAGAGAGTCGAACAACTGCTTGCACTTGGATTATCTGCTTTCCGAGGGCCGGGAACAAGCAGAGATGGGCCGAGCTAAATGAGACGTGTTCACATAATCAGCATCTATATTTATTTCCCTGTAACCCAAGAGGTAGCAGATGCTAGAGAAGCGGCCTCTGAAACCCAACCTGCTGCTTTGTATTTAATTTCTGGCCAGGACATGTTTTTCGTGGAAGGTCATATTTAAATCCCCATAGCAGAATCACAGCAGCTGTGCTCAGAACACGTGGGACAGAGAAGTGTCCCAATGCCCTACAGCCCTAGGGTTATTTTTATTACCACAGAAATCTTGACACGATGCAAATTGGACTTTTATGTCTAGTTATCTGCTTCATATTTGATCCCCTCAAAAACCAGTCAGAGATATCTAACAATAACAGTGAGCTAAATGATGAAAGTAGATTAGAAGTGGGACGGTGGCAATGGCCACAAAAAGTTGAACAACAGCAAATGCAGACATGGGAATTTGAAAAAACCAAAAAACAAAATGAGGCACCGTGAATTAAACAAAGGTAAAGTCAAACTATTAAGTTCCTGTAGAGTAGACCTTGGGAAATTTGTAGCACAGAAATTACCAGTGAGAACCTAAGCCCTGTGGCCCATGCCTGTAATGTTAAGGAGGTTAAGAGCAGGCTCAAGGGTTTGAAGTCAGCCTAGGATACACAGCGAGGATGTTTAAAACAACCACAAAAAGAAAAAAAGAAAAAGAAATCCGCAGTTAGTATTTACGTTGACTCCTTTTTGAGTAATTGCTAACATTTTGTAGTAAGGAAAATGCGGAATGGAAAGATAAAGTAAACGGGCCATGTGTCATGTAGCAAATTGTGGCCCAGCTGCAATTCAAAGCCAGATGAACTGGTTTCAATGCTCTTTCTCATGAGTCCCTACCCATACCAGCAGCTTTCAAACTGGTCTTGAGTATCTTAACATTCTTTGGCCTCAGGATCTCAGAGAATATAATGGCTTTCATGATGAAAAATATCCTCAACTAACTAGGACTAAAAAGGTGACTACCCTAACGTGATAAACAGCAGTTCTGAACAAGCCGGAGTTAGCATCATACTCAATGGAGAAAGATGAAAGACATGCCCTGAAGATGCCACCATTAGACGGGAGGGTGGTCTGCCTAGGGTAGTTGTGGTTTGAGTTAGCTGATCCGGCTAAATGGGCAGAGTGTTCTCTTTCTCCCTCACTATCCCATGCATGTCCTTTTTACAGCTATGCACTGAGAACATGGCCTTCCCTGCAGGGAAGAACTACCCCATGGGCAAGGATATGTAAGCATAGCAATGATAAGATCATAAGCCGTCTCTCAGCCCCTAATTTTTCTATTTTCAGTTGAGACTTTTAGCGTCCTTTTTAAGAATTGGTTGCCAAATCCCAAACTGTGAAGATTTACCCTCATGGTTATTCTAACAGTTCAGTAGTTTTAATTCTTAGGCCTGTGTCACGTATCCATTTTGTGTTAATTTTTGTATATAATATGGAGCAAAGGTCCACCTTCATGCTTTTTATTTTTTTTATTGGTCTTTCAAGACAGGGTTTCTCTGTGTAGCCCTGACTGTCCTAGAACTCACTCTGTAGACCAGGTTGGCCTCACAGAGATCCACCTGCCTCTGCCTCCCAAGTGCTGGGATTAAAGGCGTGCACCACCACTGCCTGGCCCCATCTTCATTCTTTTACATGTAAATATCCATTTGTCTGAGCACCATTTATTGAAGGACCATTTTTCTCCCATTAAATTGACTTAGTACCTTTGTTGAAATTGACCACAGATGTTTGAGTTTATCTCTAGACTTTCAAGTCTATGGATCTGTATGGTTATTATTATACCAATACCACACAGGTATAATTCTTAAACTTTTGTGGGTTTGAAATTAGGAAATATAAATCTTCCAATGTTAGTTCTATTTTTCAAAATTGTTTTGGCTAACAGGACCCCTTGCAATTCTTTTTCAACTTTTATTTTTCCACTTTCTTCAAAAAGGTCATCATTTACATGGGCTTGTACACGGTCTGTGGACAGTATTGGGAAGAACGGCCATCTTATCAACATCAAGTCTTCCAAGCCATGAACCTAGAATGTCTTTCCATTTAATTTAGATATTATTTTGTTTTAGCGGTGTTTTAGTCTTCAGTGTATTAACCTCGTCATTTGGGCTGAGGCAACAGTTCAGTCAGTAAAGTGTTAGCCTTGCAAGTGTGAAGACCTAAACTGAGTTCCCAGGATCTGTGTAAAAAGCTGGATATGGGGGTGCATAATTGTAATCCTACCAGTGGGAAGGTACAGACAGGCAGATCCTTGGGGCTTGATGGCCAGTCAGCCTATCTGCTGTACAAGTTCCAGATCAATTAGAGACACCGTGGTGGTTTGAATAGGATGGCCCCCATAGGCCCATAGATTTGAATACTTCGTCACCGGAGTGTCACTATTAGGAGGTGTGGCCTTGTTGGAGTAGGCATGGCTTCGTTGGAGGAAGTATGTCATCAGCTACCACTCCAGCACCATGTCTACCCCAGTGTGGACATGTTTCCGCCATAATGATAGTGGACTAAACCTCCAAAAATGTAAGCCAGCCCCAATTAAATGTTTTCCTTTGTAAGAGTTGCTGTGGTCATGGTGTCTCTTCATGGCAATGGAACACTGACTAAGATTGACACTGTTTGTTTTGGGTTTTGGTTTTGTTTTCTCTAAAACTATAGATGGTGCCCGAGGAACTATGTTTGTCCCCTGACCTCCACATGCAAGTGCCCACATGTTCACATGCATCTGCACACACATGAATGTACACACTCGTACACACACACACAACAAAACTTGTACATCCTTCACCAATCTTATTCCTAAGTATTCTTTTTGTTGCCATTACAAATGGAATTTTTAAAAACTATATTTGAATAGTCCATTGCTCATGTAAAAATACAACAGGTTTTTAGGAATTGATCCTATATCCGCCGCACTGTGAAATTAAGCAACGGTTTTTGAGCGTGTATTCTTTGATACTTTCTATATATAGGATCACATAATCTGTGAATAAGAAGTTTTATTTCCTACTTTCCATTTTAGATGCTTTTGTTTGTTTGTTGTTTTCCTGATTGCTCTGTCTGAGAGTCCTAGATCGGTGTTAACTAGGGGAGATGAGAATCAGCATATCGTGTTCCTGATCCTGAGAGCAGCTTGGAGGTTCTGGAAGAGGCGCACATCTGAGAATCCAGATGTAGAACTCTCAGCTCCTTCTCCAGCACCTTGTCTGCCCCCATGCTGCCATGTCCCACCATGATGATAATGGACTAAACCTCTGAAACTGTAAACCAGCCCCAGTGAAATGTTTTTAAGAGTTGCCGTGGTCACAGTGTCTCTTCACAGCAGTATGAATCCTAACAAAGATGGTGGTTAAGAGTATTTACTATTTTTGCAGAGGACCAGAGTTTGGTTTCCAGCACCCAAAAGATGGCTTACAACTGTCTATAACTCCAAATCCAGGGTGATCCCACATCCTCTTCCAGCCTCTGAGGACACCAGGCATGCATCTGGTACACATACATGCAGGGCAAACACTCATATGCATAAAATTTTAAAAAAATCTGTTTTTTTTTAAAAAAAAAAAAAGGAAATAGGAAAACTGGACCAGTGGATCTAATCAAAATTAAAAAGTTTTAAGGTTCAAATGACACTACAAGGAAGTAAGAAGACAACAAATATAACGGAAACCATATTTGCAGACCACACATATTCACTAAAGCTCCAGTATTCAGAGCATATGAAGAATACTTACAACTCAAACACAAAAGACAACCCAGTTTTAAAATGGCCAAGAAGCACTTGCAATTAACGATGAGGGAAGTACATTAATGTCTGGGGAAATACAACCAAAGCCACCAATGAGATGCCATTTTACAACCACTAAGATCTTGGGTCTGATATAGGAGTTATGCATCTCAACATACTCCACAGCACAGAGATGACTGCCATCTTGTCCTGAGACTTAGATGCAGCACTCAGATGCTGAAGTGAGACATCTATGTGGCCAAGGGGGAAAGTGGCTGAAACACTGTGAGTCACTGTTCTAGAAGCATGATGTCAAGGAACATCTTCTCCACCCTCTCTCTCTGTACCTGGTACATGACTCCAAAGAAACGGCTGCTTTTCAGGACAGATGATTGGATGATGGATGGAGAAAAAAGGAGAAAATTATTAAAAACTTTTACTAATAATTAAAGGGTAGTGTGGGGGCAGTAATGTTTAGAGCTTCCTCCTTAAATTCTAATCAGAAGTCTAGAAAAATGTTCAAAGTAAACTACTCTCATGGTAACCATAAAAGTTGGCAAAGACAAGGGAAAAATAAACACAGAAGAGTGGTAAATGTACCCACACAATACTCAGAAACACTGAAGAATTTCCTTATTTATCTTAAAGCAAAAAGGTCTTAGCAGGTCCCACCTACTAGATGAAATGGGAAAATGTGTTTTAGCTTGTTTCAGTTACTTGTCCAAGACAGGAGGACAGCCAGCCCCTACAAAGCCCATCATCCACTGAGTGACGTGAGGCTCTTAGATTCTTTTTTGCTGCCCAGTCTACCTGTAAACTGTATAATCTGGAAGGACCACGTGCTCTCAGGATACTGCTGGGATACTCAGCTACCTTGTCCTTGTCCTGGACCTGGGATATGTGTGGGCTGGTGATGGTTGACATACTGGCCCTGGCCCTGGTGCTCTGGTGTCCACAGCTGACCTTAGAAGTCGTGCTAACCTGCAGCCTAGTTTTGTTTCTCTTGGTCGGAGGTGAGGGCTGCTCTCCAGCTGGCTCAACCTCAGCTTGGCGTTGACTGACCCATTGAGCTCCACTGACACATTGTCCACCAGGCAAGGAGGTCACTTTGCCCCACCCAGCAGGTCTATGGGAGTCTAGTTGCTCTTCACTTAATCCCAGGAGCTGAAAGAGACTCAGGAGTGATCACCAACATCTCCTCCCTGACCACTGAACTTCCTTCAAATGACCTTGATGAGGAGGCCGAATCTCCACCCTTTCATTCTGAGGGAGGATAAATCTATCTGAAAGAAGAAACATTAAGCTGGGCCGAGGTGGTGCACGCCTTTAAATCCCAGCACTCAGGAGGCAGAGGCAGGCGGATCTCTGAGTTCTAGTGAAATCTGTGGGAGGATGGGGCTGGTTTAAAAGCTGTATGAAGGACAAGCTGGGGCTCTTCTCTCCTTGACCTTTGCCCTCCCTGGAGCTCAAACTGGAGTCCCAGGAGTAAGTGCAGTCTTAAGTGTAGAGGATATGATTTCACATGCTTATCGGTTTCTATGGCACGCGTGAGTGTTTCTGCCTTTGGCTCTTTGGCTTTAGCTTCTATTTATACCCTCCGTGCTCATCCTTTCAAAGAGCGGGTAGCCCAACAGCAGCTACCGCTTCATGCACTCCCTGAAACACACAAATTCCAAGGACCTAATCGTTCATGCTTTCCAGATCTCTTCTCTTCTTTGGCATTAAGAGATCCAAAATAGATCTTGTCCTCCTCCTTTCGTCCGGCTGCCTTTTCTAGAGCTTTCCTAATGCCTTTCTGCCAGTAAGTCTTTTTCTTCTAGGCCCTCACATTTGTTCTAATTATAAACTAGCACGCACGGTGGCATATGTTACCTTCCCTAGGCTGGGTTCCAGAAAGCACTGACGAGCAGAGAAAGGAAGACTCGTAAGAAAGCCGCATTTAGCTGAGGACATGGCAAATTGCTGTTGCTGCTGTAGTATTTAAAGAAACACAGAAAAAGGGAGTTTGATTCCGAGCTGAGCCTTTTTCAAACACAATGCCGTGCTCTGAGCCCAGAGGACAGAACGGTGTGCTGTGTTCCTCGATGTGCAGCCTCTTCTTTTTTGTTGATGTTACCGGCTGAGAACACTTTTGCACAGCAATGAAACTCTTTCCGACAGATAATGTTTAGTCCATCACATGGCCGACTGTACAGGAGGTGTCCTAGTCAGCTTCCGCTGTCATTTTGAAAATCCAGTCACTTGGGGAAAAGGAACCTGAACCAAGGAATTGCCTAGATCAGAGTGTCTTATGGGCACGTCTGCGGAGCACTTTCTTGATTAATGATCGGTGTGGGAGGGCCCATCTCAGTGTGGGCGGTGCCACCGAGGGAAGTTGTGTAAGACAACTGGCTAAACTCAAGCCAGGGAAAGCAAGGTAGTAAGCTAGTAAGCGGAGTCTCTCCACGGTCCCTGCTTCAGTTCCTTCCTCAGGCTCCTGCCTCTAGTTCTTGCCCCGACTTCCCTCAATGATGAACTGTAATCTGTAAGACGAACTAAACCCTCTCCTCTCCAAGATGCCTCTGGTCAGTGTTTTATTACAGCAACAGAGACAAGCCTAGAACAACAGTCAAATATCTGTCTAGGTTATTTCCATTTTAAAAATCATCCTAACACTTTGATGTCCTTGTTGTTTTAAAATCTACACCCAGCTCTCTTTCTTAAAGACAGAATTTCTTAAGAAGTTCATTGGCTTTAAACTGTGGACATACACTTCTGAATTATTCCAGTGCATTCACTGTTATCCATTAAAGGGAAGATTGAGCTAGGGACATAGCTCATTGGTAGAGTACTTTTCTAATATGTACAAAGCCCTGGGTTTGAGTTCCAGAACAAAAGAGGGGGATGGGCATTTGTCTTACTGATTTACAAAGGTTTTATATATTTTATATATTACAATACCACATCATTGTCATAAATCATATAAACTCAATATTCTTTTTTTCTACTTTTAGTTTTATTATGCATTATTTCTGGGTAGATAGAATTTAACAGCATTATGTAGTCTAACATGCTTGTATTTTTTTATTTTATGGGTATTAATTTTGATGTCCTGTTTAGAAAAGCATTTCCTACCTTAAAAGCAGTCATTTCCACTTGAATTTGACTCTGGTTCCTTTATAGTTTCTTCTTGGCATTGTTCCTCCTTGCTTTTCCTTTTTATTATTATGTTATGTTTTATTGAGGCAAGATCCCTCTATATGGCTCAGGCTGGCTTTGAACTCACTATGCATCCCAGGCTGGCATCAAACTCATAATCTACCTCCCTCAGCCACCTGAGTACAGAGATTACATACACGAATCAACACACCCAGATTTTCATCATATTTTAAAATATATAGACTACTATTTCAAATATATAGGAAGAGAAATATAATCTAACTTATGCGAGTTAAGAAATTTTATAAAGTACCTTTACTAATGAATTCCATGCTTTCCCCACTAATATGAAATGTTTTCTTGTCTGTCTGTCTGTCTGTCTATTATAATAGAGTTTTTGAGCTCCTTAGTCTCTACAAGTATAGCAGACTACTATTTATCAGTCATATATAATATATATCCATGTCAAACACATACATGTCACCAGACTCTTCTACATGCTTTCTACATCTCTCTTCATTATAGCATCTCCACAGGAAAGCCTTGTCTTCAAACTCATGAAGCCAAAGCTCAGGACAGTTCCCTGGAGCAGGGACCAGCAAATCTCCACACAACTTTGAAAAATAAGATATTTCATATCAGTTGTTGACTGCTGCTTATGAAAAAGAAAATCTTCCATGGCAATTTCCCTGAGTCAGAGCATAATAAGGAGCTAAGTGGGGTGCACTCAGCTGGGTTTAGTAGGATACCGTTGTGCTAGATGACGACGTAAGAAAAGCTTCTAGGCAGCTTCCAACTGCCTATTGTGTGGATAAGCCCACAGCACAACAGAAGGACATGGACCAGGCTGGGCCAGAACTTTTCTATAGCTGAGAATCAGCCTTAGAGCATGTGAGTAGTAGAGGAAAAACAGGGTCAAAAATTTGTAGCACTTGAAGCCGACCAGTCTACTGATTTCTTCCAATCTGTCAAAGCACAATTTAGAAGAGAACTTTGTTCTCAGTTACAGCTGATCAGGATGAAGTCTCCTCCTGTCAGGACTATTCTTGGTAAGTCACTGGTGTCAATTAGCTAGTCATATCCTTTTTGTGAAATCACCCAAAATAAATTTATCAGCATCCCTGTGTTTATAAAACACACAAGTGTATTATACAAATATCTGTTATAGCTCCCACAGAGAAGCATCAATCTTCCCTGGATTTCAGAACACCCTACAAAATCGAAGGTCTCCACTAACAACTCTGAAAGCTGACAACATTCACTCAACAACCAACAATGATCTTCTGATCATTTTAGAACATAATCTTTCTGCTTTTTCTCTAGAAAACATTTTCTTATATGAAGAATCGAAACCACAGGAGCAAAGCATTACAGAAGTGTTTCGGGGACTTCATTCTTCCTCTCTCAAGTGTGCCGGGAAGTTTGAAAGACTTGTGTAATAAAGGCTGCACATGCCAGTTTTCTGCTTAGCTTTGCATTATTTTTTTCTTAAAAGTTCCTCATAAAATGTGCACCTATGATATAGTAATTTTATAGATGAGAAAATGAAATAAGGAGAGGTCAAGGCTAATATACTGTCACTAGATTGGGAAATACTGACCTAGACTGTCTGTAAATGACCATGCTCCATTATATTGCATCTTATCTCAGCTTTTATAGTTCTGAGGATATTTGATTTTTATTGTATGTGTATGGGTTTTGTCTGCCATCTCCCATGTATGTTTGTGTACCACTTGCATGCCTGGTACCCTCGGAGGCCAGAATAGAATGTCAAATTCCTGAAACTGAGTTACAGATGGTTGTGAGCTGCCATGTGAGAACTGGGAATTGAACCTGGATCCTCTGGAAAAGTAGCCAGTGCTCTTAACCACTGAGACATCTTTCTAGCCCAGTCTGGGGGCATATTTGTCTTCCTTTTTAAAAAATTGAATAATACAACTTGAAGAGCTTTCCATACCAGCACACACGATACTCTGCAGGAGACTTGGTGACCACCATGGCCAGCAGAGTAACAATCCTTGGGAGGCAAGAGAGCAGTCTGGTTCAACATGACTAAGTAGCCAGTGTTGGTTCAAACTTTGGGAGTCTGACCCCGAGTAGTTTAGTTTATTTAGGCATGTTTTTAGGCATATTTAAGCACAGCACAATTTGGTGAAGACTTTCCTGGTGATAATTAACTCAGTCCCGTGTGCACAACAAAGCAGATACAAATCTCCTTGAGGAACAAAGTAAGCTAAATAAAGATGGGACATGACCCGTCAAAACTCTTTGTAAAGTACACGTGACACCTTCCATAAAGACGGGTTCCACTGACTGAGTATAACAATCTTATGATAAGGGTCTGTGGAGGCTCCAGTGTGGTCTCGGACCACACAAAGAGCATACAGGTCACCAGACCATAACCACTTCTGCTCCCAGCCTTCTGGGCAATAACAGGTCGTGCATTCCTTCCTTTGAAGGAACACCCCTGTGTGTTTAACATTTTGGATTCCCTAGTGTTTATCTATGAGCACAAAGACCTCCCTCTCTCCTACAATACTCATTTTTGAAATGACTATGGTTTTAGATTATCTGAGTAAACCATAATTTAAGCAGTTCTCTCTTGATGAGTATTACGTGAGCTCTGAGGACAGAACCCAGAACCTCGGGCTTTCAAGGCAAGCACTTTATTGACTGAGCCATCTTCTTAACAAAATTACATAATTTTCCTAATTTTGTTTGGTATTATTCATTGTTAGCACACAAAAGTATAACTGATTTTTCCGTAGCTCTTAGATCTTGTAATCTTGAACTTGTTATATATTTTGTGTAAGAGCATCTGTAGTCCCTCCCTGCTGTCCTCCCTCTCTCCCTTTCTTTGTTGTGTTGAGAGGTCCAGGTGTGCAGCCCATGCTGGCCTGGAACTTGCTGTGCTATGTAGTTCATGCTGGCCTTGAGCTGACAACCATCCTACCTCAGACCGTTAGGTTACAGCATGCACTACCATGCCCAGCCAGTCTTCGGGACTTTTCTACATGGAAAACAAGTGTAGATAGTTTCCTCTTGACTAATTGGCCTGGCCAAATCTCTAGTACAATGTTGTAATCATGTGGTAAAAACAGATGACACCCTTGTCTTATCCCTGATCTTAGGGAGAATTTTTTTTTAAATATGAAGTTAACTAAGAATTTTCTTTATGCCCTTTGTCAGAGTGAGTGTCTTAGAGTTTTCTATTGCTGTGAAGAGACCATGAGCATGGCAGCTCTTACAAAGGAAAACATTTAATTGAGGGGGTTCGCTTACAGTTTCAGAGGTTTGGTTCATTATCATCATGGCAGGAAGACATGGTGCTGGAGCTGAGCGTTCTACATCTTGCAGGCAACAGGAAGTTGACTGACAGCCACACTGAGGGAAGCTTGAGCAAAAGAGACCTCAAAGTCCGCAACCACAGTGACACACTTCCTCCAACAAGGCCACACCTCCTAACAGTGCCACTCCCTTTGGGGGCCATCTTTTTTCAAATCACCACAGTGAAGTTGCCTTTTCTGTTCTAGTTTAATATTTCTATAATAATAAAATAATATCTGATAGTATTATTTTATAATATAATATAAAATTTGTGGGAGGCCAGCTCCCACTTTTTAAAAGGGTTCCTATGAGGGATAAGAAACTTTTAGATAGAAAGAGAGCAAAGAGGAGAAAGACAGAAGCACAGGATAGCTTTGAGAGAACCTGGATCAAAACCCACCAGCCTCATCTGTCTCTTCAAAAAGGCTTTTTATAACAATGCCAAGGGGCGGGACAAAAGACCTCCCCCTTGCTAGATCAAAGCATACCGTACAGCCAAGTGCAGACCCTTCCACACACCTGGTAATCATGCCCGTAGTCAAATTATCCCCTTATGCAGCCCTGTTGGGTAAAGCAAGTTCAGATTCTCAGACCCTGAGTAAGTTCTTACTAGGAAACCTCTGTGGGTCTCTACAAAAATGTTATTTTAGAATATATTTAATATATTTTCTAATATAAATAATATAAAATGATAATATTCTATAATAATTAAAAACATTGGGGGAGCTGGGAAGATGGCTCAGTGGTTAAGAGCACTGGCTACTCTCTCAGAGGATCCAGGTTCAATTCCCAGCACCCACATGGCAGCTCACAACTGCTTGTAAGTCCATTTCCAGGAGATCTGACACTTCACATAGACATACATGCAGGCAAAACACCAATGCACATAAAAATAATAAATCTTTAAAAAAAAACATTGGGAACTGAGGGTGTAAATCAGTTGGTAGAGTATTTGTCTAGTATGCAAAAGGCCCTCGTTCAACCCCACAACTACATGAAAAAAGGGGTGAGGGTGTGTTGGTGCAGGTAGGAAGTTCAAGGTCACCCTCCACTACACAGCAAGTTCAAGTCCATCCTGGGCTTTATGAGTATGTCTCAAAAATGTGTGTGTGTGTGTGTGTGTGTGTGTGTGTGTGTGTGTGTGTATACATACATAGACAGTGAGATGATATAACTTTTGTCTCTTATTCTACTTATATGTTGTGTATTATACTAATGGCTTTATAAACTTTGCATTGCTAAAATAAATTCCTCTTGATAATGGTATCTAATACTTAAAAACTTATAGATATATTAGTTTTTTGAGCCAGGGTTTCTCTTGTAGCCCTGACTATTCTGAAACTCACTCTGTAGACCAGGCTGGCCTCAAACTCAGGGATTTACCTGCCTCCTGAGCTCTGGGATTAAAGGTGTGCACCTGTGCCGCCACCACCACCACACCACCACCACTGAGCAAAATTTATGTTCTTTTTGTTATATGTATGTGTATGCCACATGTGTGTGGGTGTCCAAAGAGGAGAGAAGAGGGCATCTGTGCCCTGGAGCTGGAGTTACTAGTTGTGAGGGCCTGACATGGGTGCTGAGAACCAAATTCTGGTCTTCCTGAGGAGCAGGAAGAGCCTTAACTATGAGCCATCTCTCTAGTCCCAGCATGCTACTCTGGATATGTTGATAAATGCGATTTGTTAGGTTTGTTGTTGCCGTTGGGGATTTTTGCGCCCATATTCATGAATATTGGTGGTTTTCCTTTCTTGGAATGTCCTGCCTGGTTTTGAGCTCTCTGCCATTCACTATCACCAAGACTTCCCCAGCTTTTGCAGCTTCACAACGTGTTTCCTTAAGTCTTTCTGCTTGGGAAACAAACAACAAATTAGAAAACATCCTCAAGAGTAGAAGCTGACCTGGTGCTTCTTTCTCCTAAGGATTCTGTTCCCTCAAGTCTCAAGATCTCTGTATCGGTTCCTCTACAAAGTGGATACGCTCTTTTTTTTTTTTTTTTTAATTAAATGCCAAATGCCATTTATTGAAGGAGGGAGGAGGTCTTAAATATGGGCTTACAGCACAATGGTAGAACCCTGGAGGGCAGAAGTTCACTACTGATATTTTACAGTCTTGTATCTAAGCTGTTAACGCCCATTATGCAGGATACACAGACAAGGGACTTCCCTTAAGCATTCAGAAGGGTGAAACCCGGGAGGGAATTAGCATAGGGAGGATATCAAGGTCAAGGTCAGCAAGCAAGGCAACAGTTACCCAAAACGAGGGCCAGGGCCCTACAGGTCCCCCTTTTACTAAAAAATAAGCTTCTGACTTAGGTTGCATGGGACGTCAGCAGGTCACCTTACCCGTCACAGAGACGCCTGCCCAGGCCACACAGGCACTCTGTCTTAGGTTGGTGAGCGCCCCCCAGGCATTACCCATCTCTGAATACTCATTATCATACAGGCTCAATTGTGTGTGAGCTGCAGAATTAATTGTTGCCAAAGATCTCAAAGTGGCGCTGGGCTTGCAATCTGTGTGTTCGACACAGAAAAGACCAACAGAAGTCCTAACCCACCAATAGCCAGTAGGCTAAAGGCAACTAAGCCATGTGGATACGCTCTTATTGGTCACATTTTAGGCAAGTTCTGAACCCCTCTTCAACTAGGCTTCAATAGAAGCCCCTGTTCTGCCTTTGGTCTGTCCAGCCCAGTCTTAGCAAGCATCCTTCTTACTCTAGCAAGAATCTTCCTAGCCTTCATGTGTCCTCTTAAGTTTCCATCTGTTGACTCTTTCACTTTGGTTTTTGGTCACAAATTCCTAGCTAGCTTTGCGGAATTCACAGCTGAGTCTGGTTTTTCAATGCCCCTTTGCAGAAATCTTACTGAAAGTCTTCCTTGCTGTTTCATTAAGTATCAAAATAATCTTTCCTTTAGTGATGCCCTCACACAGTTCTTTTATATATTTTTCATATTTGTATAGTTGAGGGTGGGAGAGTGAGCCAGAGTGAGGTGCTATATTATGTCAGGGCAAGACAGTGCAAAGGTTTCTCCATCTTGTTTTCTTTCTTCTCTCTCTCTCTCTCTCTCTCTCTCTCTCTCTCTCTCTCTCTCTCTCTCTCTCTTCAAGACAGAGTTTCTCTGTGTAGCTTTGGAACCTATCCTGGAACTCACTCTGTAGACCAGGCTGGCCTCGAACTCACAGAGATCCACCTGGCTCAGCCTCGCAAGTGCTAGGATTAAAGGCGTGCACCACCACCCCCTGGCTCCATCTTGTATTCTTGCTGAGGACATTTCAGTTTTAACTAGAATCTCTTTGATGAAGAATCCTGTGGAAAATTACCAAACTCTATTCTAGGAAACAACGGTCAGGATGTCCTAGATAACTTATCTTAGCTTCTGTTAAATTACCTGCTTGTGCAGAACCCCCTCCAGCTAACTGCTTATCTTAGCTTGTGTAAAATTGCTTGCTTACCTAAATGCCCCCACTCCACTCTCTACCCCTCCACTCCTCACCCTTCACCCTGCCCCCATATCCGTCTAGCAAGATGCCAGTAAGTGGTTTTTGCCTTCCAAATTTCCAAAATCCTGTGTTCTGGACACTCGGGCCATACCTAAGTTCAGGAATGCCTGGGTGTGGTCCTAGCCAGAGGGAATCAAGACTTAATTGTCTATAAACTGTGTCTGAGTGGTCATCTCTACTGTGCTACCCATAACAGCATCATGACTGAACCTATGTCTGCTTATTTCTGTAACAGGGATGCAGTGTTCTGAAACTTTCTTTTACAATTAAAAATAGTAATGGAGCTATAAGCAACAGCTCAGAGAAGCTACCAAGGAGGGTGTGGGCCAGAGAGAAGAGAAAAATGGTGCAAAAGCAAGGGAATTTTTAAGTGACAGTCAGCAGGGTAGGGAATCTGAGATGATACAGGTTTTCAGGATTGGTCAGGAACTAGGTGTCCTTGTCTGAGGTAGTTGACCTTTGGGGCAAGGTTAAGGTTAAGGGAGGTTCCTGGAGGATTTTTTCCCCCTCCAGACAGGGTTTCTCTGTGGCTGTCCTGGAACTCACTCTGTAGACCAGGCTGGCCTCAAACTCAGAGATCCACCTGCCTCTGCCTCCATGAGTACTAGGTCTAAAGGAATGCGCCACCACCTACCGGCAGGTTCCTGGAGGATTAAGGGAGATTCCTGGTGAACAGCAATTGCCTTAAGAGATATTCTTTACTAGTAATTGGAAACCTTTAGACTTACTCACCCAACAGCAACCCTCTGCTACCCCAAATCCTCCCATTTAGGACAATGCTACCAGCACTGCCATTTTGGGAAAAGGAGGACTTCAGACCTGACAGGGACTCATTTTATTGTGGGTTGTTTGTTTTGTTTTGTTGTTTGTTTTTTGAGACAGGGTCTCACTCTGCAGCCTTGGCTGGCTGAGAACTTGCTTTGTAGAGACAGGAATTCACAAGAGACCTCTGCCTCTCTAGTTCTGAAATTAAAGGGATTGGACACTGTACCCCTCCCTCTTCTTAGTTATTTTTAATTATTTATTTTTGTGTGTCTGTAGGTATGTACATATGCTGGAATACCACAGAGTGATTGTGGAGGTCACAGGACAGCCGTTGGTCTCTCCCAGGATGGAATTCAGGTCTTTAGTCTTAGCAGCAAGCACCTTTACCTGCCTAGCCATCTCGCTGGCCCTATGGGCTATTTCTACTTAGTTTTAGAGACAGGGTCTGTCTTAGTTAGGGTTTACTTTTGCTGTGAGGAGACACCATGACCATGGCAACTCTTTTTTTTTTTTTCAGCATTTTTTTTTTTTTTTTTTTTTTTTTTTTTTTTGGTTTTTCGAGACAGGGTTTCTCTGTGTAGCCTTGCGCCTTTCCTGGAACTCACTTGGTAGCCCAGGCTGGCCTCATACTCACAGAGATCCTCCTGGCTCTGCCTCCCAAGTGCTGGGATTAAAGGCGTGCGCCACCACAGCCCGGCCAAGTTTAGGACTCTTAAATTACTTGACATTTGTAAACCGGAAAGTTTCTCACCTAGTAATGAATGATTCTCTGGGTCCGTTTTACTTTATGCTTCTAACAACTGATTTATCTTGGGGTCTACTTTTTACTGCAGGGTTCAAGAAAGGCTCCCACATACTGACAACCACATAGCCACACTGCCTGAAAGGAGATTCACACCCATCAGCGCCTTTCCCATTCGTTTTTTGAGAGGAGTTAAGACAGGGTCTCCGTTTGCAACCCAGCTTGGGCTCCCTCTTGCAGCCAACTTCCTGCCTAGGCCTCCCAAACTGCTGGGATAGGCAAGAGCAGTTCTGGCTTACAGGGTGGTTTGTTCTGCATAGGAACTGGAAACAAGGCCTAGGAGAGGGCTGGGCAGGAGCCTCCACCACAGACATGGAAATGGAGGAGGAACTCGCTCTGCTCTCGGGGCGCGTAGTGGAGCCTGGACAGACCGGAGGGGTAAGGAACCTGCAGATCCGGGGAGAGATCAGTGGGGTTCCTAGCCTCTCAGCTCTGCTAGTGGGGTGTCCAAGGGTGGTGCAGCCATCGGGGAGGCTGGACGACATCAGGGCGTCTCCCCTCCACAAACTCCAGTGCCATGCCCTCGAGGTCCCTCCACTTCCAGCTCCTCCACCAAGGGAGGAGCGCGTCCTCGAATGGCAGCAAAGAGGAAGAGGCCGGTTGAACCCCGCTGAGACGACGGGCGCCGGCGGGGAGGCGCGGTGGGCGGCGGCCGGCGAGCACTCCGGCGGCCGCGCGGCTCCTCCTCCTCCCCCTCCCCCTCCGCCCCCCCCCCCCCCGCCCCAGCAACGCCGCCCTGCCGGTGGGCGGGGACGCGCGGCCGGAAGCGCCTTTCCCGGAAGGCAGGGAGGGGGCGGCGCCGGCCTCGGGGCGGCTCGACGATGGCGGCGGCGCGTCGGCCGCTCGCTCAGTGAGCGGAGCCGCGCAGCGGGAGGATGGCCTCGCTCGGGTCGGCCGCGGCCGGGGAGCCGGCGGCCGGGGCTGAGGCGGAGCTAGGTCCTCCGGCCCCTCCGCCGCCGCCGCCCGCGCCCGCGCCCGCGCCCTCGCCGTCCGCGCTCGGGCCGCTGCTGCCCCTGCAGCGGGAGCCGCTCTACAACTGGCAGGCCACCAAGGCGTCGCTGAAGGAGCGCTTCGCCTTCCTCTTCAACTCGGAGCTGCTGAGCGATGTGCGCTTCGTCCTCGGCAAGGGCCGCGGCGCGGCGGCCGCCGGGGGCCCGCAGCGCATCCCCGCCCACCGCTTCGTCCTGGCGGCCGGCAGCGCCGTCTTCGACGCCATGTTCAACGGCGGCATGGCCACGACGTCGGCCGAGATCGAGCTGCCGGACGTGGAGCCCGCCGCCTTCCTGGCGCTGCTGAGGTGAGCGGCGGGCGCGCGGAGCCGGTGGCCGGCGGCCCGGAGGGAGGCGGCACCCGGCCGGGCCGGCGCCCACTCCCGGGTGACCTTGGGCCAGGCGCGCCGGCCTCCCTCGGCTCCTCCCCGGCCGGAGATGCTCGGGGAGGTCGGCCAGTCGCTAACGGTGAAAGCCAGGGTCGTCATCCCAGCGGTGTGCGCTTTGCCGTTGAAGGGCGCTGTCACATTCCAGGGCCGGGATTGTCGCCCGGGCTTCAGAGTCAAGTGGGCAGAGCAGAGGACGGGGGCAGGCTGTCCTGATGGCCCACTTGCAAGATTTGTTTTTGTTTGGAGGACGGGCCGGGTAGCTGAAGGATCTTGGAGGACTGGTGTTTTCAGGTTCTTCGCGGTTTGATGTCAACACCCCACCCCACCCCCCGAAAGTAAGAGCCCTAACAGGTACTAGCTGACCTGCTTCGTGTTCCGGCAAACAAGGTGATATTTACTGTACCCTAAACCACCGCTGCTGGTGTTGAGAGTTTGCTTTCTGATGATTTGAGAGTAGGAGATTGATAGCTGTTTAGTTTTCTTTCATGGAAGGGAGTATCACTTTGGCATGATTAGTTTTTAATCGCAACAGTCCCGTTAGGGAGGTAGATCGTTTACCCCAATTTTACAAATGGGACAAAGGACCAGAAAAGCAACTCGCCCAAGATAACCGAGCCAGCTCCCAGAGGACCATGTGTGTTTCATTATACTAGGGTGGTTTTGGCTGCCCGAGTGGTGTGTTTTTAAGCTAGCAGAGTCTTGAGTAATTCTGACGTAAACAGGCAGGTCAGTGGAACAGAAGCGCCCACAAAGGAAGGCTCCCAGCTTCATCAAGAAGATGCGTACGGAGTGAAATAGCAACTAGAGATAAATATTACGGTCCCATTAATGAATGGATAAAGGACAAGATAAATAGAAAAGAGGAACTACAGCTAAAGAACCTTTAACCTCTTTAGTAAATTAGGAAGTGCAAATTAAAATAGTGAAATACTTTCTCCTTTTCATCAACCCCACCATTTTTTTTGTTTTGTTTTGGGTTTTGTTTTTTTATTTTCTGGGACAGGGTTCCATTATGCGGGCTTGGCTGACTTGGAGCTCAGTATGTATACCAAGCGGGTTCGGACTCGTAAAGATCCACCTGCTTTCAGCCCCCGGAGTGCTGGCCCACCAAAAAATTTTAAAAGATGGCTATAGGAACACTTTCTCACGAAAAATGTTCATAAAAAGCCTTTGAAAAAAAGTTGGACACCTTAGATTTCTTTTCCACACATAGGAAACATTGAAAAAATATCTACAGTAGCATTCTTCATAATAATGTGGAAAGAAGTCAAGCCGAGGGAATAAATTGTTTGATAAACAATGCTAGGTCCACTTGATGGACTATAATGCAATCACTGTGATGTTTATGAAAACCAGGTAAGACTATGGGGAATGTTTATGTTAGCATTTTGAATTTCCTGCACCATAGTAACGCCTGAGAAGGAATGGAACCAACGCTGTATACCTGGAGATAGGAGAGAAGGCAAACCAATATGCTAAGCAAGAGGTGTTGAATTGGAAAACCGACGGTACCTCTTTCTCTCTTTGTTCTCATAGTTCTAGCGTTTAATTCACTTTCATTTATGGGGATAGGTGTGCAGCCTCAAGGCTGTATCTGGGTCATTTGCATTTTGAAGTTACTGGGAGGACTAGATACAGCTTGCTTAAATTACGCAGTTTAGAAGTCTTTTTTAAAATGTTAAGGCCAGAGAGGTGGCACAGTGCAGACCTGAGCTAGATCCCTGTGAGCCACATGATGAAAGGAGAGAACCTACTCCTGCAAACTGTCCTCTGACCTCCATGTGTGTGCCACTGTGTACCTGCCTACATGTCCATCCAGGAAAAGAAATACAACAGAATGACTCTTTGGTCACCTGCACCTTGATCCACCGGGATGTTCAGTTTCTAGGTCTCTCTTTTTGGTGTCGTGTTTAGAGGTGAAACCTTACAGCGTTTTAAATACTTGTCCTAAGTGACTTTTACACTGGCTAAATTTGAGAACTATCGATCTAAAACCGTTAGGGCACCCTTCCCCCTCAGAGCACATCTTAGACCTTAACTTTGTCCTGTTAGAGCACAAGAGTACACTAGTGTGCTTTAAGCAGATAAACAGATGGTAGTGGTAAGGATAGACCAGGCAGGGCTTGACAGACTGAGAGGAAGGACTTGTGAGTTCTCATCTGGGGACGAGAGAAAAGTTGTAGAGGGTTTAGGTGGAGTGCTGTGATCCTATTTCCATCTTAAAATCTCATCTGACTGTTATTTGGAGATTAGACGGGTAGTAAAACGGAGCAGATGATAAATTAAGAGGTTTTGCTGTAGTCTACTCAGATGGTGGTGAGCCTCCAGGGAGGTAGGGGATGTGATGAGAAGTGGTCAAATTCTGGTTCTATTTGAGAGTAGAACCAGAGAAAGTTAAGAATGAATGGTAATGATTTAACTGAATGAAATTAACCTGGGAAAGAAGTGGATCGTGAAGAGAAGTACAAGGATGAACCTGGGGATCTGGAAGCTCGTGGAGATGTGGGAGGGAAGGGAGCATGAAACAGGAAGCTGTCAGGGGAGAGACGGAAGCAGGAGGTATCCTGAGAGAGTGGACCAACGCCAGCTGTGGAACGTGGTCAGCTGTGTTAAATGTCCTGAGGGTTGGGAGAAATGAGAGTGAATTCCTGATGATGTGATACGATGTACGCTATTGATAACCCTGGGGAGGGAGCACACAAAACACATGGAACGAACGAACATGCTCTTATTCCGGAGTCCTGAGGAGGAAGTTGTAGTTTTGGTGCTCCTTCTCGGCACGTTTCTGGTTTGGGGACCATGCCAGAGTGTTCTACCCCTTCCCCCTTGCGTTTCTTTACCAAAACTACTGTCTTTAGACTTCTCTCTGTTGACATTTTTCCTTCCAGCACTCATGCCACCCTGTGAGTTCTCTGAATCATTTAGGGACTTTAGTCTGTTGGATGAAGTTCAATACTTAGAGGTATTAAAGGCCTTTGTGATGTGTCCCCACCCAATTACTACTGGTGACATTTTCCCTTCCAAGGCCTCTTCTAACTGTACAGCCTCTACCTAAAAGACAGTAATCATTATACTTCAGGTCATAATTTGGGGCTTTCCTTTGTTGATTAAATCACTGTTTCCTTCCCCTCCGGGCAGATTTGTACACTAGCTCATTTAATCTCTCGGCCTGTTTTGGTTACATGTTACCCTAGAACAAACCACTCCAACACCTGGTGGTTTTAAACAGCCATTTCATTATCTTCAGAGCTGTATGGGTTGATGGGCTCTCCTGGGTGATTGTTTGGCAAATCTTTCAGATTTCAGACAGCATCTAAGGCTGGGGTCATATGGACGATTTGACTCAGATTCTGAGATGATTTTCTAATAATCTGAGATCTTCTTTTCCATGTGCCTTTTCCAGCTGGTCATTTCAGCAGCTTGATTTCTTGAACAAAAGTAGGAGCTGCCAAGTATTCTCAAAGTGTAGGCTCGGAGCTGACATTTGCTCTGCTACATTTTGTTGATGAGTAGTGAATGGGAATCATGTGAACCGACAGAGATCTATGTAACAGCATTGATGTTGGAAGGCGTGACTTAATGTGGGCCTCTTAAGTGATTAGTTATTTATATTAGTGCCTAATTGACACTTATGCTCTTGTGACATTACTTTTCTTTTTTCTTTTTGGTTTTGGAGACAGGGTTTTTCTGTAGCTTTGACTGTCTTGGAATGCTCTCTGTAGACCAGCCTGGCCTCAAACTCACAGAGATCCTCCTGCCTCTGCTTCCGGAGTGCTGGGATTAAAGGTGTGCACCACCACCACTCAGCTTTTTGTTTATTTTTTTTTGGGAGGGGTGTTACTTTTTAAACATTTCAATATCAAACTATAAATTTACACTCACAAAGCTACCTTACCCTTTCTGTAGCTCTGTTATTTATCACAATGCCTAATGATTTATGGTCCTTCAAAGAATGCTTTTGAATAAAATGGATCATTGGGATAAAAAACTCCTCAGGTGTGGTCTTGTAACCTCGTTTCTCCCTAATATAAAATCAAGTTTCACTCTATCCTTCCAAAACTGTTTTAATTCAGGGCTGGAGGAACAACTGAAATGGTAAAGTGCTGCCCTTGGAAACAGGAGAGCGTAGATCCACTTCCCAGAACCTGCATGAAATTGCCTGATGTGGCAGGCAGGTACTTGCAGTCCCGAGGCTGGGCAGGCTAAGGCAGGAGGACCCTGGGGCTCCCTGGCCTTCACAGGAGCTGGATTGTGTTCCAGAAGTCAGCCTCCACACACCCACCACATGTGCTTATAATTATTTTAATTAGCCAGGTGTGGTGGCACACTTGTCACCCCAACATTTGGGAGGTGGAGGCTTGAGGATCAGAAAGTTAAGGCCTGCAACTTGGCTACATGAGACCCTATCTCAAAAAAAAAAAAAGAAAGAAAGAAAGAAAAAAAGAGGTGTTTTGTTTTGTTTCAAGACAGGGTTCTCTGTGTAGCCCTGGCTGTCCTGGAACTAGCTCAGTAGACCAGGCTGGCTTTGAACTCACATGTGCTGAGATTAAAGGTGTGAGTCACCACTGCCTGGCTCAAATTTTCTTAAAAATTATAATAAATATAGCCTTAAATTTTTATCTTTTTGGAGACCATCTTTGGAGTGTAGGTAAGAAAACAGATATACTTGATGATGTACAGTCATTTCTCCGTTCTATGCTGTTGGCCTTGAAGGTTGTGTCTGGGAGCTTCTGCTGTCCCTTTAAAATACAAAGTGTTGGCCTGCACTATGGTGCTTGCTGTGCAAGCCAACAATCGGAATCGAGCATGTACAGGTTAAAGGGGAGAGCCAATTCCACACATGTGTCACGCACGCACACTAATAAAGTTAGAGAATTATGATCATGTCAGGGTTAAGTTTTAGTTGTGTCTTTCTTAGGTTTCCTTAATATGAAAATTCTACCAATTGGAGAGAGTTGCTCTTGTAGACAACAGGATTTGGTTCCCAGAACCCACATGACAGCTCACAGCTCCCTGTAACTCCAGTACCAGGGAATCTGAGACTCTTGTGGCCTTTGTAGGCTCTTATATCAAACTCACTCGGCCTCATATACATAAAATTTTACAAATCTTTAAAGAAAAAGAAATTCTACTGATTAAATATATTTCAGAGAACATATAAATGAAACATGAGCAAGAGGATTCTTGGATTTTTAGTAACTTTTCTATTAGAAATGAAAATACTACCCTATCCCCCTTGTTGATATAGAAACTTTTGCCTAGTCTGTTAACGTGTAATCGTTAAAATTTGCCCACACATTGTCTGGTACTGCAGGGGGAGAATTCCCTTATTGTTTACAATCCAGTGTTTACTTTAACTTGCAGTCTCAAAATAATTTAAAGCATCTTATAAGAAATCCAAGGATAAAAACCAAAATAGCACTAAGTTAGGCTAATACAAAAAAAGTATGTTGTGAACAAGCCACAGCATTCATTTGTAATTGTCTTAGCAACAGATATGAAAAAGGAAGCATGCTTGAGCAGTAATAATTCATGGTGTTTCTAAACTTAAAAACAAACTGCTTAGGGGATCTGTAACTCTAGTACTGAGAGCAATAATGAAACTGATGTTCCAGTTGAAGTGCTCTTATAAAGAGGATATTATTGTAGTAATGAGCAATGTCTGCAAGCTATGGCTTTAGAGACAGATGATTATTTAATGTAATAATGATTGTGTTCCTTGATATAAACTTAAGCTTATTACCGAAGTGAAATTTAATAAAAACAATTTGAATGTGAAAGATCACATGCAGAATAATCTAAAACACAATTCTTTTTTGTACCTAGAATGTAGTCACAGGTATTTGATGCCTCCTGCCTAAATTGGAGCCTCCAACATAGATTGATATAGAACCATATACTTTAGCTTTGTGCTCTTATCTCCTATCTTTCCTTCAATTAAAATGATAATAGGAAAGACAGTATGCCTATTACATATTGAACAGAGAAAAAAAGGAATGGCCAAGGTGTAGAAAACAGATAATGTACTTAGAAATTGTGTGGGTAAAATGAAGAGTCCTGAATCTGGAGCCTAGAGTCGCAGAAGGAGCTGCAGTGGAGCCGGGAGCTATTCTGGTAGAACCCCAGCTAGGAGTTGGTAGTGAAGAGGGGAGAAAGAAAGTCTAGTGCTAAGACATAGAGATTCATTTAAAGCCTCCTTATAGACTTCCTCAACCACGTACTGATGACAGCTGTAGGTTCCTCCAAACTTGAGCAGACTGCCTGGCAACAGATAGAACTGCTGCTGTGCTTTTGGAACCTCTAGGTAAAGCTCTTATAATGGCATGAGGGTCCTTGATCTCAAGGCTGGCTTCCCACTGTAAGGCAAGATGCTGGTCAGCAGCTTCCACATACTGGGAACTCCCACCCCAGGCTTTGCATTTGCAAGACATTTTTATCTGGATCTAGAAAAGTTGCTAACTACTGAATTTAGAGATATTGACCCCTTGACACACATAGAAAACCAGAATGTGAATGTGAGTGACAAAGATAAACAGAACGTAGGAATTTCAAGGAAGCATAGAAAAGAAGAAAACCTAAACATTTCTATTAAGTGTCTTGGAAACTTGTAGAAGTTTTTGTGTCCATAAAACAAAGACCTAAAGTTGTGGAGGGAAGAACAATCAGGAACAAAGCAGAATTTCTAGAAATCTGAATGTCATTGTGTGTGTGTGGGGGGGGGGGATAGAGAAAAGAAATACTCCAAAATACAGAGGAAGAAAAAAATTTCATGAGACCTTATATTAATGAACAGCTAACACTTACTCTGATTAATTTTTGTTGGGCTCTACTGAAAGTGCTTTATGTTTTAAATTGTGTTCATTCTCACTGCAACATTACAAATATGTGCTGCTATTTTCATCTCTGGGGAGTCACACTGGGATAATTTGCTTAAAGCCACATACCAAGTAAATCATGAGAACACTGGCTCCAACCCACACAATCTCTTTACCCTCCCCCCCCATGTATTATTGATAGAGATTCGGTTGAGTCCATGAATATGCACCATGTGGGTACAGCCCAACTGGATTATTACATTATGTTATTCCTCTAAAGCCCCAGCTCGCTAGTCTGTGGTCATTGTGCTGATTCTGGAATGACTATGAAAGGGTTTAAGGAATAAGAAGGTTCTGCTATCAAGAAATAAATGAATCTTTTATCATTTGGAGATGTGACCTTAGCTAACTGTAAATTTACTCAAGGGAATATCCTTTGATGAGGGAGACATTAGTGAACTACTGTTCTTGTAAGCAGCTATGGAGTACTAAAAAGAGCCGAAGTTTCACTTAAGGAACATTTGTTTGGCATCTGTCTCCTGAGCACTACTTAACCTCCTCTGAAAATGGAATTACTTTGTGCCTCTCAGGAATAAGAATATGATGTCTGTATAGGTTCATCTTACTCTGATGTAAATTTCAGGGTTTTTTTTTCTTTTGTTTGCTTATTTAAAGGTTAATTCTGATGGATTGCTTGTCTAAAACAATGCTGATCATCTATTTAAATTTTTTCATTGCTTTTCAGATTTTTGTATTCAGATGAAGTTCAGATTGGGCCAGAAACTGTTATGACCACTCTTTATACTGCCAAGAAATATGCAGTCCCTGCCCTGGAAGCACACTGTGTAGAATTTCTCACCAAACACCTTAGGGCAGATAATGCCTTTATGTTGCTTACTCAGGTAAGTAAATATAGCTAAAATAGTTGCTTAAAAACTGAGCATAAGCTGGGTGAGGTGGTGCATGCCTTTGCTCCTAGCACTTGGTGGAAGTGTTACAGCTTGGATGGAAAGTTATCCTGGTAGTCAAGAGCCAAGGAATACCAAAAAGTCACACTGCACAACAAACCTTCCAGGAGATTTATTGGGAAGGAAAGACCCTGGAGAGTGGCTGCCTCTGCTTGGGTGAGACAAAGCAGAGAACTAGGCAGAACACAAGGTTTATATAGGGTTTCTTGAGGTGGGGAGGCACGGGGAGTTTTCCAAGGTGGCCTGGGATTGGAGGGATTATGTAGCCTGATCTTGGGGAGAGTCAGGGATTCGTGGTTTTTTTTGTTTTTTCCCCCTGTAGGGTGGAGCCTGGCCTCTGGCCTGGGAATGGACAATTAGGGCCCTTAGGGAAGTTTGGGGATTGGGGCCTGGCCTGGAGTTCCTCAGGGGTCAGGCCCAGCTCAAGGGGTCTCAGCTGCCAGAGGTCTCCAGGGGTAGGGCTTACAAGGAGTCTCTGCCCATCTGAGTTTGAGGCCAGCCTGGTTGGTCTGCAGAGTAAGTTCCAGGACAGCCAAGGCTACACAGAGAAACCCTGTTTCAAAACAACCAACAAAACAACAATAAAAACTGAACATATTTATATATAAATATTAATAATTAATATTAAATTATATATAAATATTAATATTACCTGGATAATTCTAGATCATTATTTTAAAGTATGTAGTTATTTTTGTATATATAGTTATTTTGTGATTATTTGGGGAAATATATATTTAAGATTTTCTGGACATCTTCATTTTCAATTTTTGCTGAATCTGAAATAAACATTGAGTATTTAATATCAGAGAGGTTCTAAGATTGACTATCTTTACTTCTGTGCCTATGACTGGAAGCTTCCTAACCCATTACTGGAGCAGTTATGGTATTAGGTTTATATGAAATACTTTTTGTGCCACATTAAGTACAGTCCATACAGAAAAGTACACATACTGTAAGTGTGTAGCTTGGTAATGTTTTTATAAACAGAACATAACTAAAGGACCATTAGCCATCCCTAACATGTATTATTTAGCATTTTGTTAAGTGTTTGTAATCTGAACTTTTTTGATGAAAATAAATTATTTCTCTTTTTAGATAGTGTTGTAATACTTTATATGAACTTTTTAAAATTATGAATAGATAAAATAAAATCCTGCCTGACATGATGGCACATGCCTTTAGTTACAATACTCAGGAAGCTGAAACAGAAGGATTATTTTGAGTCCAGAAGTTTGAGACCAGCCTGGGCCACATAATGCATCTATGTGAAACAATATATATTCTTCTTGAATTTTTGTATTAGAAATAATTACTGGTGACTCCTAGGTCATTTCTCATTTTATAAATGAGAATTAAAATCTGGGCAAATTAACTGCCTGTCTAAAACCTCACAGTAAGTGATGCCAGGGCCCAGAGCTCTCATCTTTACAGTTGTTTATTGGGTGTTTTAAAAGCAGACTTCTTTTATTAAATATTTGTACTTGAAGAAAGAACTTGCTGATGTCACTCTTCTTGGACATAGTTACAGAAATCCACATATGCCAGAGACCAAGCTAATAATAATAGCAGAATGTGTTGGGTAGTGACTGTTGAGTCAGATAGCTTTCTTAGTATTTTATAGGTATCAATTTAAGCCTTATTATAACTTCATGAACTGTTGCTATTCGGAGTGGAAACTTATTTACCATTAAGAAACTGAAAGAATGAGGAAGTTTAGGGAAGGGGCAAGGCCATGTGTTCAGTCCTAGGGGTGGGCAGAAATTGAGGCAGAGGTGAAGTAACTTAACCAAAGCCATGTAACAAATGTGTGCTATGTACTACGTTAAAAGAAATTTAGATAAAAGTATCTAATAAATAAGTTGATTCTAAGATTGAAAAGATTATTGTTCAAGGAGTTTAAATGTATTGGAGCAGATTAAGTAACAACTTTTGTTGTTGTCATTGTTTTTTCAAGACAGGGTCAGGGTTTCTCTGTGTAGTGCTGGCTTTCCAGGCTGCCTGGAACTCAAAAAATCCACCTACCTCTGCCACCCTAGTGCTGGGACTAAAGGCATGTGCCACTATGCCCAGCTAAGTAACAACTTTTATATTTCAATTATTGTTATTTATAAACCAAGAGACTAAAATCAGGCTATTATGATGCATTAAATTCTTGTTCATTGGGTCTGAGATGAGGCCTGAGAATCTGTATTTTTAATAGGCTTTCAGGTGATACTAGTGATTCTAGACCACACTTTGATTAGCAAGCATGTTAATGTGAGGGAGGGAAACAAAAGACTTGAGTTTTATTGGCCTGAGAACCAGATCATGTGAAGTTGGACCTCTCACGAAAGTGATTTAAAGTAAGCCTGATCATTCACTTGGATCTGTAGAAGTTCACTCTAAAACAGAGAGTTAGCATCTGCTACATGATTTATACAAAGAGCACGTTTGTGAATTATGACCAGAGATGGTGCTAAAGTAAACATTGAGAAACTTGAAGCAGCAGATTCCATACAGAACTCAGTACTATTGCTCATAGTATATTAAGGATTAAAAATAGTTACTACCACAAAAATTGTCCAAAACTCATGTTTTGCTTGATGAGCTGAGCCTGTGGGCACATGCCTTTAATCCCAGCACTTTGGGAGACAAAGGCAGGCAGATTTCTGTGAGTTTGAGGCCAACCATGTCTATTTAGTGAGTTCTAGTACAGCCAGAGCACATGGAAAGACCCTGCCTGAAAAAACCAAAAAATGAAACAAAAATCTGTTTGTTAGAGTTTCACTTTATAAAAAATGCACTAACTTTTCTTTAAGTATGTACATACTCTGGTTGTAGACTGGTTCCTGTACCAGAAAAATGTTAGAAAATTGGACCAGGTCAAAGTTACAAAACTGAAATCAGCCAACATTAGTAAATTAGTGAATATTGTATTAGTTTTGTATTTACCAAAACTAAAGTTATATGAGAATATCCTTATTCTTAGGAAATTTAAAAGCCCACAATATATGCAGCTTACTCTCATGACTCACTCCCTCACAAATGGTGTATGTATACACAGATTTGTATGGAGGAAAGAGAATAAACAGGACATAGTAGGTAACTTTTAGATAGGTAATCTGGGTATAGGATACATTGAGGGTGTACACACGTGCTATCCTTAAAACTTTCTATAAATTTAAAATTCCAAATTTTATGGGAAAATTACATGAAATAGAGTTAATATTATATTAACACCTTTTTATTATTTAAAGCTAAAATTAGCAAATTGACAAAGCAAATGAATATAAACAAGCCCAGTGTGTAATCTAATGAGAACACTGTTCGTTTGCATCTGAATTACTGAATCTGGTTGGAGACATGACTCATTGAAGTGCTCCTGTAAAATGAAGAGGACATGCATTCAGATCGCTGATACCCACCCACATTCAAGCTGTGCTGTGCGTGTCAGGGTGCATCTGTAACTCCAGCATTGATGGGTAGACAGGAAGATTCAGGAGACTCATGGCCAGCCAGCCTAGCTGAACTGTTGATCTTCAAGTTCAGTGAGAGACCCTGTTTCTAAAAAGTAAGGTGAAGAGTGAGCGAGGAAAGCATTTGACATCATCCTCGGCCGCTGTGTGCACATGAGTTTGCATCTACCTACACAATACGCTCATATATACTATACATATGTGCACACACATGCACAGAAACTCAGTTACTGAGTCCTTTAAAATTAATTTTGCTGGGGTTAAAGAGATGGCTCAGCAGTTAAGGAGCATTTGCTGCTCTTCTAGAGGACCTAGGTTCAGTTTCTAGCACCGAATGGTGTTTTAACCTAACTCCAGTTCTAGGGGATCCAATGTTCTTTGGTCTATGCGGGCACCAAGCACACACATAGTACATATATATGCATGCATACATGCAAATGCTCATAGACATAAAATAAAAATAAGTACATCTTTAAGAAAAGAATTTGACTTTAAGTGAGAACTTTGCAGTCATGCCAGGTTCTGGGTGTCATTTCTGGTGTGGTTAATTAGCTGGGTGCCCGGAGCTGTGGTGCTCTAAATTCTTATACCACTTCCTTCACAACAGGAAATGTTGACAACAACAACAAAACTGATCTGTTTTTATTCTTGACAGTTGATGTTCTAGTTACTGGTGATGGTAAGACTAAAATTTTAAATACTAGACTGCAGCATATCTAACTACTTGATCTTAGACAAACAAATCACATCACTGGACCTGTTTGGTGTGCTTTACCTAATCTAGAGAGTTTGTTTAGGATCGGACTAAGTAATACCTAAGAAAGTAGGCTGTAGTGTATATGCATAGGAAAGTAAAAGGAGCAAGATGGTTGATAATGTGAGTTCATTGCTCAGTGAAACATTAGTGTTCTTTAGCCTTCCATTTCTCATTGTCAGTATTTTTGCAAAATTAGCGATTACAGTTGTCTACAGTATCAACTTGGAATGTGCACAGCCTGAAGGTAAAGTAACTGAAAGTAAGATGAATTTTTTCTTGGTGTGTGTAGGCGCGGTTATTCGATGAACCTCAGCTGGCCAGTCTTTGTCTAGACACCATAGACAAAAGCACAGTGGATGCAATAAGTGCAGAAGGCTTTACTGATATTGACATAGGTAAGTTCCCGTGGAGCAAATGTTTACACTTTAGACACGGCCATGTCTTGTCAGCCTGGCGGGAAAACTGTGTCCATTAGTGTTTTCTCCAAATGATTGAAGGAATACCTCCTTATGAGTTGTGCTTCCTTTCATTTTAGTGAAAATACTCCTGAAAGTCCTAACTACCTCAGTGTACTCCAAAATGTACCAGATAACTAAGACTCTCACCATCTTCATGGGATTGTACTAGGGTCCTAGAGCAAGTAAAAAGAAGAGTAAAATGTGATTTGTTTTGTTAAATAACCACTAGCTAGAGATTTGTCAAGGAACAAAATATGTGAACATTAGGATTTAGCATGTTAATGGAGTAGCTAGCATGTAGCTGGAACTTTTGCCTGTCTAAGTAGGTATCAGACATGTGGGAGATAATGACTTGGCAACTGCAGAAAATAAGAGATATTACCTTCAATTGGGGTCATGTTAGGGAGATTACGGCGAAAGAGGTGCTGACAGGAGCCTTAAGGAATGGATAGTACTTGGACTAGGGATGGCTGAGTGGTAGATTACTTACTTCCCTGGCATGTGTGAGGCCCTGATTCCATTCCCAGCAGCACAAGAAACAAAGTTCTGAGTAGTGAAGCGGATAGCATTAGGCGTTAGAGGTAGGTGGTGCCACATGGGGTATGTGTGAAGTCAGGGAAGTGCTGGCACATTGTTCCGAGTGGCAGAGGACCAGGCAGTGACGGGCTCTGGGTTTGAACTTGGTTTTGTAGTAGAGGAGAGAAAGCTAATTCTCATAGCTTTAAACTATCTTTTTTTTTTTTTTTTTTTTATGGTGAACTGGAATTATGTGTCTTTAAGTCCCTCTCTTTTGGGATTGAAAGTCATATACCCTGTTGTCTGTTTCATTTGTAGAAATTTTTAAACATATTTTATACAAAACAGTCAAAAGAGAACTGTTAATTTCCTTCTCAGTGTTAGAACTCTTCAGTTCTCTTCTGGCTGTTTTTAGTCTTCACCAAGAAGTCCGATGCTCCAAAAATTTTTGTATTCCTTTCTCTCAGTCACAACAGGAAATGTTTTTTAATCTATTTTTAGACCAGATTGCTCAAGCTTAAACCCCAGAACTTAATCTTGATTTTTATTCTTTTTCATTTGTGCCCCACATGCAATCTCACACTAGGTACCCATGATTCCACATTCAAAACAAACCCTATGTTACTAGGTACCCATGATTCCACATTCAAAACAAACCCTATGTTTAACTGTTTCTTATCTGCTGCTACCACCTAATATAAGCCAGTGTTCTTTCTCATTTGGATAGCTCAGAGTGATCTTCATAAATAGAAAAATCAGCCTCTATTACTTCTGTTTCCACTGCAGTAAGAGTATAATTCAAACTTCTTACAAAGCTTAGAAAATCAGGCCCTATGGAAGTCAGGAAAGATTAGGCTTGGCTATAGTAACAAACCCCAAAGTGTATTCTGGCTCCAACACAAAAGCAAGGTCATTTTACATTTATGTAATGGGCCACAGAGAGTAATGTCCAGAGGTAGCTCTCAGGGTCTGATTACTGCCTGTGTCTTGCTAGTAGATGGTAGGGGAAATAACCACATATTAAAATACTTGGCTCTGAAATTGCTTCTTTATGTTGTCCTTTATTTCATTGTCCAGAATTCAGTCACAAGATCCACCTGACTTCAGGACAAGCTCGTATGTATAAGACTAGTCACTTTCTAAGACAAGGAAACAGAATTGTAATTAACAGCTCCTACTCAGTACAACTGCCTGGTCTTTTGCTTCTTGTTCATTCCTGTTTTGCTTCTTGTTCCATTTACACTGGACAGGTGTCATTATATTTCAAGCCTTTATATTTGTTACTCTTTCTGACTGGAATCCTTTTCCCTTGAATCTTTGTATGGCTACCTGCTTCTCAGCCCACAGGTTAACTGAGACAGACTAGGTCAGACCTACTTAATTAAACTAAATACCTAAACAAAATTCTTGTTTCTTTACTCTGATTTATTTTTCTCATTTATTGCCATTTGAGAGTCTTAACTAGGTATTCATATCTCTCTCTCTTCCTCTCTCTCTCTTTCTTTTTTTTTTTTTTTTTTTTTTGGTTTTTCGAGACCAAAAACTTACTGAGTTTCTTTGTGTAGTCCTGACTGTTCTGGAACTCACTCTGTAGACAAGGCTGGCCTCTACTTTACAGAGATCCACCCGCCTCTGCCTACCAAGTGCTGGATTAAAGACATGCGCCACAATGCCCATTGTGTTCATCTTTTTAAGTGTTGGTTGTCTGCTTTCCTCTCCTAGACTATACACTCCTGGAAGACAAGGCCTTTGTCTTGTTTCCCACGGTATTTCTAGTGCAGAAGACAGCAGAACATAGTACATGTCTGTTAACACCCTGACCAGAGCACTCGAGACAACCATGTAGTTCTCACTCAGCTTAGACCACTGCCGTGAGTCGTCTGAGATCAGACACCTTACCCTTTCCGGGATACCGAGTGTACTTCTCCTTTATAGTTGATTAGCGTTCCATTGTCGGTTCACCTGTTCACTTCTCAAGTGCCTTGGGAAGAATTCGTACATTGTGTTTCACTGAAGGGCAAAGCTAGTACACTGTCGAGTTGTTAATGAAGCATTGTTTAATCTTAATTGTTTCTTGTTAAGGGTCTGTCAAGTGCTCCATTTGTTTTTCATCTGCTCGTGAAATCATACTACCTGCATTACATGTGTGCTTTACATGTGGCAATTGTTTTATACATAGTTTTTATATTTTTCATGCCATTAGAGCCTGGGAATCTTAAAGTGTGGGTGTTTGCTAAGTAGATACCCTATAAATATTTGCTAATTTGTTTAACACCCAGTGTTGTATTATGTTTATGAATGACAATCTGTTGCATTTTTATCATCTTAGGCTCAGCTATGATTTTTTTAACACATTTGCCAGTAGAAGCCTGCCAGTACAAGGACCTATGTGTTCCTCCACCTATGTCTGTGTCATACTCCAGTTTGCTTGACATGTACTTGTTGAGTTTGGGAACTCTAGAGAAAGTATAAGAGCTGAGAGGAGAAGGCCCTGGCTTCAAGTTCTTAGAGCTGTCTTAAGTTCAGGGACTTTTTTTCTTCTCTAGGGTTTGAGCATGTGTTCCAGAAGAAGAGATATGCTATCTTAGGTTTTTGCTTTAGGGAGAAGATTCTTGGTTGAGTGGATGGAACAGAATGGACTTGGGCCACCAAGACAGCTCACTGGATAAAGTGTTTGCTGCTGAGCCTCGTGTCTGGAGTTTGAGGCCCAGGACCATGTGGTAGAATCAGAGAACCAGCTCCCATAAGGTGTCCTCTGACTCTCACCTGTACACTATGGTGTGTGCACACACACAGACACACACACAGTAATTGTAAAAATTCACATTGTGCCAACAAGAGCAGTGTGATCGGGTGTATCATACTCCAACTTTCAGTTTATTTTTAACTCAAGTTATTAATGAATTAGATTGGAGGTCTGTCTTTGTTGATTTTTTTGGAAGCAGAGTCTCACGCTGTAGGCCAGGCCATCTTGTAACTCACTTTGTCGTCCAGGCAGGCCTTGAACTTGTGGTGATCTTCTTGCTTCTGCCTTCAGAGCACTGGGATTATAGCAGTTAGCCACCATGCCCAGCTCATTGTATATTCTTTTTTTTTTTAAATGATTTTATTTTATTTTATGTGCATTGGTGTTTTTTCTGCATATATGTCTGTGTAAAGGTGTGAGAACCCCTGGAACTGGAGTTACAGACAGTTGTGAGCTGCCATGTGGATGCTGGGAATTGAACCTGGGTCCTCTGGGATAGTAGCTGGTGCTCTTAACCACTTAGCCATCTCTTCAGCCCTGTGTATTCTTTTTGTTTTTAATTAATTTTATTTTATATGCATTGGTGTTTTGCCTGCATGTATGTCTGTGTGAGGGTGTCAGATCCTCAGGAACTAGAGTTATAGACAGGTGTGAGCTGCCATGTGGATGCTGGGATTTGAACCCTGGTCCTCTGGAAGAGCAGCCAGTGCTCTTGACATATGAGGCATTGGCATCTCTCCAGTCCCTCACTGTGTATTCTTTTTTTGTTTTGTTTTTCGAGACAGGGTTTCTCTGTGTAACAGCCTTGGCTGTCCTGGATCCCGTTCTGTAGACCAGGCTGGCCTCCAGCTCACAGAGATCCACCTGCCTTTGCCTCCCCAGTGCTGGGATTAAAGGCGTGTGCCACCACCACCTGGCTCTCATTGTGTATTCTTAATCCAACAAATAATGAAGTATGTTAACCTTCACTTAATTGTGAAAAGCGTTATAGAGCCTTAGTTCAAACTCATTTGCTCAGCTACAGTGAAAATAAGAACAATTTGATGTTAAAAACAAAGAAATACTGGGGACTGCGAGATGGCTCAGTGAGTAAAGGTGCTGACCTTTGGAGTGGTGACCTGAGTGCCCAGACTCACATGGTAGAAAGAAAGAACCTACGCCCACTGATTGTCCTCTGATTTCCACGTATCATTTCCATACCATGACACCACCCCCGACAATAAATAATAAATACATGTCAGTTTTAAGACATTTTTGTTCAACCACATTTTAACATGTTATTGACCCCTACTTTGTTCTAAGGACTAATACCTTTCAGTGTTACCCACCCTTGATAAGCAAAATTTGACTTTTTAGTGTGAATGTATGGACTGCAGAAAGTTATTTTTAAAATAATTGTTATATGTCTTTCTGGATAATTTACTCATGTTTGAGTTGATTTCTGCTACATATAATATAGCATGCCTTTAATTTAAATTTAAAGTGTGGTCGGTGAGATGACTTGGTGGTAAAGATGCTTGCTGCCAATCCTGACAGCCCGAGTTTAAGGCCAGGCACCCACCTGGGAGAAGAGAAGAACTGGCCCCATTCCCAAGCTGTCCTCTGGCCTCCACATTCATGTAGACATCTGCACATGCACTAAATAAATGTAATTTAAAAATTTTAGATGTGACTTAGATGTTTTATAGTAGTGCCTGTTTTACTTATGTTCTTTAGAAAATAAGATTCCATGAAAAAATGTTTGTATACATTAGAATAGTTCTTTGGGGGAAGATAAAGGACATTTTACTTTACCTGTCTTTATTAAACAATGTTTCCTAAATAAATATCGTATATTCTTGTGATTATTAATGCTCATTATATTTTACTCTTACTCTAGAGTGACACATTTAGGGACTCTGAAGTATTTTACTTATTTATTTTTTTGAGCTCTTGTATAAGACAAGATTGCTTTGCTTATCAAGTATGAATGTCTACTTTTTACATGTTTCCTCTTTGTTAAACTGCAGCTTATTGTATTCTAGTATGCTTGCTTCTAAAGGTCCCTTTTCCTTTGAACTTACTACTTCTGGGCTGCTATTGCTTAAAAATAACTGACCTTATTTTAATAGTCTGCCTATGATAAGAGGAAAAGAAGTCTGAATGAGGACCTGTGGTGCAGACTTGACATTTATACTTGGATGTTACACAGAATTTTAAACTTAATGTGTCCAAAATTAAACTTCAGCTCTTTCTCTAACCTAAGGCTCTTCCTCCTATAGTCTTCCCCATCTCAGTTAATACCTCCTGATCCCTCTGCTTACTTGCCGTTATCCCTGAGTCCTTCCTTTGTATCTTGTTATAGCCAAGCTGTCAGGAAATCTCCATTGCGTTCTCCTTCATAATATATCCAGAATCTGATCAGTTTTTGATACTCCATCTGCCATCCTGGTCCAGGCTACTGTCAACTCTGACCTGGGTTTGTACTATAGCTTCCTAACTGGTTACACTTTTATTCCTGCCTCCACCACAGTCTCTTCTCAATACAATAGTCATAGGTAGAGATGTTGAGGTACACCTGTAATCCCAGCACTCAGAAGGCAGAGGCAGGAGAATGACAAATTTGAGGCCAGTCTGGGCTACCTAGTGAGACCTGTCTCAAAAATACATACATATTTACATACATACATACATACGTCACTATTACATCACTATGAAGAGACACCATGACCAAAGCAACTCTTATAAATGAAAGCATTTAATTGGGCAGTTGCTTACAGTTTCAGAGACTTCGTTCATTATCATCACGGCAGAGAGCATGGTGCTGGAGCAGTAGATGAGAGCCACATTCTGATCTACAAGCTGAGATGCTGGGCCTTGGGCTTTTGAAACCTCCAAGCCCACCCCCAGTGACACACTTCCTGCAACAAGGCCACAGCTCCTGATCCTTCTCTAATAGTTGTAGTGGTATTTGCTCCACCCATGACCAGTGCTTCCTGCCGTTGTACTGACCTCTTAAAGGAAAGGGAGAATGGTCAGGAGCCCCTTCTCCCTGCTGTCTGCTTCCTGGTCTGATTGAACTGCCAGGTGGATTCACTTCCAGTCAGATCAGAAGATGACTTCAGCTGTCTACTCCATTTTGTATTCGTGAGTGTATGTCCTCAATTTACCCTAATAAGTTTCCCTAATACTCTTTAACCAGACTCCCGTGGATTTCTTGAATTAAATAGTGCCACTTCCTAATGACCAAGCTTTCAAATATGTGAGCTTATGGGGGCCATTCTTATTCAAACCACTAAATACATCATACTTACTCAAAACATAACAAAACAAGACCCTACCATAGTCAGACTAATCCTTTCAGAATATAAGCTTTTATGTCTCAGAACCCTCCAGGGATTCCCACTTAAACACTAGGTGACCTACTCTGCTCCTCTATGGTTTTCCACCTTTTTTTGCTCACTGTTAACCACATCAGTCTCCTTGCTGACCCTCAGATATTCCAAATAATTTCCACATGGGAACATTCACACACAGAGTCTGGAATGACTCTCTGAAATCTCTTTGGTTTACTTCCCATTTCTTGCAAGCCTTGGAAACTTGGAGACTTCTGCAGACCCTCCAATCTTAAACAACATTTCTGACTCTTCTCCTGCTGTTTTACAAATTTCATCTGACACAACTTTTGTTTATTTAAGCCTCTTCTCATTAGAATGTAAGTTCTGTGATAGCAAGGACTTTTAACTTTATTCAGTAATTTATCAGTGCAGAGTACCTAGCAATAGTGAATGATGCTTCAGAATAAGTACTTGCTGAATGGATTGTATCTGTAGTCTTCATTAGTGTTTGTGAGTAACTTAGTGCCTTTTTGTTGCTTACTAGTAATATTCTGGCTATCTAACATGCTCAATAAATGGCATGATATGGTAGGAGTTTGTGATAAGTTGCCTGTTTATCTTTTATTTGTTGACAGTTTCATACACACACACACACACACAGTTTTTAAACGAACACTAGAATTTAATTTCTTTAGTTTTTTAGTATTTTAAAGATACAGTCAATTTTTTATTAATTGGTTAATACGGAGTAGTGGGTTTTGTTATGGCATTCCCTCCTCAATCCCATCCCACTAAAACCCATCCCTCTTCCTCCTCTTGCTGGTCCCTTTTCTCTTCCCAGCAAGCCTCTTCTCTTCAGCTTCAAGGCACATACATTCCATTAGTTGCTCTTTCTCCCTCCTGTTCTTATTGTTCCATGGTCCCCTTTCTAGTTATATACGTACATACATGCACAGAAAATTTAGGACCATGTAAGGGAGCAAGCACTGTTGGTCATTCTGAGTCCGGCTTGTTTCATTTAATGAGATGGTTTTCTGTCCCATCCATTTTCCTGCAAATATGACTTTTGGGGGGGGGGGGTGGAGGTCCGAGAAGAGTTTCTCTGTCTAGTCCTGGCTGTCCTGGAACTTACTCTGTAAACCAGGCTGTCCTCAAACTCACAGAGATCTGCCTGCCTCTGCCTCCCAAATGCTGGGATAAAAGGCGTGCACCACCACCGCCAGGCTGATTTTATTTTATTTTTTTATGTGTAAATTCAGTTATGTGTGTATTACATTTTCTTTTATTCTGTGCAGTTGGTCTGCATGTCTGTATTATTGTCTCCACCTGGTCCTCCATTCTTGATATTCTTTCCTTTACTCAGTTATGCCTTCTGAAGATGCTTTCTGCAGTGTGTTGTATTTAGTTAACTCATTTAGTTAAGTTTCCTTGCAGAATTTTTGTTTTTTAACTTATTTTTACCTCCAAATAACTGACTGTTACATGTGCTTTGATACTTTTTGTGCTGTGTTTAGGTCCTGAATTGATTTGCTTATTACCTCATTCATCCGTTTGAGTCTCTATGTGACCATTGACCTCGCGTGCGTGCGTGCGTGCGTGCGTGCGTGCGTGCGTGCGTGCCTGTCTGACTGTCTGTCAGTCAAAAATGAATGTCTGGTATTTCTCAGTCACTTCTTCACCTTATTTTTTGAGAAAATGTCTCTCACTGAAACTGGAAATCACTCATTGGCTACTCCAGCTAGTCTCTGACTCTCCTGCACTGGGTTCACAGAGCCGTGCTGCCACACCTTGCATTTTCCATGAGAAGATCTGAACTCAGGATTTCATGCTTGCAGAACAAGTACTTTACTGATGACCCTTCTCCCTCGCCCCTTGTTGATGCTTTTTCAGAGTAGGAATCTAAAATGGTTTTCTGGCGTTTCAGCAAGCTCATTAAACTTTGGTTCTCTCTATTTGAGGAGTGGTGAACTTGTGAAAGTGTCAGAGGGGCTTGTTCTCTCATGCTTTTTCTTTCTTTCTTGTGTGTTGGTTGGAGTAGTCTTCCAGTTGTTATTTAAGACTTTCTGGTAAATTATATTCATGGGATTTATGTTTCCTGCTTCTATTTAGTGTGGAAGCCAGTTGCATTAACACAAACTTGACAGCAGCCATGGTGTTAATCTGTAACAGAAGACATTCTTCATGAGAAGGCTCAGAAACAGCAGTGATTGTACTGATTGGGGAAAAAATGTAGTTCATAGATTTTTATAGCTAAGATTATGATTAGGTTGTAGAATGAGGAGGTAATAGAAAAGAGAAAAGTAGGAGAATAAAGTGTGATTGAGAGGGAAAGTATGTGGGTCAGGAGTATGGGAAATAATAAAATAATACAGAGTAGGTGCAGAGAAAGAATGATAAAAGCCTGTTCAGGCCAGATAGATGATAAAACAACAACCAAAGTAGAAAAATAGGAATAATAGGTAAAATAAAGAATAACAGTGAGCACTAAAGTCAAATTGAAGGTATTAGGACCATAATTATTACTTCTTCCCAATTGGGATGAAGATAGTTTCTCCTTCCCATCTGATGTCTTCTGTAGCAGTCCCTACAGGTTGCGGGAAGACTGATAGTCTCGGTCTTTCAAACAGGTTGATGTTCCTGCTGTGAGGGATTACATGTGGGGGCTGTGGGGAGGACTAGTAGGGGCTTCACTTTGCTTCCAGAGACTCCATTTCTACCCCACATTAGTTACAACTTGTCATGTCTAGTGTTTGAGGGTTCAGTTACATCGAGAAATCCAAGGGAGTCTGATGAAGAGTTATAAGGAATTTATTAGGAGGTAAGTCAGAAAAGATCACTCACTAAACAGAATAGGCGAGTTGTCGCAGGGTTCTGGAAGGCTGAGGTCCTGTCCCACACTGCTCCCACCGCCTGAGCCAGTCCCACAGTCAGTTACCTGTGAGTAATGACCTCCGGTGTGTCCAGTCTCCTCCTACCTGCACAAGGAGACTGCAGCAAGTTCAGCAGCGCTCTTGCTGCCTCCTCTGTCTGTCTCGGCCAGGCCTGATGAGGGTGGTTTCTTCCAGGATGTTCACTTCAGAGCTCTGCTGGAGAATCTCAGCATGAGGCTCCTCTGCTACACTTCTGCCTCTATCCCCACAGCCAGTGTTACCCAGGCCATCTCTCCACTCACTGTCCAGCCCCTGGTCATGTCTGCTCTCTGTTCTCGATTGTTGCGGTGCCTGTGTCCATAGGAAAGAGTACTCCCTGGCAGAGTGAGTGCTCTGCAGAGGTCTCATCTTAGTCTTGGTTCCTTTTTCTTCAGTTCTTTCTGTTGTAAAAGTTTATTGTTTTTATCCCGGTTCCTTTTCACTGGGTTGCACAGAGGATGCTGTTAATCTACCATCTTACCTGGAAATCCTAGTTTTTTATTAATAGGTTTAAGTATCTAGTCTGAAGTTTTGTTGGCTTTTGTTTTTTTGTGGTCTTTATTTAGCTGAGTTTTAAGAACTTAACATAAACAATACTTTATTAAAGAGCAAAATGTTCTTTATTATTGTATTTTCTCTGTAGATACACTCTGTGCAGTTCTAGAAAGAGACACATTAAGTATTCGAGAAAGTCGACTTTTTGGAGCTATTGTACGTTGGGCAGAAGCAGAATGTCAGAGACAACAATTGCCTGTGACGTTTGGAAACAAACAGAAAGTTCTAGGAAAAGCACTTTCCTTAATCCGGTTCCCACTGATGACAATTGAGGAATTTGCAGCAGGTAAGGCTGTAACTTCACTAATTTGAAACTATTTCCAGAGCAGAAGAGAAGCTATGATTTACTAAGTACTAGTTACAAAATAAATATATTTGTGTATAATTTCAATTTAAGATAACATCCACATTTTATAGCTTAGAGAAGTAAATAGAAAAGGTAAGTGCCTTGTCCAAGTCTATAGGGACAAATCTTCTTGGCCTTTATGGGTGCTACTTCTGCTTAAAATGAGACAGACCTGATTTTGAATTTCAGGTGTGTGACTAGCACTCACATGATAAGTTGCCAACAGTCTGTAACTACAACCCCAAGGGTCCTGATGCCTTCTTCTGTCCCCTATGGGTGCCAGGCATGCACATAATGAACAGACATACATTTAGACAAAACAGTCATACACATAGAATAAACTCATAAAATTCAAAAGAACATCCATATATATGTCATTTGGTGTACATATAAATATTTCTGTTGGACGTAGAAGAGTAGAATTACTAAGTTCAGAATGAATATGATTAGCAGTAGTTTATCCTGTCAGTTTTCCAGAGTGAAAGAACTAAGTTCTTCTAACATTGGAGAACGAAGTTAAGACACTTAACTTCAGTCTGACTCTTCACATGTGTGTGACTAGCACTCACATGGTAAGTTGCCAACAGTCTGTAACTATAACCCCAAGGGTCCTGATGCCTTCTTCTGTCCCCTATGAGTGCCAGGCATGCACATAATGAACAGACATACATTTAGACAAAACAGTCATACACATAGAATAACATGTGTATGGCTGTTATTCACATGACCATCTTCTCTTAACACTCTGCATCATTATGCAGGTAGTTGGTTTTCTACTGCTGTGATTGAAAACATGACCAAAAGCAACTTGGGGAGAAAAGGGTTTATTTCATCTTAAACCTTGGAGGACTTCTCAGCATATACATGGGATTGGGTTTAACCCACAGCAGCAACAACTAAAAACCCAATTTTAATTTTGTGGGAGAATTTTCTCTTCAGAGCTGTGATTATAGGTATATGTTTTAATTTTCAAATATTTGAGCATTCTATTTTTTTTCCTCTTAATTCCAGTGTGGTTAGAAAATCCTGTGTCATCTCAGTCCTTTGAAATTTGTTGAGACTTGTTTTATGTCCCAACATAAATATCAATACTCTAAGTTGATTGTATTCTGAGTCATTGAGTACAGAAAAATCTAATGAGTTCTATACTTGCCTAACAACTTGATTATCCTGTATCTACAAAATAAATAATCTAAAAATAGTGTTCAAAATTTGTGTGTACCTCCTGTTTCCTTTTGTCCTGTCCATTACTAAGAGAAATAGGTTCAGGCTTTGGGTTTTGGTTGAAAATAAGTCCTTATTTGGTTCCATAAATCTTTTATTTGTATATTTTAAGATTCTATCATTAGGTACATTAAATTTTGTAATTTATTCCTTTATGATATATCCCACTTTAAATCTAGTAAAGCTTTTTTTTTTTACATCTTTGACACTAATGTAGTTTTACGGTCTTTTTGAAAAGCTTTTTTGTAGTCTATATTTTCTAAAGATTTATTTTTATTATTTTTAATTGTATGTATGTGAGAGGTATATGCATATGAGTGCAGATGCCCAAGGAGGCCGAGGTGTTGAATCCCCTTGGAGCTGGGAATCAAACCAGGTCTCTACAAGAGTAGTTAAATGCTATTACTTATTAAACCGTCTTTCCAAACTGTATTCTATATTTCCCCATTCCTTTTATTAGGTTTTCATTGTCTTTGTATATCAGTTATGTTCATATAAGTTGCTTTTTTTTTTTTTTTTTTTTGGTTTTTTGAGACAGGGTTTCTCTGTGTAGCTTTGCGCCTTTCATGGATCTCACTCTGTAGACCAGGCTGGCCTCGAACTCATAGAGATCCGCCTGTCTCTGCCTCCCAAGTGCTGGGATTAAAGGCGTGTGCCACCACTGCTCGGCCTAAGTTGCATTTTTTTAAGGCATCCAATTTAAGCATTATCTTTTGCTTGGAATATTTGGTTTACATTTATTAGATCATTGTACATTTGATTTACATTTAATAGGTCATTGGTACATTTGGTTTACATTCAGTAGGTCATTGGTACATTTGATTTACATTTAATAGGTCATTGGTACATTTGGTTTACATTCAGTAGGTCATTGGTACATTCGGTTTACATTCAGTAGGTCATTGGTACACTTGGTTTACCATCTTGCTACTTGTTCTTGACTCAGCTGTGGGTTTGTAGTGGATTTTGTTTGTTTCCTCCTTCTCCCCCTTTTTCTTTTGGAGGAACCAAGTGATTTCTGGTATTTTGTTGCTTGGTAAACATTCTTTTACTATTTTTTAGTGAAAGCAAGAAAAGTTAAGCAAATAAAGAGAAATCAGTATCATTCACTATTCTTTTGGTGGGTTACTTGATAATATACAAATGCTTCCTTATGAGATTTTAAAGGTAATTCTTAAAAATTAAAAATTTCAAATTAAAATTTCCCATGCAGTACAAAAGATTTTACTAATACTTAACTCTTCAGTATTTGTTGCCATTTAATGTACTTTAACTCTTCATATATGTAGATGTAACCAACCGTCTTATTAAATAAGAAACACAGAACCAATGTAAAGAAGAAAGCCAAGAGGTCAGAGCTAAGAGCTAAAACCTTACCCTTCCTCCTGCGGTGGTCCTACCTCTCTGAACCAGAGCTACTTCCTGTGTTAGTCTTTTATATAGAGTTTCTGTTCTACCTTCTCATTGGTTGTAAACCCAACCACATGACCGCCTCATCACGGCCTGTCTGTATAGACCTCCAGGTTCTCTATGGTTGGTATTGAGATTAAAGGCACGTGTATCCAATACTAGCTGTATTCCTGAACACACAGAGACTTACCTAGCTCTGCCTACCAAGTACTGGGATTACAAGCGTAGGCCACCACTGCCCTGTTTTCCTATGGCTTGCTAATAGCTCTGACCCCGGGCAACCTTACATATTAACATACAAATAACATTTTAATACAAATAAAATATCACCATACATATATTTTAAAGCCCATAAGATGATGTTATCTTAAAAATCAGTAGTCATTTTAGATTACCTGTGAATTTATCCTTTCTGATGATTGCTGTGCTTCTATCTGGGATCATCCATCAAGCTAAACAATGAGTATTTCTCACAGCAGGTATTTGGCTGTCAGAGTCTTCTCCCCTGTGTTCATCTGTAAACATCTTTTCCTGCTCTCAGTTTTCAAGGATATGTTTCTGGAAATACAATTCAGTTTAACAGTTTTTCATCTATTATATCGACGTGATCCTGTGTCCTTTTGGCTTACATTATTTCCCTTGGCCAGTCTTTTTATGACCTCTTTAGAAGGATACATACCTTTTGTCAGGTACTCTAGGATTTTACATTACTTTACTTTCCAGTAGGTTGTTGATGATGTATTAGGGGTACTTTTATACAACAGACATTTAATTTTTTGATTTACCCCTCTGTTAATTTTAGTGAATGCTATTTTATTTTCTTTAAGCTGTTACATGTTTTTCATGACCTGAAGACTTCCTGTTTTTTCTTTTTTGTTTGTTTTGTTTTGTTTTCTCTGTGTCACTCTGGCTATTCTGGCACTCACTTTGTAGACTAGGCTGATCTTGAACTCAGAGATCTGCCTGCATCTGCTCTTCTGCTCTTGAGTGCTAGGATTAAAGGCATGTGCCACAACCACCCAGTAAAGACTTTCTTTTCAACTAAGGAAAACTCTCATGCTATAGGTTTGAATTATCATGCATTTTTAACCTTAAAAAGTGTGTGTGTGTGTGTTGCAATGTTACCCACAAACATGTAGAAGCCAGAGGTCAGCCGGGCGGTGGTGGCACACGCCTTTAATCCCAGTACTAGGGAGGCAGAGCCAGGCAGATCTCTGTGAGTTCAAGGCCAGCCTGGTCTACAGAGCGAGCTCCAGGAAAGGCGCAAAGCTACACAGAGAAACCTTGTCTTGAAAAACAACAACAACAAAAAGAAAAAAAAAAAGAAAAGAAGCAGCAGCAGCCAGAGGTCAGCCTTGAGTGTTGTTCCTTGTAGCTAGAGTTTTCCTTCCTGGCCCATGGTCAGGACAAATCTCTCTCACCCGCCAGTCCCGCAGCTGCTCAGACCCAACCAAGTAAACACACAGAGACTTATATTGCTTACAAACTGTATGGCTGCAGCAGGCTTCTTGTTATCTAGTTCTTATATCTTAAATTAGTCTATAAGTTGCCACATGGTTTGTGGCTTATCGGTACCTTACATCTCACTTGTCATGGCGACAGCTGGCAGTGTCTCTCTCCTCAGCCTCCACTTCCCAGAATTCTCTTCTCTCCTTGTCCCGCCTATACTTCCTGCCTGGCTACTGGCCAATCAGTGTTTTATTTATTAACCAATCAGAGCAACACATTTAACATACAGAACATCCCACAGCACTTCCCCTTTTCTTTGTTTTTTTTTTTTTTTTTCAAAAAGCAAGGTTTTAACTTTGACATAGTAAAATTACAGATAACAAAACAATTATCAAGCAAGAATTACAGTTATACTATCTAGTCTATTTATAATATCTAGTCTGTATTTGGCAAAATTAAGAAGCTATCCTATCTGTCCTATGTTTGTGAGTCTAAGGTTTCATATCTAATTTATCTCTTTTCATAACTAAGGACAATTATAACTTCAGTCTTCAACTACATCAAAGACCTCAGAAGGACAGTCGGTAGAGCATGAGACTCTTAATCTCAGGGTCATGAGTCCGTACCCCACGTTGGGTGCCAGATATTGGTGAAATTATTGAGGTAACTCCACGTAGTTAAAAGGGAGGTTTATTTTGTGGGGTAACTCACAAATGAAGGGATAGGTAACGGTCTGAGAAAGGTGTAGCACAGTCCGGCGGTGTTCTCTGGAGAACTCTGCTCGGTCTACCTCCAGCGTCCAGGGTCCAGGAACCAAGAGAGCCAGCACATCCGGATCTCGGGTCTTCAGGGTTCTCTCTCGGCCCGCCTACAAGGTGTGACAGTTACTGAAGCCTCAATGGGGGTTGGAACTTCCAGATCAAAGCTGGAATGGCTACCCACTACAGTTCCTTAGGAAGTGTCCACATTGGTTTTCTTTTTGAGACAGTCTCTAACTTGGACTCTGCCTGGCTTTGCCTCCCCATGCCGGGATTGTAAGTATGTACCACCATCCCTGGCTTCTTACGTGGGTGCCGGGGTTCAACCTTATAGACTAAGGCATCTCCTCGGCCCATATCCTTAAAATTTTAATCCATCTGGAGGGAATTTTTATCCAGCTCTTGTTTCATCATGCATAGGTTCAATTCTGTTTCTTACTACCTTCCTTCCCTCCCTCCCCCCTCCCCCCTCCCTTCCTTCCTTCCTTCCTTCCTTCCTTCCTTCCTTCCTTCCTTCCTTCCCCACTCGTCCTCTTTCTTGATTGCTTGCTTTGTACGCTTTCCTTATCCAGAGATTACAAGTAGTAAAGCTTGCATCGTATATGTCAAGCCAGTACATTTTGTCATTTGTATGTGATTTTTAAATTTATTTATTTATTTGAATCAGGGTCTCACTATGTAGTTAGTGTGACTGGGAAGTTGCTATGTGAAGTGTACTGACCTTGAATTTACAGAAGTTCAGTTGCTTCTATATCCCAAGTTCTGGGATTACAGGCATGCACTTGGCTCTCATACAGAATTTTTTATAATTCTGTGTTTTAAAATCACATTGGCTTTTTAATCCAAATTTTCTAGTATTTTGAAATCTCTTACTTCATTGTTTTACTGGCTTTGCAAGGGATCTCCTGGCCTCTTTTATGAAGGAGCAGCATTAATTCTGGTAAGTTTATAAAGTATTTGGTATTTTTCTCCAATAAGAAATAGTGAGTTGGGAAACTGTACTGTGTAGTTTTCTATTTCCATAGTTCCCAACCATAGTTCTCACCTTCTGTTAGCTTCTAAATCTCAGAAATAAAGCTTTATTCTCTGTTGTTCTGTGCTGAAATGTCCCTTGTTCAGATTATAGCTTCAGACAAGTAGGAAGTGGGAGCTGGAGGGTCACAAGTACCTGTCTGTCCTGGAAATGATTTGCCACAGAGAGAATGCTGCTTTTGTTGAATGGAAGTCTGTGGTACTCAGGAGAGAAGACAGAAAAATTATTTGTTACGGTGGAGTTCCATCTAAGTTTTCATTTATCTTAACACATTCTTTCAGATTAGCCTCAAGGATTGATCAAAACTTCAAATGTATGCAAAATTTTATATGCTAAGTTTATTTTCTATTTCTACAGGTCCTGCTCAGTCTGGAATTTTGTCAGATCGTGAAGTGGTAAACCTCTTTCTTCATTTTACTGTCAATCCTAAACCCCGAGTAGAATACATTGATCGACCACGATGCTGCCTCAGAGGGAAGGAATGCTGCATCAATCGATTCCAGCAAGTAGAGAGCCGCTGGGGCTATAGTGGAACAAGTGACAGAATCAGGTATCTGTCCGAGTGGGGGCTTGGCATGGGGGTGGTGGGCGGCCGTTAGTGGTTAGCCTTTAGCCTCGTCTTGAGAGGTAGTTAACCACTATTTCATTTTATAGTTTGCTTAATACAGGATGAGGCCATAGCTGCACACAAAGGAAAAATAAGAGTAGGAACAAATGATTTGGCATATAAGAATAGGAACAAATGATTTAAGTATTTAATCCAAGTAAGTAGAAAATGAACATAGAAGGAGCACTAGAGAAATTAAATAGGCAAATGAAGACAGTAGTGAGTTAAAAGTAGAAAAGTTGATGAATTCATAATCTGTTTTCCTTAAAAGATCAATAAAACAAACCATCCTAGAAGAAGCAATTCTTTAAATTCCTTTTAGAAATCAAAATGCAACTATCATATGCTTGAAATTTTTACTTTTATTCTGGGTTTACTTTGTGCTAATAAATTGAACATCTTGATGGAATGGATCATTTTATAGGCAAATATAAATTATCAAAATTGACCGAAGAAGAAAGCCTGAGTAGACCAATTACCCTGGGAAGAATTAAAAGTTATCAGAGAACTGTCCATTCACAAAGTTTTTACAGGTGAGTTTTTTATCAACCGTTCAAGGAACAGTTCCCTTGAGCGCTGAAAGAAGAAAATACCATGTGGTTAGTTACTGAAGGAAGCAAAATTCAGATAAGAGTTGAATAAGACACATCATCTGGATCCACCTCACCATAGAGGAAATTCTACATACCCACTCCACTTTAACAGGACAGTGCCATGAGAACAGATAGAGTGTGTTTGCAGAGTGAAGAGGTAGCTCAGTGTTAACGTGTTAACGTGTTAATGTAGCTCATCACTGAAGAGACTACAAGAAAATGGTTTGTATAGACAGCAAGACTCTGGAGGTGGGTAGCGGTGCCTTTGCTAACGTTTTACCTCTGTACCTGGTGATACCTGTTAGTAGCTTAAGTCTAGAAAACATTTCACTAACAGTGGTTGATCATTGAAGAGAAAGTAGGAATTGAAACTCTAGCTAGAGATGCCTACCACCTTTGCTGAGTCTCAGTGGTCATTGGTGTAGTCATAAACAAGAGCTCTATATACTCAGAACAGGGTGGACCTTAGTGTATAGCTCTAGGAAGCTCAGATTTTCTGTAGTAATTTTTTTTTCCTTCAGAGGCAGGGTATCTCTGTGTAACAGCCCTGGCTGTCATTGGGACTGGCTTTGTAACCAGGCTGGCCTCAAACTCACAGAGATCTGCCTTTCTGTGCCTCTCGAGTGCTGGGATTAAAGGCGTGCACTACCACTGCCAGGCAATATTTTGTAGTTCTCCTTTACTGACTTGAAATGAAATTCATAATGCATACTTTAGGGGATAAATGGCCTTTCTGTAATACAAAGGAGAAATAAATACAGCTGATAATAAAAATTTAAGGAGAAATAAGGAAGCTGATAGTAAAGTTAGTACTTCAGTATGTAGACTTGGTAGGACACTAGCAGGTAAACTGAAGTGTACATCTCAATATCTATGTACTGATATATAATACCTTACATTCCAAGGTTTGATAAAAGTTGAGTCAGTTCCATGTATTCATATATCCATATCTGAACTTGGCTACTGGCTGAAAGTTGTTTCAGATTCTAAAATCATTCCTCAGAATTTTTAGTCCTTTACTGCCAAAGACTTTGGTTGCATGTTCCCAGGCAAGCTGAAGCTCTGCCTCCCTGTTTCAGCTTTCCTGCAGAGATGGAAAAGGTAAGGGCAGTGCAGTGCAGTACAGGAAGCTGCTCTGGGCTGCATCTGAAGGGTTAGGTCCAGGTGACACATCTGTAAGTAGAGCAGCCTTGGTCAAGTCACTGAATGTCTCAACTCCAGCTGCTCTTTCATAAAATGAAGGTACAGTTAGGATGAATCTTTCGTAGGATTGAAGTGGAAGATAGGTAGGGGTGTCTATGTGTGTCTTCACATATGACGTATGCATGTGTGGGTATAAATTTGTGTGTATAGGAATATACACATCATTACTAATGGCAACAATGAATGATAAGAGCTTTATTTATATGGAAATCAGTAAAATTGCACTAACTATCTTTAGTTTGTAAATAAAATATGATTACAGCTTACAGTCACAACAATAAATTTCCTTTCATGAATTTTGGGGTTCTGGGTTATGGGACTCTGTTCTGTCCGCCACAGGAACTGGAGTGTCACTGGCTCCTTGTGCCTAAACCTTAAAAGAGAACTTACTAAACAGCCTACTGGAAGTAATAGAAGAGTAACTGCTGCTCAGAATGTGAATTTGAGATTATTCTTACCATTACTAAAAACTCTGTTAAAATAAAAGGCCCTCAGTTACAGAAATGAATGGTGGTGACAGTTGTCCAGTGATGTAAATGTCACTTAACTGTACACGTAATGACTAGTGTGGTATAATTTATATATGTACTGCCACAGTAAGAAAACCCAAGAGTTTAAATGTAAAAGAAATTGAGTTATAGTAAGTAAATGACATTTTAAGTACATATTCTACTATATTGTAGTAAATTATATTTTTATTATGTTGAACATTACTGTAATAATGTAAGATTAAACTCCGAAATGTCCAGCATTAGTACTTCTATGTAGATCTAGAGAAGTTTGGCTGGAATCATACTTTAATAAGGATATGTTAACTTTCTAAATTAATTTGAGTATGTTAGAAAGTTCCTTTCAGAAGACCCATGTTTTTGGTAGAGGAGTGGCCTGACAAAATATAAAGTTAATCTGGAAGAATAAATTCTCTTCTAAAAGAGAGGCAGCTCAAATATGAATAAGAACGATGAGTCTATAAGGAGTGTTATATGGATTGCACTATACAGGTCAGAAACCGTGAGGCCAGATGAGCATTTAGAATGGAATAAAAAAGAAGGAAGGATTACTGGATCCTTACTGACCACATGAAATATTCATATAAATTCAAGTTTTAACATTAAACAAAAATGAAACTTTGAACATACTACAATAGACGAGGATGATGTGGGCCTCTCTAAACCTGAAATAGATTATTGTTTGGTAAAGAATTTTATGTCCCAAATCACCATGAAGTTTAAAAATAAATGAAAAATGTGAAACTTTTTTGAAGCAGTTTGACAAATATCATAATGCCTAAGAGTGTGCCTTTGATTTTCATCAATACTACTCCTGGGAATTTATTCTAAGAAAATAATGAAAGCTTTATAAAACAGTTTTGCTCTGAATCATACATTATCATATAATTAAGAACTGCAAAAACCCTAGATTATCCGAGGAATTGATTAATTACATGAGTAAGAGTTGAAAATACTGAGTCTGGTGATGACTTTTAATGTAGTTCATAGAGAAGGTGGTTGACAGGATTCACCTCCGGATTCATGAGACACTTTCAGTGTTTTCTCACTCACTCACTTGTCAGCTGCATTTTCTGAGTTGGTTTTCTTTTGTGCTGAGGATTGATTACTACAGGACATAAACACATTCTCTACCACCCAACTACATACCTGGGCCATTTTCCGATTTTATCTTTAAAAGATAAAATACTGATTTTAATGATTAAAAATTACTGTGAATTTTTTTAGAGTGGTCTTCTTACTGTACTGGGTATGTACATAGCGTGGGGGTAGGAACATGAGCGTTTCCCCCTCCCCTTTGGTGCTGAGGTTAGAGTAACCTCATATGCACTAGGCAAGGGCTGCACCACTGAGCTTCATCTCCAGCCTGAGCTGAGTGAGATTATGTTCCAGCTGGCAAGACTGTTGACCTAGGAGAGTTTCTTTCTTTAAAGCTCAGTTTGTCCATTCTGCCCTCATTTCTTCTCTTCGTCTTTCTCCCCACCCTTCTTGTGGGGTCTCTGCAAACACTAGTGCCAGCGGAGTAATGTTCCATTTGAGACTAGAAGGAAATCCAGTCCAACACGACTCAGTAGCCAGTGTTGGTTCAAGCTTCTAGAGGCTGACACTGGGCAGGTTGTTTTAGGCATTTAAGTAAAGCACCATTTGGGGGAAAGTTTCCTGGTGTAACACAGTGTCCTGTGCTCAAGGGGGCATAATTATATTGAAATGCTTCTCAAAGTACATGTCATTTCTTCCCGTGAAGATGGGTTCTATAGATAAGCTACATGAGTTATCCTAAGGGCCTAGGGGAGGATCTAGTGTGTTCTAGGTCATGTAGATAGGGCAGAGGTCATCTGGGTTATTAGCCACCTCCAGTCCTGTGGGAGCTTGGGAGAGCCCCTTGCCATACTAATAACACAAAGGTCACTTAGAGTATTAGTATCTCCAGTCCTGCTTGTACGAGCTTGGTATGTCCTGGTCCTACAAATAGTGCATGGATCACCTAGGCTACTAGCCACCTCTAATCCCAGCCTTCTGGGCAGAAAACAGATTATACATCTCTTTCCTTGAAAAGACAACCCTCAATGTTTAGTATTCATGGCTTCCCTAGTGCTCTGTGATCAGGACCTGTGACCTTTGTGTTTCCAGCACCTTCTCTTTCTTTCTCCCACTGTGTTGTCCAGATGGGCTTGATCTTGCGAGCACAAGTTTTCCTCCTGCTCTGACTTCCTGGGTAGCTTGGACCATGAAAGTAGTTGCAGTCATGCCTGGCTAAAGCTTATTTCTTTGACTGTAAAAACTTGGGATAATAAATATGGTTATAGATAGTTCACTGATGTATAGGGCTGGTGTGCTATTGCAGGGAGGTGAGTTATAGTAAGAAATGGAGCTTACGGCTCAGCACATAGGAACTACCTACAAAACTCTAGTGGTGTGCCAGTAGTACTAATAGTGATCGAATCAAAACTTTAGCTGAAAATGCTGAGAATTACAGATTATCTGTAATTACTGTGTTTAATACAGTCTTTTCAGTTGCCTTTGTAGTTAATGTCATTTTTCTTACACATACAGTAAATGAAGTAAGATAGATCAGTATTTCTTGACTATTGTGCCAAACTAGACTTGCTAATTATTTTATGGAACCTTTATTCATGGTGCCTGTCTCCACTCATCTACTTTCAGTTGTTGGTTTAGTGCATTTACAACTCTTACCAGAGTTTATAATTACTATCTATCCCTTTGCTTGTTTATCATTCTCTCCCAAGTGGCAAAGGTAGAACCTGTGCCTTGTTCACCATTGTTTCCTGACTGGCCACTCACAGTGACAGTGTGATAGGCCCTCGGTAAGTATTTACTGAACTGATAGAATGTCCAAGTTTGGGACTTTGATCTTAATGACCAGAATGTTCGTGAGGGAGATTGGATGGGTGCAGCATAGAACCAACCGTTACAATAAAAGCAGGGATTTAGGTCACAATCCTTTGACTATATACAGAATAAATCCTCCTTGAGTTCCTCTTCAGTTCACACTAGGATTTGTGGGCAATGAAGGTGACATTTTCAGAAGTATCTTTTATGATCATTTCTATTTGTAAGTAAAATCCAGGTAACACTTTTAAAGAGCTATAGACTTCAAAATATGAACACTTAGAGAATTGTTTCTGTTATTTTGTAATGGGATCCTTTCTCACAGGTTCACAGTTAACAGAAGAATCTCTGTAGTTGGATTTGGTTTGTATGGATCTATTCATGGGCCCACGGATTATCAAGTGAATATACAGGTACTCTCCATCCCTGTTATCATCCTGAGATATAGCAGCTACTTTGCAATAAATACTGTCTTGACAAAAACCCAGATTTCATTGTCATTGTCAAAGGAATCAGGAATCATCAGTAGTATTTTAAACCATTTCTGTTTTGTGGTTGTTGTAATAATTGTGGTTTCAGGAAATTGGGGTCCTTTGCAAAAGTATTAGCATATCCAGAGCTAACTTTTGTCCAGGAAACCCTTACAGTAATTCTATCTTACTGATTTAAATACCCTTCTTCCCTTTCATGTTACTTGAACTTGAGTGCTTTGAACGCATCTCATTACTTCACACTGCCTCAAACACTCTCTTGATTTAGGAGTGTCTGAGTAAATACTGCTACATTCTTGTTTTGTTTTGTTTTTGTGTTTGTTGTATTTTGACAGGGTCTTGCATCTGAGGATGGTCTCAACTTGCCATCCTCCTCCTTGTGTCTGTCTTTCTAGTGCTGAGATGACAGGTGTGTGCCAGCATGCTGCTCTGCTGCATCTTGAGGGCTGCTCCACCTCAGTTCTTGTAGATAGGGCACAGATGTTAAACACCCTCTCTGCTCCACCTCAGTTCTTGTAGATAGGGCACAGATGTTAAATACCCTCTCTGCTCCACCTCAGTTCTTGTAGATAGGGCACAGATGTTAAACACCTTCTCTGCTCCACCTCAGTTCTTGTAGATAGGACACAGATGTTAAACACCTTCTGTTCCATCCTTCCTAATGAACTGCTGTTCCCCATTGGATTGCATACCCTGTAAAGTAAAATTATTTTTGAAAACATATCAGTGTTATATTTTTATTTATGAACTATACAATACTGTGCCTATATTTTATACATAAAGTAAAAAAAATATGAGAAAAGGAAGTAAAACATGTTTCAGACTTTTATCAATAAAGCAAAAAACATGCCGTATAAATGTTACCACTATATTCTCTTTAATAGTAAAAACTTTGAACCTTGTAGTCAAATGCATGCTTTTTAAAATGTTGCTACTTTGTATTCTTTGTGACTACAGCAATTCAAAGATCTGGTTATGTAACAGCCAGGAATAGAGGAGAAAGTTATTTTCATGCAGTTTTTGTGTGTCGGGTTATGTTGTTCACATATGCAAAGGCACGTGTTTATGTACATGCATGAGTGTGGAAGCCATAAGACAACCTTCGGTATCATTCCTCGGGTGTTATCCACCTTTATTTGGAGACAGTCTCTCATTCTCTTGGAACTTACTTTGTAAACCAAGCTGGCCTTGAACTCAGACATCTGCCTGCCAGTGCTGAGATTAAAGGTTTGCACCACCACGCCCAGCTTATTTTTGTAGGGGCAGTGTTTGGAGACAGGGTTTCTCTGTGTGGCCCTGGCTGTCCTGGAACTTGTTGTATAGACCAGGCTGTCCTCAAACTCAGAGATCTGCCTGCCTCTGCCTCCTGAGTGCTGTGACTAAAGGAGTGTGCCACCATCGCCTGGCTTTTTTGGCACTTTACTAACTGGGCTCTGGATACTGAGACCTCCATGATTCTTCAGAAAAACAGCAGATCTTTGAAGAGTATAAAAGATCTCAGTTCCTCTCCTTACTTGTGGCTTTTTTGTCTGTTTGAAAAGGCAGCCACTACTTAGCCCCTGCCAATAAATAGTTCCCATCTGGACACAAGGGTCTGAAGATAGCAAGGAGACAGAAACTGGTGGATTTTCACATGGAATTTCTTGATGTTTCATCTGAGTGTTGACCAATATTTAAAACTGTTTAGATACACTCCATGAAGTCCATCTAAATAAAGCACAGACTGAAGTTAGTTCACCTAGCCAGTTATGTTACCGAGTTAGAAGAGCCAGTTTAACCCTTGTTGAAAAGCCTCATTTTTCTGGGCAACTTCTCCTAATACCATGTGTCTACCAGCTGAGGTATGGTTCCTAACATACTATAATGCCAAATCCTCTAAATTAATGTTTCCTTGAAGTTGGTGTGTGTGGGTGGGGTGGGGGTAGTGGGATGTACATGTGTGTGTTGGTCTGTGCAGGTGGGTATGAGTGCAGATTAAGGCCAGAAGTTGAAGTTGAAAATAATTCCAGGATCACTTTCCATCTTCTGGGTTGTTTCCAGACAGAGTTTCTTTGAGTAGCCCTGGCTGTCCTGGAACTAGCTCTGTAGACTAGGCTGGCCTTGAACTCACAGAGATCCACCTGTTTGTGCTTCCTGGATGCTGGGATTAAAAGCATGTACTACCATTGCCCAGCACTCTCCATCTTCTTGTTTGAGACAGTCTCTCACTTCACCTAGAGCTCTCCAGTTTAACTAAGCAGACTGTTCAGTGAGCTCCAGGGATCCCCTGTCTTTGTCCCCACCTCACCTCTCCGTCTCTGGGGTTGCAGACACATGCTATTGCACCTGGCTTTTATGTAGCTGCTCAGCGGGATCTTCACTCAGCACTTCATGCTTGAGAGCAGATACGTTCCCCAGCAAGCCATTTCCCTAGGACCTTTCCGTTTCAGTAGAACCATCTAGAGGGCTTTTGCTTGTTTTGTAAGTATTTATTTTGTGTGTATGTTTATATACCTGAGGGTATGTATGTGCACCGTGTGCATGCAAGAACCTAAAGAGATCAGAGAAGGCATTGGATCTCCTGGAAACTGAAGCTAGAGACACTTGTGAGCTGAACCCCATCCTCTGCAGGAGCACTAAGTTTTCTTAACTGCTGAATCAGCTCTCCAGTCTTGAGAGCTCTTCTTAGTACCTGAGCTGGGCCCTCATCCCAGAGACTTGTGACATAGAAAGGAAGTCACATGACATAGGAAGGAAAGAGATGGCATGTTTTTATGTGAAAGTTCATCTTTATGTGCCTGGTTTTGTATTTTGTTGTTGTTGTTTGTTTTGTTTTGTTTTGAGATCCACTTTACCTTTCACCTAAAATAAGAGCCATGCACATCTTAAGACTCGACTTTGGCTGGCTCAGCTATATTAACAGATGAAAGTACCAGAGACTTGTGTGATAGAAGGAGGACATGATAACTTGGAACATTTCTGAAAGTTGATCCATATCTCCACTGCCACCAGCTACAAGGACTACCATTAAAGAAAGATAGACTCTTGGGACTGTAGCAGTTACATCACTCAAACACCTCCCCCACCCCCTTCAATCTCAGTTCTCCCAAATCCAATGGGACAGCAGTATTGAAGCAGCAAGTATATAAATTGATGGCAATCGATACAGGAAGGTGTTGAAAATAGATCTATATGCTAAGAATGGCATCTTGTTTTAGTGTAATGGTATTTTCTAGAGATTTTAATTTTATGGGTACAGCCTCCTTTTTATTAAACAGGTAGTAGATACTTGAAAGGTATATTCACTGAGCATGGTGGTGCATACCTTTAATCCCAGCCCTTGAGTGTTCCAGGCCAGCTAGGCCTACATAGTTAGACCTTGTCTTAAAAGGGAGGTAGGGTAGGTTATATTAGTAAATGGCATGTATGGCTCAGTTTTCACAGACTGTACACACCTGTGTAACTAGTGCCTAGTCAAGGGACAGGACAAGACCACACCAGGAACTCTTCATGATCCTCCCGCCCGCCCTCCCTCCCTACAGAGAAACCGCTGTTCCAGCCTTAGCCTATTTCATTACTGTTTCCTAGACTGTTTGCAAAAATGCAGGTTGTGAGGGCACTGTCCCCATGTCTGGAAGCCCTCCTGGTAACTATTTCAGTACTGTTTCCTAGACTGTTTGCAAAAATGCAGGTTGTGAGGGCACTGTCCCCATGTCTGGAAGCCCTCCTGGTAACTATTTCAGTACTGTTTCCTAGACTGTTTGCAAAAATGCAGGTTGTGAGGGCGCTGTCCCATGTCTGGAAGCCCTCCTGGTAACTATTTCAGTACTGTTTCCTAGACTGTTTGCAAAAATGCAGGTTGTGAGGGCGCTGTCCCATGTCTGGAAGCCCTCCTGGTAACTATTTCAGTACTGTTTCCTAGACTGTTGCAAAAATGCAGGTTGTGAGGGCGCTGTCCCATGTCTGGAAGCCCTCCTGGTAACTATCTCAGTACTGTTTCCTAGACTGTTTGCAAAAATGCAGGTTGTGAGGGCGCTGTCCCATGTCTGGAAGCCCTCCTGGTAACTATTTCAGTACTGTTTCCTAGACTGTTTGCAAAAATGCAGGTTGTGAGGGCGCTGTCCCCTGTCTGGAAGCCCTCCTGGTAACTTGGTAAGCTCTGACTTCAGCTTTTCAAGCCGTCCTCCAGGAAGTGTCACCCCTCTTTAAACAGAAGCAGTTTCCTCCCTGTCCAGCTTCTTTATCATCTAAACTGGACTGCCTGCATATTTCCTCTAGTGGCTTGACTCTCCTGGAGGGTGCCTTACTATCCCCAAAGATCACCGAGAACCAGTAAGATAGAACTAACTAATTGTAATTATTCACAGACATGGATATTTTAATTTAAGGATATTTTAATTCCAGTAAATACTGAAACTGAAAATGTTGAGAGGATTATCCTATTAATAAGACATGGGCTAAACAAGGAGGAAAGATTCTTTTCCCTCCGATATCCCAAGTCTGCATCCCCACCCCACTGCAGACAGGGTTTCTCTGTATAGCCTTGGCTGCCCTGGAACTCACTTTGTAGACCAGGCTGGCCTCAAACTCACAGAGAGCCTGTTTCTGTCTCCCGAGTGCTGGGATGAAAGGCGTGCACTGCCATGCCGGCTCGAGTCTGCATTCGAGTTCACACACGAACCTGCACTTTGTAGGGAAGCCTTCTTGTGCAGCCAAGCCCCCGCCCAACGCTTGATGCCTTCCCCGTTCTTAACTGTGACGCATGAGTTAAAGAGCTATTTTCTGATCATCAAATGCTTTAAAAGGCATCTTTGATAACTAGAGATAAGCAGAGAAAAATTAGAACATGGGAAGTTTACAGTCTATTGTCGCAACTTCTAGAGGCTTCATATTTTCTTTAAGACTGTTACAATTTAACTTAAATGTTACTTCTCTTAAAACTCACAGATCATTGAATATGAGAAAAAACAAACCTTGGGACAAAATGATACTGGATTTAGTTGTGACGGGACTGCTAACACATTCAGGGTCATGTTCAAAGAACCTATAGAGATCCTGCCCAATGTCTGTTACACAGCATGCGCAACGCTCAAGGTAAGAGGCACTCAGCGGCACAGGCGCAGCCGCCCTGCATGGGCTCCTGGCTCCTGGCTTCCGTGTTTACAGAGTCGCTGGTATGCTGGGGAGTATCTTAGAAAGGGGAGAGGAAGCGGAGCTAAGATACTCCGCTGCTTTAAGTGCTGCCCAACACTGCTGTTCTGAGAGAAAGTGAGTGCTTCCTAAGAACTGCTCCATTGTTTAAAGGAATTGAACTTTCCACGGAAGATAAAAGAATTGTGTCCTTAAAACCTTTCCACAGTTGTTAATGGCCTAATTCTATATTGATGTTTTTAAATTGTTTTTAAGTAAAAACTTCATATTTCATTAAATGACTGACTGAAATTTTACACTGGATCTGTAGTGACGAGGGTAGACCAGCAGTCAGAGCAGAACACACTGAGGGCCTCTGGATGACAGCCACTAACCAACCATTATTCTCCTGTAGGGGCCAGATTCTCACTACGGCACAAAAGGACTGAAGAAAGTCGTCCATGAGACCCCTGCTGCAAGCAAGACTGTCTTTCTATTTTTCAGCTCCCCTGGCAATAACAATGGCACTTCAATAGAAGATGGACAAATACCAGAAATAATATTTTATACATAACCTAGTGTTACCGACCATTCAGTCTAATCTCAAAAGCATAAACAACTGGCCACAAATAGTTTGAGTGTCTTGAGTATTTATAATTACAGAATAAGAAACATTTTAGTTTCTTAGAGGAAGTAAAGTTTATTTAAATCTCTGCATGATTCAAAGGCAGATTTTCCATTTTCTTGTAACCCTCAGAGCAAAGAGAACTGAGTTTGTGAAAACCGCAGTCTTCCTGCTTGTCTTGTGTGATTTCATAGGTCCACTGACTCGTGATCTTTCAGTAATTTGGGAATTGAAAGATTTTTGTCATATATAGCAGATGTGGATGTTTTCACTTTTTTTTTTAAACTTGTTTTTACTATTTTGAAAGTTAGGTGAAATGGGTCAGTATTCCTACAGAATTCTTTTTAACTCAAATAACTAATTTCGGAAAATTAAGAAAATTGACTTTATATTTGGGGTTTTGAAATATCTGGTTGTTAACATTTGGAATAGTGCTAAAAGTAAGCCTAAAAAACACCCAAGAGAAATTCCAGTACATTTGCAGAAAGGGTGTTTTGTAATAGTGTAGTAGTGTATTGCATAGTACTGTTTCAAAGCTGTAAGTGGAGTTTGTACAAATTCACAATAACTGAAATAAACAGATCTACAGGGACAGGCTAAGATGGATTCTTTATCACTCCTATCCCACTGTGCCTGTCGTGGGTGCTGCCAGTAATTGCTAGATGGCTGAGATACGATGGAGGTGGAGACAGACACCACTATAGTGCTGCAGTGACCGGACACAGCAAGAGAGGACAGAATACTAAGTTCCTAACAGCTGCTCTGAAATCAAAGCTGTCCAACCAATACTCCTCCCGAAAAGGAAGGAGGCTTTTCGTCACCTGCAGAGAAAATGCTTGATTTTATCTGTAACCTTGTTAATGGACTGGTACACCTATGGTAAGAGTGGGGCAGGAGGATATCTGACAGTGTGACGTTTCTACGTTTTTATATAAAGCAGATTTTTAAAGTACAAGTGAGATAACATTTTCCTCTTGAAAATGATTATCTTACAAAAAAATAAACCTTGTATAAATTAAGCCGAAAGTGTATCAGTCTCAGATAGTTGTGGAAAGTTATTAAAAATAAAAATTCTTCTAAGTATCAACTTAAGAATTTTTTCTAAATAGGATATAAAGGATTTCATCAAAAGTAATATTTTGTATTTTCACGAGGTCAGGGAGGTGATGTGCTGGTGGCCAGGGTCTCCTGAAGTTGCTGAAGAGAGGAAACTGTTTTCTGTTTGCTCTGGTACCATGATCTTGTGTTGCCAGCCTCCGTTAGCTGGAATACCTGTGGAATGTGTGATTCTGCATAACTGAAGTTTAGCAAAGACTGTAGTAACCATTTGGGGAGGTATTTCTTCCTTAACACGTATTGCATGCCAGAGGTAAGTTAGTGCTTTTGACGTTGGGGCATTCCCATGCCTTGTTTTTTACTGAACAACTGTAATGGAATGTAGTCAATGGAAGGTACAAGAAACGGAACCACTCACTGACATGGGACATCACCTGGAATTTTTAGAATAAATTGATCCTTTTTGTTTATCTGTTTTTTGTCATTTGTCTCTTTCTGTAAAAGTTGAATGTGAGACAGTACTTTGGAACAAAGGTTATAATTAATTAAAGTTTAGCTCTTGTGCATTTGTAGTTTTAGTCAGTACTACAGAGGGGGGTGAGGGACAGTTGCCTAATGTGGTTTGAATGAAAATGGCCCCCATGGGCTCATAGAGAGTAGCACTATAGAAGGTATGGTGATGTTTTTCTGTAAGCTTAGCTGCTGCACATGAATCTACTGACATTTTAATTATTGTCTGTGGCCCCACAGCCCCGCAGTCAATGCCCCTCCAGCCAATCTGGCCATGCCTGGAGGGCCTTCCAGTCCTGTGGCCAGGGCTCTGCCATGGCCCCAATATGTAGGTTTAAACTAAGTCTATCAACAAAGTATTTTCTCTGCTTAATAGCTTGGGCCATAAAGACTTCAAATTGTACCCAGCACCGTTTAGTAAACGTTCTAAATAGTAACTTCTTTATTTGGACACTGTAATACCGACACATATTGATGCAGACAAGCAAGAATGTATGCAAAGCACTTAGTGCAAAGGCCAGTACACAGTAATCATCAGGCTGCAGTGACTGACATTTTGGCACTATGGATGGAATTCAAGCTAGGTGCCTTACTCAAATGTTCTGTTCCTGTAAAAAGACACCATGACCATGGGAACTCATATAAAAGAAAACATTTCATTGGGGCTGGTTTGTAGTTCAGAAGTTTAATCCATTATTGTCATGGCAGGAAGTGTGATGGGACACAGACAAATATGGTGCTGAAGAGGTAGCTGAGAGTTCTACATCTGGATCAGCAGGCAGCAGGAAGAGAGACCCACACTGGGCCTGTCTTGAGCATCTGAAACCTCAAAGCCCACCCCCAGTGACACACTTCCTCCAACACGGGCACATTGTTGTGGGATATTCACAATGTGACACTCCGAGACTGTTAATAAAGTTAACCTTGAATGGGGTGGAGCCAGTGAATGAGCAGAATTAGCCATAGAGAAGCAGGAATTTGGACAGAAGACAAAAAGGAAGGTAAGGGCAGGACTAGAGTCTGGTTCAGGCTTTTTGGTTCTGGGACAAGTGAAGAGGAACATCTCTTGCTTGGTCTCTGGTTTTTTTTTAAAAAAAAAAAAAGGCAAGGCAAGGTCAGCTGGTGGCTTCTCAGTTTCTCTGACTTGTTGGTAAATAGAACATCCAAAGAGCTGGTGGTTGTGGTGCGCACCTTTAATCCCAATACTTGGGGGCCAGAGACAGGTGAATCTCTGAATTTGAAGTCATCCTGGTCTACAGAGTGAGTTCCAGGACAGCAAGGACTACACAGACCCTGTCTCCAAACAACAACCCCTCCCCCAAATAATAAAAATAATTTGACTAACTTGTACCTCTACTGTAGAATATCAATATCCTTAAAAGTATTCCTACAATAGTGTTGCTATTATATCTGCCCAACAAATTAAGATGCAATATTTCTACTTTCGAACATTGTGTTTTAGGTCCACATAAAGTTTTAGGTAGACATACTTTCAAACAAACAAACAAACAAAAAAGGAATAAAAATGCTTATAGGACAAAAGAGAGTAAGGCCATCAAATATGGCACATGAAATGCAAACTGTTCAACTCTCACTGCCCTTCTTCCCTTACTAGTTAGTGCCTTCCTCGGCCTTCTGTCTCTGTTCTTGTCCCCACATTGAAAACGTGAACTGTGGCCAAATTGAACAAAACGACTGTTTAACAAGAGGGAACCACAGCAGCCCCAGAGTGACCAAGAGCTTTACTCTTGGTGCGTGCTTAAGTCTTTAACTCCACTGGCAAAGCTAAAGTAACTCTGAAGCTGGAGTAAGATTTTTAAAACCAAACTTAAAATGGAATCTGACATTTGCAGTGGGTTTTACCATCTGGGTCACAGTCCCTGTCCTTTCTGCAGGGGCAGGTTCTTGGGTGTGTGGCAGATTGAGCCGAGGGCTCTTGTTCTTTCTGGCTGGTGTGAAGGAGTCCTTATACTCTGGAGGTACCTGTGCTTCCTTACAGGGCACCTCTTCCCTCTCCTTCCACCCCTCTAGACACCTGCCAGGCACCATAGGTAATTCACCAACATGTCCCCCCTCCCTTCTTAAAAAACCCGATTGTCCAGTCTCTAGAGGGTTCCATGAGTTCACCTAAAAAGCCACCAAGTTACCATAGTATAATTTTGGTTCTACTTTGTGCCTCAATTGTAGCTTATTTTAAAAGAAATAGGTGTGGTGTGGTTTAACACGTGGATCCGTGCCTGAGCAGTAAGGCTGGCCTCAGTGTCTAGTTTTTCAGGCGTTTCCTTCTCATGACCACATCTCATAACCTTGTCATGTGGAATGTGTCTTTGGAGAGTAAACTGAGATGCCCCGTTCTGATCACAACCTTTAATGGCTGTTTTCAGCAGTCACGTTCCAATCCCACCTGTTACTGAATCCGAACACTGCAGCCCTTGGACATCTGCCTTGTCAACCTCTTGACTCCCCTTCCTGTTCAGTTGGACATTTGGTCTTTAACCATTTCAGTGACCCCTCAGTCCTCTTGTGTACACCCAGATCATTGTGATTGGCTCCCTAGCTGCTGAGGCCAGGCATTCAAAGTCCTGTAACTTGGGGTGTAGCTCAGTGGTGGAACATGTATTCAGCATAAAAAAAAAAAAAAAAAATTACGTAAGTGGAGATTGGGATATTGACTTCCTCTGGCTCCAACCTGAATCAGATTGTCAGTGCCACTGGGTGAGTTTCCATAGACGGTTCTGCCATTTTCCAAACACTATATAACTATTCCTAGTTCTTACCTTCAGCACCTCCCCACTAGTGAAACTCCAGTTCCTGCTTCTGAACTCTCTTCTAGCTCATTACTATGCTTTCAAATGCAGTTATCTGGTTCAAAAACTAAAGTCCCCGAGTCTCAAGCCCCTCCAGATTCCTGTTACTTCACTGCAAAGTGTGAAATATTATCTACACATTTCTATTTATCCACTAAAACTGCCCCTATCTGGGTCACCAATACTCAATTTTCTAGACCTGTGAATACCGGGTCAATTCACTTCTTTTGTGACAATTATCAGCTGACCACAGCTGGAGAGATGGCTTGGTGGTTAAGAATATTGTCTGCTCTTCCAGAAGTCCTGAGTTTGATTCCCAGCACCCACATGGTGGCTCACAACTATCTCTAACAGGATCTGATGACTTTCTGGCGTGCAAGTATACACATAGAGCACTCAAGACATAAAATATTAAAAAAATAAAGATAAAAAAATCAGTATCAGCTGACTGCTTTGAAGCCATCTCCCTTAGCTGCCCTTGCACTGTACTACCTCTGGCTAGTGTTTAGTTGTGGCTTGTCTCCCTGACCCTTCTTGCTCTGTGCTGGACCTGCATGTCAGCTCTGCGCATTGGGGATGTTTATGACGGTCCATTTCCTTTTGTTACCATCTGTTCTCCATCACCCGCACAGGTCTCTGATGCTTCAGTTAGGTATTCAGATAACTGTAACTATTCCACTTTGATCTCTCCAATCATTTCAAACTTACTGTACCCTAAAAACTCACCTCAAACCACCAAGGCTGCTCACCAGCCCCAGACTTGGGCATCTTCAGTCTTAGTTGCACCATGTGATCTTTCCTCCATCTCTGACCATTCAAGACCCAAAGACCCTCAAACGGTTAAGAGCCATCTCCCATTGAGGTGGCAGATATCTTCCCGCCTCTAGGCGTATATTGTCCACACATTCTAACCTAACTGGACAAGGCCAGTCCCTAACTTCAGCACTTGTACTGACTTGCCTCTGCTCCAGTCGTATTCCGTTTCACAGCGTATCTCCTCTCCTTTCGCACGGCAGTGTGCGAATTGCCACGATGCCGCGTGGAGCAGGCGAGCGCTGAGACTTGTCACTTACTCCTAAGGAAGGGTGACACCTTTGCCTCCGTTGACAAAGATGACTCACCACGTGATCACACCCCCGGCGGGCAGGTTCCAAAAGAAGGAAGCCCGCGCCATCCAGGCGCAAGGTGGCGCTCTCAGAGGAGGGCAGACGCGCATGCCGCTTCCGCCCGCGACGTGCGCAGGCGCACAGGACTCTTCCGCCGCGCCGTGGCCCTCCGCGGTGCCTGCGGGCTTGGGATGCTGCCGCTTGCGGTGGGTCGCGGCGTTTCGGCCCCTGCTAGACTCTTGTCTGCTTCCACAATGCCTAAGAAAGCCGGTGCGACGAGCAAGGCCAGTGGCAAGTCCCGTGGCGTGGAGAGGGTGGGCCACCGGACTACACAGCAGGGAACAGAGCAGCGCCTGGCGGGTCGAAGACCTCCCCGACAGCGGGTCACTCATTCCTGTCTGAGCCTTCCTGGGCCGCACGTTAGCCCGCCTGAGGACCACCAGATCTAGGCTCCACTGAGCACCTGCCGACCTCCGCCTCGCTCCCCACTTTCCAGGGCTGCACTTCCCGGCAGGCTGTGCATTCTGCCTCCCTGTGGTCGAGGAAGACAGCACTCCCTCCCCTGACAAACTCCAACTCCTTTCTGTGACCCAGCTCAGGCACTGACTGCCACCTGCAGGCACCTTCCCCAGCTCCCCAGCCCTGACTGCCTTTCTCCATGCAGTAATGTACTGTGTATGGTGCACTTAGCACAATTATGGGCTTCATTATGGTTCTCTCGCGCTGTGATCCCAGCTCCTCGAGGTCAGGGAGTATCTCTTCATACCCACTGCCTGCAGACTGCCCTGGAATGGATGAATAAAAAGTTCTTAGCATGGCGTTTAAGTGCCAGTCATTATTGCTCTTTCTGCAGCCCACCCCTCACCCTCTCACCCACTCGGAGTTTTAGTGTGCATTGGATATAAAGATGACTAATAAGTGGCTCTACTCTCGAGGAATGGTAACTATAAAGCAGGCTATAGGGACAAGTTCTAGGTAGCCAGAATGAGATCCAAACTCATTCTCATTCTCTCTCTCTCTCTCTCTCTCTCTCTCTCTCTCTCTATCTCTCTCTCACTCTCTCTCCCAGCTTTGACCTACACCAAATAAATGATAAATAATAAATAGTAATAAATAACCTCTATTTGTAGAGAAAGTGAATTATAAAGCTAACAAGAGAAAGCAGCATAAAGGTGTGAAGGCCAGAGTCAGGCCTTCTAAGGCAGTACAAACGCTGTGGGTTGATGGGAGGCTGACTGGTCCCTGAGGGATGTGGGGAAGCACCTTCGTGGCCGGTTGCTGGATGGGAGGCCCAGTTTTGTCAGGGCGAGGGGTAGTAATGGGTCAAAATAAAAGTGTGATGAAATATTCCGTAACCTGTAACATTGTGTATGTCATTTTAGGGTAAAAACCAAACCAAGGAACCAGAGACACCACTTTCTCCTGCAGGGCCTGTTGCCACTGATCCTAAAGGTTGTATCACCATCGCTATCCATGCCAAACCCGGCTCCAAACAAAATGCTGTGACAGGTACATGTGAGCACTGATGGGATTCTTGTGTGGATCACGCTCTCTCTCTACCTTCTCTCTGCCTTGTTTGGAGATAGCCCGGTCTCGTGTACCAGTAATTCACGAGTACTTAGGAACTGAGGCAGGGGGATCTTGAGTTTGAGGTCAGTCTGGAATACAAACAAGACCCCGTCTCTAAACAACAAAACATTTGGGAAGCACACATAAGGGAACATATGTGTAGCCTAGACTAGCCTTAATTTTTCCTGTTCTAAAAATTAGAGACAGCGACAGAGAGGAGAGATACTTGGTGTGGTGTAACGATCATTAACCTGAAAATGGGAGAAAACCTGAGCTGAGACCCCTGACTAATTCCTAGGCAAAGTTAAAGTTTGAACTGAATTATCTTGAAAAATATTTATCTTCAAGGTAAAACTTTATATACCAAATTATTATTTTTGTTTGTTTGTTTGTTTTTGTTTTTCGAGGCAGGGTTTTTCTGTGTAGCTTTGCACCTGTCCTGGAACTCACTTTGTAGACCAGGCTGGCCTCGAACTCACAGAGATCCACCTGCCTCTGCCTCCCAAGTGCTGGGATTAAAGGCGTGTGCCACCACAGCCCGGCCCAAATTATTTTTATATTTTGAAAATACTACACCCAAACCGAAGTGCTAGATAGGCCTGGTTTGTGCTAATGGCTTGGTTATCTTGTATCTGTTGTCCATACTTTGGCCAGCTTTTCTGCTTTTCTTCCTTCCTTTCTTAAGATAAGAATTGCTTATGTAGCCTATGCTGGGCTCAAACTTACCTTCTGCCTCAGTCTCTGAGTGCTAGGATTATAGGCTTATGCTCCAAGCCCAAACTTTTGGCCAGGTATTTCCTAAGCCAAATCTAAGATGGAATCAACTATAAGGTACACGAGTATTTATGTACATTATTTTTTAAAAATCAGATCAACTAAACTCTTCTATCCATTATAAGACATGGTGTGATTTCGAAGATACTAAAATGAAAAACTGTGCACTTGAGAGGCAACGGAAGAGCCACTTCACTGTCTCGTACTTGTGGAGTACACAGATGAGCTGTTACACAGGGTACAAGTATATGGCCGGCTGTGGCTGAGTGGCCCCAGATGCAGGGCCAGCTCCAGCTCATTTGCAAACTGCTCTGAGTAAATGCCTTGTTCTCCTAATAACTGTGAAGTACTACAGGGCACATTACTTGACTTCAGTTGCCTCACCTGTAAAATGGGGCTAATAATGGCACTATGCTGAAGCCCTTTGGGAAAGCTTATATGCTCGTAAAAGCAGTGTGATTGTTAGATAAATGTGAAGTGCATTGAATATTGGAGGCATTGAAGATACATATCACAGAAGAGAGGAACCTAGCCTAGGGCTTGGCTTTTCCTGGTGTGAGAGCCTGCACCCTGTGTGATCTGGGGTGCAGCTTCATCTCTGCACTTCCTGAGTGCATAGGTGGAGCCGAAGCCCAGCTCCCGACGCCCTTCTGGAGCTCTTCCCAGTCAAAGGCAATTTCTAGTCACCTACGTCCAAGATGCTCTCTAGGACTCTAGACCTGTCCAGTTAGTAGGGTTTTCCCTTTTGTGGGTGTGTGTTCTACGACTGTAGAGACCGATTTATCTGTGTTCCCTGAGGTATTAGTTTAACATTCATTCAGTCCTGGTACCTAGTTCAGCAGTTAGTAACCGAAAGCCTGTCCCAGGTAAATGCAAACTGTTTGACAGTCCCTCGCTCTGTGGAGGGAAAGAGCCCCTTAATGACGAAGTTCATGTCGTTTCATTCCAGATCTGACCACCGAGGCCGTCGGTGTGGCAATCGCGGCACCGCCATCAGAGGGAGAAGCAAATGCGGAGCTCTGTCGGTATCTCTCCAAGGTCTTGGAGCTCAGGAAGAGTGATGTGGTTCTGGACAAGGTGGGTCTCTCCCCTTTAAATCATTATATACTGGTCATAGTTCATATTTTCTATAATTTTTGTAAAGCCAATTTTAAGAACAGTTTCGTGTGTGTGGCTGTTCTGCCTACATGTATGTCCGTGCACCATGTGCATACCTGGTGCCCTCAGAGCCCAGAAGAGCATGTCATATCCCTAGGACTGGAGTTACAGATGGTTGTGAGCCACCATGTGGGTGTTGGGAATCAAACCTGGGTCCTCTGGAAGAGCAGCCAGTGCTCTTAACCACTGAGCTATCTTTCCAGTCTTATAAAGCCGGTTTTAAAAACCTTTATTCATTTAAACACAAAGACTGCATGGTGTCTTTCATCTACACTGCCTCTGTCGTATTGAGACTGGCCACTCCTTACAGTCCTTCGTTTTGATCATTTACAGCATTTTTCTCCTTTCTAAATTCCTACCTGTACCTACTGTCAGATTAATCTTGCTCCCTTCCTTCAAGACACCACCATGCTGAAATAGTGTAAAATGGTCCCTATGTGTCATCTCCATCGAGAAGCTCACCAAGTATTTCTGGCCCCACGTTGGTTCTGCTCTCGAGGGGAGACCTACTGTGAAGACAAGTTCATATGAAGTTAATACCTTGGTTCTACTTCAGAAGCACCAGAGGATGATTTTTAAAAAGAGGCTCCTGGCATTTCTGTAGACGTACTGAACTAGAATCCGTATGCAAGGAAGCAGGCCACGTTCATGTTTTTAAAGCTCTGCCTGTGTTCTAGTGCTGTATGTACCGTGCAGTTCACATCTGTTCCATTTAAAGTCATTGACTAATCAATGACTTGATTAATGATCTATTAATAATCTTCACCTAAGAATCCATTTGATCAGGCCACTTCCTTCCTTTACCTCCCCAACTTGTGGCAGATCGTGTCTGACCTTGGCAGTGCCTGGTCTGACGTGAGCCCAGCAGCATGCTCCGCTCTTCTGTGTACACACACAGCCCAACTAGATAAATCCCTGCTCAATTCTGTGATTTATAAAAGGTATATTTCAAATCAATCTTTTTAAGGGTTGTTTTAGATGATTGTGAAATCATAGTACTTAGATGTGTGGTTCCTTTTTGTTTGAAACTTTCAGAAATATATAACAATTTAAAAAAGCAATTTGTTTATATTTAGGTGTTATAAAAAGTTTATACTAAATTTTCATATTTAATATTTTAAAATTATTTTCCTTTGTAATTTAAGCAAATTACTTGAAATTAGAATATTGGCCAGGCATAGTGGGAAGTACCTGTAATCCCAGCACTTGAGAGAGACAGAAAGGATCAAGGGTTCAAGTTCATCCTTGGCTATATATTGAGTTTGAGCTAATCTTGGTTACATGAGACCCTATCTTAAAGAAAAGAAAACAGAGTATCATAAACATTCATCTTGAAATTTTAATGCTAAACTTTTATTATAAAAGTTGAAATAAAAGGCAAAAACTCAGGAGAGTCCTACAAATTTGTTGTAAATAGACGTGTCCAGGGGAGAGAGTGCCTAGATGTCTTAGAGTTTCATTTGCTGTGAAGAGACACCATGACCACGGCAATGCTTATAAAAGAAAACATTTAATTGAGGCAGCGACTTATAGTTTCAGAGGTTTAATTCATTATCATCATGGTGAGGAGCATGGCCGCATCCAGGGAGACATGGTGCTGGCTACATCTTGATCCGCAGGCAGCAGGAAGTGGACTGAGTGTCACTCTGAGTGAAACTTGAGCAAAAGAGACCTCAAAGCCCTTTCCCCGCAGTGACAGACATCCTCCAACAAGGCCGTACCTCCTAATAGTGCCACTCCCTTTGGGGGCCGTTTTCTTTAAACCACCCACACTAGGCTCTTGGGAGAGGCCATCCATGACACCCTGTGAGGACGTGCTGCAGTGGGGACAGAGGTCTGTGCTCCTGCCCGTACTGGGATGCTGAGTGTGTCTTTTTCTTTCTGGTTCAGGGTGGTAAATCTCGGGAAAAGGTGGTGAAGCTCTTGGCCTCGACGACTCCAGAAGAGGTCTTGGAGAAACTGAAGAAGGAAGCTGAAAAAAAATAAAGGCAGGAAATGATAAGTACGTCCTGGAGGAGTTTCAATAGCAACACAGAGGTGGCTAAGTAGGAAAATATATATGTATCCACACTTAGGGAATGAAATATATATATAAAAATGAGATTGAAGCCGGGCGGTGGTGGCGCACGCCTTTAAACCCAGCACTCGGGAGGCAGAGGCAGGTGGATCTCTGTGAGTTCGAGGCCAGCCTGGACTACCAAGTGAGTTCCAGGAAAGGCGCAAAGCTACACAGAGAAACCCTGTCTCGAAAAACCAAAAAAAAAAAAAAAAAAAAATGAGATTGAAGATAGTATAGTAGAGCCGGGTGGTGGTGGCGCACGCCTTTAATCCCAGCGCTTAGGAGGCAGAGCCAGGTGGATCTCTGTGAGTTCGAGGCCAGCCTGGTCTACAGAGCAAGATCCAAAACAGGCACCAAAACTACACAGAGAAACCCTGTCTCGAAAAAACAAACATAATCCCAGCACTTGGGAGGCAGAGCCAGGCGGATCTCTGTGAGTTCAAGGCCAGCCTGGTCTACAGAGTGAGATCCAGGACAGGCACCAAAGCTACACAGAGAAACCCTGTCTCAAAAAAACCAAAAAAAAAGAAAAAAAGAAAAAACAAACAAACAAACAAAGGTAGTAGAACATTTAAGTCTATACATTAATATAGGCTTTAAAATTCCTTGCTGTGGGAGCTGAAGAGATGGCTCAGCGTTAAGAGCACTTGGTGCTCTTCCAGGGGACCCGGGCTCAGCTCCCAGCACTCACATCAGAGGGCTCACACTGAAACGCCAGTTCCAGGGTGTCCTGGCATTCTTCTCTGACCTCTGAGGGCACTTGCAGATATGTGGTTCATGTATGTATATTCCAGGCACACACATACACGTTAAATAGATAAACAAACCTTTAAAATCCCTGAATGCGAACAGCCTGAAATATGTTACCCTAATTTCAAGGCATCACCACGGAACAGCTGGACAAGCCAGTCAGGACGCTGACCTCACCCTTTGCTATCCACGATGGTGCCTCTGATCTGCAGACTCTGGGAGACCAGTTGAGGATCACAACGTACAAGGTGACATAAGAACCCAGCTCCCTTACTCCCGGTGGTACCGTTAGGCTCATGGCTCAAGGTTTCTGGATTCTGGGGCTTTCTGATTCAGCTTACAAGTGAGAAACCTCTCATGCTGCCTCACAGTCCCATCTTCTATTTCAAGATGTTTATTTAAATGCAAAAATGGTTTTTATATCTTTTAAAAATTATATGGAACATTTTGTGGAAATCATAGACTTGTAATGAATGCAATGTCAATTATTTTTGAAAACCTTGTAAATGTTCAAATCTAGAAGTTCTTAGAAAGATCCAAAGATCTTAAAATAAAGTGGCTGGAACAATGGCTAGCAGTTAAAAATGCTTACTGCTCTTGGAGAGGACTTGAGTTCAGTTCCTAACAACCCAATGTGGGATGCTCACAACTCCCTGTGACTCCAGTTTCAAGGGATCCAGTGCCTCTGATCTGAGGGCACCCACACTCATATGTGCACACACATACACACACACACACACACACACACACACACACACACACACACACAGGCAGACAGAATCATATAAATTAAAATTTTTTTTAAAATAAGCCTTTAAAAAAAAAAGAGGATAAAAATTACCTGGAAGTCCTTTTCATTGTAAAGCCCATCAGAAATCACATCTGTGAGCTGGGTCATACTCAGTTGGCAGTGCGCCCTGCTATGCATGAAGCCTTGGGTTCGATCCCCAGCATTGCATAAACTGGGCATGGTGGTGCACACCTGTAATCCCAGCACTCTGGAGGTGAGGGCAGGGGGATGAGAAGTTCCAGATGATCCTTTACATAATAGAGTTTCAGGTCAGCCTGGGATACAGTCTGTGTACCTAACTCTATATCGATAACGTGTATATCTCTCAATAACACACGATGTGTTTGTATATATAGCTGAAAAGATATAAATACATTTTATATATTTGACCTATGTTACAGTACTCTAGATTGTCATCCTTCATTTTGGTCTTTGAGACAGGGTCTCACAATGTAGAGCTTGGTGTGCCGCCTCGCAGCTCCTACTGCCCTACGCTCCCAAGAGCTGGATTATACACAGGCATGCACAGTGCGCCCAGCCAAGTTACAGTCATTTAGTAAATAACATAATTGCTGATTTGTAGTGTGTGCCAAAGTCCACAAGAAACAGCAATTGTAGAAATGCTTGATGTAAAAGAACTAGAAATTTCCTTTCAGGAGCCAAGGACAAGATCAGTTGGGCAGCTTATCCAGAGCCCAGTGCTGGTTAGTGGCAGAACTGGTTTAAACCAGCTGCCCTGTCTTGTAAGACCCTCTACCACACTGCTTCTGAATACTGGTCTGTGTTGGTTTGGGCTGGAGAACTTTCCCACAGTTCCACTGGGTACCACAGGCATTTCACCTGTGGCCATGCCTGGCTCACTACAGGAAGCTTTCTCATGGCACAGAAACACATGTCGAGGGGATGTGTTAACATGCTCACAAAGTCCAGAGGTGTCTAAGGGTTTCACGGAACAGCGATGTCACAGAGGTCCTCACTGATGTCACAAAGGTCCCATTTCATTTCCACCATGGTGTCGGTGTTATGCTCAGGCCCACTTCCTTCACTGAGGCAAAAAGCCCTGCCTGGGGTTTCACATCTGCATGCTGACCCTCTGCGAAGGAGGCTGCGAAGGAGAGCTTGGTGGTGGTTTCCGCCTCACACCAAATCAGATCACAGGAGTGTCTAAACTACCCTCTTGGCAAGAAATGGCAACCCATAAGTAAGTAACTAACCAATGGTTAGAAGATGTTTATCCAATTGTTTTAGGCCAATTAAGGCCCATCCCAGAGCTGGAGATAGGGTCAGCATACTCTGGAGTAAACGAGTAGAGCGAAATGGATACCAGAATCAAAGCCAGCAGTTTTTACTACAATAATTTTTTTTTCTGACATGAGGCCTAACTATGTTGCCCAGACTAATCTCAACTGCCCACTTCAAGTTCACCTACCTCAACCCCGAGTGCTAGGATACAATTGTCTGCCACCTACCAGTTAGTTCTGTTTCACTGTAAGTGGCCATATTTTTTGTTTGTTTGTTTGTTTGGTTTTGGTTTTGGTTTTTTTGAGACAAGGTTTCTCTGTGTAGTTTTGGTGACTGTCCTGGATCTCGCTCTGTAGCCCAGGCTGGCCTCAAACTCACAGAGATCCGCCTGGCTCTGCCTCCCGAGTGCTGGGATTAAAGGCGTGTGCTACCACTGCCCAGCAAAGTGGCCATATTTTAAGAAGGAGCCTTTGCCTAATAATTTTAAAAGACATATACCATTTTTGTTTGTTTTCAAGACAGGGTTTCTCTGCGTAACAGTCCTGGCTGTCCTGGAACTCTCTTTGTAGACCAGGCTGGCCTCGAACTCATAGAGACCTGCTTTTCTCTGCCTCTCGAGTGCTGGGATTAAAGGTGTGTGCCACCACCGCCCAACTCATAACAATATTTTCCAACAAGGAAGATGCATCACAGCCAAGTGTGGTGGCACAGGCCTACGATCCCACTTCAGGGAGGCTGAGGCAGGTGAATCGAAAGTTCAAGGCCAACCTGGTCTGTATAGTAAGTTCTAGTCAGGCCTGAATTAAACAAGATGCTACCTCCAAATAACCAAGCAAAATAAAAGATACATCATAGCGACACCGTCAAGGAGCTGGTCCAGGGGCTGTATTCTAGACGGAGACCCTTCTTCCTCTGCAAATACGGTAGTCTTCAGCAGTCTAACTGCTTCTCGTCCTCACTGATGGGAACCTTGGCCTGCCAGAGGAGGCTGACTAGGCAGCTCTCTTCAGCAGGATCCAGGGTTGGATCTCACCTCAAGAACACTGAAGCAGAGCCAAGAACAAGGACACAAAACCCAACATTATTCCCCCCTTTCAGGTACTGTGATTCTAGCCCGATCCACCCCCAGTTAAGTCTGAGTAGCAAATACTGACAGTCTACAGACTGACCTGTTGTTATACTGCGTTTCTCGTCCTCTGCTATCTGGGGACCCTGGCTTTGCCACAGCTATAAATGAGGTCTGAGATAACTGAGGACTAGTGTCAGGGTGATGCTGTACTGCAGCCCCGCCCACATCTGTCACCCCTCGCTTCCACCAGAAGAGACAATCTCTCCCACACAACTGTTTGATTTCTGGGGTCACTCCACACCCTTCCTTTGGCTAGAGGATAGAGATAACCAGAAAATCCAAGTGGAACCTTTACAGTGTTTAAGGCTCCAAAATGCTAAAGATGGGAATTTTAGAAGGCTTTCTAGGCTGTGGACTACAGCGTTCTATCTCAAGTTTTCAAGGATTTGGTTAAATAATTCCTTAACTGTAAGGCAGAATATAAGTATTTAGAACTTACCATGACCCCAAGTTCAATCGTTTTAATATATGTGATTAGAAACTTTAAAGCTCAGATTTTTCAGTTTCCATCCAAGAGGTGGCACTGTGACAGCATGGCAGAAATCGACAAGTCCCTTGACGATCCTCGTCAGTTCAGCTGTCAGAAGTCCGCACGGCTGTTCTCACACACTTGGCTCCTCTCGTCTTTCCAGAGATGTGCTTCGAGCTTAGATCCTCTTATGCTGCAAGTAGTTTCTCTCCGGACAGTGTTGGCCGAGGGCCAGCTGGGTGCTGAGCAGTCCAGGTGAGTGCCAAGGAAGAGAGCAGGAATCAAAGCCCTCTACTCCACAGCTTTCAGAAATCCCACCTAGTCAGTGTTTCCGATTGAGCAGACAACTAGCCAGGTCCCTAACGTGCCAGTTTATTTGACTGAAGAACACACCCACCAATCGATAGGCTGTGTAGGGGGGTTTTCTAATGAGAACATTCTGTCCCTTTGAGAAACCTACAGTGCCATCATTTGAAGGCATCTTAGGCTGGGATTAGAGCCAGGGAATCCCCAAACTCCGAAGCCGAAGTTAGAGCTTCCTTAGTCATTTCCACGTGAAAAGTCACCTGTTATATGCTCCGCTGTCACAGGGGCTTCCAAATTATGGCAAAGCCTTAGGTGTCCTCAGATCCCTGGAGGTCAGGGGCACAGAGAAGACTAAGGAGGCGCATTATCAGTAGAGCAGCAAGCCTCTAATCCTGTTCTAAAGCTGCATTGTCCACGTGGGAGCTGCCTGCCACATAGGATGCCCGCTCACTTCAGGTCACAGTGAAGCATCTGCAGCAGGTCTAACTGAATTTAAAAAGAAAGGGCCAGAGAGCTGGCCAGCACTTAGGATCCCATGCCGCCCTTCCAGAGGATCGAGCTCAGTTCCCTGCACCCACATTTAACTCCAGCTCCAGGGGAAGTCCAACACCTCTGGACTGGGGCACCCACACTCACATGCACCCCTACACACATACACATGATTAAAAACAGTAAATCTTTGAAAATAATAAAAAGAAAAGGAATCACCAGAGAACTAAAGACCATGCTGGAAACAAAGTAACAGGTTGAAAACATGAGGCCAAGTCAGAGAAGCCTGGGCAACGGAAAAGGCAGCTTGTGGAAGTCAAAGGAAAAAGCAATGCTTACGTATTTAGAATCCCAGAAGAGAATCAAAACGTGGAACCAGTGGTTGAAGACATAAGAAAATGCCCGAGAAAGGAAAGAGGAAGTGACAAAACGGTGCAGTGTCCCGGGTGACAAAGGTTCCCTGACAGCCAACAGTGAAACGTCCGAAGACTGAGACGCTTGTGACCAACCCGACAAAAAGCTGCAGGTGGGCCAGTGAGACGGTCCAGTGCAGGGGTTCTCAACCTTCCTAACGTGTGTGCCCACTCACGGGCACATCCTGTGCTTCACCTACTCACCCACACAGTACCAATGTCAGGGTTAAAAAACTTCTTAAAACTTTGAAGCCACAGGGAAAAAAGGACTATAATAATTTCTGCATATTGGCCACCTTCATGACCAGACACCTGGCAAACGCCACCTAAGAAGGATTATTTCAGTTCAGTTTGAGGGTACAAGCCGGCATGGTGGGGAGGGCAGAGCAGCAGGAGCTCCAGGGAGCCAGTCAGACTGCACTGTAGTCAGGAAGCAGATGAATGGTCACGGTCAGCCATTTCCTCCTTTTTATGCAGGCCAAGGCGCCAGCCCAGGGCATGGTGCCACCCACATTTGGGATGGATCCTCCCACTTCAAGGACAATACAAACATTATCATTTATATGTTGCCGATGAGCATGTGACTTCCTGGTGTTTTAAGTGGTATCCTTTAACCTGACAATTCTCCTTTTTAGAGTACTTTCCACAGAGGAGCAAATAAAAGCACTAAAGGGTATGTGTACAAAAGTAATGCAGCACTGTTAGCATGTGGAAAACAAGGTAATGCAGCACATGTTAGCATGTGGAAAACAAGGTAATGCAGCACATGTTAGCACGTGGAAAACAAGGTAATGCAGCACATGTTAGCACGTGGAAAACAAGGTAATGCAGCCCTATTAGCACGTGGAAAACAAGGTGATGCAGCACATGTTAGCACGTGGAAAACAAGGTAATGCAGCACATGTCAGCATGTCGAAAATGAAAAGAGAATCCCCAAGTATCTACCAAGAGAATAATCATTTAATCAATGGCAAGTCTTTACTATATTATTAAAATTAAATCATTAGTTTTGAATCTGTTACTGACCTAGAGTGATATCTGTTGTAGTCTGTTAAGTGTATGAGGGGTGTGTGTGTGTGTGTGTGTGTGTGTGTGTGTGTAAGAAAGGAAGAAATACATAATTTCTATAAATGTGTGTGACCAGGGTAAAACGGGTAAAAGAATATACGTTTGGGTGAAGACCACTTATTTTTATACCATCTCACTCACATTTTGCATTTATTTTGTATATACATGGAGTATACATAATTAAAGAAATGTAAAAGAGGAAAAAGATCACAAAACAACAAACCGCTCTGGCTTTAGCACTGAGACCAGCTTGTTTACCTCATTCAGACAAAGGCTGGCGACTTTGGGGAGTTAATGGCGGCACCAGCGGTGGAAAAACACCATGAGATCATAATCACATCCTCCCCAGAACTGGTCTCAGGAGATGTCGCTGAAACCCAGAGAAAATTTAACTGTAATTAATACATAGGGTTCTCTGTGCCCTTAGGGACAGAATGAAACACCCACTAAATCAGTCCGTCAGCCCACGAAGATACTGGTGGGGTATTTGTGAGCTGAACCCTAATTTTTTTGAGACAGGGTCTTTCTTATGCAGCCAGACTGGCCTCAGACACACTAGGTAGCTGAAGATGAGCTTGTAATTCTGATCTTCCATTCTTATAGAGAGCAAACTCAGGACTGTGTGAGTGCTAGGCAGGCATTCTTCCAAAGCTACACCCCCAGCCCTGTGAGCTGAACTACTTTTTGTTTGGTTTTTGAAGACAGGGTTCCTCTGTGTAGCCTTGGCTGTCCTGGAACTCACTTTGTAGGCCAGGCTGGCTTCAAACGCAGAGTGTGAAGGCAATACAGACTCCCTCTTAGGGCAGGGCCACCATCTCAGACCACCTGCTGTACTCAGTTCCAGGAAGGACCTCAGGAATGTGCCCTGACAACTCGAACAGATACAGAGCAGTATGCTCCTGCAGACATTCTGTCTGAGGTTTATGGCCCTTGAAGATATCTAGATAATCTTGCTGAGCAGTCCAGATAATCCTGTTCAGCGGGTTGTGGTTCCCCGCCAAAAGTCTAACCCAGTGGTTTCAACTGTGGTTTCATGCCCAATGTCTAGACCAATAGTTTCAAAAATCACCTTGCCCCATATCCCTTATATCCAATCCCAAGTCGCCAAAGCATGTAATTCCCAGCTTGTGGTTTTTCCCTATAACAACTCTTTACACCTGGACTCTCGGCTGCTGCCACATTTCCTGCCATCTGCCATGCAGTGGCTCAGGTTGAACCTGACAATAAAAGGACCCTTATGTGCTTGCGTTGGAAACCCACTCCTTGGTGGTCTCTGGGGGTTTCTCAAAGCGGGTACAACAAGAGATCCACCTGCCTCTGCCTCCCAAGTGCTGGGATTAAAGGCGTGTGCCACCATTGCCTGGTAAGCTGAAATATATATATATAGCTTATACACTATATTTTGGTCATATTCTTTTCCATCCCCAACTCCTCCAAGATCCTCCCTACCCACTGAACTTCATGTTCTCTATTAAAACAAACAAAACCCACAGGAAAAACAACCAAAACCAAAAAAGGAAAATCAAAACAAAATTTAGAAAGGCAAAAATCAGTAAGAAAAAAATTCTAAAACAAACAAACAAAACCACGGAGTCTGCTTTGTATTGGCTAACTACTCCTGGGCAGAGGGCCTGCCCTGGAGTGTGGTGGATATACCCAGTGACACCTATTGGAGAAAACTGATTTTCCTTTCCCAGCAGGTATCAATTGCACACAGCTTCTTGGTTGGGGTGGGACTGCGTCCACTTCCCCTTCTTAGTGCTGGGACTTTGTCTGGTCTGGACCTGTACAAGTCCTCTGCATGCTGCACCCGTAGAGAAGAGCGCCATCCAGCCCTCATCAGAGAAGCTGCTTTCTGCAGTAGATGGTGATTAGCAAAGGGACCAAAAACTGGACAATGTGCATGCAGAGTGAGAGGCTTTGGAGCCCTGAGCCCCGAATGGGATGTCTTCATGGAAACCCTCCTCTCAAGGCTCAGGGATCTATGTGGAAGAGGAGGCAGAAGAGAGTGTAAGATCCCGAGGTGGTGGTTGTGGAATATTATTTTAACTGGACAAAGATGTGTTTATGCTGCATTTGTTTAACTATGTAAAGATGTGTTGCTATTTCATCTTGCTTGCCTAAGGCACCTGATTGGTCTAATAAAAAGCTGAATGGCCAATAGCTAGGCAGAGAAAGGATAGGCAGGGTTGGCAGGCAGAGAGAATATATAGGAGAAATCTAGGCCTGAGAAGAATGAGAGAAGAGAGGAGACACCCGGGACCAGAAGCCAGGAGGCCACCAACCAGCCAGACATAGAGACACCAAGAAAGAAAAGGTAAAAAGCTCTGAGGCAAAAGATAGATAAAGAGAAACAGGTTAATTTAAAAGAGGTAGCCAGAAATGTGCCTAAGCTAGGTGGAGTGTTTAAAACTAATAATAAGTCTCTGTGTCATGATTTGGGAGCTGGTTGGTGGCCTAAAAGAAAAAGCCTGGTACAGGTCACCAAGGAATGATGACTTCAAGGAATCAACATCTTCCAGAAACAACAGGACTGATCCACTATGAACTCAGAGACTGTGAGCTGAACCTCTTAACCCAGCCCACAAAGGCCTTCTTCAAATTTTGGAGGTGTGAACCTGTGTTCTATGTGTTCTTATGCACCTAGTCCAATGCTGTATACTTGTTTACTTTGTAATTGTTATAGTATTTGTACTTTTTTTTGTTTTATTTTTTGAGACAGGGTTTCTCTGTATAGTCTTGGTGCCTGTCCTGGATCTCGCACTGTAGACCAGGCTGGCCTCGAAATCACAGAGATCTGCCTGGCTCTGCCTCCCAAGTGCTGGGATTAAAGGCGTTCGCCACCACCCGCCTGGCTGTATTTGTACTTTTTTTTATGAAATATAGTGTAATTTGATACATGTGGACAGTATAGCAACCAAATCTGGGTAATCAGCATTTCTATCATCTCACATACTATCATTTATGTGTCAGGAACTCAGCTCTCTAGTTATTTTGGAAAGTATAATGAGTTTTACAATGATTCCATTCAAGAATATTAGAACTACTTCCCACCACTAATTTTATTTTCAAATCCATTACTAACCCTGTCTATCTGCCCCCCCTCTCCTGCCCCCACACCTTCCTAGTTTATAGTGATCTCTGTGCTACTCCATTTTTTTTTTTTTGTTTTTTGTTTTTTGTTTTTTGAGGCAGGGTTTCTCTGTGTAGTTTTGTGCCTTTCCTGGAACTCACTTTGTAGACCAGGCTGGCCTCGAACTCACAGAGATCCGCCTGCCTCTGCCTCCCGAGTACTGGGATTAAAGGCGTGCGCCACCACCGCCTGGCGCTACTCCATATTTTTATGTGGTCAACATAATTTGTTTCTGCTAGTGAGATGTGGTATTAAGTCTGTGTCTGGCTTATTTCACTGAACACAGTAACCTCCAGCAGGTCTATCCATGTCATCACATGGTAAGATTCCATCCTCCTTCCTTTTTTTTTTTTTTAAAGATCTTTCTATGTAGCCCTGGCTGTCCTGAACATCACTATATCGACCAGGCTGGCCTTGAAATCGAGTGCTCCTCCTAACTCTGCCTCCTAGTGATGATATTAAAGGCATGTACCACACCCATCATTTCCATTCTTTTTATGTGCATGCTTTTACATCATCTTAAAAGGAGCAGTCAAATCCTGTTGGTAGGTTTGTTGGAAGCTTATCTTGGGTTAACCTGCTCCTCCATCCTACCTACCCTGTAAAAATGTGAATCTGACAGGTACCACCTGCTGCTTGTCTCCATTTTTCTAATCTGACGGCATGGATAACAATTCCTCAGAGTAAGTTGGCTTTTTCTGGTGCCAAGGCTTCTGCACTGTTGAAGCAGCTGAAGAGTTACTCCCTCCTCACCCCTGCACGCCCTCACATGTACAGCTCTGCTGATGGGCAGCATGTAGCCATCCTGGCTCAGGACCACATTTTGGATGTTACTTTCCTCAAAAACAGCACCAAACTTCTAGAAAGGAGGAAATATTTGCTCTCAAGGTTCCCTTGGGGTCCAATCTACTAATTGGATCTAGAGTTCAATTTGTTCTCTAATAACATAGCAGGATCTGGGAGCATCATATATAGCTGTATTTTAATCCTCAAGTATTAAGCTGAATACTGACAGTATTAATTTTCTTTTACCATAGACAGTAGTGCTAAGTCTTAATTTTCTTTTACCATAGACAGTAGTGCTAACTGAAAGTCAATATCCCAAGTAGGACTAGAAGTTCAAGGTCAACCTGGGCAACTCAGTGAAACTGTCTCAAAATAAAAAGTAAAGATGGGGCTGGGGTAAGGAGAGTTGCCTAGCGTGTGTGAGGTCCCATCCCCAGAATCAACAACACAGAAGTCAATAGCTCAGGGTGTAGATTCCCACAACCACATATTTTGGATTCTAAGGACCGTGTGTGAAAAGCTTTGTCCCAGCCTGTGGTGTCATTGGGGGTTTAGAGGCAGGGCCTAACCAGCTCCAGCCTCTTACCTCATCCCACTTTCACTTTCAAACCACCATGAGGTGAACAGGTTTCTGCCACATGCTCCTTTCAGAAGCCCAAAGGCAATAGAGCCAACCGTGACAGACATGACAGACGTGACAGAAGCCCCAAGACCATGAACCTCAAATACCTGTCGTCCTTTTAAATTTCCTCAGGTATACTGAATACCGGCCAACACAGAATTTAAAAGTCAAGCGGAATAAAAAGTAGAAAAAAATTTAAAGCATAACAGTTATGAACAAAGTATAGTACTTTTATTAGAATTCAAAATTAGTGCTGTCAGCCGGGCGGTGGTGGCGCACGCCTTTAATCCCAGCACTCGGGAGGCAGAGCCAGGCGGATCTCTGTGAGTTCGAGGCCAGCCTGGACTACCAAGTGAGTCCCAGGAAAGGCGCAAAGCTACACAGAGAAACCCTGTCTCGAAAAACCAAAAAAAAAAAAAAAAAAAAAAATTAGTGCTGTCATTAGCCTTCAGGATGAAAGGTCATGTCCTTCTACTTTAGCACTCTTAAGACTGTCATTTGGTTGGGCAGGGTGGCACACACCTGCAGTCCCCTGCTACTCAGGAGTCTAAGGCATGGGGACTGCTTGAGCCTCGGAGTTCCAGGCCCACCTGTGGGAGGCGAGAAATGAACTCCAGGCTGCTGAGTATTGACCCAGGGCCCTCCCGAAGCTATCCGTGTCTGTCTTTTTCTTCATCTATATTTCTATCTAGCATTCCTCAATCCCTCACTCCCCGCTTCAAGGCACCCTTCGATAGGTTGGGGTTGAACCTTAACACCAACCTAAGTAACAGAAAAATCCCACTCTTAAATGATAAAAAAGAAAACGGACATTTTACTCTTAACTCTTCCATAAGGTCATGTATTTTCCTTGAGGTACACAAAATTCAAAAGGAAATTTCACCCTTCTCTGTTAAACATCTTAAGAATGCCAGAAATCTTTCCAGATGACTTTCCTAAATGGTTCCAAGAACCCCAAACCTATTCTCAAAGCAATGGCACTAGGCTATTTATATGCTAGATACCACACATCCTTCTCACACTGCCAAACACATGCCAGAAAACTCTTAAGTCCCCAGCAAGCTGTTCTCAGAGGATTTAATCTGATGTGTTCAATAATCAACACATTTTAAAGTGAGTGCCAATTTCCAAACAGTGTGTGGCACTAATTTTAGCTTTTATATAAGCTTCTTCCAAACTTGAAATGTTTATTTCCTAACTATAACTTGATCTCCCTTTGCAATTTACGTATGGATACACATAAGGAAATGACAAATCCCTGTCATTGTTTCTTGTTTGTATGTTAGAGACAATTCACCACACAGCCCAGGGACTTCCCTGGGACGTCAGGCATGCTCACCACACCTGGCCGTCTTGTGAGTCGACATCTTGCACTACTCTGCTTCACAATTTACCAAGTATTCCCTCTCAACAAACGTCTTTGCTGTGCTTCTAACAGAGGGCTTTCTGGTCATGGTTTCCGTTTTTGTTTTCACTCTTCCTTTGACCATTTACGACTCTGCAAGGGTGGCAGGGTAAGAACTGCCCCATCTAAACAGGACGCTATTAATCCAAACCTGACCCGACTTCTTCAAGTCACGGACCTTTAAAGATGGGACTGAAAGTCACCTACCACATTGGGTTACTCATACTGAATGAAAATAATTCATGTTAAAAGGACTTCACTCATTTTTTAAAAACCAGGACCATATTTACATATAGCAGATATTAAAATACTTAAATACTGTTAGAAAACAACTTTTCTTCTGAGCATCTTGAGAAGCACCCCTCACTTCAATTCCGTTTCTTCTGCCCACATCTCTAATGGCGTCAAGAGATAACAAGCACAGGATCTGCTTGTAATGCCACAGTCAGCTTCTGTCCTAACCGATTAGTGCCTGTGCTTTACCAGTGGACAGATTTTTGGTAACCCGTCTTTTAAAGAAGATCCTGCGGTATAGCTAGATGATTCCTGACTCAAGTTCAGTATCTGTAATATCAAAACTTATCTTCATGTAATAGTGCTGGCCCATTATCTATCAACAGAATGAGAGGTGCACATGGAAAAGCCTTACTTTATGTTAAAATCTCACTACTTCATTGTGAATACTTAATGTATTAGAACCTTTTGAATAAAAGTTACCTAAGAGGATGGCTAAGAAGAGGGACTCAGGGAGGATACATTCAGATCACAGAGAACCTGGAAGCCCATCTCAAGGGCTAAGAGAAAAGGCAACCTTACCTTAGAAAGTTAACTCTTATTCAATATATATAAAGAACAGTGTAATAAAAAACCAAGTAGGTCATTACCATGTACATAAACGGGCTGTCAAAACATAAGAGTAAAGTTGTACACATTTTATGCATTTATTCATTCTTTCACTTTGTACACATATACTGAATGTCTTTAAAATTTTTACTTGAATAAATCTATTGTAATCATAAAAATATTTCAAGAATGATTGTTCTGAAAGAAGTGACAGCCTCACTGTATTGTAAGAATCATCATCAAAGGTAAGCATTTGAAAATGAAAATAACCCTGTAAAATCAATACAGGTTAAATACCAAAATAGCCAAAATGCAGCAGTATTACATGAGTATTCTAAGTGTTTATAGAGCACATCCATTTCTTCCCTGTTGTAAGTTTACAAAAAACTGTTGAGTGCTACAATCCCACCATTTCAGGAGGCCGCACTGAAAATGAGCCCTTCCACATAGACTAACTGGTTCTGGAGCGGACTCATACTTACAAACCACAAAATACCATAATCACATGACAAACTCAAAGAATATAATTGTTTACCTTTCAGCTGCTGCTATTGTGTATAACACACCATAAGTAATCACGGGTGTTTTCATACACCGACTGTCCTCACTCTGAAATGTCCGAGGTGAATACATCTGAGCGCGTTACTCTTCTATAAAGGAAAAGCCAGCATTTCCTATTTAAACGTTTTTATTTCTGTGTTAAAGACAGAACTCCTAGAGGCCAAATAAGGAAAACAGACCAAACTCAAAACATTATTAAATCATATATAATCCACTTTATTACCACCAATCATCACATCTCTAGCAAGATCAATTTTATTCAAGTCTCAAGTTCTAAACAATTAACAACCCATTCTGTAAAACAGAATGAAAAACTATGACCAAAAGAAGACAACCAAACGTTTAACACATTATTAAAATGAACGGTCTTCTGTTAAGAGCCGTAACATGTCCGTCAGTAGTAACTATATGGAGGCCGCTGGTTGTGACCATATTGTCCGTATTGTTGTTGATAGTAAGGCTCTTGTCTCTGCGGTGGGTAATTGTTTCCCCATGACCGTCCATGCCACTGATTTGATCGATTGTCACTTGGCCATCCTCGTCTGTTATCCCTACCTCTAAACTGTCTGTTATCTTGCAGCCTACCAAAAGAAAACAAAAATATTAACTTCTCTTTAAAAAAATAAAAACCCAAGAAACCAATCCCAGGGCATTTGCGTGCTCCATGTAGCACACAGTACTTGAGAGTGGAAAACCTAGCTCTCTGTGGACGTCACAGCACTAGCCATACTCCCCCAAGACTGAATTCCTTCTTCCAGCACACACTGGACACCTTTTACTGGACAGAGGCAGGTAATAAGTCCAGTTGTGATCACCTGACACCTTCCAAAATGCACAAAAACAGTCTGACTTCTTCATAGTTTTGAATTATTACATTTAATTTTCCATTTCATTTTATAAAATTTCTAAGGTAATCAAAAACAATACCTTCTTTAAGAAATCAAGTACAAAACTCTAGTTTTATTAAGTATATCTGTAAAGAAAATATTAGTTTGAGACAGGGTCTCACTGGATAGCCCAGGCTAGCCTAGAACCTCATGAACCTATGGCCTCAGCCTCCTAAGTACTGAAAGTATGGCTTGCATCACTATGCCTGGCTTAAACAAGACTCATAAAAGCAAGTATTTACAGTGCTTATTATGTTCCAGGCACTGTCCCAGGGCTGTGGGTGAACCATACTGAAAACACAGGTTGGCCCTGGCTTTAGGGGCAAGCATATTAAAGCTATCTTTCCCCAGATAACCCTCTGTATTATCTTCCAGAAATAACACATACCAGTTGCCTCGATTTCTTTGGTTACCACCGGCTCTGCTATTCCATTCCTCAACAATTGGGGGAGATTCAGGAGGACGTTTCAAGTATTCTTGGTACTCTTTGTCATCTTGTGTGAATCTGCTTGCAAACATCTCTTCAAAATCTGGAATCACTTCAGAAGTATCACTCATCGTGAAATTCTGTACAGTTTTAGGATCTGTAAGAATTTTTAAAAAAATTAGTACTAATTTATCAGCTTATGAAAACCCAAAAAGTAAACGATTTTGGACAGAGTATTAACAAAAGTCCCTAAGTATTTTTAAACTTACGACTGTAACAGTTCTTGACTACATTGTGCTACTGGAGCCTGCAATACTAAGATGAACAATATATCATGGGCCATATCCCCAAAGAGTCCCCAGTCTAGAAGAGGCAGATATGGTGGCTGGGGAGGATATCTCAATTTGTAACATACTTGCCCTGCAAGAATGTGGACCTGAGTCTGCTCTCCAGCACCTACCTAAAAAGCCAGGCCTAGTGGAACAGGCCCACAATCCCAGTGCTGGGGAAGTGGAGACAGGCAGACCCTGGAGCTTGCTGGCTCGCCATCCTAGCTAATCGGCAAGCCCCAGGTTCCAGTGAAAGACCTAGTTCAAACATCAAGGTAGACAGCTTCTGAAGAATGACCCTGGAGTGGACATCTGGCTTCCACATGCACCCTACACATACACACAATAAAAAGTATGAAGAAGATGGGTATGATGTAAACATTGAGAGGCAGAAGACATCAAGAAATAAAACTAGAGAGTAAACAAGGGACAAATTGTGGGAAATGTTGTATCCAACACAAATACTTTTGTATCTTCTTTCTGGGAGGCAATGGGAAGTATGGGTGACTTAAGAGGGGAAGTCTGAAGATCTAATCTACCTTTATGTGTGGCGATACACATCTGTAACAGGAGGCAGAGGCAGGAGGAACTGCAGGCCAACCTGGTCTACAGTTAATTCCAAGCAAGCAAGGGCTATATAGTGGAATCCCATCTCAACAAAAATAAAAACAAGGTCCAATTTAGTATTTTGAAGGACTCCTTTTGTAACTGGGTAGGGACTAATGAAACTAAACTAAAGCAGATTGCTGTAATAATGTAGATAACATGCTGAAAAGTTAATGTGAGGTAAGGGCTGAGAAAACAATTTTAAAAGAACTCCAGGAAGAAACAGTCACTAATTAGATATGGGAGGAGTAATAAGGGATGAATCTCAGGCTTCCTACCAAATGATTAGACACATTTATAGTGCCACCAAAACTATGAGAAAGGTGGGTAAGGTTACCCTGAATTTAAAGTGAGCAATGAACCAGGTGGTGGTGGCCCACGCCTTTAATCTCAGCACTGGGGAAGCAGAGGTAGTAGGATCTCTGAGTTCAAGGTCAGTCTGGTCTACAGGACAGTCAGGGATACTCAGAGAAACCCTGTCTTGAAAAACCAAGGACTTGAGCATTCCTTGGGTATATGCCCAAGAGTGGTATAGCTGGGTCTTGAGGAAGATTGATTCCAAATTTTCTTAGAAACCGCCATACTGATTTCCAAAGTGGCTGTATAAGTTTGCATTCCCACCAACAGTGGAGGAGTGTTCCCCTTGCTTCATATCCTCTCCAACATAAGCTGTCTTCAGTGTTTTTGATCTTAGCCATTCTGACAGGTGTAAGATGGTATCTCAGAGTCATTTTGATTTACATTTCCCACACCACAAGGACACATGCTCAACTACGTTCATAAAAGCATTATTCGTAATAGCCAGAACCTGGAAACAACCTAGATGCCCCTCAACCAAAGAATGGATTAAGAAAATGTGGTACATATACACAATGGAGTACTACTCAGCAGTAAAAAAACAATATCAGGAAATCTGCAGGCAAATGGATGGAACTAGAAAATATCCTGCGTGAGGTAGCCCAGATTCAGAAGGACAAACATGGCATGTACTCATAAGTGGATACCAGATGTAAAGCAAAGGATAACCAGAGTACAACCCACAGCTCCAGAGAAGCTAACTAACAAGGAAGACCCAAAGAGGGACGCATGGATCTCAATGGGAAGGGAAAATAGATGAGATCTCTATGAGTAAACTAGGGATGAGGGGTGGGCAATGGAGGGTAGGGGATGGGGGAAGAGAACATAAGGGAATGGGATGGTTGAGCTGGAACAGGGATAGAGTGGGAGAGCAATGAAAGAGATACCTTGATAGAGGGAGACATCATGGGGATAGGGAGAAACCAGGTGCTAGGAAAGTTCCCAAGAATCCACAAGGATGACCTCAGCTTAGACTACTAGCAATAGTGGAGAGGGTGCCTGAACTGGCTTACCTCAGTAATCAGACCAGTGAGTACCCTAACTGCCATCATAGAGCCTTTCTCCAGTAACTGATGGAGGTAGATGCAGAGATCCACAACCAAACACCAGGCTCAGCTCAGGAAGTCCAGTCAAAGAGAGAGAAGAGGGGTTCTACGAGCAAGGGGCATCAAGATCATGATGGAGAAATCTACAGAGACAACCAAACAAAACTAGTGGGAACTCATGAAATTTAGATCAATAGCTGTGGAGCCTGCATGGGACTGGACTAGGCCCTCTGCATAAGGAGGCAGCTGTGTAGCTTGATCTGCTTAAGGGGCCCCTTGGCAGTAGAATCAGGATCCATCCCTGGTGTATGAGCAGGCTTTTTGGAGCCCACTACCTATGGTGGGATACCTTGCACAGCCTTGAGGCAGGGGGAGGGGCTTGGACCTGCCTCTACTAAATATACCTCCCCATGGGAGGCCTTACCTTCTTGTAGGAGGGAATGGGGGATAGGTTGGGAGGGAGAGGCTGGAGGGGCGGGAGGAGGGAAGAGGAGGATCTTTGATTGGTATGTAAAATGAACAAAAAAATTTAATTAAAAAAAGAAAAACCAGCCAGGCGGTGGTGGCGCACGCCTTTAATCCCAGCACTCGGGAGGCAGAGCCAGGCGGATCTCTGTGAGTTCGAGGCCAGCCTGGGCTACCAAGTGAGTTCCAGGAAAGGCGCAAAGCTACACAGAAAAACCCTGTCTCGAAAAACCAAAAAAAAAAAAAAGAAAGAAAACCCAAGGACTTGTCTTTAAAAAAAAAAAAGAAACAAAACAACAACAAAAACACCCCAGCAACCTGCCCACCACCACGACCACCACAACCACCACAACCACCACCACACACACAGAGGGGGGGAAAGGGAAAAGCTGGGTACAGTGATGTATACCTGTAGCCTCAGCATTTCAGATACTGAAGCAGAATTGTTTGAACCCAGGAGTTTTAAGCCAACCCAAGCAACATATATAAAAACAGACATTTAGGTGCACAGTTATTAAAGTTTGGGTAACCATTTTATAATCTTACGCAATTTACTCCTATTCCAGATCCTGTGAGAAATGAAAAAAAAACAAAAAACAAAAACAAAAAACAAGACAAAACACCTGACACTAATAAGTAAGATACTGTCTAATAGATATAAACAGTATAATCTGGGCTGGCAAAATGGCTCAGTTGGTAAAGAGGCTTGGGGCCAAGTCTAAAGACCTGAGTTCAATGCCCAAGTCCCATATGGTAGAAGCAGAAAACAGACTCCCACAAGTGGTCCTCTGATCTCCACATGTGTGCCATGACATACAGACCCACACACAAATGTAGTATAAAAATTAAAAACATGACTCTCTTAACAGCTGAGTTATCCATATAATATATGGATACTTAAAAAAAATATTTCTTCAACCCTCTGCCTACAGGGAAAGATTTGACTTAACTTGCAGGTCTAATCCTCAAGGAATAGTCTTCAGCAAGACCTTGAAACTGCAGAATTCTATAAGTAGTCCCCACTTCCCAGTCCTCCTTGATCAGGTACTGTTCAGCTTCTCTATCTCATAGCTTTCCTAATCCAAACTTCGTGTTTTTACTGATTGCCTCAAAACTTCTAAACCAAAACTTCTTGGTAGACCTAGCACTCCTGAGGCTGAGGCAGGAGGATCAACTGAGCCTACATATACAAGACCAGCCTTGGCAAAGAAAAAGGAACCAAACCTATTTTATGATTTGAGGCATACTTAACATCATGCTAAAAGCTTAAAACCAAATCTTCGGGCGGTGGTGGCGCACGCCTTTAATCCCAGCACTCGGGAGGCAGAGCCAGGCGGATCTCTGTGAGTTCGAGGCCAGCCTGGGCTACCAAGTGAGTTCCAGGACAGGCGCAAAGCTACACAGAGAAACCCTGTCTCGAAAAACCAAAAAAAAAAAATCTTTCCCCTGGTATCCTCAATTTTTTTTTTCCTGTACTAATTAAACTTCTACTAAGGCTTTTCATAAGTTGTTTAACTAGAAGATAGCGTCTTCTTTGCTTTGTTTTTTCTCAAAACATGCAAGCATTCATAACATAATACTACCCTTATTCCAACAAAATTAAACTAAAATTGTTACTAAAATACAAGAAACAATATCTGGATATTCTACCTTTCCAGCTACTACTGAGATTATGTCTTATTAATTATACCTCCATGTGCCCAGCTGGTATTGGCAAACTAATGTCAAATACCAAAACCAAATGAGTTTAAAATAAATCCAACTAGGCCAGGTGTAGCGGTACATGCATCCCAGTATTTGGGAGGTAGTCTGGCAGATCTCTGAGTTCAAGGCCAGCCTGGTCTATAGAGTGAGTTCCAGGGCAGCCAGGACTTCATAGAGAGACCTTGTCTCAAAAAGAAAAGGGAGAAAAAAAAAGCCAACAACAAAAACTCCCAACTAATTAAAAGTGTCCATGTTTCCATACTAACCACAGAAGCCACTATAGAGACTGAAAGACATCCCATTCCTAATTAAGACAGACAGTAAATTCATAAGGCAAGGAAAATGCACTACATTTTCCCCATACCCTACCTACCACAATCAACAAGTATCTTGTTTATTTACTCATGAGAGTGGAATTTAAACAAACTCTTAATGCAAGCTTTACTTAACCCAAGGATTTGAGGCAACTATACTGTTTAATATTTAGGTTGATTAAATACGGGGACAACACCAATAAACAAGCTATCACGCAAGGGGAAAACTCAAGAGGTCTCAACAAAGAACTGCAAGCAACTAAGGAATGCTAAGAGCAAGAGAAATAGTCTTCCCAAGAACAGAGCACACAAACCGGTTATTCAATACCATATAGGATCCCTGAAAACATATACATACAAGTAACATTATACAAACTAAGCAATATATATATATATATATATATATATACACACACACATATATATACCATATAACACACATATATTAAACACATATATAAAACAACTAAAGAAGACATGAATTTGAAAGAAAGCAAGCAGGATATATGGGAGAGCTTAGGAGGAGGAAAAGGAAAAATGTAGTAGTAATTTCAAAAAATATAGATAATATGGCTTCAGGAGTTTTAAAGGAACCTCAAAAGATGGGAGAAGGGGTGGAGAGCTAGCTCAGTAATCAAGAGCACTCACTATTCTTCCAAAGGACCATAGCTCATAAGTGCCTGTAATTCTAGATCCAGGGGATCCGACGCCCCCTTCTGACCTCTGTGAGCATCAACTCACTCTCTCTGTCTCTGTCTCTCTGTCTCTGTCTCTCTCTCTCTCCTCTCAAAAAAGACGTGGGGCAGAGAGGATGAGTACATACACGACTCGGTTTGAGGGCACTGGATTCAAAGGACTCTTCAGAATCTCAGCCCTAACAATTCAAAGGGGAAACTCGCTCTTCCACTGAAGAGCTACAAGAGGCCACGAGCCTCCTCGTCTGGGTCTTCAAAACCAACACGCTAGTTCAAGCATCGGTAACTAGTTACTACAGGACGCACGTTCTCGGTGGTTGTGGCTGCCGCGGAATGAAAGGCTACACCTTCCACTGCCCTTGAACCCCACTAATTTCTTCTCCACAAGTAAAACCCCACAGAGCTCTGGCTGAGGCACCCTGGTCACGGCTAACAGAAAGGGCTTCGGGGGCTCTCCAAAGGTGAGCCCGGAGGACAGATGAGGATAACGGACTGAAGAGTGCGTTTCCCTGACCTCGGCCCATCGGACACGTGCCTTACAACGGCTTCGACACAGCGGCTCCTTCCAGAAGCCCCGTAAAGAGCAGACCCGAGGGGAAAGCGGCTCGGAGGAGGAGCGACTTCGGGGCTCCACCGCCTCCAGACCGCGGGGCCCCCGGCTCCAGCCTCCCCGTTCCCTCCGCCGCCCCGACCGGAAGACTCATCCGCCCAGGGCTGTGCTCACCCTTCCGCGGGCCGCCCTGGAGGGACTTGGAATGGCCACACAGCAGCACCCAAAGCAGCTCTCCAAGGTAACCAAACGCGTAGGAATCCTTCACTACTCCACTTCCGCTTCCGGAGCGCCAAGAAACCGAAGCCGCCTACAAATCTCGCGATATCCATAGAGTGCATCGCCTTTCCCCGCCCCCTTCCTGCCACACCCCTCGCGTTCGAACTGCGGCGCGGCCCGAGGGGAAGCTACCCAGGTTCGAACCACTTGGCGAAGGTGGGCGGTGCTGTCTCTTTGCTGCCCTGACTTGCACGCCTGTTTTACGGAAGGGTGAAAGTCGTCGCCATCTAGTAAAGTCCCCTGGTCTGGCAGTCGTCGGCGCACTGGGACTGAAAGTCCGCGAACAGGACCGGAAGCGGAGCCGGGGCGGCGGGGTGAGGAGCAGACTACGGCACCGGCACCGCGTGAGCGAGGCCGACCCGGTCCTGAGCAAACCTCGGCAGTCAGGTTCCTGCGGGCCGCTCTTTATGTTTTTGCAGAAACGCGTCCACTTCTCCACTGCCTGTGGTCCGATCCCTCCCCAAGGCTTGGCGATTTCTTCTCCAGAGTTTGCAAGTGCGGAAACGCTGATCATCCCAGCTGTAACTTGACCTTTTTCTCAAATCGCTTCCCGGACAGTCCACTTTTCTTGGGAATACAATCAACTTTAGAAGTTCGGTGTCCGCCGGGCGGGCGGTGGTGGCGCACGCCTTTAATCCCAGCACTCGGGAGGCAGAGGCAGGCGAATCTCCGTGAGTTCGAGACCAGCCTGGTCTACAGCGCGAGATCCAGGAAAGGCGCAAAGCTACACAGAGAAACCCTGTCTCGAAAAACCAAAAAAAAAGAAAGAAAAGGAAAGTTTGGCGTCTAAATTGGATACCGTTTCTTTCCACTCCTCAGTCAGATGCCATATGTTGTTTGTCCCTGCAGTGACTGGCGTCCATCCACTCCCAGACCCATTGCCTCCACCTCGTCAAAGTTCTCATCGCCCCCGGAACAGTGTGAATGCAGCATTTTTCTTGTTGATGCCCTTCTTCCTAAAGCACCCCCCACCAGCATATTTTAGGCATAACTGCCATAGGCGTAGTCATTCAAGCACAGCTGGAATACAAGATACTCAACAGCCCCTTGCTGCCTAGGCCCAGAATATTAATTTGGTTTCAAAATTCTGTTTTATGATATTTCTCTTTCATTCTCTCGCCTGTGGTAAACCAGACCATCTGCAGTACTTCATGAATTACTCATTCATGAAGTTACATTTCTTTAGATTGCCAGTGTCCCCTTGTGCTTGGATGCTTACCATTCCTCTACAAATAGAAGACACACACATCCCACCTCCAGATGTTGACAAGTTATATCCATTCTCTAAGATTTTACAGTGTGACATCACCATCTGGAAATAAGTTCTACCTCTGCTGGGTTCCACGGTGCTTTCTGAACTTTATGTTGTTGCCACTTTCTGACTTTAGGCTACAGTTTTAAATTTATTTGTACATCTTACAGTATATAACATTGTGCTTCTCATAAAGTAAGCACTCAGTCCATACTTGTGGAATGAAAAGTGGAACTGAATAGTTCAGGCCATAGTTTAGAAACAACAATTTAACAAAACTAGGATAGTATTGATGGGGGGCGGTGAAAGTCTTGGTATCAAGTAGAAACAGAGAGATCTCGATCAAGGTTACAGAAATGGAATATCCACACTGACTGAGTAGGTGACCCAAGAAAAACAGTAGGGAACAGTGAAAATCCCGCCTCTTTGAGCCTGGGAAGTTGGCACTGAAAAGGAACTTCAGTTTCATTTAATTGAAGTGTAAAAGTAGTTTAAGAGCACAAATTTACGTGTGATGATACCCTGTGTGATACCAGCTCTTGGAAGGTGGAGGAGAGATGGGGGTGAGTTAAGCTCATCCTCAGCTACATGAGACCCTATCTTTTTTTAAAAAAAAATATTTATTAGCCAGGCAGTGGTGGCATACGCCTTTAACCCCAGCACTTGGGAGGCCAGCCTGGTCTACAGGACAGTCAAGGCTACACAAAGAAACCCTGTCTCGAAAAACAAGTATGTGTCATCATTCTAGCAGCAGAAATATTCTGGGAACCAAGGTTTGGAAACGGTCACTGTCCAAAGTATCCTGCCGAGGACAGAGCAGACAGGACTCGGGCGCAGGTCAGGTCCCTGCAATCTCAACAGTTTTGCTATTAAACCCTTTCTCCTTTTTATGTCCGGGATCTTTTCTGAATGCTGTATCTCATCAAATCAAGGATGTTACCTCTTGTAAGGCACAGTTATATCAAGATGCATAGCACTGACTATTAATGTTTTTATAATACAGATACAACATTAATTGAAGGTATATCATCACAGTTTCAGGTATCCTAAAATGTTTACATGCATTTATACACAAGTATACTCATGTATATGTATATGTACACATTTTCAATAAAATTCAGTAAACTACTAGCCTTGAGGCAAAGTCTTTAAATGTTATAAAATATAAATATTTCTTTGAATCCTTTAGAAGGTTAACTATGTCATAAAATAAAAAGAGATAAGTTTTAAATGTGAAAAATAGGTGCCTGCAAACATTTACTAGCACATACTCTCTTTTTTAAAAAATATCTCTCTTTGCTGGAAAGATGGCCCATTGCTTATTGCTCCTGCAGAGAAGCTGGATTCAGTTCCAGCACCTAAACCTAACAGTACCACTCCCTATGGGCCAAACTTTCAAACACATGAGTATATGGGAGCTATTCCTATCCAAACCACCACAACATACATATTAAGTAAAAAAATAAAATTTAAATTATTTCTTATCTGTGGAATGAAGCCATATTATAATAATCCATTAAAAGCAGAGCTTAGCTGAGCAGAGTGGCCCATGCATATAACCTCAGCATTTGGAAGATTGCCCCAAGTCTGAGGCCAACCTGACCTGGCCTGGACTACAGAGTGAGCTTTTTAGGCCAGTCTAGACTATAGAGCAAGACAGTTTTTAAAGGCACATTTAAAACATTTTTAATTATTTATGTGTCTTTGTGAGCCTGATGTGTGTACTGTGCATGTGCAGGAAACTTCGGGGCCAGGAGAGGGTGTTGGATCTCCTGGAATTGGAACTACAGGTGGTTGTGTGCACTCTTGTGAATGTTGGTAACAAAACCCAGTTCCTCAGAAAGAGTGCTAAGTATAAAGTATATTTTAAATATTCCCCCTTTAAAAATGCATCTTTTCCTCTCAAAGTTAAGGAAGGCAATAAGAAATTCTTATTCCACATTCTAGACCAATCTTCTCTTTTACTGGTAACAGCCATAAGTCTCTGTAGAACCAAAAAGATCATCCACATTTCATAAAAGCCCTCTCAATACAGCTTCTGTTTGAATGACCCACCAGACATGCTCCATTTTGAGGGTCTCTTTTCTCTCCCTCTAAAGTACCTGCGTTCTAAACCCTTAGTGTCTATCCCTTCATCAGTTACGTGGTCCATGGTCCACTATGGAAAAGAGAACTAACATCATTAACTCCGGTGTCATCCTCAAGTTCAACTGTCTCCTCCAAGTGGCATCTTTCATAAATCTCAAATATGAAATTTTACAGAGCCACGAATGCCCTTGTACCAAGCCACGACACCAAATTAGGTAGATATGTGGCTCACAATCACTAGCTGTGAATCTTTTGCAATCAGGATCAAAATACTCCATTGCCAGTTACCAGTGTCTACCTGGTATCCTCTTAAGGGCAGTGACATTTTCAGTCTGATTCAAAGTTTCAAATGCAAAGGCAAACCCTTGCCCACAGGGCCGTATGGTAAGTGGTGTGGCCACTACAGGCATAGGCACAAGCAGCCAAAACAACAATCCTGGTAAGTAAGCCCTCTTGTCTGCAGACTTCCCTTCCAGAAGTAAAGGTAAAACCTGTCCTGGCAGCCTTTCTTCTTTTTAAAAGTAATTTTTAAAATTCTGAGATTATGATTACATCCTTTCCTCCATTCCACGCCTCCCTCATGCTCTTTCACATTCATGTCGTCTTCTCCTTTTGTTGTTGTTACACGTGTGTCTGTGAATATTTATATATTCCTAAATGTATAAATACAACCTGTTGAGTCTGTGTAATGTTATTTATGTGTATGTTTTCAGGGCTGACCAGTTGGTATTGGATAGCCAGTTCGGTGTGCTCTTCCCGGAAATGACTGTTTCTCCTCTTCTTGGTGTTCCTTAGCCATCTGTAGCTCTTTGTCTAGGGTTGAAGCCTTGTGAGCTTTCTCCTTTCCCTGTTAGTATGCCTATTGGTGTCATCCTTGTTTGGGTCATGTTTAGCCAACCATGCTGACAAGATTTCATGGTTATAGTAGCCTCTTTGACATTTCTAAAGAGACACAATCTCACAGCAAATTCACTGATCCTAAAATTTTACAAATCCTGCCCCCTGATCCTCCATGATGTTCTCTGAGCCTTGGGTTGTTCTCAGGGGCTGTGTTGTAGATGTATCAGTTTGGACTGGACTCCACAACTCTGCATTTTGATTGGTTGTGGTTTTCTGAAATGGTCTCTGTTGCAGAGAAGTCTCTTTGATGTGAAGTGAGAACGAATTTATTTGTGGGTATAAGGATAAATATTTGGAATGTAGTTAGGGATTATGTTGGTTTTGTAAAGTGATGGTTGTAAGTTGTCCTCCAAGATCTGTGAATTCACTAGCCCTGTGGACTTGGCTAGGTTTCCAGTACCAAGCATGATCTCCCTCTTGTTGAGCTTAAGTCCAATTAGAGAACTATTCATTACCACCAAGGTATGTGTGCCACGATGGCACCCTTTGCCATGCTGGTAATTGTTGTGGTTCATAGGCATCAAGGTATAGGTCGCTTCCCTCCTTTGGAAGCTTGCATGGTCACTTCTGGTACCGTGAAAGCTAGTGTTCAAAGAGGAGGCTTTTAGGTCAGATCCATTTCAGGTTCTCTGGGTTCTGTGTCCGAAGTGCATGGTGCCCTCAGCAATGGGGACTTACCTTCCACCCCTGGGGGTTGTGGGGAATGAAGGGCAACAGCAGTAGCTTATGTTTTGAGACTCTCTGGAAAACCCTGACCGACAACTCAAAAGAGCTTTTCATGCCTGGGGTTGGGATTTTTGTTTGACAGTCTATGGCTCTTGTGGAGAGCATTGTCATCCCAGATGGAAAATTTTCATTGAACTATATATGTATACACAGGTTTACATGAAATGTAGGTATTTTAGGTGGACACTTCAAAGTATACTTCCTTACGACTTTTTCAGACATCCTTACTGTTACCCTAGTCCCTCCCCTTCTGTATTTCCCTCTCCCCCCTCTAATTATCCCCCTCTGTTACCCCCATTTCTCGCTTCAGATCACTTGTCCCCTGCTGCCCCCCCCCCTATTGCTCATTCACCCCTTACAGCTGCAATGGTCCCCGTTTACTTTCCTGGTTTCTGCAGTTTCTCCAGGTTATGTACTCAATCTGAAGAACTGGAGCTAGGAACCTCAGGTGAGAGAGAGAGCATGTGATGCTTGTCTCTCTGGGTCTGGGTTACCTCACTCAATATGATCTTTTCTAATTCTACCCAGTTACCTAAGAATCCCGTGATTTCATTTTTCTTTAGAGCCGAATATTATTCATAGTGTATATGAACCACATTTTCATTATCCATTCATCAGCTGAAGGACATTTAGGTTGTTTCTATTTCCTATCTATTATGAATAAAGCAGCAATGAACATGGCTGAGCAAGTATCTGTGGAATAGGACCAACATTCTCTCTTCTGCAGGTATGTCTGAAGGGTATGCATCCCACTACATCGTGAGATTTTAATATTGACCATTTGACATAGAAACGCTTTAAAAAGCACATAGCCTGCAGCCTTCTCTGATTTACTTTGACGATACAGATTAATCTAAAAATCACACTACTGAATAGCCTTCAAACTAGAAAATTCATTGCTGTATGAATATTTGTGCTCCTTTCTAAAAAGCAAGTATCCTAAATTATTATTTATACACCATCTTGTCACCAGCGCATGTCTACACATAAGTGAAATGGGGAATTGAAATACTGCTATAAATTGTAGCTACACAGGCATACCACCCCTCTATCCTTCCACCTTAAAGTCAATTATGTGTGCATTATACCAGCTTAATTATTACTCTAGGGAAAATTAATTAAAACTATCCACCAGAAAATAGCTTTCATTAGTTTTGGAGGTATTGGTTTGATAGTTATTAAAATTTCATCTGAACCTTCTTGGGGGGGGGTTTCTCTTGAGGGGGTATGCTGCAGGGGTGAGGGGAGGATATGGGGGGACTGGGGGTGAATGGGATTGGGGTACATGATGTGAAGTTCCCAAAGAATCAATAAATTATGTTATTTTTTTAAAAATTTCATCAAAACTTAGTGCAGTGGTCTGAATGAGAATGGCCTTCCTAGGCTCATATGTTGGAATAGTTGGTCCCTCGATGGTGGACTATTTGGGAAGGATTAGGAGGTGTTGCCTTGTGTTGGAGGAAGTGTGTCATTGGGGGCAGGCTTTGAAGTGTCAAAAGCCCACACCATTCCCAGTGTGCCCTTTGCCTGCTGTTTGCAGTTCAAGATGTGAGCTCTCTCAGCTGTTCATGCCATCATACCTTTGCTCACCATCATGGACTCTAACCCTCTGCTACCATGAGCCTAATTAAATGCTTTCTTTTATAAATTGCCTTTGTCATGGTGTTTTGTCACAGTAATAGAGAAGTAACTAAGACATTTAGATAGGTTAAGAAATAAAATATCCAATTTATCAGTGTATTTGGAATAAAAGTTACAGTGAGTCTAAAACTTGTATATTCAAACTCTTGACAACCTTTTAATAATTTTAAATAATACTTTTCAATAATCCCACAGATTTAACACAAGTGACTTATTTAATGGCATTAAATATTTTTTACTTTTATTTACATGTATCTGTGTGTGTGTGTGTGTGTCTGTGTGTCTGTGTGTCTGTGTGGATGCACATGTGTGGATGCCCATGAAGGCCAGAAGAGAACGCTGGATTTCCCTGCAGCTGGGGAGAAGGTGGTGGTGAGCCACCTGACGGGTACTAGGAACCAAGCCTAAGTCTCCTGTGAGGGCGGAAGTTGAGTTATCTCTCCAGCCCTATCATTAAATACATGAAGTAAAACTTGAATTTGTTATGTCTGTTGGTGAGTAGACTTGGAAAAGACATGAAGGAACAAGGAAATCACACACTACAACTGACTTTCCTTCCGTGTGAAGAGAGGTAATGTCAAGTCAGTCTTGTCATTTTTAAAAAAGAGCAGCAAGAAGAATATTTCCTAGGGAGGATGAGAATATGACAATAATAGCTGGTGTGCGTCAGGACAGATGTGGTTAAGACATTCTACAGATCTGGATGTGGTGGCATATGCTTGTAATCCCAGCACTTAGGAGGACTGAGACAGGAAGATTGCCATGGGTTCTGGGATAACTTGGGCTATAAGGTGAGTTAAAGGCCAGCCTTGGCTATAGAACAAGGCTGGTGATATTTTGTGATCTAACAAATAAAGCTTGCCTAAAGAACAGAGTCATAGAGGCCAGGCAGTGGTGGCACACACCTTTAACCCCAGCACTATGGAGGCAGAGGCAGACAGATCTCTGTGTGTTCAAGGCCACCCTGGGCTACACAAGATTGATCCAATCTAAAAGAGAAACAGAACCAGGCAGTGGTGGCACACACCATTGATCCCAGCCCTTGGGATCTCACGCCTTTAATCCCAGCACTAGGGAGGTGGAGACAGGAAGTGATATGGCTGGGCAGAGAGAGGAATATAAAGTGGGAGGAGACAGGAACTCAGCCCCCTTTTGGCTGAGGATTTCATAGAGGTAAGAACTAGTGGCTGGCTGTTCTGCTTCTGTGATCTTTCAGCTTTCACCCTGATATCTGATTCCAGGTTTTTTATTAATAAGACCAATTAGGATTTGTGCTACACAAGACCCAGTCTCAAACAAAACAAAACAGTTCTTTTTAACCTGCTATAATGATTTACTTATTTTTATTGTAAAATTGGTTTTGTCTTATTTATATTTGATAAATGGATATTAGATTTTTCTAGGTTTTTTTCTTTTGCAGGAATACAAATACAGGAACACAGATATATCTTCAAATTGTTATCATTATCATATGGTTTCTTGATATTTTTAGTATTAATGAAGTTTAAAAATAAAGAAAACCTGCCAGGCAGTTATGGTGTACACCTTTAATCCCAGCACTTGGAAGGCAGAAACAGGGAGATCTCTGTGAGTTTGAGGCCAGCCTGGTCTACAAAGTGAGTTCTAGGACAGCCAGGACTGTTACACTGAGAAACTCTGTCTCATAAATATATAAATAAATAAATAAATAAATAAATAAATAAATAAATAAATAAATAAATAAATAAATAAAATAATAAAGAAGAAGGAAGGAAGGAAGAAAGAAAAAAGAAAACTTGAGAGTTTATAGATGAAGACATGGGCACACAGTATTTATCTCTGCAAGGCAAAGCTGGAGTGGGTTTTTAAACTCTGTTTGTATTTCCTTTTTACTTTTTTATGTTGCTTAAAAAATAACATATCTTTTAAGATCAAAGAAGGTAAGTGTGTGATTTACGGTGTCAGCCTCGTAATAAATGTCAAATAGCCAAATCTACCAGATGGCATTCACAGAAGGTATTCAAATACCTAATGATTATGGAGAAGGCATTCCAAATACTCCATACAGTGCACAGAAACAAAATCTTAAAACTAAAACCAAAGTTTTAAAGCCGATAGACTTTCCAAGATATTTTCAACTACATTTTATCTATTTCAGAAGTGTTGTCAAGTCTCTGAGATATCTAGAAATTCTAGAATATTTTTATAGTTTTGCCTTCTACATAGTACTTCCCATTAGAAACAAACTAATTGCAGTCCTGGTCATTTTAATATAATAATATAAATCAACAGCCTTCAACATTTTTAAAACCAATTTCACCCTAAAACATTATACAATAAATACATACCGCAGAATAGATACCTCAAATTTTTCTAACAGGGTCTAACCAGTTAGCTTTTCTATTTAGTTTTCTAAAATAATAAATACTTTGAAAGTTATACAAACTAGGAAAATTATGATTTCTGTCTTAGTTTGGGTTTCTGTTGCTGTGTTAAACACCATGACCAAAAGCAACTTGGGGTGGGAAGGGTTTCTTTCAGCTTACAGTTACAATCCAGCATCTAAGGAGGTTAGTGCTGAAACCTGGAGACAGGAACTGAAGCTGAGGCCGTGGAGGAGTGCTGCTTACTGGCTTGTTCTTCATCGCTTGCTCTCAGCTTGCTTTCTTATAGCATCAGTACTATCTGCCCAGGAATGGCACCACCACAGTCATGAATCAAGAGAATGCCCTACGGACTTGCCCACAGGCTAACCTTATGGAGGCATTTTTCTCAATTAGGACTCCCACTTCCAAGATATGTCTAAGTTTGTGTGTGAGTTGACAAAAACCCACCAGTGTAGTAGCATATAGGAAATCCTAATTTATAAAAAAATTAAGTTATACAGTTTTATTACATATATCATGCTGCTACTATAAGTGAATGAACTCATATATTTGTTTCAAAGAATCAATATTGAGATTTATGAAACATATATATTAAGAAGACTAAAAAAAACCCACCAGTTTTTATTAGAACACATTGACAATGTAACTTTTTTTCTTAAATGACTAAAAAATTCCTTTTATATTATATGATGAATTTTATTGGATCAATCAACTGTCAAATTTGAGATTCCATCTTACACCTGTCAGAATGACTAAGATCAATAACACAAGTGACAGCTCATGCTGGTGAGGATGTGGAGCAAGGAGACCACTCCTCCACTGCTGGTGGGAGTGCAAACTTGTACAGCTGCTGTGGAAATCAATATGGTGGTTCATCAGAAAATAATCCATCTACCTCAAGACCCACCTGTACCACTCTTGGGCATATACCCAAAGGATGCTCAATCATACCACAAGGACACTTGCTCAATTATGTTCATAGTGGCATTATTCATAATAGCCAGAAATTGGAAATAACCTAGATTTTCCTCAATCAAAGCATAGATAAAGAAAATGTGGTACAGTTACACAATGGAGTATTACTCAGCCGTTAGAAAAAAAAATGACATCATGAAATTTTCAGGCAAATGGATGAAACTAGAAAAAAATTATCCTGGGCGAGGCAACCCAGACTCAGACAAACGTTACATGTACTCATTAGAAATAAATATTAGCTGTTAAGTAAAGGATAATCACACTACAATCTACAGACCCAGAGAGGCTAATTAACAAGGAGGGCTGTAGGAGGGTCTCATGGATCTCCCTGGGAAAGGGAAAATAGAATAGATTTTGTGGGTGGGGATGGGAACAGGGGAGATCAGGTGGGGAATCAAGGGACAGAGGGAGAGAATATGGGGAGGGACAACTAGAATAGGGGCTATTTAGGAGGCAGTGTTGGAACCTAGTACAGTGGAAACTTCCTGGAACCTATGATGTTGACCCTAGCAAGGACACTTAGTAGTGGAGGATACGGAGCCTGTATTAGTCAGGGTTCTCTAGAGTCACAGAACTTGTGGAATGAATCTCTGTCTCTCTCTCTGTCTCTGTCTCTGTCTCTCTGTCTCTGTGTCTCTCTCTGTGTCTCTGTCTCTCTCTCTCTCTCTCTCTACACACACACACACACACACACACACACACACACACACACACACACACACACACGTATGGGGGGATTTATTGGAATGACTTACAGGCTGCAGTCCAACAATGGCTAGCTGTGAATGGAAAGTCCAAGAATCTAGTAGCTGCTCAGTGCCACAGGGCCGGGTGTCTCAGCTGGTTTGTATATGTTGTAATCCCAAAGAAGCATGCTCCAATGCCAGTGAAGGAATGGATGTGCTGACAAGGCGAGGGCAAGCAGGTGAAGGACAAACACACCCTTCCTTCTTCTGATGTACTGGTATAGGCTTCCAGCAGAAGGTATGGCCCAGATTAAAGGTGTGCCTCAAGATCTGGATCAAAAGAGTGAGTCTTCCAGCCTCAAGACCGGATTAAAGGCCTGTGTCATCCCACCTCAAGATTCAGATCAAAAGCCTGTGTCTACCTGCCTCAAGATCTGGATCACAGGTGTGCCCTCCATTTCTGGACTGTAGTTCATTCCAGATACAGTCAAGTTGACAGTCAAGAATAGCCACCACAGAGCCTGTACCAGCTAGCTTCTGTAACCAGGCAAGGCTTCCAGTGGTGGGACTAGGACCCTAAACCAGCCACTAAACCTTTGGCCCAACCTGTCCTGCCTGCAAGATGTGCTGGGGCAATGGTGGAGCAGGGTTTGTGGGAGTGGCCAACCAATGGCTGGTCTAATTTGAGGCCCAAACCACGAGAGGGAGCCCATGCCTGGATGCCCAGGAGCCAGAAGCTGGATGGCCCAAAGACCTAGAGTGGAACCAAACATGATTGACAAAACAAAAGAAAAAGTCAATGAAATGTTTCCTAATTATATTCTGCTATACTCATAGATCAGTGCCTAGCCCAATAGTGATCAGAAAGGTTTCCTCCAGCAGCCGATGGAAGCAGATGCAGAGACCCACAGCCAAACATTAGGCTGAGCTCTGAGAACCCCATGGAAAAGGGGGAGGAAGGATTGTAGGAGTCCTTTTAAAAGTGTGTTGTGTGCATAACACATTAGGGTTGGGTAATGCATGGCTTTTAGCCCCGTGGACATCTCTACACTGCCATTTATTCGTGTTCTGATGATCACATAGAGATGCAGACTAAATGTGTTTTGCTAGAGTTCTGCACTGGCAGCTCTTCATTCCCCATTGCTGTCGGGTACATTATAGTCTCGTCCTGCTCTGTAAGTACATCTTTGGACATCACAACATTCAGAGCTACAGAGGCTCTTGGTAGTTTTCCCTCTAATTGAAAATAAATGCATCTTTTTGGGGGACTATAAATTCCCATTCTCAGTACAGCTTTCTGAAAGATGGCCTTACTGTAGAATGTATAAAGAACTAAAAATTCTTTGTATGCATTGTTTTAAAGACTGCTTAAATTTGTAATCCACCTCCAAAAGTGAACATTCTTATAACAAGGACTTTTTAACATATTAAGTGGATCAATAAATTCCAAGCAAATGGTGCATGGTAAAGGCATTTCTTTAATCATCAGGTGTAATTATCCAAGCAGGTTGATGATTCTAACAAAGTGGTACAAAATTACCAGTTAACTTGAAAATAGATTCTCTCTGAAGCCCGTATGGAAAATGGCAACTTCATTACCTTGAGGTGTAGCTCATTCAGCCGAAGCACTGATGTTCCTGCAAACCCAATGTTTCAGTTTAGAAGCTCTATCTAGTCCTCTCTGGGGTCCTCTACTAGAAAATCAGAAATTCCTTCGCCTCTCTGCCAAGTCCGTCTGACATTAAGAAGCGATTGCATATACAGCAAGGGTTCATGAGATTCCTTTTCTCTGTATTCATCACGACTGTCATCATTTTTGTGTGGGGTAGGAACTATGTTCGCTTTCATTCATTTTACAAGGCATACAAAGCAGAAAATTCCAGAATGGCCTGTCACAGTTCCCTTACGTAGTGCTGTCTCCTGACAGCAACAAGCAGCCATATCCTTGGCCCATGGAATTTAAATGACCTTATGTTTTGTCTTTAGTTAAAAAAAATGAAATTATAAAATAGAAAATTCTATGAAAATGTTACATCAAGTTATTTCAAGTAGTTACAGACATTCTGTTTAACTCTAAAAGACCTATTTTTGCTTTATTTTGTTTTAGCATTTTTACAAATTTGAAAATTTCATACATGTCGTAATCATATATACCCCTCAGCTCTTCCCCTGAACCCAGATCCACCCCCACCACCCTAGCCCCCAACTTTATGTCCATCAACTCCAATTTGTGCCATCCAGATACTCCTGGGTATAGGACCGTCCACTGGAGTGTGGCCAACCTACCAAGAGCCACGCTTTGAAAGGAAATTTACTCTCCCTCCCTTAGAAGGCATTAGCTAGCCATAGCTCTTCAGCTGGGGGGAGGGCTCATGAACCCCATGCCAAAATGTTAACTGGCTTGATCTTGCATGGGTTTTGGGCAGGTTACCATACTGTTGCCATGAGTTCATGAGTGCATCCTTGCAGTAAAATATATGAAATTAAACTCCTTAACCTTAAAAAAATTTTTTTGGGGGGACAAGGTTTCTCTGTGTAGCCCTAGCACTTGCTGGTACTCAATCTGTAGATCATACTGGCCTTGAACTCACAAAGATCCGCTTGCCTCTGCCTCCCGAGTGCTGGGATTAAAGGCGTGAGCCACCACACCCAGCTCCTTAACCATTCTTGTGTGCACAGTTCAGTGATATTAAATAGTTCACATTATGCAACCATCACCACTATTCATCTTCAGAACTTTTATTTCTTCCTAAATTGAAACTCTGTACCAGTGGAGCACTAACTTCCCATTTCCCCTTCTCCCTAGGCCTTTACAGCCACTATTTTGTTTCTGTTTCTGGGAATCTCACTATTTTAGGCATCTCCATTCAGTGAACTCATACTTTTTCCTCTTTGAGACCGCCTTAGTTCACGTCAACACAATTTCTTTAAGGTTCATCATATTGTAGCATATGCCAGCATATCTTTCCCTTTTAAGGTTAAGTAATATTTCATTGTGTGCCTATGCTATATTTTACTTACCCATTCTCCCATTGCTGGCTGCTTGGGCTGTCTTTGCTTTTGATTCTTAGGGATGATGTGGACACAGATAACCATTTGAGTCTTCGTTATCAATGCTTATGGGCATGTACCTAAAATGGAATAGCTGGATCAAATGGTAAACCTATTAATAAGTAAATAAATAAATGTTTTTTAATAACAGGAAAGAAAAGAAAATTCTTGGGTTCTGAGGCTACCTTGTCTTTCCTGGGCCTCAGAGCACTGTATCAGAGAGCACTGTATCAGAGAGCACTGTATCGGAGAGCACCACACAGGGTTTGAAGGTGATGTCTCTCTTAGGATAGCTGGTGAGAGAAAAGCCCCCCCCCCCCGATATCTTTTGAATGCCTTTTTTTCTATTTAGAGAAAAGTTACCGATTAATCTTTGAGGATCTGGTGTAATGTTTTCCATAGTAGCTGTGGCGTTTTCATTTCCTACCAGCGGGACACATGTCCTGCTTGGGTTTTGTCAACTTGGCACAAAACCAGACATATCTGAAAAGTGGGGATCTTAATGAAGAAAATGCCTCCATCAGATTGGCCTGTGGCAGGCCTGTGGGGCATTTTCTTGATTAATGATGGATGTGGGAGGACCATCCCAGTGTAGGTGGTACCACCCAGAGAGGTAGTACTAAGCTGTACAAGAAAGCAAGCCAGTAAGCAGCATCCCTTCACCTCCTCTGCTTCAATCCCTGCCCTCAGGTTGTGGCCTTGAGTTCCTGATGTGACTCCCCTCAGTGATGGAATGTCACCTGACAGCTGTAAGATAAAATGAATCCTTTCCTCCCCAGTTGCTTTTGGTTGTGGTGTTTTAGCACAGCAATAGGAAAATAAGACAACACAATTACTATAACTTTAAGCCTTACCTTGACTCGATGATCTGGATGCAAAACGGACTAACTCAGGTCCTGGGTAAAATAGCAACATGAAAAAGCCTGGTTTTCAGAGGCCATAAGTGATCCTGGACAATGAGACTTACTGTTTGAGTGTCTTGATTACTTTTATTATGTATCCATGGTTTCCTTCATTGGATGAATGTCTTGGATAATTCATTCATGGAAGACCACTTAACTCAGCTCTACGAAACCTATATCCTCCACATACCGATGGGGACATTAGTGGCAGATATTGAGATCACCTTTCTGGATCAGCTACTAGTTTGAGTAGGCACTTCCAGAAAGAGAGCCCTGTTCAGATTTCACACAGAGCCCCAGGAGAACTGCTGGTGACCTCCTTTGCAGGTGCAACAAGGCAAAAGCCTACAACAGCGCTTTAAAGATAATTCTGAAGGCTAAGGAAGGGGCTGTATAATGCACTCAAGGAGACAGCCAGTAAAGACAGCATGGATCAGGTCTACAGAATTTCAAAAGCCTTGTGTTCACTTTGATTCCCTAGCTCAAAAATCTTAAGCCACATTAAACAACTTGTTATTCCCTATGAGACAGGCTGGAAAGAGGGAAAGGTTAACAGGAAGTAGGAGAGAAAAAGAGCTCACCTTCACCCTCTTCGGTCGACTTCTGTCTTGCTGACTAGAGACTGCCCGACCCAGAAGCTGAATACAGACACTGTATCCCTTTCCCAAGAGACCACAAACAAGACCGTAAGATCACTAAAAATCGTGTTCAGGATAAAAACATACGTCTTAACTTCTCTGAATGACCTATGGATAACAAAATTACTTTGTTTATTTTTACAATTTTACTCATGTTTTTACCTTTGTTACATTTCTTCCTCATATGCAAGCCTGCTCAGTGCTGTCATAAATCACCCTATAATTTCATTTATAAAAAAATTCCTGTGATAAGAAGTAAGTAGGTCAACACATTCTTCTCTCTTTCCTCAAACTTAGTTATATATTAATCCTTTAAACAATATGACTCCCAGAGCCCCAAAGTTCCTGATACAGCTGCTGCCGAAGCATTTAGATGTATTGCTTCCTTTCCTAACACTTGTACTTGACTCTCTTCAGATGTATCTCCCTTCTCCTCATCAATAAATCCACCATTTGCATTCCGAGTCCACCTGAAATTCTTTTCTGTAGCAGCAGCATTCAGTGAAGAAGCCTGGCTGCACTTGAGAAGCGACCTGAGGATCCCTCAGCAGCAATGTTGAACTTTGACCCCTCATTGCTTGTAACACCCATACCTAGTGATTATGTATCTTAATATTATCTGTGCTCTTATAATCATCTTATCTTCATGTGTTGACCTCTTACAGTGTCAGCCCTCAATCCATAGAGCTTCTGATTTTCTCTAGAGTCAACCATTTCGTCTTCTATGTGTCTTCAAAATATCACCCAAACCCAAATCACAGCTCAAGACTAGGCCAGCAGCGCCTTGCCTCCACGGCCACATAGTCCACTTAAAACAGGGCCCTGGGAGGCAGGGCCTCTGCTCCTGTAGCCTCCCTGCCCAAAAGGAAACCCACAAATCCTGTCTTCACACTGATTGCTTTGAGACATCTCATAGGCAGAACTCAAGTCATATTGCTAGTCCCTAATGAAATGAAAAAACAGAGTGAACTTGTTCCCTTATTGGACGGGCAGATTCAAGGCATCAATTTCTCTAAACAGAAAAAGGCCATTCAGTAGGTACTGGGTGCCTTCTCTCACCAGGTATCTTTGTAAGGGTGACATTGTCAGGTGGAGGATGGTGGTGCATACCTTTAATCCCAGCACTCCAGAGGCAGAGGCAGATCTCTTTGAGTTAAAGGCCAAGCCTGGTCTACATAGAGTTCCAGGACAGACCAGGCTCTGTAGAGAGACCCTGTCTCAAAAAAAAAAAAGAAAAGAAAAAAAAAGAAAGAGTTTTTAAATCTTGGGTGATATTCTCTGACACACTGCTGTGGAAGGCAAGGAGGCCTGGGAGTCCAGGAACTTTCTTTTCTTAAAAAAAAAAAAAAAAAACACTACTTTTTTGGTATGTGTGCACATACCTGTGTCCTGGATTGTGCATACAGGTCAGAGGACAACTTGCAGGAACTGACTCCCCTTCCACCATGGGGGTGGAGGGCGGGATCCTGCATGTTTCTTTACTATCTCAGCTTCCAACTTCTAGATTATTATCCAAAATACTTCATTGTGGGCTCTAAGCAGATGCCACAGATGCTTGTGTCCCTCAGAGAAGGCCATGGTTGAGGTATGCAAGAAGACCATGATGTATAAGACCATTCCAGGTCATCTGGAAACAGCTCCACTCTGGAGAAACGGCTGTCTCTTACACAGTGAAATGTAGGCTTTGTGTAAACCATGGAGAGCATCTTTACAGTCAGATATATTCCTGTCTAATAAAATGCCAGTCATCGGCTGTTCTGGTACTATCATCCCATGTGAAGTCACTGCTAGCGCGGCCTGTAGACATCACCACTATTCAAATCTCCAGCAGGCATCATTGGAGTACTGAGTGTGGACACAGATAAAGACTGGAGACCGTGGAAGCCGGGAAGCCGGGCTGATGAACAGGCAGAAATTTCCCCTTTCTTTGGGCTGATCATCCCAAGTGTTTGACGATGGTAACAGCAGCCATGCCACGCTTCACATCACAGAGAAGCTGCATTTCTGTCTCCGGGAGCATGCTCACGATCTTGCCAGAGTTTGTCTATGAGTGTACATGCTTTATTAGTGCTTTCTTCTATCATCAGGAAGCCCTGGCTTTGTAGAGAACAAGTACACCTTCCCACTTGCTGAAAAAGTCAAGGCCTTCTTGGCCGATCCTTCTGCATTTGCGGCTGCTGCCCGGATAGCCATGGCTCTGATCTCTAGAATCCTTCTTTACTTTTTATTATTTTTTATATTTTTTTTGTGTGTGCCTGTCTGGATTCTCTTACATGCGCTGTTGGCTAGTGCTTAAGTGCCTTGGTCCTATCTACCACCTCATAATGCATGTGGTACTTAGAGGGGACCTAAAGTATATGCAGAGACCATGAGACTTATCCAGAACTTTCTCTCAACCCCTCTTTCCTCTACACCATACTCTGTCCTCGGGGTAATTTTCCATAATCTTTTCAGTGAAGTTATAAGCATAATTTGAATTTTACAAACATTTTCTGAGAACTTACAAATGATATATGCAAATCAGGGTGCTTATCTGGGCATGAATTGCTGTCTTCGCTTTTAAGAGTCAAGTCCCCTGGGTCTTTTTAAATTTTTTATTTTGTTTATGTATGAGTGTTGTGAGGTCTCGTTTTTATGTCAACTTGACACAAATTAGGGTCATCTGGGAAGAAGGCAACTTCATTGAAAAAATTCTCCATAGGCTTGGCCAGTGCTCTTAACCATTGAGCCGTCTCTCCAGCCCCTCCTCGGCTGTTAACTCAGGAGTCTTGGGAAGCTTGCTGTTTTGGTTACTAGGAAAAGCCAGTTTTTCCTAGTAACCTTTCAAAAACAAAGCACAAAAGGCCCGTCTTAGCAGAGGCATTTAATGCAGGGACTGCGGGCAGAAGCATGTGTGTATAGGGTCAAGTAGGAACATGGGGGAGAGTCAGGAGGCTTGTGTTCCGTCTCCCTCCCGGAGGATCGGAGCGAACCTCTGGGCCTCAGTCTTCTCATTCACTTGTTTTGCAGCTTTAGTTCCCCCTTGGCCCTCAGGCCCATGCCTTCAGTTGGACTTCATTCCTTGTCTCCTGGGCTCCCGATGCTGCTGTGGTTTCTGGTCGGCCCCCTCTCTCTTCCTCTGCACGGTGCTCCTGCTGGTCTTCCTCCCTCTTCTGTATTCCAGCCTTCCCCCTGTCTGCCTCTCCCCGCCCCCCTCGACTTGCTCAGGTTTCTTCAGTATCAAAACTGAGGCCCTGCTCTCCATCCTGTGCACTCTTAACTGACTCCCTTCAGGGAGCCGTTTACAAACAGAATTTCACCCCTGCAGTTCACACTTCCCCACTTATGAGTCACTAGCCAGGCCTACGTCCTTAGGCACTCCACTGCCACCACTTCGGCAAAGTTCACGAGGGCTGAGTCTGAGACCCTCCAGGTTCCTCCATACCTGGTCAGCACTGATACTTTCACCCCCTTCCTCCTCTAACCATTCTTCTCTTGTCCTAAGTTTCCTGTGACTCTCCTCTGCTCTGGTCGCTGTTTCTTATTGTTCCGTGTTGTGATGTGGCCTTAGTGTTCTTTCCTATGACATCTGATGTGGTCACAGGAGGCACAGCACAGCTAGAGAAAACAAAGTTTATGGTACTCACAGGTGCTAGTGACCCCACTCAGGACCAGGAGATCAAGAGGCAGAAGACAGGGTTATTGTGCGTATCAAAGATGGGCTTCTGGCTGAACCCTTCCGTCTTAAAAGTTGACTACCCCTGGGTGGGAAAGATCCTCGGTCTCACCCAAGTCAGAAAAGTTTGTTTCTTCTTTAAAAAAAGATGTGATACTTGAGCTGGGGTGTAACTCAGTTGGTATACGTGCTTGCAGGTGAGGGGGGGTCTATGAGGTCTTGGGTTCAATACTCAGTACCGCATGAAACCAGGCACGGTAGTACATGCCTGTAATCACACCTCAAGGAAAGAGCCACACAGCAGCCTTCAACGCTGGTGTCTCCGTGACCCTGAACACTCTCGCTGTGTTGTCTGTGCAGTCTGTCCCCGGGTCGCTTCAGCTTCCGTCTCTGTGCTGATGACTCAATGATGGATATCTTCAGTCATCCATCACATCTGAGCTCCAGACTCGTAAATACTCCTGCGTACTAGAAATTTCCATCTGGAGCTCCAGCAGGCATCTGCAAGATATGTCTAAAAGAACATTCATCTTTCTTCTAGAACCTGTTTATCTGCTTCTGGTCCACTTTCTAAAGAATTCTTCCTTCCAGTCCCCAATGCCAGAAGCCCAGTACGCTTCCTGATCCTTCTCTTTTTCTCACCACACACGCACGCGCACGCGCACGCGCACACGCGCACACGCACACGCACACGCACACGCACGCACACGCACACGCACACGCACGCACACGCACACGCGCACACAGTTCCTCCCTGATTGCTGTGGACTTCATTCAGCCCCTGGGCATCCATTCCTCTTCTTTGTGTCACTCTTAATTCTGGTCCTCATCATTTCTCATACAGGATAGCATCTGACTGATCCTTGTATTCAGCCCTGCTCCCCACTAGACCCTCCTCTACACTACACAAACAGTCTTACTTGTATGAAATATACAGACTTGATAATAATACAACTGTTTCATGGATATCTACCAGCCAGCTCAGAGTAGGTTTTTCTAGAAGAAAAAATTGATCTACCCCATGATCTGTCCTTTTAGTGACTTCTTTCCTCACCCCAGGACCAGAAATCAAACCCAAGGTTTCACATGTGCTAGAAGAGTAATCTACCAACAAAGCTGCATCTCTCGCCCCTTTGATTGACAGATAATTGCTTCTAGGAAACAGTTCAAACTCTTCAAAGTATAATGCACAACTATTAAGATTTGGCTAGTACTGGGGTACAGTTCAGTGGGAGAACACTAGCCTAGTGTGCACTAGTCCTTGTGCTCTGGTCTCCTACCACCCTCCCTAAAAGACCTCAGTGCACACCCCTATGAGACTGTAAGGTCCTGGCAGACCTCGGGCTGTGCTCCCCCACTCTCCTGTAAACTTTAGACTCCTCATCTTTAGGAGGGCTTCTGTAATAGCTACCTCCAAGTAGAGGCGATCATTTCCTCTTTTGTGTCTTTCACATATATAGTTACAACTTTGTCACAATCACTTGTGATTCATTTACAGCCACCTACACTATGAACTCTTGGAGCGGAGCCTGTATCTTTCACATCTTTAGAAATTAGCATAGAGCTTGGCAACCTGAGGCACAGTCGACACTCAGTTCCTGCTTGTCAATCTGGCCCCTGATTACTTCTCCAGTTTTGCATTTGATAAGTCTTTTCCTACTTACTTCCTCCTCCTAAAGTAATCACCCAGCCATGTATCTAAAACTTATCTCTTACGAGTCCATTCCATTTTAATTTATTTGAGTAGGTAGGAGTTAGGCAGTAGGTAGAATTAGAGGGGTCATGAACAAAAGGGGGCTCCTCCATCCTCCTGCTTCTGATCTCTAACTCCCACTGACTGACACCCTGGAATTTCAACATGGCTAACTAGACTACCCGCTAAAGCACCACACACTCCTTTCTGAGAAATCTCACCAATGAGGTTAAGAGGGCCAAAGAGCCATGTCTTACGTCCAGCCCTCCAGTGACCTATGTGTAGGACTTCCTTTCACTGAGGCTTTTTACTAGTATACCCCCTTCTCTACAGGAAGGGCTTCACAATGTGGAAGGCTCCTCTTCAAGGACAGAATTCTGTGAATTCAAAAATATGAGTGCCGGCACATGCTTCCCTTCATATCTGAACTTGGTGGGACTACCTTTGAAAGCTGCTGGTCATAGGCATGACTACTGCTGAGGAGCGTAGGGGTCCTCTCCTCACGCTCACGCTGGAGTCTCCTCTGTCCCACTCTTCTATTTAATCAATACACTCAATGGTTTTGTTCCCTATGACCTGAAATTCTTTCCTGTGTTGGGAGCCAAGATTCTGCTGCACTGAGTTGGAGATCTCTGGGGATTTGAGGGGGTCTCAGGCTATACTGCCAGCAACATCCAGTTGCATTTCCAGTTGCCGGTGACATTTTTCTACCCATCTGCCCTGCTGGAACATAAGTGCCAGGAGTTCAGGGACCATGTGTGACAGATATCCTGCATCTCCAGCACCTAGTGCTGGGACTGCCACACCGAGGAGCAGGCAACATTTGTGAGCATATGAATTAAAGACTTAGACTTGCTGATTTCCAAGGTCTCTTCCAAATCCCAAACTGTATTATTTATGATTCCAAAAACTGTGACATAATCTGAAAGTTCCCCCTCAGCAGATGGTCTGAACAGTTGAAGCACCAATTCAAATGGTTGGCAGATATCAAAGTAAACATTGAAGCCAGTGGGTCGGAATGAGGGGAAACACCCCAAAGGCTTAGGAACACGAGCAAAGCCGGGTCTCGGCGTCACAGGTGCCCCTTTGCACCTGATGGTGGCTCCCATATGTTCCCTCTGAAAACGTGTGTGCTGTGAGAGCTTCTTAGGTGGTTGTTTAACAACCGTCCTGTGACTAAACTCCACTGGCAAGAAATGAGCTGTAAGCACGTTTCTCTGCAGGAAAAAAAAAAGGCTTTCCATGTTTCACTCTAATTTGCTCACTTTTGCAAACTAAACACAAAATTATGTCATTCATTTAAAATTATGTTTCTATTCTGATGGAACTCTAGGAAAAAGCCGCCAATATAAATATGCTTCTCCCTCCCCCCCCCCCCCACACACACACAGGGTTTCCCTGTGTAGCCCTGGCTGTCCTATAGACCAGGCTGGCCTCAAACTCAAAGATCTGCCTGCCTCTGTCACCTGAGTGCTAGGATTAAAGGTGTGCACCACCACCTGGTAATCTAAATATTCTTAAGATTATGAACTTGCCAGGCAGTGGTGACACACGCCTTTAATTCCAGCACTCAGGAGGCAGAGGCAGGCGGATCTCTAAGAGTTTGAGGCCAGCCTGGTCTACAGAGTGAGATCCAGGACAGGCACCAAAACTACACAGAGAAACCCTGTCTCAAAAAAACAAAAGGTTTTAGGTCTACAAACATTTGTTGACATCCATTTTATTTTTAGGCCTAGCATCTTGGGGTGTGGAGAGAAAGCGAAAAACATGTAACACAAACATTCAGATTAATTGAAGAATCAACCATAAGATAGATATGATGTAACAACTGTATGTCTACATTATTATAAAATAGCTTATGACAACTTAATAGGGCTCAGAAAAAGACATTTCCTACCAGATCCATGAATATAGAGGGTCTTCATTTAGAATGATGAGCAGAGCAAAGGAGTTAGTGAGGTGAACAAGCTTATAGACTTAACACAACACACACACACAACACACCCCCCCCCCCACACACACATACACACACACACAACACACACACATACACACACACATACACACATGCACACACACAAGGCTGGATATGGATTGTTGCAGGTGAAGACTGGCCATTCTGCTGAATATGATTTAGAGAGTGACTCTAGCTGTTACTGTCGCCCCATGAGCCCCTTCACAGGACTCCTGACTAGTCCTTTCTCCCACGTCCCACCAGGAGCCCGTGTGTGATCCTGTCCCTGTCATATTTGGAACATGATCCAGGCTCACTTGGAGAAATGCACTTCTCAGATATCACGGTGTTCCATTTGACACTGTTGAACATTAATTCCACTACCCCACCCCACACCCCCTAACCCCCACCCACACCCCCCACACCCCCACCCCATCAGACTGATGCAGAGCTCATGCTCTGTGGAGATCTTTGGTGTTTTTAGATGGGAAGGGACTTGACTCCAAGCAGACAACCTGAGTGACTTTGACAAACATATTTTTCTGAGGCTTGGTTTCCTAAATTCTGAAAGGAGATTATTACTTTCCGTGACCTAAATTATAAAAATTAACAAGCGTTGATGGGCAGTTTGCCTAAGGTCACACAAGCTAACTGGAAAAAATGGGATTTAAGCTTGTCCGTCTCTCTCAGGCTTGTGTCCTACGTAGGAAGATGCTGAGGAGTCTGCAGAACACGCTGGAGCTGTAGTTCTGGGAACTAGGAGCTGTAGAGCAGGCTGGCTCAGATTGTTCTGTGGTAAGAGATTAGAATGCAGATGTTTATGGCAGTCGGTAAAACAATGGAATGTTGGCTTTCATTTTAGACTACTTGAGCCAGAACTTGACATCTATCTGGAGTCCAAGTGACAGGTTCATAGTTCCTTTTGTTTCATCCCTGAAGGCCAGAGAAAAGCAGGTGGAGAAGAAAGCAGGAGACTCCTGTTGTCTGCCTCTTTCCTACCTCCTGGCTGTGAACGCAAAGACGGATATGTCTTTACCGCTCGCACAGACTGAGATGTCTACTAGGTCCAACACACATAGAAGTGTCTTCATTTCTTTGTGCCCCAGAACAATTTATACCATCATCCAAACCAGCCCCAGGACCCACCTCACCTGAGTTAACACCTACACCCGAGGCCCTGAATTCTGCTGCACAGCACGGGACAGTCTTCAGTTCTCTGCACCCTGCCTGATGGTCTAAGGATTTCCCAGCCTGTATTCACCTGAGTGCTTTCTGTGGAGCAGCCTGCCCACACCTTCCTAAGGTCTGCAGGCATTGAAACTGAAGAAACTGAGGAATGCACCTTCTTACGCTCATAGCTAGGGACCGCTGCACCCTGAGGTAGGAGTATAGGAGTTCTTGGATAGCTTCCTGGTGAGTTTTAGTCCTCAATTTGACATGGTCTAGAGTCTGTGAGGAGAAAGCACAGTTGAGGAATGCTGTGGGAATGGATGTGAAGGATTCTCTTGATTATGACTAATCAGTTCATGAGGGCCCAGACAACTGTGGGTGGCATCATTTTTGGACAAGTGGTCTGGGATGTATAAAAAAAGCTAGCTAAGCATGATCCAGAGGGCAGCATCCCCCCAAAGTTTCTGGTCCAGGTTCCTGCCCTGACTCCCCTCAGTGATGGAGGATGATCTGTAAGATGAAATAAACCCCTTCCTCTCTTAGGTTGCTTCTGGCTGTTCTGTTTGTCACAGTGACAGAAAAGAAGCTAGCTGAGACCAAGATTTTGTTCACAGAAGAAACCCAGAGAGACAGAAAGCAGACCCATGATGGACAGGGGTAAGACGCAGGAAGGGGGTTTACTACAAAGGAGTGATGGAAATGTTCTAAAACACATCACACCAGTCCTTGAGTTCACTACAACTCATTAGCCAACGTGCAGTGAATTTTCTGGTCTGCAAATAACACCTTGGAGAGAGAGGAAAGAGACAGAAGGAAGAGAAAAGACAAGGAAGAGAATGAGCTCTGGGCTAAGAGCCAGACCACGAGCTTGAACCCGGGGAGTGAAGCCCCAGGATGATGGCCTCGGGACACAGAGGGCAGCCAGGAGTTCACAGTGAAAACCAGGATGCAGACGTCTAACTCGAAGGTCACTCAATTCCCAGTGTAAACTTTGGAAAGATGAGAGTTGTAAATCAACAATGGCCGTGGCAGAGTGGGTAGTTCCCATATCCATTTTCTTCTTCCACGACAAAGTTTTGCGGCACTGGTCCAGCACTGGGCTGAATTTACAGCCAGAGATTGGTAGAAGAGCTGTTGTTTCTTGCTTCCAGGAATCCTCTAAATCTATTTGAATTTTAAAATGAGTTCACAGCCAAAGTTACATCTACAGAACAAGGGCAGACTGAAGCCAGTTGGCCAATCGGGCTACAGACTTCTATCCTCCTACCTCAGTGCTACGGCCACCAAACTGTATTTAAAAATGATGTCAGTTCCGTATTTGTTTTTTTGTCATAGAAGGATAAGGCTGAATGACTGACAGAAACTGAGCCTATGTTAATCACTGTTCTATAGCTGCTCCTCACTCACTGCCCCCAAACACACACAAAACCTCTGGAAAGAAGAATGGCACACCCAGGCAATCATAAAGGTTACCGTCTTTAATTATATCTTCTCTTTTTGGACAACACAGATCACATATGGAAATGAGAAAGGACAAACTAGGAGGCGAAAATTGTGCAGCCACAGATACACTGTCCTGGGCTTTTTTAAACCAAGGAAAGTCTATTTTGTCATATAAATCTTCTGTATACTACAAGGAATAGAAGATAGTAGACACATTTAGTTTCTTTTCTAAACATTTCTTTTGTTGCTGATTTTAATTTCCTTTTTATTTAAATAAAATATAATTACATCATTTTCCTCACCTCCCTGTCTTCCCTCCAACCTCTCCTATGTATCCCCCGATTCCCCTTTCAAGTTTATGACCTATTATTCTTTAATTATATTTATATATATATAATTATATATATTCTTTAATTACATATATATATATATATATATATATATATATATAATATATATGAATAAATATGTACAGCCAACCTGGAAAAAACAATGTCAGAAAGTGGTTGCCCTCCCGCCTGCCCTGCCTGAACAGATGTCCTTTTCTCTCTGTCTCTCTTTCTCTCTTCCCCTCTTTTTTCCTGCTTCAGAATTCTTGAGAGAGAAGAGACAGGAATTAGTGCTGTGTGTGAAACAAAATCATTCCCAATACCAGGAGGGAGACGTGGGCTTTTAATATACTCCACCCCTACCCACAGCAGGGCATGACCCAGCATCTAGGTGCGAGCTGAGAATTTCTAGAAACCCAGTGTTGCTCAGCATCAAGAACTGACTTTTGTTAACCAAACTCCCCATACTCTTAGTAAACCAGATGCCAGTTTATTAATTGAAAACGAGAGACGTACCTTCCTGTTGAGCGATCTACTCCTTGCCAGGGATCCAGGGTACACCATTTCTTCCATCTGGGCAGCCTCGTGCTAACAGAGCCACAGACTAGATTTCCAACAGACTCTGGAAAACAGTTGGTGCTCAATAAACATTTGCCAAGTGGAATTTAATACTGCCAGGGTCAAGACTTTTTATCTAAATCATTTTTGACTGGACAGGAGCTGGGGGCATTTTAATCCACCACCATGTGCAAAGCTGCTTGGCCAGACTGAGGTTTGGGTTTCTTTTCTTACACAGCCTTCTTTAGAAAGGGTATTATTCAGCTGGGAGAAGTCACCTGGCAAGATGTCACTCTGGTTCGTTTGTTCTCTTTACTTTTGAAATGAACGCTATAAAGGGTTGCACCAGGTCTTGGGTAACAATAGCGCACACAACTACAGACTGTCCACTGCCTGTCCCTGAAATAGATTCTCCAGGAGGAAGAACAACGGAGCTGTCATTCACTGAATTGTATGGGGAAACAAGGATTGGAACCGAAGACAAAAAAAGAAGTATGAGTCAGTAGCATCCAATTTAGCCTTGAGGGTAGTATGAGGCATGCAATTAGGTCCATTTTTGTGAAAATTACATTGTTTGTAACGGAAGTGTCCTGTCTGTTTGTCAGAGCCCTGGTGATGAGGTCCTTGGCTGATAAGGAACCTCTTCTCAGGATCCAGAACACAGGCCTCTCCTTGGACCCTCTCAAGTCATTTGCTGAACAGGAAACCCTAAATTTTCCCCAAACCTCCTATCCTTCAGGCAGGAGGAATTCCGGGTCTGAGATTGAAGAAGCATTGCTGGGTTCTCTTCGCCTCTGTGGTGCTGCTCTTTCAAGATGGGGGGTGCCTAGGACGCTGTCCTGGGCCTCTCCTTATTCCACCGTTCACCTATGAAACCATACCTATACCTATAGCTTCGGCCAACACCTGCACTGTAGAGGGTGTGGACACTCAACACGTACACCCCACTGACAATCTCTTTCACTCTTTACAGACACCTTAGGTCCCTCTTCAGCAAGCTCCATGCTCAGGTCACTAAGCCTCTCTGGCAGGATCTCCTTGGGTTTGGAGGATGCAGAGATTCAATTCTAGCCAGGTGTGACGGTCCCTGCCATCTGGGAGTCTGAAGCAGGAAGATTGTCATGAGTTTGAGGTCAATCCAAACTACACAGTGAGTTCCAGGCTAACCTGGACTACAGAGTGAGACCCTGTCTCAAAACAAAACAAAACAAAACAAAATCTGTTAACAACTAAGTTCTAGTATATCCTTCCCTTAGTTAATCTGCAGAGATTTTTGTCTAGATTTTTTGCTGTCCAGTACTTGCTGGAATCCAGAAGCCTTAGCTGTTGGCCACTGGTCTTTCTCTTCCTGTTCCCTCTCTAAGCTTTATCATTACTGTGGCTTCAATCTCATGAAGATAATTTCCAATAAGCATGTCAGGTCCCATGCCTTACCTGCCTTCTTTACCCTATGCAATAGGATGATTTTGTTTCCTTAAAATAGCCATTTACCATAGCTTCAGCATCCGATCCCCACTTGGAGGCGGAATGGAGGAGATTCTGCCATATATGTCACACTGTCTATGAAGGCCAGGTTAAGCAGCTCTTTAAAATGCTTACAACCACTATGGATTTTTTTCCCTGCTTCTCTAATGCACTTTCTCAGTTTCCGCAGTAAGGAAGTCTTCTATAATCTGGAAAAGGGTAAGAGAAGAAGCCAGTGGGACAGTCATTCTCGAGGTAGAGGGGAAGTGACGCAACAACGTATGGTCTCCCTCGCCAGCGACGCTTAGCGGCCAATAGTTCTCATGTGCCAAGTACATCCTTGCCAACAGAGTTACACTCAGCTCAAGCCCTTCACTTTAGATACCGCTTTCCCTTCACGTGGCCTGGCTACGGAGGGATCAGAGATTATGGTCAACTTTGAACTTCTCATTTGTTTTCCTCCTCACACAGGAAAGTCTTTTCCAACCTCGCCCTGGAAAAGGGACCGTATAGTATTCATTTTGTAAGCCCAGAGTACTGAACTCACTGTAGAGCAGAGGGTAAACTAATAAAATACCATGCCTCTGTGCGAAGGAAAAGCCCAGAGGCCAGAGAGATGGCTCAGTGGTTAAAATCACTTGCTGCTCTTGCAAAGAATTGGAGTTTTGTTCCCAGCATTCATGTTGGGTGACCCATAACGGCCGTTAACCCCAGATCCTGGGGATTCAACACCCTCTTCTGGCCTCTGAGGCCACCTGTACCCATGTGCCATAAAATTCATAGACACACACACATAAAATACACCTTTTTTTTAAGAGAGAATTTTTTGTTGTTGTAGAACCATCTCCAAGATGTGAGTGAAAAATGAGCAACTTCAGAACAGTGTGTATAGTCCTGACCACTAGACTGCATGCTTTCAAATGCAGAATTTGGGCTGACAAGATGGCAAAGGACATAAAAGCACTTGCTGCCAAGGTTGATGACCTGAAATGATTCCCCAGAACAAATTTCCTCGTGGTGACCTCTGGCCTCTGCATACACATCATGGCATGTACCAACACTCCCCCACACACACACACACAAAATAAATGTAGAAATAAATATTTCTTAAATACATTTTCTGTGAATTTTACAGTGATTTTGCACGTGACAATGATATAAGTGAGTGGATGAAGGACTAGAATGCATATTAGAGTTACAGATGTGTATTGGATGACTCGTCCACTCAGAGAGAGTTCTCTGTTTTTCAAGTTTTCAATGGAAAATTCCATACAGAACTAGAACAGTAAACTGGGCCAGGCCGACCAGAAGTGTCAACAATCAGCCACTCATAGTCGCTCTAGCTTCATTTTTACCCTAGCCCCCTTCTCTCCCACACCTGTTGGTTGGCCTTGAAGCAAATGGCAGAGACTCAGGACTTAGGAAAACAGGGTCATTTTGCACATGTCTGTAATACGTTGTCATTCCTAAAAGCTGAGTTACTCCTTAAAAACCATCAAAGCAGCCAGGCGGTGGTGGCACACGCCTTTAATCCCAGCACTCGGGAGGCAGAGCCAGGCGGATCTCTGTGAGTTCGAGGCCAACCTGGTCTACAGCGCGAGATCCAGGAAAGGCGCAAAGCTACACAGAGAAACCCTGTCTCGAAAAAACCAAAAAAAAAAAACAAAAAAACCATCAAAGCATGGCATTAAATTTCCCAGACCATTTCACAGACATCCTTTTTAGACTTACTGCTTTGTGATTCGTAAAGACGCCAAACCACTTTCCCCAGAGCAGGCCACTGAATTCACTGTCAGCCATTGTGGGAGCTTGAGTAAGTCAAGTCTCTAATCTGAAAAATGGGTGCAGTGTGGGCAAGTGCCGTAGCATTTCATTCCTACTCAAACCTTTTCCAAAGTCTTCCTGAGGAGCTCTTTTGTGTGCCGTGGCTCTCAGTGCTGCGCAACAGTGGATGCCAGTCGTGAAATGTCCGGGAGACCATTGAGATTCAAAAGGAAAGTTGCAGTTCATTCCTGGGGCTCTGCAGGAAGAACTTGTTCCTGCTATATACCCCTGTAGATGGAATTTTCTCCGGTCCTGCCTTACCCAGCAGTCCAGACAAATTTCTCTCACCCACAGTCTCACAGCCGCTTATAAAATAATCACTTAGAGGCTTATATTAATTACAAACTATATGGCCTATGGCTTCAGCTTCTTGCTATCTAGCTCTTTCATCTTAAATTAACCCATTCCTATAATCTATATGTTGCCATGTGGCCATGGCATTACCGGTCTGCTGGCATCTTATTGTTCCTTGGGTGGCAGGCTGGTGTCTCTCCTGACTCTGCCCTTCTTCTCTCTGTATCTCTGCTTGGATTTCCCCCTCCCGACTGTAAGCTTTCTTACATAGGTCCAAACAGCTTCATTTATTATCCAGTGGGAACCACACATATTCACAGCATACAGAAAGACATCCCACGGCAACTCCCTTCTCTCCTGGAGACTATAGTGAAACTCACTTTGCACGTTGTCCAGAACTGTACCCCTGGTTGTCCGCTTCCTAAGGTGGTCAAGGAGCAATGGGCTTCATGTGGACACCACAGGTGACAAACAATGCTGTCTAAGAGAAATTGTGGAATTCAAGTCTTCTTCTTCCTCTTCTTCCCCCCATCCCCCCCCCCGTGTGTGTGTGTGTGTGTGTGTGTCTGTGTGTGTGTGTGTGTGTGTGTGTCTGTGTGTGTGTGTGTGTGTGTGTGTTGAAAGCATTTACTGACCCACATAAACATCTATTTCTATTTTCTGCCCAGTGTTGGATATGGAGCCCATAGCCTGGTGCACGCTAGCCAGGCACTCTACTCCTGAGCCCCGTAAGTATGCATTTCTATATAACTTCTTCTAAGGTTGACTTGATTCTTTTATTTTCTTCATTATACTTTAGCGAACTTTCCTCTTGATCGTGGGCCTGTTGTCCTGGCCTGCACCAGATGCTGTGTCCCCAGATGCTCTGAAGATAATGTCCCTCTTCAGTGTATTCTCGCTGTTCTATTTACTATACGGTGCCTGTTCACTGTGCCCCCAAAACCACCATTGGCTTATCCACCAGGAGATCAAGTCCGGGACCAGCATAGACTCAGCTCCCATCAGGAGACTGCTGCTGTGGCTTCACAATAACTCGGTGTGTGTCTTCATCTAATCCTTTCTGCAGCCGTTAGCAGATGGGCATCTTGAGGCCCAGAACAGATAGATAACATGTCTGGAGTTAATAAGTAGGAGATCCCAGATAAAAACCCAGACATCTCACACACTTAGCTATTCCCTTCTACCACTTAACCCCCAAGTATGTGGTTCTGAGAAGTGGCAGCTGCCTGCTTCTTCAGAGTCAGTATCCTTTATTTCAGCATTTCCTGACGTGTCTTCTCTGGGAAATCACTTATGGCTTCATTGCTAATAAATTCACTTAATTTAGGAAATGTTGTACATTGTGTTCATTTTGAGGCGTTTCTGAAATCACACGGATGGGTTAAAGGTTTGCTGCAAGACAAGCATTGAAGAAGTCCATGTGACACTTTTAGGCCAGTGTCCCCACACCTAAGAAGCTTGGGACCTTTCCTTAGCACGGAGCAGTCACTGGTTCCCGGGAAGACCCCACACTGTTCCACAGGTTTTGTTAAGACAAAGCCTTCCTCGTCTAGAGGAGGTTACAGGCTCTGTACAAAGGGCATTCATCGGTCTGATTGTCCTTCTGGCCACTGCACACCGAGGCAGTGGAGGGGATCCTGTGGTTGTCTTGTGTTGTGCTGTGTGCAGGCATAGGGAACACTGGAGCCACCTGACCAGTGAGCCTCCCGGCTCCACACCGCTGACTTGTATCAGAAGGGAACAAGGTGAAATTTAAGCTCCGGCAATTATTGTCGGTATCCAATGTCTCCTTCTGTAAACACTACATCAGATTCCATAGAGATAAGCTTCCCAACTTATTTCCACGAAACGCTCCAACTGGATCCGGAGGTAGAATATGATGTCACCGGCTGGCTATAGCCATTCTCTAATTAATACCTGGCCAAAGGATACATGGCTCTTTTGTTCTAAATCAGGACTACATCTCATAGCCATTCCTCCACGGCAGGGAACCCAGACAGGGATGGGCTGCCAGGACACGGGATCATCCGAGGCCGTGGTAGTAGAGATGGACGTAAGAGGCAATGGTGGAAGATGTGGAAGAAGGAGAACCAGAAGACACACAGATGTCTCGGGCCCCAAGGACCTGCAAGGGTTTGTGGCTACAGCATTGATTGGAGGAGCTCCTGAGAATCTGTAGTGAGTCTGGCTAGGACTTTACTGTGCAGCCCTAGGCAGCTTACTCAGCTGCTCCTTGCTAATGGAGCACTTCCCTTTATCCTTTCCCAAGGATCACTCCAGGCCATTATGAAACACGCACTTTCTCATAGTCTGCCCCAGCAGGACTGAATTGCAAGTTCAATAAATGCCTGAATGAGTCAGGTGATGAGGCAAGTTGGGGGAACACTGCTGCAGTTGTTCAGGGATCTTATTCAGCAGCAAGGGCCTCAGCCCATCCCTCCTTCAACTTAATTTTGTAACCCGGATTGGGATGCCACGAAAGTCTGGTGGCAAAGCAGAAGAGACCATAGGCCTCATCTTCATCTTCTTAGGGTTTGGGAGGGACTCAGACCCTGCAGCCAAGGTCAAGACTTAGTGTGATTTAGATTCAGCTAGAATAAGTTCATAAATATTTTTTTTTCCCTTCTCTGTAGACCAGACTTCCTTGTTGTGTTAGTAGGAAATTCTAGAAGCGGTAGCTTGAAGAGCTGATATTAGTGCTATTTCAATATCTTTTATATTAAACTTCTCATCTACTCTGACTAGCCAGGAGTTATTTATTTATTTTGAGATGAACTTTTGCTGTGTTTCCCAGGCTGCTCTTCAGCCTGTGGTATCAGCAATTTTTCTCCTTCAGCCTTCTGAGTAGCTGGGATTACAGGTGTGCCCCATGATGTCAGCTTTAGTCAAGGTTATTCATGGGACATTGCTGTGGTTTAGATAAAGCTAGACTTCATACCCCAAAGGTCACGTGCTAGATGCCTGGGGAGTGTGGCAGTGTTGAGATGGGGTGGAACCTGTAAGAGAGGGAGCCTAGTGGAAGGCAATTAGGTCACGGGGCACTACCTCTGAGTTAGTTCTCTGAGGCTCATTGTTATGAATAGAAGCCACATGACCGCCATGTAATATGTGCAAAAATAAGAGGAGAAAGAGAGGGAGGCAAAGAAAGGAAGAGGAAATAAGAGAGAGAGGGAGAGGGAAAGAGAGAGAGAGAGAGCCATTCTCTTGGCCTCCTAAGACCTTCAACTTCTTTTCCACTTCTCCACAGAGCTACGGTCCCGACAGGGATTAGCAGCTGCAGCACAGGGGTCTGAGCAGCCATGGAGACTCCTGCCATGTCTTACACCTTTTCTGTTTGTTTGCTTTTGGGTTTTTGTTGTTGTTATTGATTTTTTGTTTTGTTTTGTTTTGTTTAAAACTGGGTCTCACTATGTAGGTCAGGCTGGCCTTGAATTCAGAGTACTCTGAATTCAGTCAGTACTCTGACTCTTAAGTATTGGAATTAGAGGCCATACCCAGCCAACCTTCAATTCTCTAAGCTAATATATATATATAAAGTTTTAAGTTTGGGGTACTTTGTTATAGCAACAGAAAATGGCCTTTAAAAAGTACATGCTACATGCAGAACTAATAATAAAAATTAGGTTAATATGTCCCTACTTTCTGAGTATTAAAAAACTTAATTTGGCTGGCAGTGGTGGCTCATTCCTTTAATCCCAACACTCGGGAGGCAGAGGCAAGGCAGGTGGATCTCTGTGAGTTCAAGGCCAACTTGGTCTACAAAGGGAATTCCAGGACAACCAGAGCTACACTGAGAAACCCTGTCTTGAAAAAAACAAAAAACAACCCCCCAGACCTCACTTATTTTGATTTGGGAATAATGAAAAAGTCCAGAAGGTGAGGGTTACCCAATACTGTGAATATACTCAGTGTCGCTTAACTGACTGAACTGGTAAATGTTATATATTTTGCCCCAGTTGCAAAAAAAAAGCAAAACAACTTGTTCAGAAGACCAAGTAATAAACCCGTTAACATGTAATTTAAGGGGATCTCTGAGGAAAGTAGACCAGACACCCAGCTTTGTGATGGTTTGAAGAAGGAAAGAGTCAGTGGACTGAAGAACTTCACAAAAAGGAGAGACAGAACGTGCAAAGACAACAAGAAATCATACAGAACAGAACAAAAACGTGCAAAAAGAGGGAGTCTGTTCAAGAGGCAACGCTCATATTATGAACTAGCGTAGGGGTGGGAGGGATCCGGCAGGCGCATGAGGGGGCAAGGAACCACAGAGAAAATGACGAAAGGGTAGTCTCTGTGGGTGGGACATGATTGGGGGACCCGCTAGTCTCTGTGGGCGGGACGTGACTGGGGGACCCGCTAGTCTCTGTGGGTGGGACATGACTGGGGGACCCGCTAGTCTCTGTGGGCTGGACATGACTGGGGGACCCGCTAGTCTCTGTGGGCGTGACATGACTGGGGGACCCGCTAGTCTCTGTGGGCTGGACATGACTGGGGGACCCGCTAGTCTCTGTGGGTGGGACATGACTGGGGGACCCGCTAGTCTCTGTGGGCTGGACATGACTGGGGGACCCGCTAGTCTCTGTGAGTGGGACATGACTGGAGGACCCATTAGTCTTTCACTTAATGTGACTAGAGCGATACCGTCTTGATTCCAGGAGGTGCTCTGCAGACTATTCTGTTGTGTCATCCTTGCTGTGACTGAGTGAGGACAGCCACAGACTCAGCTGTGGGGGAGGTGTGTAGAAAGGCCATCTCTTTGCTGCCCTTCTTCCCCAGCCAGCAGCCAGATCATCCTTCTCTGCCTTGCACAGGAAGTAGGAAAGAGCCACGGGTGGGCCTTAAAACAGTAGCCAAGGATTGGGATGGTGGTGGGGAGCAGCATAGGCCAGGGCTTTGTGTGACAGCCAAGAGAGCTCACCACTGAGCCGCAATGTGAAATCAGTGGTTTCCAGAAAAGATGTTACCCACTGTGAGGACCTAGACTTGCAAGAAGACTGTTTGGAATGGGCGAATTAGAGGCAGGTTCTAGGAACCGGAACCACTGAGGTCTCCCAGATGGGGCTGGGAAGAGTGTGGGAGTGGGACTGTGTGCCTGATAAACTAACCATGCCAGCCAAACCATCTGTGGTCAATATGGCACTTAGTAGGCGTTCAGTAAATATTTGCTACGTTGAAATGGGTGGTAAGCCTACATGTGTCTTGCTCTGCATTGTTTGGGGTTTGTTTTGTGTTATTTGTTTGCTTTTACCTTACTGACAAAGGATCTTTTCATATTTTAACAGTTGGTATTTGATGAAGATAAATTGGGGCAACGAGGGATTGATGTACATCTAGAACTGGGTGGTCCCCTGGGTACTAAGACCATGATTTCATCCCTACACTTCTCTCTCTGGTAAGACCACCCTTGTCTTCCCTGTGCCCACTTGTGTTCACTTAACACACTCTCCTGCACTCAGACACAAGCTCTCAATGGCTCTCACGTCTCCCTTCTGAACAGTTGACATATGATAGCTAACTGCCTGCTGGCATGTCCTTTTTCTTTTTCTCAGGGCCTGGTGCATGCTGGGAAAGTGCCCTATCATGGAGCTAGATCCCTAGTTCAAGGATGGCACCTCTTGTTTGTTCCTTAGATTCCCGTATCCCAGCATGTCTAGTGCCTCTTTCCCTCCTGGATTCCACATACATGTCCACATACATGTACCACCCTAGCATCTCCAGGCAAATGTCCCGGTGCCACACATAACTTCCAGGTTCTCTCATCTTGTGGATTCTGCCTCAGACACGGCTCTGGGGTTCAGCCTCATGTGTTTGTTTCTTCACTAATTTTCTTGTTTAGTTAGTGACCTGGTATTTGCTGTCAATGCTCTGGTAAAATGCTGACCAAAGCCAATTTTCATCTTACATGTTACAGCGATTCGTTGAGGGAAGTCAGGGCAGGACCTCAAAGCTGGACGCTGGAGGCAGGAACTGGAGCCGAGACCGCAGAGGAATGCTGCTTACTGGCATGCTCTCCGTGGCTTGCTGGGCTTGCTTTCTCATACAACCCAGGAGCGCCTGCCTAGGGGTGGAACTGCCCACAGTGGGCTGGGTCCTCCCGCAATCATTATTCATCTAAAAAGTGTTCTACAGACATGGCCACAGGCCAGTCTGATGGAGGCAATTCATGAGTTGAGGTTCCCTCTTTCCAGGTGATTCTAGTTTGTGTCAAGTTGAGAAAAAGTAACCTGCAGTTAGCATACAAAGTAACGGGTTCATATAGTGTTGTACTTCTTTCTCCTTCTCCATGGCTGGTCCCCTTCTTCACCCCAAGATGTCCCTGCTTCTGCTTTGGCATCACATGTTATGTGACTCACATATGCTCCCTCTCTTTTCTCCCTTCAGACCTCTTCACATCTACATATGTGTGTGCAGATATATGCACACCTATAGAGTTGAAATATAAACTCCACACATGAGGAAACATGGAGTAGTTGTCTCCGTCTGATTTCTTCTGCTCAACATAATGATCTTCAGCTCCGTCCATTTCCCTGCGAATGTCGTGGTGTCATTTGTCTTTGTGGCTGACGGAAACCCCGCTGTGTCTATCTATCTCATTCTGTCTACTCATTCACCTGTTGATGGACACCAAGCCTGGTTCCACAGCTTAGGCCTGGCCTGTTTGAACCTGACCCATCCCAGCTAGTCCTGATTTACAAACATGTGCCTGTCTGCTCTGTTGCTTCCAGCTACATACAAACCGTCCACACAGCACTGGTGTCTCCTGGAGAGAGCAAACGGAATTCAGAACTCACTTTTTTTCTGCCCTGTGTCTGTAGGGTGTAGCTAGAGTTTTCCTGCCTGGCCCACAGTCAGGACAAATCTCTCTCACCTGCCAGTCCCACAGCCACTCAGACCCGACCAAGTAAACACAGAGACTTATATTGGTTACAAACTGTATGGCCGTGGCAGGCTTCTTGCTAACTGTTCTTACAGTTTAAATTAATCCATTTCTATTAATCTATACCTTGCCACATGGCTCGTGGGTTACCAGCATCTTCACAAGCTGTTTGTCATCATGGCGGCTGGCAGTGTCTCTCTGACCCAGCCTTCCACTTCCCTGCTTTATTCTCCTCCTTGTCCCGCCTACACTTCCTGCCTAGCCAATGGCCAATCAGTGTTTTATTTATTGACTAATTAGCAACATATTTGCCATACAGAACATCCCACAGCAGTAGGGAGTATCGCACCCGTCTGGCTTCCCAGAGTCCTGGGATTTTTTTTCCTTCTGCAGAGCCCTAACTCTCAGGATAGCCCAGACAATGAGCCAGGATGTGTTCCTTTTATCACTAACCATTTGCAAATGCCTGGAGCTCCGGGGCTACTGTCTGCTTCTCTTTGGACATCAGTAGTCTTAGAGAAGGCTGCACTTTGAAATCCTCTGGGAAGTTTAAAGGGTAACTGATGTTTGGACACCTCTTGGACCAGTTACGCTCTCTGGAGGGGGGCCCTGGTGTGAGGAGTTTCTCAAGGCTCCCGGGGTGATTTTAATGTTTAGCCATGGTCGAGAAGAATGTGTTTGAAGCATCTATTTCTACTTCTTCTGCCTGACAGGCTCAGCACTGTGTCCAGTCTCCAGATTGCTCATTGCAAGTTCCCCAGGAATAGCTTGACTCTGTCCTCTGTCTTTCATCCAGGAATTCATCTGTGTACTCTGTAGCTAGGACTGGGAAACAAAAGTAATTAGACATTCGGGTGGGCATTGGATGTGTTCTTGCTGCCACCCCAAATCTACTATTCTTGATTTTCTTCTAGGTTTCTGCTTTAGTCTCCGTCTCAGACAATGGCTGTCTTGAGAAGCTGCCCCCGTATCTCACCCCAGCTTGCACGTTAAACAATCCATTTCCCCCCAACCACAGTGATGGGCTCAGCATGCCTGTCCCCAAGGCAGGCCTGTCAGTCACAGTGAGATCCAATTCTAACATTTTGGTTTGGCCTGTAGTTCTTGCTAGACTTGAACAGGAGACGGGGTCTCAGAAGAGAGCCTGTCTAAGCATGGGGCCCAAAGAGAAAAACAAACCTAGTCCAGGGGAGGGACCCTGTCCTTGAAGACCACAGTCCAGTGGAGGAGATTCAGATGTTGAAAGGAACAGAAGGAACGGAACAGGTGACGGTGCAGGACAGCTCAGGGCAGCACGACCTGGATGCCCCTGTGCCCCTGTAGGCACTTTGAGCTGGCTGAGCAGCTATGGTCGTTTCTATTTTTGCCTCAGCGTGTTTGAGTCTGTTGGGAGTCAGCCAGTGAGGTCCAGCCTCTCAAGGTTGTGGGATTGTTAGAGGACCAGCCCCTCCCCCCAGCAGCAGCAACTCCCCGCCCCCTTACTCTATTCATACCTGACCTTCACACTGATGCAGACCCCTTCTCTCCTTGCCTCATCTTGACTGAAGCCTGTGTCTTGTAGGTCTTTTTTAAACAAGTTTCCCTTGCCTCTGGTCTCTGTCCTTCTAGATCATTCTGTCCACTGATGCCAAGAGGATCTAAGACATACAACTGAGTATGTTGTCTCCCTGTATCAGGACTTATACTAGGTATTCCCTGCAGCATACAGAATCAAGTTCAAACTTCGCACGTGACTCTCTGGCCTCTTCCCACCATCCGTCACTGAGTCAGCCACCTGGGCATTTCTGTCACCAATGTGTGTTTGTGTCATTCCCAGTAACACCCTTGTATCTCTCTGTGTTGGCTTTCCCTCCCAAATGCCCTTTAAAGCCATATACGCCTTTTCTGCAGCCTTATTCCGGCAGAGGAGGACCTCATGAAATTTATTAGTTTTCTTTCCTGGCTAAGTTGTCTGAGGTCCCAAGCCTGCTCAGAATAGGTGTTCAATAAAGGTTCAATAAGTGGATAAACCTTATCAACAACCTTGGGGACTTTGGGGGTGGATGGATTTGAGAAAGATGCCGGCCAATGGGAACACTGAAGACTATTTATAGCTCACTTTTCTAAGGGAAGGTACTTAGCTAGTTTGGAAACTGAAAGGTTGGAGGTTGGTGATCCAATTTTATCTAGTATCTCAAAAGAGACAGGTTATCACTCTTCTTTGACCACCGTGGAAGGCTTTCCACACGGGCGAGAAAAAGTATGTGGCAGGGAGTGCATGAGCTGCTTGTTGAGGGAGTAGCCTCCAGCATCCTCTGACCCGAGATAGGGTCTCAAACTCACCATGCCCTTTAGGATGGCCTTGAATTCCTGATCCTCCTGCCTCTACTTCCCAGATGTTGAGATCACACACAAGTACCGCCACACCCAGCTTCCGGTTAAAATGTTGATTATTGTGACCACATCAATTCAGTCACACTAGGAAAACAGAAATGTCACCCTACTTCTGCCACCAGTCAGTATACTCACAGCGAGTATGCTCTATGGATGACGTAAGGCAACAGGGACTGACCAGGGCCCAAACAGTCATTACCTCATCTACTTGTCCTAACGTCCAATGAAGCGGCCCACTTCAGAGATGAGAGAAGTGAGGCTGAGAGAGGGAAGACGTTGTCCAAGGTCACAGAGACGGCCAATGGCTGAGCCAGGTCTCCTTCTGCTGCCGTCTCTCGGCTGTGATCCTGAAGCCCCATCCATATGCACCATAGTTAGAGAGCAGCTGTAACCCAGCTTATTTTATGAACTCATCTTTACACACATCGTACACATCACGCACTCCTGATCACATCAGTCCCTCTTGGATCTGAGGGACTTTTGTCTTTTGTCCTGAGATGGCTGTGGCTGGCTTGGGACCTGTTCTCGAGCCTCTTTAGCTGGTCTCTGTGCTTTCACTCTTATTTTTCCCAAGCCAAGTTTCAGCTGAGATTCCTTTTTTAGTATGTTTTATTTATTCTTTGAGAATTTCATACATATATACAATGTGTTCTGGGTACATCTACCTTCCGTCCGACTCCTGCTGAGACTCCCCGTTCCCAATGCCAATGTCCCTCCAAACTTCATGTCCTTTTATTTTTTCTTTTTAGAAACTCACTGCGTCCAATCAGGGCTGCCAGTGTTCACGCGGGTAAACGGTGTCCACCAGTGGTGTCAGCCCACTGGACTCTAGAGACTAGAGCATGGACCACCAACCGGGGACTCTGCCTCTGGAGAAATCTGACACTTCCTCCTCCCAAAGCTTGTTCCTTTCTTGTCCTTTCTCCCAGAAGGCAGAGTGACCTTTCACAAACGGAAACAGAGCGTGGCATTTTCAGCCCGTTTTTGGCTTCCCATTGTGTTTGGATAAACCGCAGGTTCTCAGGCTAGTCCCAGGTCCTCACCTCTCTCACCTGTCTTGTGTTTGCTGGACTTTCCTCGTTGGAACCACACTGGCTGACCGACTTCAAGTTTTCCACATGCCTTATTCTCTGTCACTCCAGAAGTCTGTGCAGTTTTCTCTGCCTGGGACCTCTTCTGCATACCCTTCCTGACTAACGCATCTTGGCCTCAGGCTTCCTAAAGAGACCATTCCTCACTAGCCTAAATTAGAGCCCTCAGTCACCCAGGTCACAACTTGGTATCTGTGTAGTCAGGGTTAGTCTAGTCCATGCAGTCTTCCAGTGAGATGACAGGAGGACTGTGGCTTTCCTTCTGAGCACTTCATGCCTAGCACCCATCATGGAGCCAGGTACACAGTAGATGATCAATATTTGTTGAAGGAATAACTGTTTTTCTATCTTCACAAATATGGCCTAATAGCTTTATAATATTTAATAGTTATCCATTAATTCATGACTTTAATAAGGCATTTGTTTCATATGCAATTGAGAATTGGACTATCTCACGGTTGGAAACAATGTCCCGTCTCTATCAGTAACAGCAGAAACCCGGCTCACTAGTATCAGTTTAGTAGGCTATGAGTAGGCTGACTTTAGAGACGACCCAGAATGAAGTGTCAGAATGTTCTGCAGGCGAGAGGAGAAGAATTATCTTGTGTAACTTGTTTGCATTTGATGAAGACAAAACTGGAGCGTGGAAGTATTTAGCTGTAGTATAAAATATATTTCTTACTTGGTTTCAGCTTAAAACACTGAACTGTGTTGATTTCGATGGCTTGATGTGGGAGTCATGCAAACATCATTAAATCTTCAGGTCTTGCCTTGCTGACACAGAGACTGAACATGCTTCAAATCACTTGTTCTGGATACTCACCTTTCTGGTACTGCAGCTGGCTAACATCTGCAGGACTGAGCGCACAGGAGGTTCTCAAGAATGTTCCATTTCTTTTCACAGTTATTGATAGTAGTGTGTGTGTGTGTGTGTGTGTGTGTGTGTGTGTGTGTGTGTGAAGGCAATTTCCAGGGTCAGTTCTCGTCTTCCACCATGTTCCAGGGATTGAACTCATGTCCTCAGGAGTGGCAGGAAGTGCCCTTACTTGCTGAGCTATCTCCTCAGTCTGACTATTTATTTTTTATATTATTTTATACTATTTTAGATAATTTTAGACATTGGGGAAAGTTTCAAAAATAGTATAGAAAGCCAGATGTGGTGGCACACACCTTTAATTAATCTCAACACTTACGAAGCAGAGGCAGGTAGATCTCTGTGAGTTAGAGGCCAGCCTGATCTACAGAGCAAGTTCCTGTTCATCCAGGGCTGCATAGTGAGACTCCATCTCAAAAACAAACAAACAAAAACAAAAAATAGTAGAGAGCTTTCCCCTGGTCCCTTTTGCCAGCCACCCCCTTTGGTTTTTGTGTTTTTAAGGCAAGGTCTTAGTATGTATCTCTGGCTGTCCTGGAACCCACTCTGTAGACCAGGCTGGACTTGAACTCAGAGATCTGCTTGCCTCTTCCTCCTGAGTACTGGGATTAAAGGGGGAACGTACTATGACTGGCCTAGCTTCCCTTTTAACATCTTATATTACCATGGAATATTTGTTATAACTAAGGGACCAACATGGTACATTATTACCAAACTCTAGACTTTGTAGGGCTTAATTTTTCTTTTTTTTTTTTTTTCGAGACAGGGTTTCTCTGTGTAGCTTTGCGCCTCTCCTGGAACTCACTTGGTAGCCCAGGCTGGCCTCGAACTCACAGAGATCCGCCTGGCTCTGCCTCCCGAGTGCTGGGATTAAAGGCGTGCGCCACCACCGCCTGGCATTTTTCTTAATCTTTATTTATTTTTTTTTTATTTACTATTTGTGGGAGCAGGGAGGGCTTTCGTGCCATGGTGCACACGTGGAAGTCAGAGCACATTTGTGGAGTGGGTTCTTTCCTGTTGACATGTTTCTGGGGACTGAAGGTTAGTTGCCAGGCCTGTTTGGCAAGCACCTTTACCCAGTGAGCCCTCTGGTCAGCCCAAAATTTTATCAGCTTTTCTCCTGTTTCAGGATCTAATTTAGGCACCACATTGAGCTTTGCCGTATGCCCCGTTCCTTAGTCTCCTCTGGTCTTGGAAATTTGTCTGTCTTTTCTTGTGTGTGATGACTGTGACAGCTTTGAGGACTGGTTCGGTGTTTTGAGGACAGTCCTCACACTCACTTTGCCTGCACTTTTTCTCACTAGTAGACGGGTGTTATGGATTCGGGGGGACTATCACGTAAGTGAAGGCTCTCCTTCATCCCCTCTTAGAAGAAGTATGTACCGGCCACGAAACATCATTGGTAATACCGACCTTAGTCAGTCTTGTGGTTAAGCCAGCAGCTGGGAGCGGCTTTCACTCTAAGGGAACTCTTCCGTTTCCTGTAGTCTGCTCTGGAGTCAAGTCACCAAGCCCTGTCTATGCTTAAGTGGAGCAGGGCTGAGGTGACGGCGATGGTGATTTTTAAACCATCCTGCATATACTTATTTTATACATCTCACTGTTAACTTGTGTATCCTTTGTGATGGTGGGGGCGGGGGAGTCAAAGTCCCACTATTTATTTAGCCCTGATTGGCCTGGATCTTCCTGCCTCTGTCTCTGAACTGCTGGGATGGCAAACACACGCCATCACGCCTGGCTATGTATCTATATTTGCTGCTATAGTTGTATACAAGTCTCTCCGTCTCTCAGATTGTCACTCTGGCCATTGAGAGCTCCTTCAGTGGAGCCCTGTACTCTGTGGCATGGTGGAGGTTTGTGTGTTTGGAGAGGGCGTCTCCCAGCACAGCCCAGGCTGCCCTTGGACTTGCGCTGCTCCTCCTACATGCTGGGGTTACAGATGTGAGTGCTCAGCTATAGCTGCAGTCTGGGGGCATGTTCTTATTTGTGGGCATGACGAGATGCTTTGGGGAAGCCAGCAAGGTGGCTCAGTGGGTAAAGTTCAACACCCAGGACTCACGGTGGAAGGGAGGACTCCCTAAAGTTGTCCTCTGATCTTTGCATGTGCACCGTAGCATGTACATACTTGCACTCACACAAATAATGCATGAATAGTAATAATAACGATAACTATAAAGATGTTTCAGGGATCAACTTGTCACTTTCCTGACTCACATCAGCTGTTTCTCCAAGAGCTAGCTCTTGAGAGCAGGAAGCCAGAGAGCTGTGGAACTCTGGCTTGTTAGGGAGTGTGCACAGTGCTTCTTTGCCCAGGGGGCTTTGGTTGAATTGGTGGGCACAAGGGAGCTGCTCTGTTTCCTTTTGTTTTTGTTTTTTTGTTTTTTTGTTTTTTTTTGGTTTTTCGAGACAGGGTTTCTCTGTGTAGCTTTGCGCCTTTCCTGGAACTCACTTGGTAGCCCAGGCTGGCCTCGAACTCACAGAGATCCGCCTGGCTCTGCCTCCCGAGTGCTGGGATTAAAGGCGTGCGCCACCACCGCCCGGCTTCTGTTTCCTTTTGTTGTGACACTGGTGGTGGAGTTTTAAGAACGCCGGCCGAGCACTCTACCACTGAGTTACAGCCCCATCCCTTCACTTCCTTATTATTACTGGCTTGGCTATAGCTTGCTGATGAGCTACCCAAGGTTATGTGATGATGTGGTCCAGTTAGAACGCAAACTCCTCAGCCCAACATTTGTGCCTAGTGGTCTGTTCTGGAAGCCTCTGGTGCTTGCACAGAATGACAAGCAAGTCCCCGAGCTTGTGGTGGTCCACGCCTGGCCTCCAGCCTTCTAAAGCACCGCTTGCCCTGCTCATTCCCAAATATGGCTGTATCCTAACACTCACTTGCATTTTCTCAGCTCCTCTGCTTCTCATTGGCTGTTTCCCCATCTGTTCCCTCACACTTGCTCACTAGGTATCCTTGCTTCCTCAGATGCCCTACAGGTAAACATCCCCTTGGCCCTCCTGCCTACTGAGGCAATACCTCTTCCTCTCTCCAGGACTAGCTCCTACTAGGCCTAGATCCCATCTTCCCCTGCTTTCTCCAAGGCCACCTCTTTCTTACATCTTCAGCTGTCCCCATCACTGGCTTCTCTTCTACCCAGTTTTTATCCTACATAGGCTCTCTTTGGCCGAGCCTCAACCACCAGCCAACACAGATTCTCTCTCTCTCTCTCTCTCTCTCTCTCTCTCTCTTCATTTTGGCCTTCTTGAAATAGTAGGTTTCACCCATCATCTCCATTGTCAGCTAGGGCCACTGAGATCACAGGAGGAGAGATGTTCCACAATGAAGTTTGCCTGTACTGGCCTCCATGGAGGGCCTCAAATAGGGAAATGAAATGCCCATCTCTTGGGAAGAGTCCAAGATGATGAAAGAGGGCCAGAAAAGATTGTTCCAGAGGATGACACCGAGTACAGAGCCATCAGACAAGTCTCCAGAGAAGCCACCAGCCTTGGTTGAAGGAGAGGAGTAGAGAAGCAGAAGCCACATTCCCCATGCCTCACCTCTTGGAGTAGCTCGGAGAAAGTGGAGGAAAGAAAGTGCGTCCCTTTCCAAACCTTGAGTCTGGTCGCCTTTCCTCTCCCCTCCCCCAGAGCCTTCTACCCAGAGGACAGCCAGTTTAATCACAGAGCACTTGACCTCCAAGGTGGTTCTGCCCCCCCTCCGCCTCTCCCCCCGACCGTGAAGCAGCCAGTGTGATTCACCACCCCACCTGTTCAGCCTCATTGCATCTTGCCAAGCTGATGTGGGTGTATCTTCTCCATCCTTGGAGCAGAAGGGAACTCCCAGCCAGAGCTGGGGGCACTACTGGGCTCCTTCACTCAGAGATTCTTGTCTTCCATACCTCTAATACACAGGAGCTGGCTCCTGCTTGTAATTCCCCATCTGCTAGCTTCTTTCTTGGCCCCTACTAGTGACACTGTCCCCATAGGCACCTTGGCACAGGCCTGGTCTTTGGAGTTTAGCTTATGTTAGATGTGCCTTCTCCAGGACTGAGTGGTTATTGGTCTTGGGTCTCAACAGGCTCACCTGTGTGTACAGACCCTGATCAATGCTGTGTAGAAGGGGCTTGGTCTATTTGCTTATGCATTCAACAAATATTTGTGGAAGACTTTGAATATCCATTGTAGGGAGTGGGGCTACAATGATGGGCAAAACACCATGCTTTCTAAGAGTTTGCAGGTGTGTCCGGAATATTAAACCAATAATTTTACAGTGGATACTGCTAACAATGCGTGCAAGGAAGAAAAATACACAGGAACAATGCCATCCATGGTCTCAGGTAAAGCCTCCGAAGGAAGTGACAGCTTAACTGAGATCTGAAGTCTAAGTAGGAAATACGAGGAGAAAATCTTCCCAGTCAGAGAGAATTGCACATAGGAAGGCTGAAAGAATAGCCAGCTGGCTGGAGCTCAGAGAACAAGGGCAAAGTGAGGGGAGAAAAGACTGGAGGTGGTAGAGGACTGGGCAGGCTCATCCCAAGGACAGTGGGAGGGAAGCCACTGATCAAATCGCACTTGAGAAATTTCTGACCTCAGTTTAGACAGGGGCTGGTGCTCTCCTGAGGAGAAGAAGCTAGCTAGCAGGCAACAGTTGCCCAGAGGGAAATGAGGCAGGGGTAGGGTGGTGGTCCTCTTCCAGTTGCTTGTCCTTGCCTTCCCCCCATCCCTGTCCAGAGATGCCAGTCCATGTGGGCAGCATGCGCTCCGCAGCAATCCTGTGGAAGGCCCAGGGAGGTGATGGTTAGGTTGGTACCAGTGCTGGCCTTCGGTAGGGAATCAGGATTTGGTGTGTGGAAGGGGGCTGAAGAGACCGCCTTTAAGCCAAGGTTAAGGAAGTCTCTTAAATTTTGCCAACCCGCTATGTTGAAGGTGTGCGATTCTGTCTTTACCCAGCGAAGAGTCAGGGCACCAGCTTTGGACTATAGGAGCCTCCCTGCTACATTAGCCTCCAGGATTTTAATGGGGTTGTTACTCTAAGGCTACCCAGCCAGACAGTGGGCAGGAAGACGGAGGTGGGCTTTAAGGAGGGAGGTGGGGCAAGTCGTGGTCCTACTGATCTCAGCTCTGTGGACCTGAGCTCTACCTGAGTATATGACCTTGGTCACATCATTTCTCCTCCCTGGGGGGCTTGGGTTCCCTCATCTGCAAACTAAAGGTGGCCAAAAAGTCCCCGCCAGCTGCGACTTCAAGTCCAGCAGCAGGCGGGACATCCCGCCCGAGGCGCAGTGCCAAGCCTGGCAGGGCGCGCGGGTGCGGGGTCGACCCAGGAGAGGAGGGGGCTGCGGGAAGAAGCGGCGACTGCGCGGCGGCGTGCGGCGGGGTGTGGGGGAGCTCTGCACACGCTGCCGCGCCCCCGGCTCCAGGCGGGCGGCGGCGGCGGCCCGGGGGCCACGAGGTTACGTAAGGAGCGGGCGGGAGGCCCCGGCGGCTCCGCCCGAGCGCGGCCGCCCAGCCCCCGGCCGCCCAGCCCCCGCCCTCCCGGCCGCCTGCGCCTGGCGGCGGCCCCGACACCAGCACAGAAGCCGCGCAGCCGGCGGAATGGAGCGGCGCCGGGGCTGAGCCGGGCGCACTCGGGCCGCCGCATGTGCCGCGCGGGGAGCAGCTGCCGAGCGGGCGGACAGCGAACGCCAGGGGCCCCGTCGGAGCGGCCGCAGGAGCAGCGCCGGAGATGGGGTGAGTGAGCTCGCGGGGCGCCCGCGAGGGGCTCCGGGCCGCCGATCGCTTGCTGCGGCGGGAGCTCGGGGCACGGTGGGGGGGGGGGGGGGTGTCCCCCCGGCCTGGGCGCGGACTTTGCGCCCGGAGCCCACGGCCCTTTCTTTCTCGGCTAAACCGGCGCGGAGACACCTGGCGGGGACCCGCACCCGGGCTGGTCTCGGCGCTTCAGCCATTCCGCGGTCTCCTTGCCCCTGGCGCGACCAACTCCAGGGCCTGGGTCTGTGAGTGTGAAGAGCAGTTTGCCATTCTTCACGGCTGCATGTATTGCCAACGACATTGAAATCGAAGTTTTCCTGGAAAGGAAACACACCCAATCATAACCCTTCGGCGTAGGAATAGTGGGCTTGCAGGCAGCGTTGAGATGGCTGAGGATGGTGGAAATCTGTAAGGAACCTAGGTGAGGCTCCAGATGCTCAGTTGAAGTGACTAATGTTTCTGAGTATATAAAGTAATTTTCAAAGCGGGATTGATTTCTCCTCGGCGTCTCTCCGAGCACTAGGCGCTGTGAGTCAGGAGCCACTGTGCTAATAACACTGTAACTCCTTACCTCTGCTCACCGATGCGAGCGAGCGCACATTCACGGTGCTTCTCCATGCAGGGAATGCTTATTGTGCTTGCTCTCCACCTGAGGAAACCGAGTCCAGAGTAGTTGGGTGACTTCTTCCAGCTTGCACAGCTGATGCATTTGTAAAACGGGAGAGTCTAGTGCGTGGTTGCTCATCGGCAGAGGCAAGGCCACTGCCTGACAGGGACCACGAGGATGGTTGGAGTGAACCAGAGGTCTTGAATCTCTGTCCCCTGCTGCTGAGCCTAGAATTCTTCGAACAGCCCTTCGTGGGACCCAGGGCCTTCTGCTGTATAGGTCTAGAGAAGTTGCTTCTCTTTGGGGATAGATTAGTGTGGGAAGGCATGGGTGCAGTGGAAAGAGGCAAGATTGCCCTGGTGGCCTGACCAGTCCCTATGGGTCAGCGGCTTTGCTGTGCCTAGCTCCGGGCAAGTCTCTGGAGTGGCTTTCTCCCGGGGGCAGGTAGAGTTTTGGTGGGAGCAGAGGCAAGCAAGGGAGAGCTTGGAGAAGGAGAGTGGAGGGCTGTGGCCAACAGGAACATGGGGGACAGAGGGGCCCAGCGGAAATTTGCTTAGGAATATTGATGCCTATCCAAGAGATTTAACATGTTGGGCAACTGGGGTGGGGGGTGGGGGGACGTGATAGACAGAGTCACCCTAGCTGGGTGGCAGATTTTTATAACATTTTCAGCCATCTCTCAGCAGATATGAAAGAGCTGAGCTCTGAGCAGTGGGAATCTTTGAGGCTCTCAGATTTCATACTTAAAAACAAAATCTTTGGGAAGGAGTTAGCAAATGTAGGTCTCAAGATGGGAGATAAAAGGACCTGGAAATTTTAACTCTTCTCCTGCGCCTCCCCCTCAGCTGACACAAACCCAGAGGAGCCCACTTGCATATCAAAAACAAACATCGAAACTCTGTGGTTAATGTGGTTAAAATACGTCGGTGGAAATGAAAATGTTTACTCACAAAAGCTTAAAGAAAATACCAGAAAACAGTTTTTGTTTGTGGAAAAACAGGGAGGAGTAGCTTGGGCATTTTGTTTTAAACATAGAACATGTCTTTCATGTAATTTTAACATCACTCAATAAATGTGCATTACTCACTTCTTGTAGCTAATAGCTGATTTGTAGCTCTTAGCTCTCCCTGCCATTTTAAAATATAGTCCCTTCTGTAGTTCGTGTGAATGTACAAGCCATGACTGTAAAATGAGATGGAGTTAGAGGCTAGGTAAATAGTCCAGGCAGAGGAGGTGGATGGAGGGAGCCATTTTAATAAAAAACAGAACTACTGCCATCCTTTCCGAGAGTTGTGTAGGATGGGAAGGACGAGCAATAACAGCAGCCTGTAGCAGACCTGGCTGGGGTCCTTGTCAGAGCCCCATCAGACCGGACAAGGATTTAAGGAAATAAAGAGCCAGCCACCTGACTTGACTTCCTCACTGAGGCTGCATCCCCCCTTAGGTGTTTCCTGCCCTTTCACTTCAGTGAAGTGTCCTGCATTAGGGATGTGATGTCTCCAGTGTGTGTGACAGCATTCCGAGGCAGCTGCTTTGTGCGGGCTCCTTTCAGGCATCGCTCAGACATTGCTCGACCTTTCCTTCTACACCCCTTGCCTCCCCTTTTGTGGACAAAGTAGCAGCCACAGACCGAGGCAACCCCTCCATCTTCCTGCCTGTCCTACAGCAAGAGCGAAGCTGCCACTCCCCTCCTGCCTGTTTGCTGAAAGGCCAGTCTTTCCTGCTGCCCATCAGCTCTCTACTGGTGTAGACTCCGCCCATCCCCCTCCACCTTCTCAGAGGACCACTTTCTTTTTTTTGGTTTTTCGAGACAGGGTTTCTCTGTGTAGCTTTGCGCCTCTCCTGGAACTCACTTGGTAGCCCAGGCTGGCCTCGAACTCACAGAGATCCGCCTGGCTCTGCCTCCCGAGTGCTGGGATTAAAGGCGTGCGCCACCACTGCCCGGCAGAGGACCACTTTCTTAAGGCCCTATCAGCGTCAATATAGGAGCTCCCCCTAGTTCAGAACCGTAGGAGAGAACTCTCTGGCAGTGTCAGGAGTGTGCTAATCCATATGGTCGGTTACAGCAGCCATCAGCCACTTGAGGCCACTGGGCACTTGAAATGTGCCCAGTGTGACTCAGGACCTGACTTGAAGTAGCCACATGTAGCTAGTGGCTGCCATATCATCGGGCAGCACAGTTTGGCCTTTCTCATCTTCAAAAGAACTCCCCGTCCCCATCCTGCATACCTGTCCTGCTTCTGTTCCCCTGCCTCGTCCTTCTGAGGATATCTCAAAGATAGGGCAAACCCATCATCTCCATTCATTTTCTTTTCCTACCGTTTGTTTGACTTCCACACTCCAGCCTGGCTTCTTCCTTTACCTCAGCATAGACACTGCTCGATGTCCGCCCTTTCCCCACCCCTCCTCAGTGTTCCTCACCAGTGGTCCTTCCTCCCTGATTCCGCGCCCTCCCAGCTCTTCTGACACCACACGCCTCTGTTTTTCCTCTCATGTTGTTGATGGTTCTGGTTCCGCCTTCCTACTGCTTGCTCCTTTATCTGACTCCCGGTGGTGGCGATGCTTAGGAACTTGTCCTGGTTCCTCTTCTCTGTCAATACTCTCTTCCCTGGTCATCTTATCTGATTCCTCAACTTACCCTCACAGCCCACATGGCTTTAAGTATTACTTCCGATATGTCACCAGCCCTACATTTTTATTCCCACCACAGACCTTTCTCTGGGTGTCTAATTCATCCATCCCTGGAGCTCTTGCCTCTAGTTCCCATCGTCCCTCTCTCCTCCCACCCAATCGGTGGCCCCACTGTCTTTCTGATAATTTGCCCATCATCCTTGGTTCTCCCCCGTCCCATATCCAGGCTGTCATTGGCCCTGTGAGTTCTACTTTCCAGGTTCATCTGGAGCACGCACACTCTCCAGTAACCATAGCCCTGGCCCCAGCCCTGGCCACCATTGCCTCCTTCTTGGATGGACGTACTTTTCGACACCCCTCACCCCCATCTTCCGCTCTGGGTTACCGTCAGTCCATTCTTTTCCTAGGAGCCGAGGGACTGGCTTTTAAGATTGCAGATCAGATCTTGTCACTCTCCTGTCTAAACACCCTTCAGCAGACAAAGGCATGGGCCTCTGCCTTATCTCCAGCGTCACCAGTCACTCTGTGGTGCCACTTACTACATTCTGAAGATTCCTGGCCTCCATTCCAGAGGAACCCTCCATCCATCGCCTCCCAACTTTCCCGACGATCTCTTTCTTTCTTCACTTCCTCTCAGCCTCAGTATAGGAGTAAGGACGTTCTGGCTCAGCCTTGTCCTGCAGAATTCTCTCCAGTGCCAGGAATGCGCTCATCCGTATTCCTGGGGCCTTCGGGTGCCTGAAACCCTCCTACCCTGGCTTTGCAGACATCTTCTCCCCTTCCTTCACACTATGACATCCAGAACACTGGTTGCCATAACTCTCACACAGTCCCACCTGTGTACCCTACAGTCCCTTGCCACAGCACACCTGTCATCGTCCGGGTTTTGTTGATTTATTTATACCCCATCACCCTCTGATCATTGCACAATGATAGGACTTACCTCCTCACCCTTGCATCCCAACGTGCGGTTCAGTGGCTGACCTCATAGGCCTGCCGTAAAGAGCTTATGATTGAGTTCCTCTCTGCATGGTGGAAGCCTTGCTTGGATGCCAGCCTGAAGTTATGATGCTTTTTGGATTCCCTTCTATATGATTTTCTTAAGTGGGGAGTCACAAGACCAAGAGAGAAAGGAATCACACTTGGATACAGTTTTGTTTTAATGCCAAAGCGGGCATTCTGCTTTGATTGTGATGTGGGTTCCTTGTCAGGCAAGTATTGGAGCTGTAGATTATCTTCTTACTGTCTATAAATGGCCCGCAGAAAAGGCATCTTGTCAGCTGTTGTGACTCGCAGCTGATTTCGCCAGTGTTTACAAATAAGATTGGCTGTATTACTGGCTTGCCTGTGTTTTGTTGAACTACGAATGCTTGCGGTGGACGAATGCCACAGTCTTGGTTATCTGATACAGTTGGCTGCCTTTCAGGGATCTATACTGCTTAACTTCTGATGTTCTTTCCCACCTCGGAACCACACTGTGTTCTTTTACAAGTTACAGGGCTTTACTTTGGGCTCTTAGTTAACTAAAATAGAGTCACTCAGGGGCTGGAAAGTTGGCTCAGTGGTTAAGAGCACTGGCTTCTCTTCCAGAGGACACAGGTTTAATTCCTAGGACCCACATATGGCTCACAGCCATCAGTCCCAGGGGTTCTAACACCCTCTGCTGGCCTCCATGGGCACCAGGCCCGCACATGGTACATAGACACATAGACATATATGCAGGCAGACCAAACATCCATCACATAAAATAAAATTTAAAAATATTTGAAAATGAACTTGTCTTCTCTTGGTCCAGGTTTTTTTTGTTGTTGTTGTTATTATTCAACTTCACTAAGGTTCATTCGAATCCTTCATCTGTGAGACAGTTGTCCAGTGCTGTCGGGGACCCAGAGATGAGCAGGCCCACTGGTTAATTCCTGCCTCTGTGGGTTTTATGTATTTAAAAAGAGAGATAAGCCACATATTCAGGTACTTGCTTTGTGTTTAAATGCTGTGATGGAAACAAAATGTTATCATCTGAAAGGTCTAAGATTTGATGGTGGGATATCCATGTATTTGGGGAGTCTAGGGCAGATGTCTCACTGGAGAGGTACCAAAAGGCTGTTGGCATTTAGGATCACTCTGGTTCAATTAAAAAGCAATCTCCCGGGCCGGGCAGTGGTGGCACACGCCTTTAACCCCAGCACTCGGGAGGCAGAGCCAGGTGAATCTCTGTGAGTTCGAGGCCAGCCTGGGCTACAGAGTGAGTTCCAGGAAAAGCACCAAAACTACACAGAGAAACCCTGTCTTGAAAAACCAAAAAATAAAAAATTAAAAATTAAAAAAAAAGCAATCTCCCTCAGTGTCTGCACCGGGAAAGACCCAGAGTTTAGAAGGGACTAGATACCAAATGCATAGATATCAGCTGAACAAATAAACAGGTATGAAAAAAATGTTCTCTTTGGACTGTTTTTGTTTTGTTTATAAAATTCAACTGATTAGGCAACCTTAAAAATTAAGGAAATGAGCTCCACGATCCTGGGGCAAAGTAGGTTTTAGATGAGCAGTTGGAAGAACTCACTGAGAAAGAGGTTCACAGACCTAGAGGAAGAAAAGCACACCACATCAGAGATTTGAGGGGAGAGTGTTCTTGGTAGAGTCAACAGCACGTGCAAAGGCCCTGAGGCAGGAGCATGCCCAACATGTTAGTGAACAGTGAAGAGGGCCAAGTGGCTACACCAGAGTGAGTGGTTAGAGGTCAGAGGGTAGCAGGGGCTGGACCAAATGTCTGCGGTCACTTCTATTTGGGGGAAATGTTATCATCCATACTGGAAGCCTCCCGCCATTCTTAACCTTGACGGTTATAGGACTGGTCATGGTCCCATTTGTGGCTTTTGCACAGTCCCCTGAAGAAGGACTTGGAGCGGAGCAGGTGGTTTGCTGTTCTTAACAGTCTCTGGTTTGTAGACATTACCATGTCTCTTTTCTGTAGTGCCTCTTGGGGAGTTTAGAGTCAAGCACACTCATCAGAGCTCATTCCTAACTGTTCTCCTAGCTCAGGTTTTTGGTGTGTGTGTGTGTGTGTGTGTGTGTGTGTGTGTGTGTGTGTGTGTGCGCGCGCGCACATGCTGACCAATATCTACACATGTGGAGGGAGGCAAAAGGTTGGTATTGGGTGTCTCTGTGTGCCTGCGACTGACTGTCTCTGCATCTCTCTCTCTCTCTCTCTCTCTCTCTCTCTCTCTCTCTCTCTCTCTCTCTCTCTCTCTCTCTCTCTCGTGTTTTTGAGACAGGGTTTATCACAGAATCCAGAGCTCACCATTTCAGTCAGATTGCCTGGCCAATGAACCCCTGGGATCCACATGTCGTGTCTCTACCTCCACATTGTAGACATGTCACCACACCCAACTTTTTTTTTTTTTTTTTTTTTTTTCGTTTTTCGAGACAGGGTTTCTCTGTGTAGCTTTGCGCCTTTCCTGGGACTCACTTGGTAGCCCAGGCTGGCCTCGAACTCACAGAGATCCACCTGGCTCTGCCTCCCGAGTGCTGGGATTAAAGGCGTGCGCCACCACCGCCCGGCCACACACCCAACTTTTATGTGGCTGTTGGAATCGGAACTCAGGTCCTTAGTGCTTCTGCAACAAACACTTTACCCTCGGGGCATCTCCACAGCCCTCTAATGCTCTAACACAGTTTTACGGCCCCATCCTTATGTGGTCTTTACCCTTTCTCATCTACTGTGTTTTTGTTTTTAAAGAAAATGAGAATAGCTTTGCTTTTTTCCCCCTAATTATAAGAACATTGCATGCTTGTACTAAAGAAGAACAGTGTGAGGAAGGAAGTGAAAACGACTTGACATCCCACATCTTAGGGATAACCTCATCAGCAGTTGGTTATCTGTCTTTACAGCCTCTTTTCCATGTGTGTATGACTGTGTGTCTAGATGTATGTCTACCAAGGGAAATATATTTTTAACAAGATGAAATCATTCGGTATGTCTGTTTTGTAGCATGCTTTTTACAACAGCATCAAAAAATATTTCGAGTGGCCATCTTCTCCTGCCAATAATTATAAAAACACATCATCATTTAAATCTACACCTAATTCTAAGTTGTCCTTTTGCCAAATTGGATACATTTTTGTCAATCTGCTAAGAACAAGGCAGAATATTTTTAAAAAGACTTTTCAACAATTCCTTAAGGCGGTTGTTGGCTTTAAATGAATTACTGAAGGGAAAAATGGCAGAGAAGACCAAGATCACAATTAGCGCTGGGTAATTTGGGGAGCCTGGGTAATTTTGGGTGAGTCACTGCTCCTGAGTGAATCGTGGTGAGGACATTAAGGACTCCTTGTCGTTGCTAAGGGTGGGTGCTGGACTGAGACCCAGCTGCTCAAAGCATACATCCTTGTTTAGAAATACCGGGCAGAGTAATTCTGCTTCAAGCCTCAGATGGGATAGTTCCTTGCAAGCGAAAGCACCGTGCCCCATTTAGAAATCTTTTTGTGCTTCAAAAGACCATTGTCCATCTCTTCAAAGAAAATTCCCTTAAGGAAAGGATTGGCAGATATGTACATGCAGGAAGGACATTATATTCTTTGCTTTAGTTTTAAGACCTTTTTTTCCATACAAAACAAACAAGCACCAGGACTGGGGGGTGTAGCTCAGTGATAGAATCCTTGCCTAGCGTGCACAAGGCCCTGGGTACTATTCCCAGTACCACAGAATACACACACACAACACGCAAGAGTAAACGCACATGTACATCAGCAGTGTCTCCTCAGCCTGAAGCATTTAAAGCTTCGCTTTGGCTCGTGGGATAGACACAGAGACTTCATTTGAGAAGACAAGAACTCCCCTCAGCTTCGTCGACTGTGAAGCAGAAAGCATGCACACAGTGTATTTACAATAGAGAAAAGGGGTTTGCAGAACACCAGAAGTCCCCAGTGTACGAGCCCTGGCCTTCTACATCGAGAGAGTTCCATTCTGCTTAATGAATTGAGCAAAGAGATGCATGGCAGGGGCCGGAGCAGGAGGCTCGGGGTGTTGTTTCTGATTCCCTGGCCTCTTCAGCACTGCTGTGCTGTGTTCCTGCATCTTCTAGGTACTGGGCTTGCGGGCGGCCCCCAGCGTATTTATAGGTTTGGAGGTGAGAGCTGGCATCATGCACCAGTCTCCTAGCGGGGTGTGTTCTGTGTGGGAAGAGGCAGGATGGAAGCCTCTTTGAAAGCTCTATGAAGTCTCCAGTACTTCTGCCACCAAGGTGCTGTTAGTCATATGGTATCATTCTGGTAGAGATATAATTATTTAAATTATATTTCAAATTAGCTTGTTAGAATAAAAATACACTTGTGGGGAACACATTTAGACATTTGTCAAAGACTAAAGAGATTTTTTTTTCAACAACATTTTTATTCACAAACTTGATAGTCTTCTTATTATTCCTCAGAGGAATGTGAGAACATGGACTCTCTGACTTAAGAAACCGTTTGGTACATGGGTGCCTCCTGGCCAAGGGAACTATTGATCCTGGCTTTCCACTGTGCTGGAGTGAGGGGGCTCAGGTAGGCTCTGCTGTTTGCCCTTCCTGGGAAACCCTGGGTCTGGATCCCTCATGAGAGCAGCTGAGCCCAGCCAGGCCTTTGGGAGCTCTGGGGCATCCTGTCTGGGTCATGGGGTAGAGCTGTCCACAGGGACCTAATTAGTGAGGAACACTGCAGAGCCACCGACTCTGCTTTGGAGCCCTTCCGAGGTCTTTAATTGGGAAAGTGTTTAATTGGAGTTGTTCAGATAAGTGGAGAAAAGAGGGTTGCTTTGGCTTCTGCATCCTGGGAGAGAGGGGTAACTGAGAAGGGCCTCATGGGAAAAGGGATGCAGCCTGTTCCAGGATGTTCCAAGGGGCAGGGCAGGGAGCTGTTGGTGGTGGCGGCATCGAGTGTATTTTAGCTCAGATGACATGAAGAAGTGGCCCCTGCCTCCTCCAGGTAGATTCAAGATAGGTGCGACTGTCTCACCCACTGAGGACTGTGTCCTCATGCAGGGCTGTCTGTTGGAGCTAGAGAGGGCACAGATGAACAGATCAATCCCCAGGCCCCTGGCTGCTGTGTGAGCATGGATAAGTCATTTCATCTCGGTAAGAAGCCGCCGTCTCGCCATCTCGTCCACCGAGCTACACCAGAGCCTCAGATCCACTGTCCTCCACCTGTTAGCTGATTGAGATGGTCAGGGATCGGTTAATCCTGCTCTCAGAGTGAGGCCCGACCTGGGCAGTGGGGGCCCTGGCTTGGAGATAAAGAGGTGTAGAGGGCCAAAACATGCTGTCGTTGGACTTCAGTCTGTGGGCAGTGAGGGGATAGTTTCCACTCTGAAGGGAAGAATAATTATTTCAGGGAAATTTTTCTAGAGACAGTGATGAAGGGCAGCATAGAGACTTAGGAGATTAGAAAGAAAGAGACCTACAGGAGTGATCCTCAATCTTCCTAACACTGCGACCCTTTAATACAGTCCCTCATGTCGTGGTGACCCCCCAACCATAAATTATTTTCATACCTGTAGTTTTGCTACTGTTATGGATTAAAATGTAAATACCTGTGTTTTCCGATGGTCTTAGGCGACCCCTCTGAACGGGTTGTTCAACCCCAAAGGGGTCGAGAGCCACAGGTTGAGAACCACTGCCTTACAGGAAAGAGCCACAGTCCAGGCAGGAAGTGAGGAAAGCCGAAAAGGAGAGAGCAGACACGGCACAGACAGTATCGTGCAAGCCTTGGGATGGTTCCAAGGTCACTCCAGGAGTGCACACAGCGCAATAAACATGCGTGTGGGGATCTCAGCGGGGTTAGGAGGGGTCTTTCTTGTGTGCTTGTCTAATCTGGACACAGGTAAACACATCAGGGGAGACTGTGATGTCTGTCCTCTGACATCTCATTTCATCCTGGAGACAATCCTCGCTTTCATAGTTGAAACTGGGTTCGGGAGATTCGGCAACCTGTTCAAGCTCTTAGCCAGGAAGTGGCTGAGTTGAGAATCGAGCTTAATCCTGTTAGAGAATAAAATTGTTCTCTGGGCGCAGTGGCTGGAGGCTGATGTCCTCATGATAGAATTGCTGGAATGAGAGACATAGGTTGAGTTGTCAGCAGTGTGGACGCTTCTAGGGTTGGTGGCTGATGGTGGTGACCCTGGCTCAGGCTCGGAGCGGAAGGGAGCGGAAGGGTGACTTTCCCGGAGGAAAGGCTGGGAGTTCAGTGTCGGGTGGTGAATTTCCATGTGTGGCTGTCTGTCCACTCTAGAAGTACAAACTCAGCAATTGGGATAGTCACACAGTCTTGGGAGCCTTCACCTGATAGAGATTGACCACCCAGCCAGGGAAAGAGTAAGCTAAGACAAAACGTAAAACCTAGGCAAAAAACCACGCTTGCAGGGAAGAATCACCAGGTCAGAAGGGAATGAGACTGGGAGACTCAGATGCAGACGAAAGCGGAGGAGACGGGCCGTAGAAGCGATGGAAGATAATGCTATTAAGTGGGCTATCCTCAACAAGACCAGGGACTTCCTAAAGCTTAGAGGATGGTGGACCCAGAAGGTGGCTGCTGCTAAATATAGTGGCAGTGGGAGTGTCAGGGCATTGATGGAATTTGAGAGGGGATTCAGCTAAGTGGGAGAGCCCAAATCCACTCACAGTTGGAGAGAGAGTAGAAAGTGATTGCAGACGAAGGTGAATGTGAGGATAAGTCGGGGTCCAAGGAAGGGTGAGTTTCGTTTTGTAAGTAGAACGCGTTAGGAGGCCGAGAGCAAAGCAAAGGGGGTATTGGCGATGTTAGAGAAAGAGGCGGTGAGGTTGGAGGCAGGCAGGAACGGAACTTAGGAGTCGTAAGCCTCTGGAAGTTCTCCCTCCAGGTCCCAGAAGAACTTGAGAGCAGGTGTGTACTGTGGCACTTTGGTTTATCCACTTGCTTATTTTGCAGTGCTGGAGATGGAAGTCTGGGCCTCACGCATGTTGGCGAGGGCCCCACTGTGGAGCTGCACTCCCATCCCCATAGCGTTATTACACTGGCAGGAAAGAGGAGGGGGCTGGGTCTGCTGTTCCCTTTCAGGGCTAACTGAGGATTAGCCAGGAGCTGGGGGCTAGATCGAGAAGAAAGGGAATGAACTGATGAGCTGCTGTAATGGATTGGGGCAGGGAGATAGCTAGAGCAAAGACAGATTTATCACCAGCCTTCAGGGGGCTCTTGAAGAATCAAGAAGATTATTTTAAAGGTGGCCACAGCTAGGCAACTAGCCAGCATGCTGAGAGATCCAGGTGCGGGAGCAGAGGCAGGACGCCCTGGATCCCATGGTCAGTGATGGTGGCTGCTCTGATCAGATTGGGAGTGCTTTGCCATCCATGGATGGGGGACCCATGCAAGGAAGGAGCACTTGCTCCACCCTATCTATGGGTGACCTCTCTGCCTTTGCATCTCACAGTAGCATTGTTCCGTTGTTAATATTCTTCCAGACTTTTTCTCTTAAAAAATGCATTAAAATTCTCACCAGCATGACCTCTTTGAGTAATGAGATCTGTAAGTTTATTAACCTCTGTGAGAAGTGGATTTTCTTGCTCCATGGGAGCGGATAATCTCCTGGAGGGAGTGAACATTAATGTTCAGACTCGAAGGGCTGGTTGAGAGCAGAAGTAGTGTGGGGGTGGCTGTGGTGTTCTGCTCTCTCCCTGCACTGTGTGACTTAGCATTTGTGCCATGGAAGATGGACTGGTGATTTCCCCACACTGCTGTCCCTCAGCCCGCTCGGAAGCCCCTCGTGGAGACGGCCAGAGAAACCCTTGTTTCTTCCAGTAATTCCAGTTTTCTGAGTATGGGAAGAAGAATGTGGAGATGGTGGTACTGAGTCCAGACAGCATGCTACCACACGGCCCCGTATGACCATGTTGAAACACATTCTCCTTTGTTACCCCAGTGGTGGCCTCCAGATCTGCATATGTGTGGATACTTGACAGAAGCCACTTGGGAGGCATTTGGCTAAGTAGTGATGACTCATGATTTCAGACTCATTAGTTTGACATGTCCAATAAGTTGTCACCTAGCCCAACCTATCTGTCCTCTCTGCACCCTGAGACATCTTGTGCCCCTCTATATTGTTTACCACATAAAACATTTCATTGTCATTGGAAGTTAGGTCACCAGTGCCATAATCTGGGATGATACCACTGCTGCCAACCAGTACTCTCTAACAGAAACATTTCGGCCACATTGATAATTAAATAACGTCACATCAAAAAGAAGGAGAAGGAGGAGGAGGAGGAGGAGGAGAAGAAGAAGAAGCTAAAATTTTAATGTATTTTTTTTTTTTTTTTTTTTTTTTGGTTTTTCGAGACAGGGTTTCTCTGTGTAGCTTTGCGCCTTTCCTGGAACTCACTTGGTAGTCCAGGCTGGCCTTGAACTCACAGAGATCCGCCTGGCTCTGCCTCCCGAGTGCTGGGATTAAAGGCGTGCGCCACCACCGCCCGGCTTAAAATTTTAATGTATTTTAATCCACTATGTCCAAAATACTGTTCCACATGGAATCATTGATGAGTAAAACAGATATGCCCTACCCCTGAAATTTGCATTTTAGTGAGTGAGACAGACTCTGCTTGCTCCTGTGAGCAAACCCTCCACCTCCAAGAAATAAATCCTGCCAATGAACCCAGCAGTAAAAATCTCTGCAAGTTGTCCTCAGAGGGGAAGAAGGGCGTGAAGGCTGACAGCAGCTTCAGCATGTGTGCTTAGGAGACGCACCTCTGAAGGAGCCACCATGGGAAGCAGGGAGCACAGTGTCCAGGTGGACACAGTGTCGGGCGCACAGACCGAGAGTGGAGAGAGCAGTCCTGAATGCTTGAAAAACTGGCATCAGACTCTAATGGCAGGATCTCAGCAGGGGACGGTAGGACCCCGGGCAGGGGTTGGAGAAAGAAGTAGGCCAGGTCCAAATCAGATGTGACTGGGGAAAGTGGCAGAGACACGGGTATGATGAGACTGGAGGAAACTGAGTAGGACTGGCAAGATGGCTCGGTAGGTAAAGGCACGTGCCGTCAAGCCTGAAAGCCTGAGTTCAATCCCCGAGACCCACCTGATGGAAGGAGAGAACTGACTCCTGTAATCCTCTAATCAGTCAACTAATCTCTCCTCTCTCTCTCTCTCTCTCTCTCTCTCTCTCTCTCTCTCTCTCTCTCTCTCTCTCTCTCTCTCTGTGTGTGTGTGTGTGTGTGTGTGTGTGTAGAAAGCTGAGTAATACTGAAGGTCTGTGACAAGATCCTCGTTAGGTTCCACGACAGTAGCAGTGGCTCTGTGGAAAATGAGTTGGAAGGGGAAAGGCTGAAGCAGGGTGACTCTGCAAGTCAGAGCGAATGCTGAGGCTGGAACGTCACATAGGGGATAGTTTCCGTCCATGGTCTGTTAGACGGTCCTCGGGATGACATGACATCAGGGTCAAGAAAAGAGAGGAAGTAAAGGACTTTGGCCTACGTTGCTAGTAGCGGTGGAGGATCCCGGAAGAGGAACCGTTAGGAGGCAGGCAAGGAAGCCCAGTTCAATACCAACATGACCTCTTTGGGAGCACAGCTGGGAAGGGAGTTGTCGATTATAAGACGGGGCTCAGCAGGGGTGCTGAAGGGAAAAGACTGGGCAGTGTCGCTCAAGGAGAGGACAGGGATGAGCCTGGGAGCTCCCATCCTTTACTGAGTGGCCAGGTAGGAGAAGGAGCTACCAAAGAGGATGGAGGAGGGGTGGCTGGCCGGGAAGGGGTAACCTAGAGCAGCAGCTGGTGGGGAAACCTCCCTAGAAGCAGGGCTTTGGCATTGGTTGAGGGCTCCTGAGAGGTGGTGTGGTGGCTGCTGGTGTCCTGGCGTAAGTCAGTCTCAAGGCAGCGTTAGGAGCCAAGTGTGTTGGAAGGTACATGGGAAGCAGGAAAGGAGGGGCGTATAGGGGAGCCAGGAGGTTTTTGATATGGGGGAACTACAGTGAGCATAGTTTCAGAATGGGCTGGCTGCTACAAGAGAAGCCAGGCAGCGGAGGAGCCTCATCCTGGAGATGATGAGAAGCTTGGTTCAGAGCAACAGGGAAGGGTCGTACCTCGGAGGAGGAAGAGGGACATCTTTCTCTAAAAAGGAGGCCGTTGTGAGGCTTGGGCGTGGTGGGAAGGTACAGGAGTCCCATGCCTCCTGCCTTTGACGAGTGGGAGGCTGGGTCATGGGCTGAGAGCGGGGTGGAGAATGAGGTGGGAAGTTAGAGGAGATGGTAATGAGGGAGTTGTCAGGGAGTGGACGGCAAGCCTGCCGAGGAAACACGAGCCTGTGAGCCATTGGACGGATTCAAAGCGAAACTCACCCACCCAGTTTGCCCAGTGGCTTGGGTGTGGGCTGCCTACATTAGGTCGGGGTGCCGCCTGATTGGGAGGCTGGGTTCCTCGGATTGTAGCAGTGATGGACCACAGGTGGGTGTGGGCTATCCGATGTACAGTGTGAAGCTAGGCCATGGCTGATGGAGAGGGCTTACGTCCAGATTGGAGGGCCCTGTGAGGCGGGAGAAGTTTGAATGGACCAGAAGGATGGGCCATGAGAAGGTGGGAGTGGGCAGTTCATATTTCAAGGTGAATGGGTCCAGCATGTGGCTGTGAGTCACTAAAGGACCCAGCAAGGGTCACTGAAGGAGCATGTGGAAGAAAGCATTGGCCCGGAGGGGCCAAGGAAGCTGGTACAGTGTGTTTGGGTCTTCTATGAGGATGCCTTGACAAGATTGGTAGAAGACGCTGAAGCTTTGGGTCAATGACAAAGTAACTTAGAGGCAGGTGCATAGGAAGCAGGTGCCTGGAGTGGCCTGGCCTCCCAGGACTGGGAGTGAGCTTCAAGGTCACCAGCTGCCCCCATTTGTGTTCAGTGTGCTGGTGTGAGAGGGACAGAACAGCTTGTGGTTTTGGTGGGACTTGTCCTCAGGGTCATCTGGGTTTAGTTAAGGGGTGAAGGGGAATATTTGAGCAGGGGCAGATGGTGCTGGCTGAATTCCAGTGTTTTCAGAGGGCCCATGCGGACTTTGGAGAATAAAGGAAGGAAGACCCACCCAGACTTGGAATACACAGAGCAGGGGGATCTTGGGTGATGGGTGACCAGTAGCACCGGTGGGTTCTCAGTGGGGTGGTGTGTGGATGTGAGACAAGGCTTTTGTGATTGTGAGAGGGACCTGGGGATTTCCAGAGATGGTGAGTTCTCCCTGAATCATCTTAGGGAGGTGGTTGCCCCAAAGGCTGAGTAAAACCCTGAAGGCTTTAGCTAAAGTGTGAAGGAACTATAGGGAAAGAGGCAGCAAGCAATGCTACGTTTTGGTCCTGGGTGGGTGCCCAAGGTCGTTTAAATGCAGACGGTGGAAGGATTTTTTGAGAGGCAGAATGAGAGGGTCTGGGCATATGTTCTACAGAAATACTTAAAGAGAAGGATTCTGTTGTGTGACTTTTCCTGGGGAGATAAATAAATGTCCATCCCAGATCATCAGCGACGGACTGGAGAAACAGTTACACTCAAGTCTAGCTTGGTGAGCCAACGAACTTGGTGGGGGTTACCTACGGGAGCATGGGTGGGGGTTACCTACAGGAGCATGGGTGGGGGTTACCTATGGGAGCATGGGTGGGAATTACCTACGGGAGCATGGGTGGGGGTTACCTACAGGAGCATGGGTGGGGGTTACCTACGGGAGCATGGGTGGGGGTTACCTACGGGAGCATGAGTGGGGGTTACCTACGGGAGCATGGGTGGGGGTCACCTACAGGAGCATGGGTGGGGGTCACCTACAGGAGCATGGGTGGGGGTCACCTATGGGAGCATGGGTGGGGGTTACCTACGGGAGCATGGGTGGGGGTTACCTACAGGAGCATGGGTGGGGGTCACCTACAGGAGCATGGGTGGGGGTCACCTACAGGAGCATGGGTGGGGGTTACCTACAGGAGCATGGGTGGGGGTTACCTACGGGAACATGGGTGGGGGTTACCTATGGGAGCATGGGTGGGAATTACCTACAGGAGCATGGGTGGGGGTTACCTACGGGAACATGGGTGGGGGTTACCTACGGGAACATGGGTGGGGGTTACCTATGGGAGCATGGGTGGGAATTACCTACGGGAGCATGGGTGGGGGTTACCTACAGGAACATGGGTGGGGGTTACCTACGGGAACATGGGTGGGGGTTACCTATGGGAGCATGGGTGGGAGTTACCTACGGGAGCATGAGTGGGGATTACCTACAGGAGCATGGGTGGGAGTTACCTACAGGAGCATGGGTGGGGGTTACCTATGGGAGCATGGATGGGGTCACCTACAGGAGCATGGGTGGGAATTACCTACAGGAGCATGGGTGGGGGTTACCTATGGGAGCATGGGTGGGGGTTACCTACAGGAGCATGAGTGGGGGTTACCTACGGGAGCATGGGTGGGGGTTACCTACAGGAGCATGGGTGGGGGTTACCTATGGGAGCATGGGTGGGAATTACCTACGGGAGCATGGGTGGGGGTTACCTACAGGAGCATGGGTGGGGGTTACCTACAGGAGCATGGGTGGGGGTTACCTACGGGAGCATGGGTGGGGGTTACCTACAGGAGCATGGGTGGGGGTCACCTACGGGAACATGGATGGGGTCACCTACAGGAGCATGGGTGGGGGTCACCTACAGGAGCATGGGTGGGGGTCACCTACAGGACAGTGGGTCACTTACAGGCAGCTCCATCACTGAAGAGAGTACCTCCCACTTCAGCACTTCAGATGTTCTCTGAGAAGGCCAGGCCCAATGTCCCCTTCCTTCTTCCAGGAGGGACTATAATGGGCCCATCTTGGCAGGATCTTGGTGGGTAATCCTAGTAGCTCTGACTGAAAGGTGGCAGCAGCTGTATTGGGTCTGGAGGACAGAGTTCCCTAACAGGGTTTTTCCCCCCTTTATAATTCTGATTTCTTCTATTATAGACTTTCCCTTGTCTACTTCAATAAATATGTGTGAATAAGTTTCTTTTTTAATTGCTAGCATATATTATTTGTACAAAATTATGTGTTTCACTGTAACATTTTCACCTGTATGTGTGAGATAATTTGATCCTATTCAGCCCCCTGTGTCTTGTCCCCGACTCCTCTTGTTCCCCACTCTATCCAACCAGGCCGCCTTCTATTTTCATGTCTTTAAATACATATTTTGCATTTGATAAGGGCCCCTTTTCAATGTTTTAAAATATTTTTATTCTTTGAAAATTTCATACAATATATTTTAGTCAAATACCACCCCCCATTCCTCTCTCCCACTCTTTCCAGGTCCATCCCCACCCCTTTACCCACCCCAGCTTCCTGCTTTTGTTGTTGTTATTATTAAGTCACTCATCAAGGCCAATTTGTGCTGCCCATAAGTTCTTGGGTGTGGGGCCGTCGGCTGGGAGCTTAGTTAAACTACCAGGGACCACACCCCTAAAGACAACTGATGCTCCCATTCCCAGAAGCTGTCAGCTGTCATTAGCTCCTCAGTTAAGGGTGGGAGCTTGAGAACCCCTTCCCCCTCCAGGCTAGAATATTGGCTGGCTTGATCGTGTGCACATCTTGTGCAGGGAGCCACAGCTGCCCTGGGTTCGAGTCCAGTGGTCTCGTGGTGTCAGGAAAACACAGTTATCTCTGGCTCTTTCGGCCTTCCCACGCCCTCATCTCTGATGGTTCCTGAACTTTGTGGGGGTGGGGCTGATGAGAAGAGGGGTTCTCAGTGTGGACTCTGGGACTCTTCCTCCAACAACGAGTTGTAGATAGGTATGTGCTCTTCTAGGAGGGTGCCCATAGTTTTGTTTTTTGTTGTTTTTTTTTTTTACCTGTTTCTAAAGGGTCCTTGACCCAAAAGGTTGACATTGCTTAAAGAACTTGGTGTATATGACCTAGAGAAAGGAAACCTTGGACCCAGAGGTGGGGATAGGGGCAGGAGAGGGCTATCTCCTCATAGAGACGTGGGCAGGTGTCCAGGACTACTGTGCTTACCCAGCCAGTGGAATGTAGGTCAGCAGGGAAAAGTACCTGTTTGGTTCCCTCTCCTCAGCCAAGGAGCCCGAGAGCATCTGTTACCATGGGTCTGCACAGGGCAGATGGCAGAAGTAGGCGGCCTGTGATGCTGGCAAAAACTTTGTCTACAGCTTCTTGTGGGAAGGAATAAACACGTCTGAGTGCGGCCAGTTTTTCCTGGTCCTCAGGAGATGAGGGCTGAGCTCCAGCAGCGGCCACAGAGCTCTGAGACGCCCAGGTGCTCAGCTGAAGCACAGTACACCTGCCCACGTCTCCTTTCTGGGGACAGCTTGTTAAACACCGCCTTAGTCAGTGGGTGGCCCTCAGTGCTGAGGGTCCTCAGCTCCCTCCTCTGCAGTGGGAAATGTTTTATTCGGCGCCTTTAGGTGTTCGAGCCCACCATCTTGTGACCTCAGTCACCGAACTACCAGGTTCTCTCCTGTGATCTGGAGTTGGGGGTCACAAAGCCTGGAGTCAGCCCAGTTTTAGCTCTTCAAGCACCCACCCAGCCTAACACCCGGCACTCTGTATTCCCAGTGATGGTTAAGGCTTCTCCCTTGCTTTGGCACCGACAGAATCCGTTTTGCTAAATTTAAAGGTGGCTCCCCTGGGATCAAGCTGCTGATTAGTACATTGGCTTTTTCATGCTTCCTTCTCGGGCTTTTCCATTCTTTACCCGCTCTCAATTTGTTTTTGGTAGTTTTTGTTCTGTTCTGCCCTGTTTTGTTGTTGTTTTTGTTTGTTTGATTGCTTCGGACACAGGGTTTTGCTGTGTAGCTCAGGCTGGCCTTGAACTTGCCTCAGCCTCAAGTGCTGGGATCACAGGCTTGTTCTGCTACCCTATACCTGGCTTGGTTTTTGTTTTCTTTCTTTTTATTTTCTTCTCTTTAAGCAAGAATGCTTTATCGAGGGTAGAATATTCTGGAAAACTGGAATTGAGGACTGACTGAAAGACATATCATTTGCTTCAAGGGAGGGAGCTAAAAAAAGCTACTCCTTGGCTTCTCCCATGAATTTTAAATGCTCAGAGAGCTCTGCCCCATGAAGAAAACAATGCCTCGTGGCCTTAAATAATTAAATGGAGAACACTGAGCCCGGCAGTGTGAGCCAAGCTGGTCACACCGGGGCCCCAGAACTCTCTCTCAAGGGTAAAGCCAGCTGGGGGACCTAAGCAGGTTGCAAAAAATCGATTAGCTTCAAATGCTGCCTGCTAAGCATTTGGCAAAATTGGCACAAGTGTGGAATTGTCACAGAAGAGGGGGAGGTGGCGTGTGTTACAGAGCATCCTCTGAGCGGCATCAGCTGTATCAGCCAGTGACCTCTTGGCTGGTCTTATCTGCTGCTCTGCTGCCAAGGGCTGGCCGTGTGAGATGACGGTGGCCTCAGACCAGGTCTCTGTCCTCCCCACCACGGTAACGTGGACACTGACTTCCTCACATACTCAGTGGAAATTTCTGGAGGATCTTTGAGGGAAGAAGAAGGCTACTTTTTTTTTTTCCCCGACAGCTTTCCTTCACTGTCAATGGTGACATTTTGGGATCAGCCCATCATTTCTTGGCTGCCTGCCCATTCTGTGTCTTCACAGGCTTTGTCTTTGAAGCCACAGAGTGATATGGTATACAGACATAGGGTTGGCCACAAGGTTGTTGTGGGACCTCGTGAGTTCTGCCGGGACAAGGGAGCTAATCTTTCTTCATCACTTATATGCAGTATTTCATCTAAGTATTTCAGCTTCACATTTCAGAAATAAAGAATTTGGAGCTGAGAGAAGTTAAGTCATTTGATTCAAGTCACACAGCCAAGGCTTTGGATGAAAGTGGTGGTTTTATATGTTGTCCTCCTCAAAGACATGCCGCTCTAAAGTTCATATTGTGTCAGACTTTCACAGTTCCGTGAGGAAGAAAAAACAACCTTTATTTCAAGGGAACATCTAGAGGTCTAAAGGGGGAAAGCAGCAATGTGCCTCAAGGGGCTTGTGGCCACAGAGCTTTAAGAGCAGAGGTCGGAAGAACAGATTTACCCTGACGTGAGTCAGTCGCCCGACTCCATCCGCCCAGATTATACGATAACACGGCTATCTTCCCTTTCCCTTCTGTCTCCCACCTCTCCCCTGGTCCTTCTCCCAGATCTCAGTGGAGATTCTCAGAATGGCTGGACTTCCGTTCTATTTATTGCTTCTCACAGCCACACTTATTAAGGTGTTAATTCAGATTATGTCACAAGAATCCAAACGTCAAATAAGTAAACCTGCTGGGCTGGATCGGTGGCTCTATTGAATCGATCTTGACCTTGACACAGAGCGTGGTTATAAGCCTTCCAGAGACCACACTGCTTGCTTGCTTGCTTTTGGCTGTGACTCAGAATCCTTCCTATGCTCCTTCTGTCCACACTCGGTGGTGGTTACCTTCGTTATTTGTGTGTGAGATGCCCAAAAGCTGGCCTCTCCTCCACTGTTGAACTGGAAGGAACCTGTAGCCCGTAGGTTTCAGGATTTGGTCCCCAATCCTTCATAGAAGTTGGGAGCTTCAAGCCTTGGTAGTCACACTGGCTTCTCTTTGCACATCTTACAAAAGTTATTTGATTTGTCCATAGGCTCTTTCTCCTAGATCAAGTCCTTTTATCCACCAAAGGGTAGATTAACCGAGTGAATCATGAATTCAGTTGGTGAGGAACTCAGACCCTGGACTCACGTGATGTGAAGCCTACACAGGGTCTCTCTAAGTGTTTGTTCCTGGGAGAAACTCACGGTGGAGGCCCTCTGAGCAGTCTCTTTAGGAGGAGAGTGTCAGGTAGCCTCTGACCCTTTTCTTGGCAGAATTAGTTTCCCGTAGACCCTTGGGATCAAATGTTGGGATGGCTGAGGTAGATGTATGCTCTGAAGGCCTCTGGTGCTTTATGCTGGGGCTTCTCAGAACCAACAGCTTTGTTTAGGTTGCCTGCATTCGAGTGGCAGCCATTGAGAACAGCTGCCCTGGAGCCCCCCAGGCGGAGGTTAGCCTTGCAAAGACAGCAGAGTGGGCCCAGCCACTCTGTGCTCAGCTCCCCCAACCACCCATTCAGTCAGTTGATATTTACTGTGCATCTCCAGGGTTGCAGGGACAGACTTGGCCTGTCTTTGTCACCCTTACAGTTAAGAGAGGCTGAGAGAGGAAGAAACCCACGCCTAAAAGGCTGGTTGGAAGGGTCATCTGTGTCTGCACAGAAATCACCAAGAATCAAAACAGAGGTGGCGGGGGAGAGAAGGACGGTGATTCGGGAGCCCAAGTCACCAAGAAGCAAGAGGAGTAACAGGATGTTCGGAGTTCTGGAGCAAGGAGGGCTTCTGGTTGACAGTCTCACGATGAGTCAGGACTTGACCATCATTCCTTTTGGCCTGGAATGATGCACAAGGATGAACCTGGTTACTCAGATACCAGCTGAACGTCTCCAGAGCACTTCATCCTGAACATGGAAGAGAGGCAAAGGGCTCAGGGAGTCTGGAAGGAGGGTAGGAAGTACAAAGGTGTGGCCAAAAGGAGATACACACAGTGGAACGGATGTAAAGGGAACCTGCAGCATCATAGGGATTAGGTGACGCGGGCACCATTGTGTAATGAATGGTGTATGAACTCGGGCAAGCTACTTAATCTTTGCTCTTTGCCAGTTTTCCTTTGCAAAATAGACCATCTCAAGGTTGTTGGGAAGATGACGGAAGGGCAGGTGCACGTCAGTGGCCAGCATGATGCCCGCCACATAGGAAATAATTGGTAAACATTGCAACTCTAGAAGCTGCCTCTTCCAAAAAACTGCTGAGACCTTGGTAGGGTGGATCTCAGCATTGCTATGGGTCCGCAGGAAGGCCTTTTCTATTTAGAAGACAGATTCCTTATGAAAGGAATATAAGCTGTCCTGAAGCCTGACAAAACGTGCTTGGAAATAAGCAAATAGAAGTTTGAAGTGCGCTTTGAGAAGGTAAAAATGAAGTGGGGACATGTTGGCACACTCAGAGCAGCTGGCCCTGTGAAGTAGCTGGGTGACAAGCCCTTAGTTCATGGGAACAAGCACGGGCTGTTCTGAGCCAGACTGGGGCCAGGACATATGAGCCCCAGCTGTCTGGACCCTCCTGCTGGCAGGAGAGCCCCCAACCTTTTCCAAAACAGAAAAGGGCTCTAGAAAATCCTGTGTGGAGGCCCAGCCTGATTGGTCATGACCCGTTATCCACACAGCAGCCAGTGTATCCACAGGGTGACAGGAAACCATGTGATTGTTTGCTTTGGGATCATTTAGATCTCCCAGAGACGTCTGAACAGAGCCTTACTAGGTGTCTGTGGCCATCTCCTCCCAGTCTCCCTCTCTCTGGGTGCTCTTCCCTCTAGCCTCTCTGTTGACACAAGCTTTGGTGTCCGGCTGTCTTGAATCTGGCTGTGAAACAGGAGGTAAGACAGAGTGACAGCCTGTGAGTTTACCCAGTAAGCAGTGCTTTTCGCCTTCTTTTAGGCCGGGTAGGGCACACTGGGAAAGGTCACTTATGCAGGACATAGGGAACAGATTCCCAGTAGGGAAGCGCACATTAGGGTTCCAGATACATGAGCGGAGAGGGTATAGGACACTTGGGCATTCCCATGTGTGTGCATGTGAGTGCTTGCATGCTGGCATAGCCGGCAGTCCTGCTACAGAAAGTCTCAAGTTCCACAAGGGTCTGCTTGCTTGACTTTTGGAATTATGTTGGGTCCTAGTGACCTGGTATTCGTTTCTCTGCACTATATAAGTCTTGGGTTTAGTCAACCTCTCTAAGATTTACTTTTACAAGTTAAAATTGTGTGCATTTGTGTGTGTGTGTGTGTGTGTGTGTGTGTGTGTGTGTGTGTGTGTGCTGGTATGTGCACATGAGTACAGGTGTCAATGGAAGCCAATGGAGGCCAGGGTGTTTGGGTCCCCCCTGGATCAGGATCACAACTACAGGTAATTGTGAGCTGCCTTATGTGGGTGCTGAGAACCTGGGTCCTCTGCAGGAGCAGTAAACACTCTTACCTGATTATGAACCATCTCTCCAGCCCCACACTTCCTCCTCTGAGGTACTTGAGGGTCCACGGAAGAGCAGATCTGATCCCTGCCTAGGGGGTCCAGAGCATTATTGAAGGGCTACACCTAGAGCTGCTCTGAGATGAGTCAGAATACTATACAAGGGCTACAGACGAAGCGCAGAGAAAATTGAACTTCCGTGGGAGAACTCAGACTGGCGGTTCTGATGGAAGACCTGACTAATTTGTACTGGCCTTGAAGGGAGATAGAGTTTTGACTAGGGGGAGTGGGCTGGATTGGGGGTTGTGAGAAAGGCATTTCCGGGGAGGGCGCAGCTCATGGAAAGACAGGTATAGCCTGTCAGGAGCTTCCATTGTGTTAAGCCTGTTGGCTGAATACAAAAATTGAGGAGGAGGAGGAGGAGGAGGAGGAGGAGGAGGAGGAGGAGGAGGAGGAGGAGGAGACCTCAAATGCAGATGGAAACTGTGTTGGGTTTCAGGTCAGGAACTGCTTGACAACTGGTTTATGAATAGCATGGCAGGGTGAATGCCTATGGCTGGAGAGAACTGGGCATGGATGGCCCTGGCTGACAAAAGGAGCCAAGCACACAACAAAGGCTCTCTACCCCAATTTCTCACTTGTTTGAGGTCCATGAAGGCTTTGTGTTGAATTTGGCCTCTCTGGGTATCCTCCAAGCCAGCATACACCCCGTGCCACTGGGCTCTGTGGAGCTGAGGGCACGAACTATTTTTGTATTCCTTCAAATGCCCATGTTTATTTTTAAACCCGAACCTTTGTAAAGCAGGGATGTATCGTGAAGTCTCTGCTTTTGAGTAAAAAGGTTCCCCGAGGCCGATGGAACGAACCTGCAGAAGGTGTCCCTGAGCCGTTGCAGTAGCAAATGGCTGCCTCTGGCATTAGAAGGGAGAACTAATTTGCTTGAAAACAAATCCTGGAAAGAGGAAGTCCTCATGTGGTCGGCCAGTTCTTAATGTGTGCTGACTGATCTGTGGCAGGCAGCAGTGCCCAGCCATGGAAGGGCCCTGTGTTGGAGGCAGGGCCAGTTGGCAAGCTGGGCCGTACATCGGAAGCTGCCGCCAGTCTTGGAGCTCACCTACTGACAGGAGCCTGCGGCTTTAGACGAGAATGTCTGTTATCTTTTAAGCATATGCAAGCTATAACTGAAAATTAAAGATTAACGTAGAGTTCAAGATGGAGGATTCATCTTGGGCGTATTTATACCTTCTCTGCCCAGAACCCATTAAATAATAATAAAGAGATTAGGGAAGTATAATCCCAGGGCACCCAAATGAATAAGAGGGAATTAACAGCGATGGAAAGATTTCGACAAATTTCTGGATGGCAGAGAGCGAGGGGAGGAAAGACAACGTCAGAGAACGCACGAGGAAGCCGTGCAGCCTGCAGGTCCCTAGAGCGTCTTTCGGCTGAGCCCACCCATCAGAGAGGGCAGGCGTGAGAAGTGGGGCTGTAGCTGGGCCTTTATTTGGAGGCCTGAGGAACACGGTGCTTATCAGAGGGATGAAGACATCATTGAGTCATCCCAGGCTGGAAGTGTGGGAAGGCTCTCTAGAGTAAAGCCTTCCTCCATCCACACAGAATATCCAATACTGGGGACGGAAGAGGAGGAGCCAGTGCCCCAAACCTCACCTCAGATGAGATGGGTGCATGAAGAGTTAGGCAAGGCCTGCTGAATGGTTCCTGAGAGAAAGTAAGATTTCAACCTGCTGAAGAAATTATTATTGCCAGGCGGAGGTGGCACACGCCTTTAATCTCAGTGCTCGGGAGGCAGAGCCAGGTGAGATCCAGGACAGGCACCACAACTACACAGAGAAACTCTGTCTTGAAAAACCAAGAGAGAGAGAGAGAGAGAGAGAGAGAGAGAGAGAGAGAGAGAGAGAGAGAGAGAGAGAGAGAGATCTGTGTGTGTGTGTGTGTGTGTGTGTGTGTGTGTGTGTGTGTGTGTGTGTGTATTATGAGTGCAGCTATGTGTATGGCAGAGCCTGAAAGCGGAGGTCAGAGGCTGACCTCGGGTTTGGAGCCTTACCTTCCACTTTGTGAGAGGATGTCTCTTGTCATTTTGCCGTTGTGTGTGCCAGGCTCCTGGGCCTTGAGCTTCCCAGGATTCTGCTGTCCCTGCCTTCTGTCTGGTTGGAGGGTCGCTGGGATGACAGATGTACGGCACCATGTCTGGCTTATGGATTCTGGGGATCTGGACTCAGGTTCTCACACTTGTAGAGCAAACAGTCTGCGCACTGAGCTGTCCTTCCAGTCCTGCCCTTGAGTCGTCTTTGCAGAGTTGAGATTGTAGGCATGAGCCACCACACCTCGTTCATGTGGTGCTAGGCTTGGACCCATCTTCTCATGCCTTCTAGGCTAGCACTCTACCAAGGGAGCTACATCCTCAGCCCAGATTTTATACCTGCTGTGGTAGGCTGAAAAGTATGCCCCGAAGATAGCAGCCCTAATCTCTGGTGCCTAGAAATCTTACCACAGATGGTAGAAGTCTTTGCAGAGAAGAATAAGCAAAGGACTCTGTTCGGGGAAATTATCCTGAATTACCAATGCAGTCATGAGTGTGGGAACAGAGAGGACAAAGGAGAATTTATTACAGTCAGAAGATGGTAGTGATTGGAGGGCCTGTGCAGAGAAAAACTTGGTGCTGCTTTATGGCAGAAGACAGAAGAAAAGGCCATGAGCCAGTGAGCTAGTTCCAGAAGCTGGAAGGGATGGGACAGTCTCCCTGTAGAGCTTCTGGGGGTGGGGTGGGCTGGGCTGGGAACTCTACTCTGCCGGCATCATGGTTTCAGCTCAGGGAAACTTGTTTTGCATTTTTGGCCACTAGAAGTGTTTGGAAATAAATTTAAGTTATTTTATGGCAGCAAGCTTGTGGTAATTTGGTACAGGAGCTTACAAAACTGGTGCTTCCAGCTACAGCAACCAAGTGTGAGGGGAAAGTAGAGAGACAGGATTTCCGGTTGCCTTCTCACGCACCCTGAGGGTCAAGACCAACAGAACAGGATGAAGGCTATGAAAGAGGCAGTTGGCAGGTAAAAAGATTCGTGGCTTCTGGGAGAAGAATGAAAAGAATTCCAGACAGAAGGCTGTGGGTGTGCCATGAAGTGCTCAGGCCAAATTAGAACAGGAAGTCATAGGTTCCATGATTACTGTCTTCAGGGCAGAGACTGGGCCGGATCCTAGACAATGGGCAGAGCAGACAGGCTAGAGAATGCTGGGACGGTAGGAACATGGACCGTGTTTCTTTTCTCCTTAACAGGGGCCAATAGAACAAATTGGCACAGTGACTCAGCCTCCTCACGAAGGTGCTGTGTGCTTTGGAACAGCTGGGGGAGACTCAGGAAGGGCATGTTTCCCTCTGACCTCCATGCTAGACATGTCTCCTCCGAGTGCACTCAGGGCCATGACATTGGGACTACACAGAAAGAATTCTAATCCCAGCACATTTCTTGCCTCTACAGGGAACAGTATTTATCTAATCCAATGATGTTCTCTTTTTAAAATGGTGACATAATGCTCAATTGTGTTTGTTGACTGACTGAACTCTTCCTGGACTTAACAGTTCATATCTGGTTGACCTTTTACAGATAGTGCAGGATTTTGAGTTCATTTTGATAGTGAACCTCTCTTTATTGGATCCATGGAAGAACTGAATTATTGTATTCGTAGCGTATAATTTATGTAGTGGGAGGGGCCCCAAGAGCACAGGTGCCAGCTGAAGTCTGAAAGGCGGTGGTTGATTGGCATAGCTAGTGATTGGTCCATTTAGTGGGCAGAGCCATTTGTCCTGGGCATCTGGCCAGGAGAGACCAGCCTGTCCCTGGTCCGGTATTGACGAGTAGTCTGTAGTGACTTTGCCAAGTAGGGCCCCGGGGCCAAGGAGGATGCTGGGTGGAGCAGACGTGCTGCTGACTTAGAGGTGTCAAAGGGAGAAACCCACACTTGTGTCTCTGCCAACAGAGACGATCTAGAAACAGAGAGGCTAGTGTGCTCTAGCCAGCGTTTCCCAATCCTCCAGTGGCATGGACACATGGAAAATATTTGTAGAGCACCTAGGCAAGTAGACATGCCGCCGTGGACTCCTGTTGCCTTGGCCCTGCACTGCCCCTCAGGGTTAGGACATTGGCCTTCCCAACAGGCCACTTCCAGCTCAAATGGCAGCTTTCTACAAATTGGAAAAAGCCACTTAACTTCTCTCTCTGGGCCCCTTCCAGATACCTGTTACTTCCCAGGCAATTGACTAGCATAAGAAGTGTGCACATCCCTTACTACCATACATTGCTTGGCACCCCCGAGCTGTGCGTTATGCAGTTTTTAACACTCCTGTGGCTCATGGGAGGCAACCGCACTGGGAAGGAGGCTGAGAGCCGGGGCTGCTGGAGAAGACAGACACAGAGGGGCGTTTCTACCCTGTGCTTGGTAGGAAACTCCCAGGATTCTGCCATGGGGACAGATCACATGGTGCGGGTCACCATGCAGGGAGATGAGGTGCATACGTGGGGTTCAGGAGAGACATGTGAGCTGGAGATATATATCTAGGCATTATCAGGTAGAGACAATAGTTAAAGCGTGGAAGGGAGCATGGCGAAGAAAGTCCGCAGACAATAATTTGGGAAACAAGTTCCCAGCGGACTACCAAGCCTTGTCTGCTTAGGGAGGTTCTAATATTTGGGTAGAAGAGGGAATCGGTCCCAGCTGGAGGGCAGTCTAAGCACAGTGGTACCCCCTGGTATCACGCTGTCCTTAGAGCGGTGTCTGCTTGGGATCCTTCTACACCTGTTCACCTCCTCTCTCGTCTCCACAGCAGCCCCTGAGAGGTGGAAGGACATCTAGTCTGGAGCCACCATAGCTCCTCCTTGTAGGCAGGATGGGGCTGTCTATGCTTCTGGCCTTGACAATGTGGGAAGTAATAGAATGGAGTCTTGCCTTCTTGGACACATGAGATATAACCTCCACAATATGTTAAAGTCAAATAATTAGGTTTGTTAAGGGTTTGGATCTTGAACTCATGGCAGTCCTCTTGCCTCAGCCTCCCAATTTGCTGGGATTACAGGAATGCACCACTACGCCTGGCCATATTATTAGCTCAGAGGATATTTTGGACCTTCTGTGTACTTAGGGCTCCAGCAGATAAAGGGCTGGTGGGTAGCATACTGTCTCCACATCACAGTAAACTTGCCATGGCTTTAGAACAGTTGTTCTTACTGACCAGGCCTCCTTCCTGGAAGACTTCCCTTAACATGTCAACCTTCTGTAATACTAAGTTCTCAGCACATCACTTCTTTGTGTATATCCCAGAACTTGTTGCTGTCCCCATGAGCAGATCTGCCTTGCTTCACATTTCTGCACGTGCCCTGAGTGCCATGCCCTGTGTCCTTGGGTGTGAAAGAAAAGGCTGGCTGTTTAGCAGTCCTCACCCAGGGGCCTGGGAGAGGGGACAGGTGCCCACAGGACTCTCTTCTACCCAGCAGACAAAAGGCAGCTGTTTTGCTTCGAGGCAGCTTGAGCTGGGAACCAGCACACCTGCATTCTTGAGGCCACGTTGGTGGATTCCTGCAGAATAGCAAGCTATTTGGCAGTCACATGTGACTTGGACCAGTCACTGTGCAAACAAATTCTCTCTTCTTTGGGATTTACTGCTGTGGGGTTATCTATTACCTGTGTTTTTGTGGGTGTATCTGACTTCCTCAGGTTGGAATTTTCCTTCTAGTGCTTTCTGTAGGGCTGGATTTGTGGATAGGCATTGTTTAAATCTGGTTTTGTCTTGGAATGTCTTGTTCACTCTGTCTATGGTGATTGAAAGTTTTGCTGGGTATATTAGTCTAGGCTGACATCCATGGTCTCTTAGTGTCTGCATTACATCTGTCCAGGTTCTTCTGGCTTTCAAAGTCTCCATTGAGAAGTCGGGTGTTATTCTGATGGGTCTGACTTTATAAGTCACTTGGCCTTTTTCCTTTGCTGCTCTCGTTATTCTTTCTTTATTCTGTATGTTTAGTGGTTTAATTATTATGTGGCGTGGGAACTTTTTTTTGGAGGGGTCTAGTCTATTTGGTGTTTTATAAGCTTCTTGTATCTTCATAGGTATTTCCTTCTTTACATTGGGATAGTTTTCTTCTATGATCTTGTTGAATATATTTCTGTGCTTTTGAGTTGGTATTCTTCTCCTTCTTCTACCCCTATTATTCTTAGGTTTGGCCTTTTCATGGTATCCCATATTTCTTAGACATTTTGTGTTATGCTTTTTGGATTTGGTATTATCTTTGACTGATGAATCCATTTCCTCTATTGTATCCTCTACACCAGAGATCCCCTCTTCCATCTCTTGTATTCTGTTGATTATGCTTGCATCTGTGTTTCCTGTTTGTTTACTCAGATTTTCTATTTTCATCATTCCCTCTGTTTGTGTCTTCTTCATTGTTTCTATTTCACTTTTCAGATCTTGAACTGTTTCCCTCACATGTTTAATTGCTTTTTCATGGTTTTCTTGTCTTTCTTTAAGGGATACATTGATTTCTTCCATTTTTTTGTTTGTCTTTTCCTCAATTTCTTTAAGGGAATTTTTCATTTTTTCTTTAAATGCCTATAGCATTTTCATGAAGCTATTTTTAAGGTCACTTTCTTCTGCTTCTTCTACATTGTGATGTTCAGGTCTCTTTTATAAATACTGCCTGAAAGACTAAAGTCTTTCAATCACCCCCAGGGGAAGGACTTATCTGGACTTTGCATGCATTCAACAAACTGATTCTTGGTCTTTTCAGTTCTGTGGTCAGCATTTGGTATGCCTTCCCATGCACACAGGTGCTCACATGGGCAGCAGGGAGCAGCCTGGATTCTCAAGTAAAAGTGATTACTGTCTCCGTTCCTTTACAGTTGTAGCCTAAGTATTTGCTTATTAGTAAGCGTATTTATGAGGATTGGCATAGAATAATACTATTTTGTAACCTGCCTTTTCACTTCATAATCTGAGTCCTAGTGTTGACTGGTTATTGTTGGAATTCTGGAACCTCTGAGTTCCGGTTTGGGGTGTGTTTGTGTGTATGCATGCATGAGTACGCGTGTGTGTATATGGTGTGTACGTATATGGTATGTGTGTATGGTGTGTATGTGTATAAGGGGTGTGTGTGTGTGTGTGTGTGTGTGTGTGTGTGTGTGTGTGTGTGTGGTTTTAGTTCTTTGAGGCAATAGATACCAAGTGATCAAGTGATATTCAAATCCTTCAAGGTCTGGTGAGTTGTGTTTGGTAGAGGAAGGTCCAGAGGACTGGGGAGATGACCCAGTGGATAAAGCGCTTGCTGTACACATGCGAGGACCACAGTTCAGATCCCCAGAGCCTCATAAAAATGGAGCAGGCATGCCAGGTGCCTCTAATCCCAATGTTTTGAGACAGAAAGGGGATCCCCAGGGCAGGATGGCTAGCTAGACTAGCTGGCAATTTCTGAGTTCGACTGAGAGACCAGGTCACAAGAAAATAAAACAAAATGAGAGAAGTCAAGGAAGACGCCCAACATCAACGCCGGGCCTCTCCATGAAGGCACACACGTGCATGAGTGTTCACACGTGTCCCCACACAGGCAAACACATGTGCACACACGCGTGCACAGCAGACAGACAAAGAGGGACAGGGAAGGGACTCCCAGTCTTGGACTCAGCAGCAGTTGGTGGCCTCCTTGTTCTGTAACAGTGAAGTGGAGAACAAAGCACAATGGCCTGGGCTTGGTGTCATAAGCCTGTGACCTCAGCACTTACGAGGTGGAGGCCCGAGGATCAGAGTTCAAGAACAACCTCTGTTATATATCGAGTTCAAGACCAGCCTGAGCTATATGAGCCTTTGTATTTAAAAAGAAAAAAACTAAAATCAAAGCTGAAACTACACAAGCCCTATAGTAGGGAAGGTGAAAAGAGCGTGTTTCCATGCAGGGGAACACTAATTAGAGTCGGTCATCATCTTACAAGGTGACCATTTTTTGTTTTGTTTTGTTTTTTAGAGACAGGGTTTCTCTGTGTAGCTTTACTGCCTTTCCTGGATCTCACTCTGTAGACCAGGCAGGCCTGGAACTCACAGAGATCCTCCTGGCTCTGCCTCCCAAGTGCTGGGGTTAAAGGCGTGCACCACCACTACCCAGTGAACATTATTTTTTCATGAACATATACTTTAGCCATTGCCCAAGGTGTGTTGGTTATTTGGGGTTTATTTTCACTTATTCTTGTTTTAAAGATTTATTTTTATTATTTTTAATTATGTGCATGTGTGGGTTGGGGGTGTGTACACTTGTGTGTTGTATGCCCCTGGAGCTGGAGTTGCAGGTAGTTGTGAGCTGATGGTGTGCTGGGAACTGAACTCTGGCCCTCTGCACTCACATCTGCTAAGCCTCCTCTCTCTCTCTCTCCAGCCTCCATTCTTGTTTTTAATAAGCAGCTCTTCGGTGACATTCCAGAAGATCTCTGCAGTGTCCTTTTTTACTGCCATTCAACACACTCTTCGAGACAGGGCTGCTGGGTTCAGGAGCACGCAGCATTAAGTTTTTGACATGTGACAGTCACTAGACTGCTGTAGAGATCTGTCACATAGCACTTGATCAACAGTGGTGAAGAGACAGCCGAGCACACAGCAGGGGTTTCCGATCTGTTTTTTTTTTTTTTTTAATTGTGGTAAGATGTACCCACCATGGAACCATTTTAGTTTTGGGGGGTACAGCTCGGAGCACTGCCCACATTCGCACTGCTGTGCGACTCCACCAGCTCCAGGACGTCTGGTAATTTTGTTTCTTTTCGACTTCTGCAATTTGATGCTAAAAAGGACCTCATTATCTTACCTCACATTTCTTTTCTCCTGAGGTGTAATTTTTTTTTTCAGTTTGGGGAATGGAACCCAGTGCCTTGTGTGTGCCAGGCAAGCGCTCCACCACTGAGCCCGAGCATATGTGACTTCCTGTCAAGTGCTTGTAGCCAGTTTTGTTTCTTGGGAACTCTCCAGTCCTCACCCCTCCTGGCTCCCCTAAGTCCTCTCTCCCTGCAGACCATTCCCTCTCAGAAACTGGGCTTCGCCACCTCCCAGAATGTGCTTGCCTTGTTCCCTGTTCCCCTTGCTTGCCTGTCTTCCCCACTGACCATCTGGTCTTCCTCTGGCAATAATGAGCTGTTCAAGGTCACCCTCCCTCCCCTTCCTTGCCCTCCTCCTGAGGACTCATTCCATCCCCAACCTCATCAGGAGTCCGTGAGCAACCAGCACTTTGTTCTAGCGAACATGCACAGTGTAATGTCCTTGTCTGGTCACTTTCCAGTCCATGCCCGTGGACCTCAATACCTTCACAGCATGGCTGTCACCACAAGGAGAAACTTTGTACCTGTTAAGCAGTTATCCCACCACCACCCAAACCAGTAATCACTATTCTTTCTGTCTCTGTGAATTTGGAAACTTGACTCATATAAGTGGACTCATGATATTTATCCTTTTAAGGATGGTTTGCATCACTTAAAGCAGTCTTTGTAAGGCTTGCCCATGTTTGTAGACTGTATCAGGTGTTCGTTGTTAAAGAACACGTATACTGCCGTGGTGGCGCACGCCTTTAATCCCAGCATTCAGGAGGCAGAGGCAGGCAGATCTCTGTGAGTTCGAGGCCAGCCTGGGCTACAGAATGAATTCCAGGAAAGGTTCCAAAGCTACACAGAGAAACCCATTCTTAAAAAAAACCAAAAACAAAACAAAAAAAAGAGCATGTATCATATTTTTGTTTATCCTCTTACCTCTAGATGGCCATTTGGGTCATTTCTACCTCTTGGCTATTGCACATAGTTAGGCTTTGAACTTGGATATATAAATTACCTTTTTGCATCTCCACTTTCGATTCTGTGGGTCTGGATTTGAAGCAGAATCGCAGGACCATGTGCCATTTCTGTACTTATTTCTTTCAGGTATCATCAAACTGCTTCCCATGGTCTTAAGCACTCATTTTGGACAGCCTGAGAAACTCTGACACAGGAGGGAGTTGACAGACAGACAGACTCTGCCCTGTAGGGAGGGAAGGGCCTTTGGAGGACCTGCAGCAGGAACGTCTCCCAAGGCAGCAGAGCTCGACTGTGTGGCAGGTCCTTCTTGGGCACCGCCTTCTGTTGTTGTTCTAAGAGCCATAGGCAGACATCATTGCTGTTGGGATGAAATTACAGAATCGAGGTGTGGTGGAGATGAGGGCTGGAGAGGCCTGTTGCTGTGGGCACCTAGTGAGGAGCCACATGAGGGGTCCCCCACCTGCCCTAGGGAAGCTCCAGAGGAGCTGAAGCTCGCTTTTCCACACAGCTTAGGCTTTCTCGAAAGTAATTTGGATGCAAAGTAAGAAAAATGAAGGTTGTTCTTGGCACTCAGGCTTTTCTAGTCACCCCTCTATAGGGGCCAAGCCTCACACGCAGAGAATGCAGAGCCTAGAAGGGTGGTACCTGCAAGCATGTCTCCCGAGGATGCACTGCATATAAATCATTTATTACGCTAATTCTTGACCCCCTCCTGTCCTCTCCATCCCCGGTTCTCTTTGAGTTTTTGATATAATCCAAGGTGTTAAAATCTTTTCTTCCGTTAATAAGAGACCCTGCAGTGAGCAGCCAGGTGTGAGGTGAGCTCCCTCCTCCTGCAGGAGCTGTCCAAGGGTGGCGGTGAGGATGCAGAATAGACACACACGAACTGCCTGGTTGGACCGCAGAGTGCCTTCAGATAGGCACGTGACTTCCCTCCGAGGTGTGCTCAGTATCCTCTCCTTACCCACACCCAGCAGGAGGGCTGAATCTAAGAGACAGACAATAACAAGTGTTGACAAGAAGGTGGACAAATTGGAATCCCGATATATTGCTGGTGGGAAGACAAAATGGTGCGGCTGCTTTGGTACCTCGTAAGTTAAGCACAGAGTTACTAAATCGCCCACAGCTTCCACTCCTGGATATGTATCCAAGAGCCAGGAAGGCATTTGTCTATATAAACCTTGTACATGAATATTCATAGCATCATTATTTATAACAGCCCAAGTATCTGTCAACTGAAGAAGGCATAAGCGAGGTGTAGTATACCCGTACAGTGGAATATTATTTTACCATAAAAAGAACGAAGTGCTTGGGCTAGAGAGAGGGCTCAGCAGTTAAGAGTACCTACCTCTCTGTCGAGCACCTGAGTTGGGTTCCCAGCTCCCATGCACCATGGCTCACAGCTTCAGCTCCAGGTGAATCCAATGCCTCTGACATCTATGGGCACCTACACACACACACACACATACCACACATAGACATACACACACACACACACACACACACAGAGAGAGAGAGAGAGAGAGAGAGAGAGAGAGAGAGAGAGAGAGAGAGAACCAATGCATGCTATATTGTTGATGAGCTTTGAAAACATGCTCAGTGGGAGGAGAAAAACAGAGAGCTAGAGCCACATGATAGATGGTTTCCATTTTTTTCTGTATGAGTCAGAGAATGATCTATGATAGCCAGACTTTGATATTTGAATGAGTGAGTTCATTAAGTATATAGCAATCCAGAGTAAAAAATGAATAGCAAGAGATAGATAGACGATGGGATAAAAATTATCCAATTGGGTGCTCAAAACAGCCAGGAGAAAAGCCCAAAAGAGGCTAGAGTTGCTGATGGAGGCCCAGGTGAAACAGCGTCTCCTTGCATGGAGTAAAGGAACAAAGAGCAGCAGACATGGTCAGCATCACCAAATCGAGGGCTCTAAGACACCCAGCAGAAGCCAACTGAGGGCCGGGGTGGTCAGCTGGTATCCCCAAATGAGCTTTCTCTCCACGAATGAGTTTACCTGGCCAGACTCTTTCCCACTGCAGACATTTTCAGATCATGGGATAAACAATAGTACCATCTGTTGGAAATGCTCTACCTTCTAGCTGTTCTCGAGGACTTGGTATTTTCACTCTCGGGCTATTTTGCTCTTCTCTCCCCCTCCCCTGCCTTGTCACAGAATTAGGGGTTTGGCAGCCTGTCCCCAGATAAGGAGCCTTAGAGGACACATTGAGACAGATCTTCTTGGTTCTGAACAGCACAGGCAGGGAGAGGACCACACATGCAGAGACAGCTTCTCAGTGAGCTCTAATGGCACATGACAGTTTCCAATGTAATTTACTTCACACCGTTTATACGAAATGGCTACAGTAGGCAGTTCCATAGACAGAAGCCAGAGCAGAGTTATCACAGAGCTGCTAGTGAAGATGGGCGCAGAGTTGCCCTGAGTCTGTAGAGATGCTGGCCAGTTCCTGTGAAGGCCACCAAAGTCTGGACTTCAAAAGAGAGGATTTAATGGCATCTGAATTTATTATACCTCAATAAAAAGTTTAAAAAATATTCACTGTTTTTCTAAAATGCAAATGTAACCAGAAATCCTGTATTTTTAATCTACCAAGTGTGCCAACTCTATTCTTGCGGTTTATTTCATGAATAAAGCTTTATTGGAGCGCGTACACACACGCGCGCACACGCGAACTCACACGCACACGCACACAGAAAATAAGCATTTGCCAGAGAGACCAAGTGTTAGCGGAAATAAAAACATCACAAGCATTCCTGAGGCATGCTTGCACCTTTGCTTTTGTGTTTTACACTTTTTGTAATTGACTTGGCGAGTCGCCAGCCTCTTCACACCATACATTCTAATTTTAAACAAGTGTGATTCCTCAGAAAACAAAAACAGCATTCCCCCCCTCAGCCGGAAGTCAAGGTGGTAGCCACTCCCCGGAAGTCAAGGTGGTGGCCACTCCCCGCAAGGGCTGTCTTCTAGAACCGGGACTAGACTGCACTCTGCAGCTGCTACCTAGGATCCTAACAGGTACAGAGGACTCGTTAAAACAGCCAAGACTAGTCCCACTAATTTGGCAGTCAAAGAAAAAAGCCCCAGAATTCTGCTTTTTTTAAACTTAGAAAAAAATTAAATTATGAAAGCACACTGTTATTCCTTTTGAGGATTTCTTTGTTTAACTTGTGATGATCATAGGGAGAGGGAGCTATTACAGGTTCTTTGGGCTGGTTCAGCTGTCTAAGGGAAAAAGGATTCTGTGCAGTAGTGTGTTCTGACTGTAATTAACGTATTACAGTATTCCCTTAGCAGGTTGCCCTTCATACCAAAAAGGCATTTTTATACATGCTGTCATGGCTAATCTTTTCTTGTTTTTAAATTTTATTTTATCTAGTCCTGCCCCCATACTCACGGAGCCCACTTAGTCCTATCTGAATGTGCAGGGGTGGTAGGTAGGCCATCTGCTGGAGCATCAGTTACCCCAAAGAAAATATAGATCGTTCTTCCAGCAGCCATCAAGCACCAAAATCTCATAAGGATGGGACTTCAGGAGCCCACCTCCCCCCCAATCCATGGTGGGATTTTGGCTGGCTTGATCATGTGACAATTTCGTGCATGTATCCGTAGCCACTGTAGGTTCATGTGCACAGCCGCATGCACTGACCTGTCCAGCAAATACAGTTCTGCTCCAGACATTTCCTCCTTCTGTCTCTTACATTCTTTCTACCCCTTTTTCTGTTATGGCTTCCGAGCCTTGTGTGGGGGTGCAGCCTGACAGAGATGTCTCAGTTAGAGTTGTGCGTTCCACACTATTATTCTCTGCATGCTTATTCATTATGGGTCTGTGTATTAATCACCATCTACTGCAAAAAGAAGCTTCTCTGGTGAGGGTTGAGATGTGCTAATCTATGGATATAGAGATAAGAACTTAGGGAGCAGTTGGTTACTATGTCCATTTAGCAGAATTATAGTACTAGGTTTTCCCTCAAGGTCTGTGTCCTAGCCAGCTGCAAGTTTTGGCTCAGCTATTGATACCAGACATAGATTCCATCTTGTGGAGTGGACTAAAGACCACTTCCTAGGCCCCACCTTCTAGAGGTTCTATTTCCCAAAAGCACCACCTGGGTGTGAACAAACCTTTGACACATGGGTTTCTGGGGGGATATTCATCACCTATGAGTTAGCATTTATTTTCTCAGCAAAGCTGGCAGACAACCACAACAAAAACAAACAACAACAAAGGAAAAACTAAAAAAGGCAGGAACAAAAACCTCCAGAGAGTTCTCATGTTATCGCCCATTTAACGTCTACTGCATCCTGAAGGGATTCAGAGTAACTCTGAAGACAAACCTCTCAGTATATGTGAGGGTCTGTCCTGAGAGTGTAACTGAGGAAGGAACACACACCCCCACCACCACCCCCGCCCAGCGTTGGCGGTCGCCATGTCTTCCCGCCATGATGGACTATATCCTCACTCCGTGAGCCCACAGAAACCTTTCCTTTCCTAAGTTGCTTTTGTCAAGTGTTTTGTCACAGCAATAGGAAAAATAAGCAGCATGGACGCTGCCGGCGTCCTGTGCCACTGTCTACATCCTCTACAGTCAGTGAAGAAGCTACGCTGGCACGTCATTGTCGCCCCGTGTCTGCGGTGTACGGGCTCACTCCTGGGTCTGTACCTCCTGTGGGTGTGGATAAATGAGGAATGAGAAGTGTAGGATCATACCCAGGAGTTTCACTGCCCTGAAGATCCTCTGTCTCCTCCCCCTCACCGGCAGTCACTGATCTTTTTAGAAGGTCTCTGTAGATCTCTACAGGTTCGCATTTTATAGACTGTTGGACAGTTAGGATCATACTCTGATTCTGGTTGTACCTACAGTTCATCTATCTATCCACCCACTATGAAGGACACCTTCGTTGCTTCCATGTCTTGATAATTACAAATGGAACTTGAATAAACATCCACATTCAAGCTTCTGTGTGGCTGCTTTTCCATTCCTTTGGGTAGGTACCGAGAGGTACGGTTACTGGATCATAGGTTAAAAGAATGTTCAGCAAAGCTGTTTTTCGAAGAGCTGCATTTTTTACCAGCAGTGGATGATGGTTTCAGGTGGTCCACATCCTTGCCGGAATTTGATGTTATTGGTGTTTGGGATTTGGGTTACCCTAATAAGTAAGTCATGGTATATTGTTTTCATTTGCACATGGTAACATATGATGTTGACTGTCCTCTTATAGGCCTGTTTGCTGGCTGCTGTGATTTGAATATTTATGTCTTGTTGAAATTTCACCCTCATGCAACAGTATTGCGGGTGAGGTTTGGCTTTCAGACATGATTAGGTCATGAAGGCTGTGCTTTCGTGAGTGGATTAGGAGCCCTTGGAAAAGAGCTCGTGGAGAGGCAATTTGCCCCTGTTCTCTTCTTCCACTGGTATTCAGTGCACCTTGGAGTCAGGGATTGGACCCTCAGCAGACAATAAACCTGCCTCGGACCTTGGCTTCCCTGACCTTTAAAGCTGTGAGAAATAATTTTCTGGATTGTTTTTTTTTTCCATTTAAATACATGGAACACTTCACAAATTTGCATGCCGTCCTTGCACAAGAGCCAGGCTAGTCTTCTCTGTATTGTTCCAATTTTTAGTATATGTGCTGCTGAAGTGAGCACAATTTTATGTTTTTTTGAAATTGTTCAGTCTATGGTATTTTGTTATACAGAACAGAATGGCCTGAGAGACATCAACTATATGTCCTTCTCACCGATGCGTCCTGAGCATCACCAGATGTTAGGTATTCCGTGTTAGGTGTGTGGAGGTCACGCTGTGATGTCCAGTCTATTCTTCTCACCGATGCCTCCTGAACATCACCAGATGTTAGGTATTCCGTGTTAGGTGTGTGGAGGTCACGCTGTGATGTCCAGTCTATTCTTCTCACCGATGCCTCCTGAACATCACCAGATGTTAGGTATTCCGTGTTAGGTGTGTGGAGGTCACGCTGTGATGTCCAGTCTATTCTTCTCACCGATGCCTCCTGAACATCACCAGATGTTAGGTATTCCGTGTTAGGTGTGTGGAGGTCATGCTGTGATGTCCAGTCTATTCTTCTCACCGATGCGTCCTGAACATCACCAGATGTTAGGTATTCCGTGTTAGGTGTGTGGAGGTCATGCTGTGATGTCCAGTCTATTCTTCTCACCGATGCGTCCTGAGCATCACCAGATGTTAGGTATTCCGTGTTAGGTGTGTGGAGGTCACACTGTGATGTCCAGTCTATTCTTCTCACCGATGCGTCCTGAACATCACCAGATGTTAGGTATTCCGTGTTAGGTGTGTGGGGGTCATGCTGTGATGTCCAGTCTGTTCTTCTCACCGATGCATCCTGAACATCACCAGATGTTAGGTATTCCGTGTTAGGTGTGTGGAGGTCATGCTGTGATGTCCAGTCTATTCTTCTCACCGATGCGTCCTGAGCATCACCAGATGTTAGGTATTCCGTGTTAGGTGTGTGGAGGTCATGCTGTGATGTCCAGTCTATTCTTCTCACCGATGCATCCTGAACATCACCAGATGTTAGGTATTCCGTGTTAGGTGTGTGGGGGTCATGCTGTGATGTCCAGTCTGTCCTGGAACTCCAGAGCTCAAGAGATTTTCTTCTTCCTCTGCCTTCTACATGGATGAAAGAAAGAGGGTCGCATCGCCTGTCCTGTTCGGTTTCAGTTAGGTCCATGTTCTTATTGTTGAGTTGTAAACATTCTCTGTATATTTTTGATAACAATCCTTTCTCACATGTGCCTCTTGGAAGTGTTTTCTTTTCATTGTCTGTTTATTTTGCTAAATACAGTCTTTCATGTAGGAAAAGTTTTAGATTTTTAAAGATCTTTCTGTAGTACAGCCTTTGAATTCACGACTCTCCTGCCCAGCCCTCCATGTGTTAAAATTACAGACATGTACCACCATGTCTGCTAAGAGTTTTAAATTTTAATGAAACCCAGCTCATCAGTTATTTCTTTCATAAATTGAGGCTTTGGTGTTGTATTTTGCAGTCATCACCATACCTATAGTTATCTACATTTTCTTCTATGTTATCTTAATCTAGGGGATTTTATAGTATTGTGTTTTACACTTAAGTCTGTGATCACGTTTAGTTCATTTTTGAGACTGGTATAAGATCTGGGTCTGGATTATTTCCCACATCTGAATGTACGGTTGTTCTGGCAGCATTGTTGAAAAGATTATCTTTGAACCATCTTAGTGCCCTTTGCCCCTTGTCAAGGACCTGTTGATATTTATGTGGGATTTATGGGGGACTATTTCTGGGATTCTGGATTCTGTTCTATTGATCTCTTTTATTTATTTATTTTTTCAAATTTCACACAGTCTTGAGTATTCTGTGTAAGTCACTCTCTCTCTCTCTCTCTCTTCCTCTCTCTCTTTCTTCCTTCCTCTCTCCCCTCTGACTTTACTCTTGGGGTGGGGTGGGCATTGAGCGAGGAGCCTCCTGAATGCTAGGCAAGCACTCCACTACTGAACTGCACCCCTAGCCTCTAGTAATTCTTAAAGATGCCAAGAGTCTTTGCCTCTTTGTTTCAGTACCTGTTCAGTTTCTCAATATCTACAAAATAACTTGCTGGCATCTTGACAGGGTTGCACTGAATCTGTTGGTAAAGTTGTGATGAACTGACATCTTGACACTCTTGACTCTTCTTGTCCATGAATATGGAATATATCTCTGCCACAGTTTGGACACGGTCCATGTTGTGATATAGGCAGTGGTAGAACCTTCTAGGAGGTGGGACATAGTGACACGGTCATTGGTGGGGACATGGCCATTGGAGGGGATGTGGCCATTGGAGCCACTACATCAGAGAGGGTTGATGCCACATGGAGGAATTAGTTATAAGAGAGCAAGCCTGTCTCCTCAAACCCTGCCAGCTTCCTTCCTCATGGTCTTCTTTCACGTGTGTTCCCACCATGATGCTGTCCACTGTGTGACCCAGGCACTGGGTCTCTCCTCAGGACTAAACCATCTCAACAATAGAACCAATACAGGCTCTCTTCACCTAGTCCTTTGCTATTTCTTATCAGAGTGTTGCCGATTATCTACTTGTTTAGTTCAGTTTAGACCTATGTACTGCCATTGCTTACTTGTTCCAGAAGTCTATTCGGAATTTTGAATTTTCTACAAGACTATGCTATCTGTGAGCAAAGAAACTTTTATCTATTTCTTCCTAATTTGCATATCTTCGTTCCTTTTCTTGACTTACTGCAATAGATAGGGCTTTCAGCACAGTGCTGAAAAAGAAAGAAAAAAAATAGTAAAACTTCTGAATTTCTCACCACTGATTGTTCCGCTGGTTGCCAAGTTTTCTGTAACTGTCCCCTGCCAAGCTGAGAAAGTCCTCCCTGGTCATCGCTGATTGACAGAAGTTTTTCTTCTACATGAATGAGCATTAGATTTTGTCAAACACTTTTTCTTTACTGATATGATAATGTGATTTTCCTTCACTATCCTATTGATGTGGTGGATTATATTAATTGATTTCTAAGTAGTGAACCTGCCTTATATATCTCGGGCGTTTCACTTGGTTATCATGCATAATAAACCCTTTCCCTCCCAGGTTGGTTTTGATCAGCGTTTTAACTCCACAACAGAAAAACTACTACATCCACCTTGTTATTAATGTCAGGTCCAAAGGAGACGCTGATTCCCCGGACTCCAAAAGGCAGTCCAGGTATCCAGAAATGGACTCAACCTGGACCAAGAAGACTTTTGGTGGCTAGATAAAAGCCAGAATCCCTCAGGAACTTGTGAAGCTGGTTCCCCTCTACTGAGAAGAGTCATTTCACTTGTCCCTGGAAGAAGGGACAAATGACTGTCTGTGTCTATTAGCACACCAAAGCTCCTGCTGGCCTCCAGGCTCCTTCGGTATCACAAGGACCTGTTACATATTTCAAAGTTCATGTTAGCATCCTAGCCCTTCTCACCTCCTCCTCTACCCTAACCTTCCTCCCGCTCACAGGCTTCCCTCCCCCCAGGTACTCATTCTCCTTATAACCCTGCTATTTTATATGCATTCATCTTCTCTATCCCCCTCCCTCCCTCCCTCCCTCCCTCCTTTACTCCGCTCCTATCTTGCTGTCTTCTCTCTATTCTCTACTCCCGCTACTCTCCCCACTCTTGTAGATAGCCCTAGCCATGTCCAGTCTGCTGGCCACGTTCGGTCTACTGCTTTCTCTCTCTGCTATGAACTCTTTCAGCTGCCTCTGTCTGTTCTCTCTCTCTCATATCTATAATAAAAATCTTCCCTTAACCATACCGTGGGGTGGTCATGTCATCAGTGTATACAATTAATTTCTAATTTAATTCCACTCTTATGAACAGACATTATGCGGCTTTTATTCTTTTAAATTTGTTAAGATATGTTTTGTGGCCCAGAATGTAGTCTTGTCTAGGTGAATACTCCCTGTGAGCTGGGCTGTGTGTAATCTTGTTTTTTCATGAAGCAAGCTGTGGCTGTCACTCTTTTCCAGCTGATGGATGGTGATATTAGGTTCATCTGTGTCCTTACTGATGCCTTTGCCTTCTGGATCTGTCCGTTTGTCGTGGGGGTTGTTAGAGTCTCCGGCACTGATGGGTTTGTTTGCCTTGCCCTGGGTTCTCTCAGCTTTGTCTCATGTAATTGTGCACTGTGGGAGGTGCACACCCATCAAGCATTCCCTGTCTTCTTTGAGTAGTGACCCTCAAGAGTAAGGCCCCCTTTAGCCTTGATAACCTTTAGTGCTTCTACATCTGAACTTAGTCTAGCTGGCCTCTTTATTGATGAGTTATGAGTATGATGTATCTTCCTGTTTTCACTTTTAATCTATTTTTAACTTTTATGTTTAAAGTGGAGTTCTTGTTGATAACATATATTTGGTTTTTTTAAAATCTAGTCTGATCTCTCAACTGATGAATTTAAAACGTTGACATTTAAGGTGATTGGGATACAATGGAATTAATGTCTATCAGATACGTTAATTTCTACTTGATTCTCTGTGCTGCTCTTGTCCGCCCCTCCCCCCCGCCTCTTGGCTTTATACTTTTCTTTTATCTTTTGTGGTTTAAGGAATGCAAGGGCTTTGCCACCAAGCTACATTCTCACCCCAAACCCACTTTCAAATAACAGTGTCGTGCTTCACAGACAGACGACGTGTCTTACAGCAGTGAAATGTCCCTGATTCCCCCTCCACCTGTGCCATCCCTGTCTCCTGTCACACTTACATATGAGTGTGAGCATATGCATGCACAGCAAGGTACACTGTCTGCTTTCACACTTACATATAAGAGTGTGAGCATTGTATGCACAGCAAGGTACACTGTCTGCTGTCACGCTTACATAGAAGAGTGTGAGTGTATGCAGGCACAGTAAGGCACATTGCATACACTCCTGTCTGAACACCCTGTTATCTGTCTAAGGCAGCTGAGAATAAGGGACAGTGTGATTTCCCCCTTCACTTATTGTGCCTGTCTCTTTTTGTACATCTCAGTTTCTGACATAATCCTGTTTCTTTTTCCCAGCTCCCTTTAATGTTTCTCGCAAGGCACATTGATTGTCAACGAACTCCATCAATCTTTAGCCGAGGTTCTTTTTTTCTCCTTCACCCCCAAAGGATAATTTTGCAGAGTACAGAATTTTAGACTTGTGTCTTTTCTCCCTCAACACATTAAATACTGCACCCCACTCTTGTCTTGCTCGTATGGTATGTGAAGCAAGGTCAGATGTTGTTTTCATATTCCATCCCTTATTGGTAAGGTAGGTCATTCCTCTCTCACCGGCTTCTTTTTAAGGTTTTATTTCTCGTTTTCTGAAGTTTTAATGTGATAAGTATTGGAATGATGCTCTGGTTTATTTTTTTGGTCAACCTGACACTAACTATATATTCATTTGGGAAGAGAGAACAACAGTTCAGGAGCTGCCTCCATCAGATTACCTGTGGGCAAGTCTGTGGGACATTTTACTGACTGATGATTGATATGGGAAGGCCCAACTCACTGGGAAGTGCCACCCCTAGGCAGGCCTTTGGTTGTATAAGAAAGCAAGCTGAAAGCCAGGTGGTGGTGGCACAAGCTTTTAATCCCAACAGGATCTCTGAGTTCGAGGCCAGCCTGGTCTACAAAGTGAGTTCCAGGACAGCCAGGGCTACACAGAGAAACCCCGTCTCAAAAAACAAACCAAAACAAGAAAAGAAAGAAAGGAAGGAAGAAAGGAAGGGAGGAAGGAAGGAAGGAAGAAAGGGAGGAAGGAAGGAAGGAAGGAAGGAAGGAAGGAAGGAAGGAAGGAAGGAAGGAAGGAAGAAAGAAAGAGAAAGCTGAGCAAGCCTTAAGGACAAGCCAGCATGCAGCATCCCCGCCATGGTCTCTGCTTCTGCTCCAGGTTCCTGCCTTGAGTTCCTGTTCCTGTCCTTCAGCGATAGATGATAACCTGTAAGCCAGATAAGCCCTCCCTTCCCCCAAGTTATTTTTGCTCAGTGTTTTATCACATCAACAGAAAACCAAACTAGAGCTTATGGTTTCATTTAGCCCTTAATTTGATGTTCTTTGGTGTCCTGGATCTGTGGTTCTGTGTCTAACATTAACTTGGGTGAAATTTTCTATCGTTGTTGCTTTAAATGGTACTTCATTTCTTTCTTCTAGTAGTCCTGTTATTCATGTCATACCTGTCATAGTTTTCCCTCAGTTCTTGTATTGGGGGGATCCCCACTCTTTACTATGTGCTTTTCAGCTTTGAAAGTTTCCATTGTCATACCTTAAGCTTGGAGATACTCTCCTCAGCCTTTCAGTTTGTTTCCATCATCATCACCATCATCTTCATCATCACCACCACCACCATCATCATCATCATCATCATCACCACCACCATCATCATCACCATTATCATCATCATCACCACCACCATCATCATCACCACCACCATCATCATCATCACCACCACCATCATCATCATCACCACCATCATCACCACCACCACCATCATCATCATCACCACCACCACCATCATCACCACCACCACCATCATCATCACCACCACCACCACCACCACCATCATCACCACCACCATCATCATCATTATCAATTTGTGCATGGTGCATATCTGTGGGCACCACTTGCCACCACATACATATGGAGGTCAAAGGACAATCTTGTGGAGTTGGTTCTCTACCTCCACCTTTACTTGGATTCTGGTGATGAAACGTGGGTTGTTAGACTAACACAGTCGTCACCGACTGAACCATTGTTGGCCCCTGTGGTGGTTTAATCTTCAATATTCCTGCTTGATTCTTGCTTAGACTCTCCTTTTCTCTGCTCACAGTAACTACCATCTGTTTTTACCTGTTGTCAACTTTTCCCATCACACCTTTTTAATGTATTAATCACAGTTTTGAAAACTCCTGATCTGATTATTCCAATATTCCTTCCATGTAATTTTTTATTGAAAGATAGACATGGCATATAGGTATAGGAACTGCAGTGAGTCGGTCTTCAGCAGTGCGTTGGTATGCCGTGTTGGGGAGAGGGTCCTAACAGTCTCGTGATGGATTCTTAGTCTTGGTGGTCCAGCAGCTCCACTGCGCAGGTGGGACTAAATAGCTGAGGGGTCTGGAGTTGGGTATCCCCAGTCTCCCGGGTCATTTAGGCTCTGATAATGCTCCTAGCACGTTCGTTTCTCCTGAGGCAAACGTTGTTAAGGACAGAACACTGCTGGTGTTTTTAAAGGCTACTTTCCTCTCCACCTGCTAGAAGTCTTGGGTTTTTCTTTGATCTTCCATCGGAACTTGGTGGGGCTCCAGAAAGTAAACAGATAAATGAGTAGAGGTACCCTGTGTTCACTACTTTTCTCATCGGGTAACAAACGAGTCTAAAGGAAGGAAGGCTTCCTTTGTGTCTACGGTTGGAGAAAGATGGACCCCAGTGCGATGTGGCAAGCGGCAAGAGCATGGGGTGGCTGGCCACATTGTGTCCACAGTCAGGAAGCAAAGAATGGGTAGGGAGCTCAGCTTGCTTCCCCCTTTTATTTTGTATTTAGCCTGACACCCTAGTCTTTGGGATGGTGTCTCCAGCACTCAGTGTGGATATTCTCTATAGAGACCCCCTCACCGGTATGCGTTTCTCCTATGGGGACTTCAAATCCAGTCAAATTGACAGTGAAGATTAACCATTACAACTCCATCCTTCTCAACTCAACACCCCCAAACATCACTACCAACCATAATACAACTCCATACTAGTCCCCACGGTGTTTAACCCGCAGACTTGTCCATAGTGAGACTTCAGCAGTTCATGGGCTGCCATGCAGATTTTCCTGCCCTGATTAGCACTGGGTTTCTGCTCTGGGGAGTTGTGACTCTGTGTCCAGTTAGAGAGCCGTGGTTTGCTGTGGCCTTTGTGACACAGGGACAGTGTGAAGCGGTGACAGAGCCTGGTGACAGAGCTAAGCGCAGGTTATCGCTTGATCAGTTAGGATGCACGGTGACTTCTCAGTTGTGTACCTGTTGAACTAGAAACCCGACATTCTCCTAATGCCAATTTTGAAGTCTCAGTGGCCTGTTCCTGGTGGCCTATTCTCATTGCTCGTGACCAGGCATTCGCCTCTCCACTCCGGGAGGGTTGTGCAGTGGTGCCCCAGGAGCAGCGTTTGGTCCCTTCCTTCCGTTTGTTCTCAATGCAGGTGCCAGACCCCCCTCTGCATTGCAGACACCCCTCTGCATTGCAGACACCCCTCTGCATTGCAGACCCCCCTCTGCATTGCAGACACCCCTCTGCATTGCAGATACCCCTCTGCATTGCAGATACCCCTCTGCATTGCAGACCCCCCTCTGCATTGCAGACACCCCTCTACATTGCAGATACCCCTCTGCATTGCAGATACCCCTCTGCATTGCAGACACCCCTCTGCATTGCAGACACCTCTCTGCATTGCAGACACCCCTCTGCATTGCAGATACCCCTCTGCATTGCAGACACCCCTCTGCATTGCAGACCCCCCTCTGCATTGCAGACACCCCTCTGCATTGCATTTCTGGACTGTGCTACTTCTTTGCTCTAAACACAGCATTTTCTAGTTACCATGAAATAGCAACTTTCATTTTCAAATTTTAATTTAATTTATTTATTAGGCATCGTTTTGAGGCAGAGTCCTACCATATAGCTCTGGCTCGCTTGAAACTTGCTGTGTAGACAAGGCTGGTCTCCAACTTGAGGTGATCTTTCTCTGCTGCCAGTGCAGGTTCCAGGCATGCATCACCACACCTGGCCCATCTTGGTATATTAACGGGAGAGCAACAGATCATAAAACTTGACATACTCCGAGGTAAAGTGGGGGGGAGGCAGCAAGATACGATCTCACAATACTTTCATTGCTACTGATTAGTCACACTTATTTATAACACTTCTTAACAGTATCAGGGTGAAACGTCAAAGAAAATTCTAGCTTATTAAGACAGAGTGCTTAGTCAAACATCTAATGTATTTTTTATTATAGGTGAATATAAGATCCCTCAACATTTAAAACTGAGAACATTATTTCCCTAGTCTTTAAAAAAATCCTCCTTGCTTAAGATTAGAAATGGTGTTGCCAAGTCACAGCCTTGTGTAGCATCAAGTCAGCTCTAAGGTGCTCCATTGTGGTCTAATATGGAAATCTGTGTGCACAGATGTGTTGTAGCAAGAAGAGGCACACACACTGTTCCTTCAGCAGGATTTGTCCCTCTCTTGAATTAGGCTGTCCCAGAGATCATTAAGCATCGTGAGCCTGGCAATTCACCACCTGCTTTTTCCAGAAATCATTACTTGGATGTTTTCCAATTCTTGGCTGTGAGGTTCACAGTTTGTGAAGTGTAAAATTCTGATTTTTTTTTTATTCAAAACTCGTTCTACTCACCATGATTTTTTTTTTTCCAGACAGGGTCTCATGTAGCCCCGATTGGCCTCAGATTCACTACTTAGCCAAAGGATGACCTAGAATTTCTGATCCTCCTGCCGCCACTGCCCGAATACTGCAGTCACAGCCATGTGCCAATCATACCTATCTTAGTCAATGCTAGGGATTGATCCAGGACTTCGTAGATGCTAGGCAAGCACTCCATCAATTCAGTCATATCCTCAGCCCTGGGATGAGTTTTTTTTTAATACAATAGTTTAGATACTCAATATGCTTTCTGCAGAATAAAATGATGAGTCGTGCTGAAATTCTAAGATACTTTCTATGGACAGCATATAGTGAATAGAATGTCCGTGCATGCCTACGGTAGTCTATAAGTACACCTTACACACTGGGTGTAGCTCACTTGACAGATATGTATCATGTAGCATCCATGTGATTTCCCAGCAGTATTGGGTTAAGAATGCCACTTCTTAAAAGTGTAATTGCATAATTATGGGAACAGATATCTAAATGCATTTAACATTTTCCCTACATATGTATTTTTTTGGAATGCATTTGGAATAGAAAATGGCTTTGATATAAATTTTCTGTGGAGCACAGTCGACAGATGCTGGCCTTGAGATGAAGACTGGTTTCCTTAGCTTGGTGTTCAGGATCCACTGCTGGCTGTGTCCTGCCCTTGGCCCCATCTCCTGATAGCCCTTCCTGTAAATGCCCAGCAGTCCTAGCGAATGAGATGCTCACCTCTGTCCAGGAGTGAGGGAGGATGTGTGGAGGTGGGAGAGGGCTGTCTGTGGAGAGGGGCCCATTGAACAGGGAATGGCATTGCAGCCTTGTAATGAGTGGCCTCACCCTTTGCTCACCTTCTCACCTCCCCCATAAGTTCTTCACTACCTTGCATCCTCAGAGCGAAGCTTCACTTCTGCCCATGGACATACTTGCTTTCATAGTTCATTTCTCTACTATTGGCTCTCCAGATCCAAAGCACACGAGAACGGATCAGATGTCCTCCCTGGGGCAGCCTTGGCCTATGGAACTTAATTAGACCCACATCACAACAGGAGAATGTGTGCTGAATGCTCTTTAAAAACTGCCAGACACTCCAAGGAATAAGTAGCATCATTAATCAAGCCTGTCATCGTTCATTGGGGGCACTTGTCTCTTCTGCTCTCTGGTGTAAATGTGACCTTAAAGGGGAAATCCCCTGTCAGTGAACTAGGAGGATTTATGGCAAATGCTTTCACTCTGAGGTCTCTGATTTTATCAGGTGTGATAATTAGCATCTGGTGATGTGTAAAAATAATTTAGCCCAGTGAGGCAGCTGTGGTCCACTTGAAGGGGCTCAGACGGGCAAGGGAGATGGGTTTCTGAGTCAAGCCTGGTAGGTTCAAGTTCCCTGCATAGCTGTGCATTCTTGGAACAAGATGTGTGGAATAATTCTTTGTCCCTGAAAATGGGCAGAACTGCCTGTACCATGCACACAGTTCCGGAGGCTTCTATTTATAGACTGTGTTCTCTTCCATGAATGTGTCTGCATATTTGCTAACACTTCCCTTTTTGTTTGCTGTTAATTTTATAATAATGTATTTCAATATCTGATATATCTAAATATCTCCCATTGCTCTTCATTTTCAGATTTTTTTGCTTTTTGGACTTTGTTCACATAATGAGTTTTCTATATAAATGACCTTGTCCAGTTCTAAAAATATTTCTGCTGATATTTTCATTATATTACTTACATATTAATTTAGAGACAATTAACATCTTCATATTGATTGTCTTATGTAAGAATGGGGTATGTCATATTCATTAATGTTTTCTTCCATGTACCTTGGAAATTTTTATTTTTAATATATTTTGCATACTTTTTTTTTGTTTGTTTTTTTGTTTTTTCGAGACAGGGTTTCTCTGTGTAGCTTTGCACCTGTCCTGGAACTCACTCTGTAGCCCAGGCTGGCCTCGAACTCACAGAGATCCGCCTGGCTCTGCCTCCCGAGTGCTGGGATTAAAGGCGTGCGCCACCACCGCCCGGCCTGCATACTTCTTAAATAGATCCCTAGACACTGTATTTTTTGGTTGCTATTGTGAATAGAACTTTTTAAAAAATCATAATTTCTGTCTAATTTGTACATAATTTGTACACATTGGTTTGTTTTTAATTAGTGATTTTATACCTCATCGCCTCACTAAATTTTGCTATTCATGTGTGCAGTCATTTCTGCAATAGTGGTGACCTACTATTTGGATGTTGTGTGAGAGTAGAACCCCAGTGTGCTTGTGAATTAGATTTTCTGCTTGAGAGAATACGTGAGGCTTTCTGTCTGCATCTCCACCTTCCTCTCTTGTATCTCTCTGTCTGGTCTCGGGGTATTTGGCCTCGCAGGCAAGGGGCCTGTTAGCCATCTGGAATGCTGGCCAGGGGCCAGGTGAGCAATGCTTCTGGTCCTTGCTTGTATCCTGAGAGAGGGCTCTGAGTGTAACATGGTAATGGAGGATTGCCCGGCATTTACAAGGTCTCAGGCACTATGAAAACAAAACAAACAAAATAAAAATGGATTACACGTCAGACCTCGTGAGATGCTGTGGTAGGACTTGACTCTTCTGGCTAGCTGAGAGCGGAGATTTTACATCCAGAAATGGCCCTGGCTGTTGGTATGGATATAAGAAAGTAGAGATTTCAGAACTTCTGGAAGAAGGCTGGGGCATTTTAGTTGCAGAATGCCTGCCTAGCATGTGTGAGGCCCTGGGTGTTCCCAAACAACAGAAGTCCTAAAGGAAAACAGCAGAAGACCCAGGGTGGTGGCTTACTTGCTTCATAAGTGCGAGGACCTGAATTTAGATTCCCCAGAACCAATGTAAAAAGCCAGGCTTGGTGGCATGCTCTTGTAAGCCCAGTAATGGTGTGGTGGGAGGCAGGCAGGAACAGGCAGAGGCTAGAGCTGCCTGGCTAGCTAGCCTGGCCTATGTGGTGAAGTTCCAGGCCAATGAGAGACCCTTGTGTCAAATAAAAGGTGGGAGGTACCAGAGAAATGACCCCTGAAGTTGTCCTTCAAAGCAATATGTACACACATGTGCAAATGTAGACCTGTACACACACACACACACACACACACACACACACACACACACACACACACGAGAACAGCAGAAGTCAGTTTGGTGACAGGGCAGAGCAAGGCAGGTGGCCTGGAGCCTGTGAATATTCCCAGTGCTTGGAGCTGGCCCTGTGAGGGGTAGAGCAGAGAAGCCTGTGGTGCTGGCCAGGTAGGACCTCACCATCGAGGCTGGGAGACTCTCCTCTGGGTACTGCGTGGATGTTTATTTGAAGGAGCTCAAGAGTCAAGACAAAGTAGGGAACGCCATGAGACTTTGAAATGTTTAAATAGCTGCAGAAATAATTTCTGAATCACTTTTTGCAATTCAAATCAAATAGAAGTAGAAAAATAAGAATCACGAGGCTTCATAGATTCATGTCAGAAAACAGCCTGGCACTGAGCAAGTGAAAGATTATGACAAGTTAAAACCTCATTTTTCTTTATTTTCTGCAAAAAAAGGGGGGAAAAAGTAGTCCTGCCAGTTCTTTTGCAGAATCACTTCACGCGGAGCCAGAAATCATTCAAAGCCGAAGCGGCGGCTCCGACGAGTGGTTTTCGTGTTCCAAACGTGCATATGTTGCACAGAGCATCTAATTATTCTTAGGGACAATTACTGTCAGGTTCCAAAATGTGCTCAATGAGCAGCAATTGGTGTTTATTCAGCTTTTAAAAGACTATGCAAGGGAACTGTAGGTTATATTGTCTGCCTGAAGAAGCGTTTTGCCATCCGGAAACATCTGCTTTCTATTTAAAGCTGTGGAGAAGGGATAGGAGTGTTTCAGATATACTCCCTGAGCACTGAACACCAAAGAAAGGGGGATGAGACTGGGTCTGAAGGTGGATTCTGCTCTCTGATCCGCACTGGTCCCTGCTGGGAGGGATCTGCAGCCCCGTGGGCTGGGAAGTTCTGATTCTGTTGACTCCCCTTATTCCGATTTGCACACACATAGGACCTGACAGCGATGTCCTAGATACAGCACTTGTCCTCTCTCAGGTGAGGCTAAATTAGCTTTCGAAGTTGGGGTCCGTTTCTCCGAATTGAAAGTACTCCAATTCTGCTCTTTTTGTTGCTTGGCATCACCTTGTGACCCTGCGCTCTCTGTGTGGCTAACGCTGCCCACGCACAGCTGTTAGGAGGATCTGATGAGGATATTGCCCTCCGTGTGGTGTGTGGTAAACTTTCTGTGAAGGACACGGTCTTCGTTATCTATCTCACCGTAATAAACCACAAATTCAGCAGCTTAAGCAAACCGTGTTCCTGTAGGGCAGGAGTCTGAGTGTGTCGGGTGCCGTGGTCAGGTATGGGCTGAAGTCTCACATGAAGGCTTGATTATAGAAAGATCTGGTTTGGAACTCACATGGTTGTTGGTAGTATTCTGTCCTCTGGGGCTATTGGACCAAGGGCCTCAGTTCTTCTCTGGTTGCTGGCTTGAGTCTTCTCGATGCCTTCCAACGTAGGACTCTTAATATTCCCGACAGCCAGCGAGGGCGAGTTAGTTGAAAACAAGTTACAATTCTGTATAACTTAATCACACACATGGCCACCCATCACCTTTGCTGCGTTCTGCTGGTTGAGAGAGTCAGACTGAAGTGTAAACCTGTAATCCCAGTGCAGGAGGTCGAGGTAAGAGCATCACAAATTGGAGGGCTGTGGGGACTAACACAGACCCTGCCTAGGAAACCCTGGGCCCCAAACACACAAACAAAGACCAGAATAAATGACATCTTCCCTGCATGCAAGGGGAGGAGAGTACATTGGGAACCACGCTGGAGTCTGTATACTGTCCACAGCTACTGTCTTAACTATTCTTATAGTTAAGAGGGAGTTGAAGTTTCCAGATACGCCACCTATTGTGGGACCCAGGCAGGTCTTTTGGCCATTCTGAGCCTGTCTCCTCCACCTGTACAGCACTTTCCCCGCAAGATTATTGTGATCCTAAATGAGGAATCCCATATGCAGAATGCTAAGCAGTTGGTAAATGTCAGCGCCTGGCTGTTCTTTTCATCCTGGTCTTTTTTTTTTCCCCCACTTGAAATAACATTAGACTTTTTGAATATCAGAAGAATAGCTTGAAACTCCCCAGTACTCTCAGATTGGGTTATTCATGTGGAAATCCCAGTCCTGTAGGTGGCTTTCTGGATACAGAGCTTCAGTTAGACTGGATGTGAAGGTCCAGGTCCTGTGTGTCCCCATCCCCCACTACACATACCCCCACCTGTGTTTGCCGGGACCTCAGGGCCAAGGAATGCAGCTCTGTGGCCTCAGTGGAGCCACAGGTTTTTGGTACAGTGAACACTCAGAATGGGTCTGGTGAGAGTCCCCACAGTATCCTCCTCGGCCTCTTTCTGTAGAAGGCCTGGCTGTGGTGACCAGGGGTGTCCAGATGAACCCCCGGACCTCCCCACCTCTGTGTATTTCTAGTTGAGGTTCTGATGGCAACTCAAGGCTTTCAGATTCCAGGTCTGAGAAGGCCAATTTGGAGATGGTGGCCTTCGATCTGACTGCTCACCAAGTCATGCCAAGCAGACAGCAGGCTACTTTGGCCGTACCAAGTCTGCCATTGTACCTTACCTTCCAGTCTCTCTCCCCACTTTGACTGAGTGCCTGACTTCCTCAATGCTGCCTGCTTTGAGGACACAGAGTACGCTTAGAAAGTCATTGTGGAACACAGCGGGCCTCCTACCTTCTCCCCCTTCCTCCCTGGTCAGAGCCCCGTCCTCCGACCAGAGCACCTCTGCCTTCCTTCAGCCCCCTCTCCCAATCCCTCGCATCCACAGACTCGTTCTTGGTCCCACGGTTGACTCCCAGGGCTGTAGGAGACTTTTCAGGAGTAGATGAGCCACTAACAGTCAACTGTGTCATTCTGGGTAAGGGATGCTGGCTGTGGGGACCACGTCCTCTGTTGTTTCCTGAATCCTTGGGTAGTGTCTAAGGAAAGCACTCTCCCAGATTTTCAGAAGGTAACAGTTACCTAGAACTCTTGTTGTAGGAGAAGTCCTTTTACTAGAGAGTCATGTGCCAGGAGTTAGGACAGGCTTGGGAGCTGGTAATTTTAGTAATCATGGATAATTGCTGTCATGAAGGTTTAGCAATCAAGTGTCCACATGTTGCCTGCTTACCCCCAGCCCTAGCCCTTCTTCCTTCTTCCTTGAGAGCCTGGGCTCTGTCCCTGAAAGGGGTCCTCTCTGACCTGTTGGCCTACTGTTTAGTGTCGAAGGAAAGGGCAGCAGAGATCCAGTACAGTTTAACCTGCCAGATTCTCTGTAGTGACAGCTGTTCAGCCCTCCTTCCCCTCACATATGCAGACCGTTGCTTGAGAATGTGTTTTTCTTTATAGTGTTGTATTTGGATGATTAGAAAGCTAAACTGTTGGCTTGTGAGTGCCACAGCTGGGACATCCAGACGGCAGACTTCCCCACCTCGTATTCATGAGTGTGTGCTCCACACAGCTTGGCCTCTGGACAGCAGATGTGAAACATTACAGCGAGAATCTTCCTTTTGTTTCAACAGCTGTCACTTCAGCCACTGGAAGGCTGTGGGTTTGGGATGAAGCAAGTGAACTTGAGGATCATTAAAGGAAATGCCTGCTCTTACTTTTTCCTGCTCCCTGGGCCTAGAGAGGCACAGGAGTGCCAGCCCCAGGCTGCTCTTCTGGGATACCAGCTTTAGAAGCCGCTCTATTGGCATTACATTCATACCGTTCTCTTCCAGAAGTTTCCTCTAACACTGTGCCGATATCCGTGATATTATCTGACATCCCTTGTATGAGGCTCAAAGAGTAAATTGCTTTCCTAGAATAAAGTTTTCCCTTGAGAGCTGTGTTTCCAATAATGCATCTTCTGCAGATGCTGTTGGGGGAGCCGCATCAGGGCCAGAGACCCCTCTGCCCAGCACCTCCCCACTGAAAGCATAGCACTCCAGACTTGGAACTTCTGTGTCCACTGGGAGAGCTTCATCATCTCTTCTGAATTGTTGGGATTTTAAAAATTCATTTGACTAAACCAAATCAAACCTTCTAATTTAATTTTGCATCTTTAATCAATGTTTACTATAGTGTTTTTTGTTTTTTTGTTGTTGTTGTTTTTTCGAGACAGGGTTTCTCTGTGTAGCTTTGCGCCTTTCCTGGAACTCACTTGGTAGCCCAGGCTGGCCTTGAACTCACAGAGATCCTCCTGGCTCTGCCTCCCGAGTGCTGGGATTAAAGGTGTGCGCCACCACCGCCCGGCTAGAATTTTTTTTTTTTTCCCCGAGACAGGGTTTCTCTGTGTAGTTTTGCGCCTTTCCTGGAACTCACTTTGTACAGCCCAGGCTGGCCTCGAACTCACAGAGATCCGCCTGCCTCTGCCTCCCGAGTGCTGGGATTAAAGGTGTGCGCCACCGCCGGGCTATAGTGTTTTTTTTAACTTTATTTTTGCATGCTGGTAACCCCAACCCCCCCACCCCCCGCCTCATTTTTGTCTTATTTTTGAACACTTAAATAATTTTTGAGATCGCTTGCCCATAAAGCTTTTCTTCAAAAAGCAGATTTTGTGATGAATCTGTTTCATTTTTTTTTTGTGACTTTGTTAAGTAGGTACTTCCAAGTATGACTGTGTAGTGAATTCTGTTACAGTTTTAAAATCTGTCTTAGTTACTAGTGCCTGTTTTCAGGACCTAATTAATTCTTTACTAAACAGGAACAGCATCGATAACATGTTAACTTGGTTAGTTATTTTTTAGCAGTCACAGGAAATGATCACAGGCTTGTGGGATGACAAAGATTGCAGGTCAGTGTCAGACTGGAGAGGAGAGGGTCCGATAGAGCATGAAACTAAAGGGAGAGCTACACAGAACGCGAGCGAAGGCCCCAACCAGTAAAGCCCTTACTGGTTTCGAAAGCAAACTGGCACTTCTTCCAAGGACAGAAAATAATTCGGTCATTCAAAACACTCCCTCAAATTTGAGAAATACTCAGATGAAATATTAAGCTTCAAATGGGTTGCAAAATCCTAAAGTTGACGCAGAGTCTCCCAAAATAAATTTGTTAAAAATTTTCTAAAATGAATTAGTTCCAAAGTGCCCCCTCGGCCTCAGAAATACCAATAGGATGTCAGAGAAACAAACAATAGGACACTTGACAGGGATGTAAAAACTCTCACCAAAGGGTTTCATTTTAAGCACATTGCTCATTAGGCCAGTTGCCCAGCAGCTCGAGGTAGCTGCAGTTAAATGGAGTGTGGGTTGCAGAAGCTACTCGCAGGGTATCTCTCTCTTCCTCCTCCTCGTTTTAATTGTTCTCATGCATATGTATCTTTGCCGAAAAGCTATTTAAAATCGTATGAGACAGTGGGTGGCCTAGAAATCATAAATTATACATTAGGTCAGGTTCCATTAATTCACACACGCACATCTGTCCTGTTGCAGAGAACAGCCCATCTTCACCACTCGAGCGCACGTCTTCCAGATTGACCCCAGCACCAAGAAGAACTGGGTGCCCGCGAGCAAGCAGGCCGTCACTGTTTCCTATTTCTACGATGTCACCAGGAACAGCTATCGAATCATCAGTGTTGACGGAGCCAAGGTACTGCCCTGACAGACCATCTTGACATCCTCCCTTATTTTTATTCCAAAGCAATATGGTGTATTTGAAAGATGAAGGGAAGAGCTGTATCCCCCAACCCTGCCGTCTTATTGCAGTAAGATAACCATAACATCTGCATAATCACATATCTTGCTCTTCCTTTCCCACCTAAAATCATGACAAATGAGAGCAAAACAGATTTCCCTGTTAACCTCACTGTCTTCATAATTAACATTTTAATGCCTATGCAGTGATTACATGAAGGGCCTATAATGATCTTAATTTCTTTACGGTGTCTTCAGTTTCTTGCTGTTACAGATATTAAGCATTCCCATGTAGTGAATATCCTCAGTTGTTCATTATGTACCTATTGCTTCCTTTTGAATATTTCCTCGGGGTAGATTTCCACAGGTGATATTATAGGTCATGCTATTAACACTTTATGGGCCTGGATGCATACGGCCAGAGCACTTCCCAAAGGGTTCTTTGGCCTGTATGAGGATGCTAGTTTATTACACCCTTGCAATCCATGAATGTTTCCTCTAATCTGGTTCTGGTATTATTAGACATGGGAATCAATTTTTATTAAATAATTTGGGAATATTTCTTTTTTTTTTAAGAGCAGGATGTTATTATGTAGTCCAGGCTAGATGTGAACTAGAGGCAATCCTCCAGTCTCAGTCTCCTGCGTACTGGCATTACAGGCATGTACTATCATATTTGACTTAGTATTTTATACAGTACTTTTCATTCCTGATATCTCATTATTTTGCTTTCCTATCTGTATATATTTTTGCCACATTATTTGTGGAAAGAGGAGGAAGGGATGCCAGCAACAGTACTACCATGTCTTTAAAATTAAACAGCTCCTCTGCACTATAGCCTCTCTGTCTGTAGTCCTGTCCACCCTGCTGGTAATTTTTCTGTGTCACCTGAAATCCAGTGCGTTTGGAGGTGGAACCCATTTACCATCCAAACCACCTCTATGTTTTTATTTTCCAGTATTTGGTATAAAAACCATAGTTTGTCTTCTGATTGTTTTTTTTGAACTGTAGCTCCTGCCAGGCAGTAGTGGCACACGCCTTTAATCCCAGGACTCAGGAGGCAGAGGGAGGAGATGAGTTCGAGGCCAGCCTGGTCTACAGAGTGAGTTCCAGGACAGCCAGGGCTACACAGAGAAACCCTGTCTCAAACAAACAAACAAAAACCCACAAACAAACAAAGAAACAGCAACCACCACAAAGTGAGACAAACAAACCCATCTGCTGTCAGCAGCCTCGCAGCATTACTTTGGCTGGCGGCTCCTCACCTCCTGTCTGCGGTCCCTTGTGGATTCTGCCCCTAGGTCAGCTTTCCTAGACAACAGAGTAGAGAGCTGAGCAGTAGTGTCTCCATTAGAAGGTTCCCCAGGTAAGACACCAGACCCACCAGGGCCTCCACATCTGACGCAGGCCCCAGGGTCCTCTTCGTGTCTCCTTTGGGCTTTCAGCATCACGATGTCTAGAGATGAGGGTGAGTGGTCTCGTGGCCCTGTCTTTCCCTCCCCATTTCCACAACCCCACCTCCCTCAGCAAAGGACCCAAAATGTCCTCCTTTTTTATAGCTGAGGTCTAAGTACAGGTAGTGAGGTACACTCTGGGGTGGTATGGTGAGCTGGTGCTGGTGTCCAGTCCCTACACCAGCAGCTCCTGACTTGTTGGTTTGGCACACAAGGTTCACTCTGACAACCAGAGAAGCATTTCCTGAGATTTTTCAGGCAGGGACTGTGTGGCCCCTCTCATTCCAGGGAACAGCAGTTGGTCTGATGAGCGTCTTCTGAGACGCAGCTGAGATAGACCATGGAGGCCATCGTAAGGGGTGGTCAGTAGCAAGGAAGCTGGACATGTAATGGTGTCTCATCTGGAAGGTGCCTTGATTTGCAAGTGCTGTATTTGACTTTATTTTTACTTCTGGGAGGCACAGTGGGGCTGCAGTTGTAATTGCCGTGTCTCTGTGCTTCTGAGCTGGAATCACTTGGGCTCTTTCCAGGACGTTCTGACGGGCATGGAGAACGGAGCTGACCTGCTTCCTTTCATCTGTAGATTCTGTCAGTACAACTGCCATCCCTAGATGGGTTTCTACCCTTGTCTGCTGAGTTGCCCAAGGATGCATTGGGCTTAACTATAGATAAAACAGCATCCTTACAGCAAGTATGCTGGTCATTAGGGAGGCTTTTAGTCATTTGTCAAACTGTCAGCCACTGTATCATTAGGCCTCTGCAGTCCCTGCAAGAGGTGGCAGTGTGGTGGAGTCCAAGCCAGCTGAATTGGCTCTGAGGAGTCAGACGGGTACGGGAAGGTGAGCTACGTGGTAATGGTGTAGTGGAGGTAACTCAGGCCCCATGTAGGCTGTTCACTGACTTAGAGCGGTGCTGAGGAAATGGGAATTGGAAATGTAGACTGTGAGCAACCCTGAAATTCAGAGACTAAGCCAGAGCTTCTTGGGCTACCTCCCCGCCATGTCCCTACCCTAGTCACCTTGTGTTCTTGAAGTCCACCTAGAGTGCCAGCTTGACCACTGCAGCACAGAGAACTGGGGCAGAGCCTCGTGTTTCAAAGGGAGCAGAAGGCCAGGGAATGTGGAGATGGGTTAGACTGAGTCACTGGGTCACTACCCCTTGGAGCCAAGAGCTGGGGGCGGGGGCATGTCTTGGCTCAGTAGATGTGGTTTCAACACTACCCCAGTCCTGCTGGACCCTCCCTTGACCCAGCAGCAAGTCAGATGGACAGGCAACATCTAAGTGAACCTGCTTCCAGCTTCCATAGTTAGGTGGGGCATGGAGATAGGGCCTCAGACCATAGTAGCTATTACCCCCGGCTTGCCCTTCTCTGCCCAATCTGAAGTCTGGAAGTCTCAAGTCCCAGCTCCTGCTCTGACTGAATAAATTTCTTGTCTTCCTTCCCGTGGCTGTGATAAATGTAGTATGCTGAGCTGATTGCTAGGTGCCTGTGCTGACACGAGGCCTCCACTTCTTGACTCTGGCCTGTCGACTCCCCTCAACATCTCTGTGCAAGCAGAACGGCTTGTTTCTGGTTTTGAACAGCCATTGTGGTTCCGTGTTCACTTAGGCCTTGCCTCCCGCAAGCCAGACATCCACGGTCCAGCCACCGTCTTGTGAGCTGACCACTCGAGCATGGACGCACACCAGCCCCGGGGGAGTGTGGCTACTCTGTCACTCCTCATCATTGTGTTCTCCACCACGTGAAAATGACTCTGTTTTGTTCAAGGCCTTTGATTGTAGATGCTGATCTGAATTGGGAACCATGTCTCAGCTTGTGGGCCAGACCCTTGATTACCCAAGGCAGGCCGTGGTCCTGCTCCTCTTTGTTAGCCTGTACATATCAAACTCATGATCTCAAGCTTCTGCTTGGCATGTGTTGGGCCAACTGTGTCTCCCAAAGCACAAGGTATTGCTTACTGGAAAAGCATATTTGTCTTGTCCCTCTTGGATGGAGCAGATGTACTTTAGTTACAAGTCGCTGGGATGGAAAGGGACTCGAAGGTCATTTTGAGCTAAGGCCACTCGGGATGCAATAGCTGTATGAACCCAGCTGCTGGAAGAGCACAGGCTCTCCTGGAGGGAAGTGCTGGAACCAGCAGCTAAGCATCCCGTCCCAGGCACTGCAAGTGTCTCTTCCCTGAGGTGCACCGAGGGCCTCGCCTACCTGAGAGCAAGCGGGCTGCTTATTATAGGATGCTCTAATTCCACCCTGTTCTTTAGTTTTCTTGAAACATTAAGACAGGTGCCATGTGTCCCTTCTAGTTTAGTCTAAAGACATGGCCTGGTGAGAACCCTGCTGTGTGGTACCTCAGTATTTCCCAAGCCCTGGGAGGGGGATATGGATTCCATGTCTATGTGGAACTGCCCGGATACCGAGTTCCTTGCAGATGGGCTTGGGGAGAGGTATGCCTGGCTTACTTTCTTGTCTCAGAGCCAAGCCGGAGTGGGTAGCACCGTAGACAAGGTGGAGAGTAAGATGATGGAGGAGTGAGCTGTGCGGAGGTCAGGCCTGGCTCCCCCTCTCCACGGTGCAGCAGGTGTGCTGTGGGCACAGAAGGAGAGTGAGCAGGGGTACAGCCACTGCCAAGGGTGAGCCAGGGAAGGTTCACCCTGTTCACAGATGACGGACAGGTGGGGGCCACAGACGTACAGAGCCGAATTCCCAGCTTCTTAGCCCACCGCCGTGAGCCATGGCTGTCACAACAGCCACATGACTGGTGGTGAGCTCTGCACAGGATGGCCAACTCCGTCACGACGAAGCTCCATTTCCAGAGCATTTGTTAACTGGGCATTGCAGCCTCGATTTCATTGTGCGTTTGGCACCCTTTGTGGACCAAGTTAATCGCTGCCATCCTTCTGAGAAGCTGCCTGTGCCTGTGGGCAGGGCTTGCTTGGCACAGGTGCTTCTCCCGGGGGCTCTGGCTGACTCTCCTGCCCTTGGCTCCTGGTTATTTATAGGATTACAGAAAAATCCACATTAGCAGAGACCTGAGAGGTCGTCTGTTCTACAAATATTTAGCGGTGCTCACTGTGCCAAACGTTCTGCCTGATGATGATAGGTCAAAGGGCAGAAACAGATGAAACCCTAGAATGCTTAGGGTGTTCTCGGAATGTAAAGTTGCTTTCAAAGACACCATCAGGAGCCGGGGGATGGCTCAGCAGGGGCGGGTGCTTGCTGCCAACCTTCAAAGCCTGGCTTTGGCTTTGGTCCCTGAGACCCACATGATGGAAGGCAAGAACTATCTCCCGAAAGTTACCCTCTGGCCTCCATAAATGAATAGTAGCATGCATGTTCTCTCCCCTCTACCCCCCCCACACAAATACATGTAATATTTTTTTAAAAATTAGAATACAGTTCCCATCTTCCATCCACCATTGTCGTTTCCTCTTGAAAAGAAATGCCAAGTCCCTCTGTTAAGGGATTGAGTTTCTGGAATGTTCCTACCACACAGTAGGTTTTCTGTGAATGTCAGATTCTTTTCTTCCACCTCTCAGGCATGAAGAAGACAAGGGATGGGGAGGGAAGCATCTTGCTAATCCACACTGGGAACGGGCAGCCCACTTTTTGCTGTACCTTGTAGCTTCTCATGGAAAACTAAACTCTTCCAGCCTCCGATTCCCGAGCTTGGTAACATCCTCTTCCTGGCTGGCCTTCTTCCAAGACCTTGTCACCGTGTTTGGGGCATCCTAAGAAAACTTGGCTCCAGTGACCTGCAGGGACTAGATCTTTTATCAGGACACTGTTCCATGGGGAGGTGTATGGAGGAGTTGGCCGCCCACCTTAAAGTCTGTGCCTGGGATGCTTTACAGAGTAGACCCCACTGGGCTCTGGTTCTCCCCAAGTCTTCTCCTCCCTTGTGCCCAGGAGGCACAGTTCTTCCCTGCTCTGTCGACTCTCCCTCACCCTGCCTCTGTTCTTCCTCCAGGGCGTCCCTGCCTCTGTCTTTGTGTCTGACACCTGTTCTTCCTCAGTTGCTTCCTGAGGGCAGTTTCCTGCCTCAGGCTCCATGTCCCCTTCCTCTGTATGATACTCCCCCACTTCTGTGACCCCTTCCTCGCTTGCCCCCGTCTGCTTGGACCCCACCTCTCCTCTTAATATTAGACTCCATAAGTCCAGCCCCCTCCTCTGTCCTCAGTGTGACTTGCCAGTGTCTCAGGGTACATCATCTTCTCACCCTGAAGATGAGCCTCCACAACAACTCTGTTACAGGCTTGTGTAACAGTTATTTTTAAAGTATTAATACTAAAGTGAACCCTTGTGTATCTCCTCCTCAGTTGAAGTATGTCCTTTAGTACAGAGGCCCTAGTATACAACTCAAAAAACTCAGGACAAATTGAAAGAACACAGCAAAGCACTGCATTGAACACACTAACTTACTGAATACCCCAGCTCACACTGCATTGAACACACTAACCACTGAATACCCCAGCTCACACTGCATTGAACGCACTGACTACTGAATACCCCAGCTCACACTGCATTGAACACACTAACTACTGAATACCCCAGCTCACACTGCATTGAACACACTAACCACTGAATGCCCCAGCTCACACTGCATTGAGCACACTAACCACTGAATACCCCAGCACACAGTGCATTGAACACACTAATTACTGAATACCCCAGCTCACAGTGCATTGAACACACTAGCTACTGAATACCCTAGCTCACACTGCATTGAACACACTAACCACTGAATACCCCAGCACACAGTGCATTGAACACACTAACTACTGAATACCCCAGCTCACACTGCATTGAACACACTAACCACTGAATACCCCAGCTCACACTTCATTGAATACACTAACTACTGAATACCCCAGCTCACACTGCATTGAACACACTAACCACTGAATACCCCAGCACACAGTGCATTGAACACACTAATTACTGAATACCCCAGCTCACACTGCATTGAACACACTAACCACTGATTGCCCCAGCTCACACTGCATTGAACACACTAACTACTGAATACCCCAGCTCACACTGCATTGAACACACTAACCACTGAATACCCCAGCTCACACTGCATTGAACACACTAACCACTGAATGCCCCAGCTCACACTGCATTGAACACACTAACTACTGAATACCCCAGCTCACACTGCATTGAACACACTAACCACTGAATGCCCCAGCTCACACTGCATTGAACACACTAACTACTGAATACCCCAGCTCACACTGCATTGAACACACTAATTACTGAATACCCCAGCTCACACTGCATTGAACACACTAACTACTGAATACCCCAGCTCACACTGCATTGAACACACTAACTACTGAATGCCCCAGCTCACACTGCATTGAACACACTAACTACTGAATACCCCAGCTCACACTGCATTGAACACACTAACCACTGAATGCCCCAGCTCACACTGCATTGAACACACTAACTACTGAATACCCCAGCTCACACTGCATTGAACACACTAACCACTGAATGCCCCAGCTCACACTGCATTGAACACACTAACCACTGAATGCCCCAGCTCACACTGCGTTGAACACATTAACTACTGAATGCCCCAGCTGAGCCAAACAGGTGCTGCCCGGTGCTGGGGTTCACCGTGGTGACTCTGTAGCTGATTGTGGCACACTGCTGCTGTCCAGCAGAGGAACATGCGGGATATCACTAGCTGGGGAAAGATCAAACTTTAGAGGCTGTCGTATAGCTCTTAACTGCATGCCCAATGCTCTGTGTTTCAAACCCAGCACTTAAAAAAGAAGATAAATAAAAATGTGAAGTATGATTTCTAACCATATTCCAGAAGTATGTGTGGGCCTCTCCCTAATTACACAGTCCTCCATCCATCCATTAAGAGAGTTTCCTCTCCTGAAACTGTAGCAAGCATTCCCTTGGTAGTTTTGCCATTAGTGTGTGTGTGTGTGTGTGTGTGTGTGTGTGTGTGTGTGTGTGTGTCCATAAACCAGAACTTGGTAAGCTCAACAAGCCAGAGAGTAATTTCCCCTATGACCTCTTGCCGCTTTTCTGTTTCCTTTGTGGCAAGAAAATGCTCATAGACTCACAGACTGTATGTAAATGGTCAGCTGTAATCCAGTAAAACTCTATTTAAAAACCAGACTGTCTGTTGGCTTTGGCCTGAGGATTATAGCGTGTTTACCCCTGACTTAAATAGTATGTTATTTATTTTGTCTGTTTTGACTTCTATACAAATAGACATCCCATGTGTGTTCAGTGATATCCTTTTTTTAAATTAATACTATGTTTTTGTGACTCACCTATGGTAATGCCCACAGCCTTGGTTAATTTTCCTACTAGATAGCTTTTCATTATGAATATGCTACAGTTGATTATATGCTGTGGGATGTTCTGTATGGCAAATGTGTTACTGATTGGTCAATAAATAAAACACTGATTGGCCATTGGCTAGGCAGGAAGTATAGGCGGGACAAGGAGGAGAATAAAGCTGGGAAGGAAGGCTGAGTCAGAGAGACACTGCCAGCCGCCATGATGACAAACAGGATGTGAAGATGCCGGTAAGCCACGAGCCATGTGGCAAGGTATAGATTAATGGAAATGGATTAATTTAAGCTGTAAGAACAGTTAGCAAGAAGCCTGCCATGGCCATACAGTTTGTAACCAATATAAGTCTCTGTGTTTACTTGGTCGGGTCTGAGCGGCTGTGGGACTGGCAGGTGAGAGAGATTTGCCCTGACTGTGGGCCAGGCAGGAAAACTCTAGCTACAATTATACACCCTGCCGGTGGTGGATGCTGCTTCTGCAAACCCGGCTGCTGTGAGCATTCCTGTGCCTTTCCCATACTCTAGGCAGAGGCTTCTCATAGGCACAGGCTCAGAAGTGGAGCTGTTTGTTTTAATAGTTTTGCTTACCTCCAGCAGCTCCATTGCTCCACACGCCTGCCCAAACCCTGGGTAGTACCTGACTTCCTTTGAATGTGTTGGTCATGTATTTCCACATTGCTAGAAAAATGGAGCTGATAAGTTCTGCCCATCAACCTACCCCAGCTCATTGTCTCTAGTCTCCCAGGAGCAGATCATTCACGTGCCCAGAACTGAACTGCCCTCAGTCCCTAAGTTCCCATCTCTTCGTCCTGAACCTCAGGCTCCTGCCTACCCAGCTGCACAGGGCACTCACCATTGTGGACCCTCACAGCATATTAAAAGGTCTTTCCAGGGGGCTGGAGAGATGGCTCAGTAGGTAAGAGCACTTGACTGCTCTTCCAGAGGTCCTGAGTTCAGTTCCCCTCACAACCATCTTTAATGGGATCAAATTCCTTCTTCTGGTGTGCATGAAGACAGAGCACACTCATATACATAAAGTACATAAATAAATAAATAAATCTTGCCCCCAAAAAAGGTCTTTTCAGCTGGTTTAGAGGTGCATGCCTACATTCCAGCACTTGGGAAGCTAAGTCAGGAGGTTCTCGAGTTCAAGGCCAGCCTAGGCTACAGCAAGGTACTTTTTCAAAAAACAGAAACATTGCTTTTCAAAGGATCTTTTTGTAAGTATTCATGTCCTTTCCTTCCTTCCTCCATGCCTGAGAAGGGCGAGCGCCAAAGCTGAGCTAGAGTCTCCAGGAGAAACACAAGCCTTTCAGGTGCAAACACATTTAGGCGGAAGGAACAGACAGAGCCTGGGAGAGGCAGATCCAGAAGGAACAGGCCTTAGCAGCTGCTGCCCAACCTGTCTGAAGGACTCAGTCTCCGTGGACAAGGCAGGTATAGCCAGGGGCTGTTCCCATGTCAGCAGCAAGAGAAGGAAGGATCCAAGGCTGGGGATCTTTTGACAGCATGCTTACGGTGTGTCATTCTTGCTACTCTTGAGGTCGACACTCTGGGTTTTCTGGGAGGGTACCCAGCCAGCTGTCTCCTTACATCTGGACTTAACTACGCTGGCTGTGACATTGCTCGGACTGACTACCTCGGCTAGTTAAGGCACAGTAAAGTGATGCTGTAGTACTCAACGATGGCTTCCTTGCACTGTTTCTTTTCTCTCCTCCCCTCTCTTCCTTCCTTCTGGATCTAGGAAATCCCAGAACCTTGGGTAAACTGTTAAGAACCAGCTAAGGCACTGTGGAGCCTGCAGGGAGCCAGTGTGAGGAATTACAAGGGCAGTGTGGGAAGTGTGGCTTTCACTTTTTCCCCTCCTGGCTCGCCTCCAGCTTGTAGATAAGGGCCCTGGCACCCTCACGCTGATGACAGGGAGCGGTAACTACTGAGCAGACCTTTTAATGAGGAATGAAGCGGATGCTGCAGCTCCCCCTGCAAAATCCTCCTGAGTTCTGCGAGGCCAGCATCTCGTGTCCAAAGGACAAACAAATCTTGTGTTACCTGTGGAGGGGAGTATACCGAAGAATTGTATGGATAGGAGGAATGTTCTGGAGTTACGGACAAAGACACAGGACTCCTGGAGACAGGAGAAAGCTTGGTTCTGACTGAGTAGATGGACCCTTTGTTCGGGAGACAGAAGGGAAGGAGACAGGATGAGCCTGTGGGGTATGCGCTGTGGTCTGACTGCTCCTTGCTCTCTCTGCTTTCCATCATGTGCTCCAGATGGAAGAGGAGAGAGATGAACAGCTGGCGAGTAGTCTGGAAGTTCTGCTTTGAATGAATACAGGCATGTTACTGAGCTTGGAGAGTAGCTGAGCTTAAACTCATACCAACAAGCTCGGCTGGCATGCCCGAGCCCAGTTTTGCTTAAAGGACATGAAAGCAATCTTGTGAGAGATCGCATGCTTCCCATAAACACTGGAGAATAACGTCCAAGCACATGGTGAAATGTGTGTCTGGGTTGGTCCTGATTCATCACTTTGCGTCTAGGTGGGGTATATAGCTTCTCCTGGGCCAGTGTTCTCTCCGATAACAAGTGAGAAAATGTGACTTTGGGGGGCAATATTGGGGAATTGAACGTGTGACTCAGGCACTGAGCTGCATCCCTATTCCCATAAATGTGATTTAAGGGCATCAAAGAGCTACAGAATGATGAGGACTCCAGAGACCAAGATTCTAGAGAGATGGGACCACTCAGAGGCAAGCTGGGCAGCCTCTCTCCTGTAAACATTTGCCAGTTCCGGATACAGGCTGAAGGCTGGGGCTTGGCTCTGGCAGAGATACTGCTGGGGGACGGGAATCAACACTTAGCAGTGACCAAAGATATGAAACTAGAGACTGAGAAACTTCAAAATGGCCGACTCTCCCTCCCCCACCCAAGACATTTTTCTTAATTTACAGTGTATAGAAACCAAGTTCCTGCCAAGGGTTTACAATACACAAAAACATGGAAGTCCCAGAGAGAGTATGGAATGGACATTGGGACACCGGGCTCCTACACACCCTGTCACCTGGGCACTTACTGCCTAGGGACAGCTCAAGACTATATGCAGAGCTGGGTCCTGCAGAAAGGCTACTTCTGGTAGAGAAACCAGTGGAGATCTTGATGATCACATTGCTTAAATGACAGAAGGGGAGATTTGAGTAACCCCAACACATGGCCAATTTCCCCTTCACAGTTTGCTGGTTGGGTGGGCACTTGGTAGGTAGAGGCAGGGGCATTAGGAGTTTAAGGTCATGCTCAGCTACAGAGCAAGTCTGAAGCCAATATAAGAGGCCAGCCAAGTTGGGAAGATATGTGGATTTAATAGGCTACAAAAGCAAGCTGGAAACGTCTCACAGAGTACTGACTCCACAGTCCTTGAGGGCAGAGGAGATGAAGATGCCCATCTCTCTTTTGAACTCCTTAAAGAGCCTACTCTAAGTCCGGGAGGGAACCAAAGGTAGACTGAGTCTCATGGGAACTGAAACCCAGCCTGGCCCTGGGATGAAGGGATTTCCTGTCTGCCTAATTCATCCAGCAGAGAAGAGGGGGAGCTTCCTCTGGCAGATGGGCACATTCTATGGAGTCTTTGCATATTTCAGCATGAGATTAAAAAAAACGACTAGATTTGCAGAAAGATGGGACCATATGCCTTGAGTCAGGAGGGGAAATCAGATAATATAAGATTCAGAGATGGTCCAGGCATCAGCGTATGCATCAAGGATTTTAAAATAAATACATTAATATGTTGAGGAGATAGGGAGGAAATGAACAAAACAGGCAAAGGGAAGAATATCCTCAGGGATTTAGAATATTGATTGATTTTGATTGAGACCAGGTCTCACAAAGTAGACCCTAACTGGCCTGGAACTCACTTTGTAGATGAGGCTAGCCTCAAACTCACAGAGATCTTCCTGCCTCTGCCTCCCAAACGCTGGAATTAAAGGTATGCTCTACCATGCCTGGTCTTGGGATAGATTTTTAAAATATCAAATATGCTAGATTTTAAAAATAACTCAATGGAGGCAGGAATGGTCATGAATCCCAGAACTGGGGAGGCTGAAGTTGGCAGATGGTGAGTTCAAGGCTAGTCTGAGCTACATAGCAAGACTAGCTGACTAATTAAAACTCCTTCCTTCTCTGTTCACTCCCTCATGCCCCCCACACAAGGTACTGAGTAGGTAGATTTAACCACAGATAGACCATATCAATCACCAAGATCAGTGAAGTAGAAAACAGATCTATTAAAAATGCCCAGACCGGGGCCTGGAGAGATGGCTTAGTGGTTAAGAACACATAATGCTCTTCCTCAGGACCTGTTTCAATGGCCAGCACCCATGTTGGGTGGCTCACAACCACCTACTATTTCTCCAGCTTCAGGTCATCCAGCACCTTTGACTTCCACAGGCACTCAACAGACATACCCTCTCCCCCAACACATACACATAATTAAAAATAAAAAGTAAATCTTTAGAAAATGCCCACATTAAACCAGAGAGAGCCATGATGAGAAGGGGGTGGTAATTGGTCAATGTAAGACATGTTCAGCACACTCATAAGGTCCAGCATATGTATAACCGGAGTTGCGGAAAGAGAGGTGAGGAGAAAAGATACACAGAAGCCATCTGTGAAGAGAATGGCTGAGAAGTTTCCAAAGTTGATGAGTTCATAGGTCAAAGAAGCGGAACTGATCCCCAAACAGGATGAATAGGTCTTGCTCTCGGAATCAATTAACCATTGCTTTGAGAGCCATACATTCATCATCCACACCCTTTTAACCACTTGCTGGTTTATGACCTTGAACAAACCATTTGACTTTGTTGAGCCTCATTTTCCCCTTCTCTAAAGATAAGATTAGATAAAATGCCTTACGAAAAATAACTTAGACATCGTTTCGTTTTAAAGAAATAGTGCAGTGTGGCTAACTCTGGGAAAGCCTGTGAGGGGAAAGTCTGAGAGCTGTATGCTATATTCCATCAGCCTTCACCTACTGGCATTCAAGGAGCCCCTAAGGATGTGTATGTGACTGACCCAGGGGCCATCTGGAACATGTTGCTTTCATTCATTCATTCATTCATCATTCAAAACATTGGACATTTACTTCATGGCAGCAATTCTGTTAACCAGAAACACAAAATTAGAAAACACATGTTCACTGTGCGGGGGTTGGGTGGTGGTGGTGGTGGTGGTGGTGGTGGTGGTGGCGGTGGCGCACACCTTTAATCTCAGCACTCGGGAGGCAGAGCCAGGCAGATCTCTGTGAGTTCGAGGCCAGCCTGGTCTACAGAGCGAGTTTTAGGATGGGCTCATAAACTACACAGAGAAGCCCTGTCTCGAAAAACCAAAAGAAAGAAAGAAAGAAAGAAAGCAGGTGTTCCATCTGACCCTTCCTCCCAGGGTTTGTGGCCTCCACTTCTTCTTCCATTTGAGGTCAAGGGGTGGTAACAGCCAGCACCAGGCTCCTCGCCATCCCTTACGATCTCCCTGCTCACACCAGTATGACTTGTCTATTTACTAGTTAGCCCTCTACCTACTCTCTGGATCAGAACCTTCTCTTTCCCCTTGGGAAGCAAAGGACCGGCTGCTGGTGGAAGTACTAACTGTTTTGCTGGATGTTAGCGTGCCTGTGATTTCAAACCGGAGGTGGGGTGCGGTGTGGGGAGGGCAGTTCTTCTGGGAATGCACACGTGACTAGCCTTTCAGGGCAGTTTGATACTCGGTATCTGTGGGGCAATAAAACATCAGTTTGGGAAGCCATTCTTGTGTTAGGAGAGATGCTTTCCTTTTGGTAATGTGAAATGGAGTGTCTGAAATTGCCCTTTCTCGTGGTTGTGTCTGCCCTGGTAAGAACAGCCCAGGAGCAAATACAGCATGATAGAGGAAGTCCCCGTAGCCCTGGGGTTTGTCGGGAGAAAAGGCCTGGTTCAGAGTTAACACTCTCCCCCGGGTGTCTCCTCACAGGTGATCATAAACAGCACCATCACCCCGAACATGACGTTCACCAAAACCTCCCAGAAGTTCGGGCAGTGGGCGGACAGCAGAGCCAACACAGTGTTTGGTTTGGGATTCTCCTCAGAGCAGCAGCTCACGAAGGTAAGTGCTCCTCTCCTCAGAACAAGGGAGTGGTTGGATGCCCTCTCCTCCATTAGCTGCCTGCTGTGGTGCTGGGGGTGAAGAGACGCCCTCTCTCAAACAGCAGACTCCTTGAAAACTGAGCAGTCTGTGGAGGAAAGGAAGTTCATCTCCAGCAAATGCTGTTCCCTTGGAAGCCAAAGAAGCTTGACAGGCCTGGTGGTTCTTTGGGCACCCACTAGGCCACTTACCATTTCCTGGGGCCGAAAAATCTCCAGATCACAGAGTCCAGACACACAGGGCGAGAAGCAGAGGAGTTGAGGTCAGGTACAGTTAGAATGGGGAATGTCCCCCCAGGTCATGCTGTTTGGGAAGGTTGTGGAATCTTCAGGATGTGGGGCCTCGATGGAGGAAGTGCGTCACTAAGAGCCAGCTTTGAGATTTTATAGGTTGGCCTCACTTCCTGTCCACTTTCGGGGTAACCAGCTTGTACCTCCCACCGCCGTGCCTTCTCAGCCACCATGATCCGCACGCACCCTTTATTAAGCTGTGATCCCTTCCTCCCAAAGATCCCTTTGGCCACAGCAGCGAAAAGAGTAACTAAGTTACCAGGGCATTGGCTATCAGGATGGGACTCTCCTTCTCCGCCCCACCCCGCTATGCCGGACCTGTGGACTGTGACTCCGGAGGGCGGATGCTTTAGTAGGGACAAGCGCAGTGCCAGCCTGTTACTCTGCTGGATAAAGCGTTCCGGGGACCTGAGGGTGCTCTGGCCGGCAGACCCCTGCTTCTCTGCATTTAAGAAGCAGCAGTCTCCACAGACTCCCCAGGTCTGCAGCAGCGTGGTGTGGTACATAAGGCACTAGGTGGAGGTGTGAGGAGCGGGGCAGGCAGAAGCGTGGCCATCTCGTCTCGGAAGTATGATCTCTAGTGAAGTACTACTCTGGAGAAAGCTTCTCCACGGAGCACTGTTCACTGTGCTCCATGATGCTCGCTGCTGCTGGATGCTTTGTGGGGTCAGAGGTCAGGGTGACTATGGAGAGCAGGAATGTGTCTTCTGGCACCATGGCCAGTTTATCCATAGGTCTTTTGATCCTAAGAGGTTGTACCTGGGCATCCACAGAGCCCTGGCTGCTGTGTAGCTAGAAAGATTGTCTTCTGCAGGTTGGGGATCTAAGTGGCAGTCATGTGGAATATGACTGTTTTTAGCTCTCCGGTTACACTTGAGCCCAGGAACTTTGCTAGTTCCAAAGTCTTTTTGGCACTAGTTAGGGACAAAATTGTCCAACTCTGTTTCTTCCCTTCCCATACACCGCTGACCTTGACCATTTTCCAGGGTCCAGTGTAGATGTGAGTCCAGGCCCCAGGGGTGTCCCACTGTCATCCCAATGGCAGGAAGCAGCAGCCACAGCTCCAGCACTGGCACCGTGATGTGTGCCCCAAAGGGGAGCTGCAGACGCCTCACCCAGTCTTCTCTGATGTGACTGCTAGAAGCCAGCTTTGAGTGGTCTTGTCGGGTGTGCTGGGACTTCTGAATCCTATCTTGTGACCTTAGGAGGATTCTAACCCCAAAGTGGAGTGATCAGATTTGCATTTCAGATATTCTTCCCCCCGCCCCTTTCTTAGAAGCAAGTCCGATTCAGTTCAGGGTAGAGCTGATAACGGTTTGAGGAAGAGATAGAGAATTTTAAAGAACTTTTAAAAATTGACAGGTCTTTGTCAGACAGATGAGGGAGGCCAAGACTCTGGGATGATGATGGATGGATGCTGACAGTGTCGTCTTCTGAAATGGGGGCGGGAGCAGGTGCAGTGTAATGGAGACCTCTGTCTGAAGTGGAGCATGGCTTTGTGTGCTTTCCAGGCCTGCCTGGTAGGGAGAGGAGAGACCAGGGAGCCCCCACTCATCACCCAGCACTCATGCCCACACCTTCTTCGTACCTGCAGGCCTCAGGCTGCCGGACAAGCATCTGGTGGTGTCTGAGCCATCTCAGCAAAGGCTTCTGCTTCTATCTAGGGCCAGAAGTTCCCTGGAGCCCAGAATAGTCTGAAAGAACCACTCATGGCTGCCGGGTCCACTCACTTTCACTCTGTAGAGGAAACCAGGCAGTGAAGACAGACAAAGGGAAAACATCCGTGAAAAGGAATCAAAAGGAAAGCTCCAAACAAAAGTAGGACAGTATGAAAGTTCAGTTCTTCCTGCCTTGGAGAGCTGAAAAGACCTTGATCCCTGCTACTTCCACTTCCTCCCAGACGAAGAAAATGTCCTATTATTAAGGAGGAGTGTCCGGTCTTCCTGAGTCACTCTGGCAATGCTGGCATCTCTGCTCTGTGACTGTGACCTGCCATCATCACAGAGAGTTCTGAAACAAGCTCTCAAATATGTCCTTTGTCCAAAATATTTCACGTCAGCGTTTCCCTTCTCTTTGAAGGGAACGATTAACCACACACCGATAAATTGCCATGAATAGAGACCAGCAGCCTCGACAAGTGGCAATTAGCTGGCACAGAGGGAGCCTGGGCCTGAGGGGTTCCTGAGGCTTGTGTGCTGGGGGACAGCTGTGACTGAATATCCCTGACTTCTCAGCACAGCCACCCACAGACCTACGAGGGGATCAGTAATCAGACGTTGTGGGCTGGACAATGAAACACCAGTGTGGACATTTTCACTTAAGAACGCTTTAAATGTACTTTTCTCTCTCCAGCCCCCAGAAAGAAAATAGATGCCTTGTGCTTAGCTTTCATTTAGAAGGACCACTCGACAGCCACCTCCCAGGAAGTATCACGCAGACACTTTTTGCTCTTTAGACAGGCTTTCCAAAAATAATAAAAGTTGTATATTCCTGGCTTGGAATTGGGGGCCGTGGGTCCACTGGAAAAGACACGATACTTCAGCCCACTGAGGATTGTTGTAACGGAGCATGCATTCTCTGCTAAGATAAGGTCATGGAAAGAGACCAAAGGAGGTAGACCATGAAGGTAGAGATGGTCATTAACATTTGGTCTTTCGTCATCTGACCTCACATGCCCACCATCCTGAGTTTCCTTCCTTCTCATTTATTGCAGACAAAGGAAACATGTTCTTTCATTAGGGCGAATAGCCCAGAATAGAACCTTCACTACTCTATGGTGGATGCATCTCAACCACATCCGCATGTGGCCTTTGCCACAATAATGTGGTGATTATCTTAACCGTCAACTTGACTCGGTGGAGACTCGCCTGAGAAAGGTCTCAATGAGGGACTGCCTATGTTATGTTGTCCTGTGGGTGTGTCTGTGGGGGACGGTCCTAATTAAGTTCATTGATGTGGGAAGACCCAGCCCACTGTGGGCAGCACCGTTCCCTAGGCAGGAGGTCCTCCACGGTGTGAGAGTGGGGAAGCTGAGCACAAGCAAGCACGTGAGCACGCGTCCGTTTCTCTCTGCTGCTGACTGTGGAGAGCTCCTGATGCTGTGACTGTCCCACAGTGATAGGGCAGAACATGGAATTGTGAGCTAAAACGAGCCTTTTCTCCCCTAAGTTGTCAGAGTATTTTAACCTCAGCAAGAAACATGGAACGAGGGCAGGGTCCCAGTGAGATGTCTCGGTTGATATAGGCGTCTGCCACCAAGTCTAATGACCCGAGTTCAACCCCTGGGACCCACATGGTGACAGGAGAGAAATGACTCCTGCAAGCTTTTCTCTGAGTGCCGCATGCTTGTCGTGGTACGTGTGTATACACGGTAAATAAATGCAATACAAATTCTAAATTAAAATCATCTCTTGCCCACATGTCCCCTTACGTTTCCTTTATTAATTCAGTATAGTCCTAAGAGTATGACCTAGCCTCATGTCTCCCGTGCATCTGATCTAAAGGCCAGTTTTCTACCTGGGGGGCTGTGAGGCATTCTTCTAATATATTTTAATTAGAGTGCTTTTGGCTACAAGTAACAGAAAAAAAGTAATCGCAGTGCTTAAAAGTATAGGATTATTCTTACTATGTAAAGAGAAGTCCTGAGACAGGCTGTTGCTTGCACTGTATGGTTGGTTTGAACAATAATGGCCCCCATAGGCTGATATATTTGAATGCTTTTTAGTCATCAGAGAGTGGCACTGTTTGAGAAGGATTAGAAGGATTAGGAGGTGTGGCCTTGTTGGAGGAAATATGTCACTGGGGGTGGGGCTTGGAGGTTTCAAGCTCATACCAGGCCCAGCATCTCTCTCTCTCTCTCAATCTCTCTTTCTCCCTCTCTCTTTGTCTCTTTCTCTCTCTGTCTCTCCCTCTCTCTCTGTCTCTTTCTTCCTCTCTGTCTCTCTGTCTCTCTCTCTGTCTCTCTCTGTCTCTGTCTCTCTCTCTCTCTCTCTCTCTGCCTATGGATCAGGATGTAGCTCTCAGCTACTACTCTAGTACCATGCCTGCCACCATGCTTCCACCATGATGATAATGTACTAACCCTCTGTAACTGTAAGCAAGTCCCCAATTAAATGTTTTCTTTTTAAGAATTACCTTGATCCTGGTGTCTCTTCACAGCAATATAACAGTGACTAAGACAATGTATGTGCATGTATGTATGTATGTATGTATGTATGTATTTTTGAGACAGGTTTCACTGTGTAGCCTGGGCTGGCCTCAAATTTGTCAGCCCCCTGCCTCTACCTTCTGAGTGCTAGGATTACAGGTGTACATCATCATGCCTACCTATGGCTGTTGCATTGAAGAGATTGTAGAGGAGGCAGGTATGGAAGTGTGACCCTTTAGGAGGCTATAGTACAAACCCAGGTCACACATGGCAGTGGCCTGGACCAGAAAAACAGCGAAGTGTCCACATGGATCAGATTCGGGATCTGTTGTGAAGGAGGACCCAAGTAAATGCTTCCTTTCCTAAGAGTGGCCTTGGCCGTGGTGTTTCCTCACAGCAACCGAACCGTGACTGAGACACCCTGGTTCCACACTGTCGGGTCTGAGAGTTGGCTGCCTCGTGTGAGTCTTCTCAAGCTGTACTCATCACATCTGCATTCAGGGGAGAAAGCAGACTGGAGTGGGGGAGAGGGGGTGTTAGAGGGTGGGGCCAGCACTTTCCTGAGAAACGCTGGGACAGAGGTCATCTTTGGCTCCCCTGTCAGCCCTGGGTCCTCAGCTCACCCCACCAAAATGAAATAAATTAGTAAAGTAGGTTGCCATTATCAGCCCAGACGGCTCTCATTCCTCTTCACTGATCCAGACAACTATGAGATTCTGTTAAGCTAACAGACAAAGAAATACTCAGTTTTTAATAGGCAAGCAATAGGGTCCAGGTCTTCCAGAGTGACCCCACTCCAAAGCAGGGACACATAAGATCAGTTGGTAATGGTCTCATTTTTCATAAACAATGATAATTTTGGTTAGAATTATTACAACTTTAGAAAATGATCTCAGAATTTAAAAAACAAAACAAAACGTGTATTTGGCAATATATTGCAGAAAACTCTGTTTTGAATATCTTTCGATCCATGAGTTTCACTATAGGAAGCTGTAAGGAAATATTGGTGGCAAGATGCAGCTTCTATGAGGAATTCCTTGCAGGATCAGAGAAAGAAACAGACAGACAAACTGAAAAATCCAACAACAACAAAAAATTCAACATAAGGAAACTGATTAACTGGACATGCTGATGTATGTCTTTAATCCCAGCACTTGAGAGGGAGAGGCAGGCAGATCTCTGAGTTCCAGGCCAGTCAGAGCTACATAGTGAGACCCTATATTAAAAAAAAAAAAAAAAAAAAAAAAGGATACGTGAATTGCTCTGGAAAGGGGAAATGAATGAGATTTCCATGAGCAAACTGGGGGTGATGGGGGAGCAATAGAGGGTAGGGGATGGAGAATGAGAGCATAAGGAAACGGGATGGTCGAGCTGGAACTGGACGGAGTGGGAGACCAATGAAAGAGATACCATGATAGAGGGATACATCATGGGGATAGGAAGAAACTTGGTGCTAGGGAAGTTTCCAGGAATCCCCAAGGATGACCCCAGCTTAGACTACTAGCAATAGTGGAGAGGGTGCCTGAACTGACCTACCCCAGTAATCAGATTGGTGAATACCCTAACTGTCATCATAGAGCCTTCATCCAGTAACTGATGGAAGCAGATACAGAGATCCACAGCCAAGCACCAGGCCGAGCTCCAGGAGTCCAGTCGAAGAGAGAGAAGAGGGATTCTATAAGCAAGGGGCATCAAGATCATGATAGGGAAACCCACAGAGACAACTGAACCAAGCTAGTGGGAACTCATGAACTTTAGACCAACAGCTGTGGAGCCTTGATGGGACTGGACTAGTCAGTCTATCTGCATAAGTGAGACAGTTGTGTAGCTTGATCTACTGAAGGGGCCCCTGGCAGTAGGATCAGAATCCATCCTTGGTGCATGAGCTGGCTTTCTGGAGCCCACTACCTATGGTGAAACACCTTGCACAGCCTTGAGGCAGGGGGAGGGGCTTGGACCTGCCTCAGCTGAGTGTGCCAGGCTCTGCTGACTCCCCATGGGAGGCCTTACCTTCTTGTAGGAGGGAATGGGGGGTGTTGCAGGGGAAGTCTGGGGAAGCGGGAGGAGGGAAGAGAGGGGGATCTGTGGTCAGTATGTAAAATGAATAAAAACTATTTCTTAATAAAAAAATTCCAAAAAAGGGAAATTGATTAAATATCCAGGATAATATTGTGTAGCAATTAAAGTAATTTAGTAGAAGAGCTTATAAATGCTTGGAAGTATTGACGCCATATTATTAATTTCAGAGGTGGTTATAAATGAGATATACAGCATCATTTCATTTTTTAAAAATGTGATGAATACATATATGCATATGGAAAGCTTATGTGATTAGTGCTCATCTCTGATGAGACCATAGGTTTTTAAAACATCTTTTGGAACTACTGAGATGGCTCAGCAGGTGTAAAGATGCTTGCCCCATGTCCTGAGTTTGATCCCCGGCGCCCACATGAAAGTGGAAGGTGAGAACTGACTCCGTAGGCCATCCTCTGACCCCCATACAGACACAGACATACACACACAGACACAATAATAGCAAAAAATTAAAACAGTATTTTTCTAAGCTTACAAGTGTATGTGATTTTTTAGTATAGTAAAGGAGAAATATTAGAAAGCTTTAGACCTGGAGGCAGTCTCTACCAGATGATAATTTTTTGAGGACTCCATACCTGGCTCTGCTCTCCCAGCAGTCAGAGACTGTGAAAGGATCGCTCCCCCCAGCCTCACAGGGCCTTGGATTGCTTCCACTTTTTCATTACTGAAGATAATGCTAGAATTATGATCATTATATTGAAGGCCCCTTTTTTTCGTATTCTCAATTATTTTCTCTGCGGTTTCCCAGAAGCGATATCACTGCGTCAGTAGGTATGAATATTTTTGTCACTCACAATATGTGCTTCCAAATTGCTGCTCAGTGGGGCTGTACCAAAACTCACTACCAGAAAGATCTCGCCAGCACTGGGGTTTGTGATTGTATTTAGTGTGCGCTAATTTTACAGGCAAAGAACAGCACCTCATTCTATTACTTCAGATTTCCAGCCAGGCCGAACAATCCTCCTCAGAGATCATTTATTTACTGTATTTTTACTCATGGATTTTGCCATTTATCTGTTGGCATTTTCATCTTGTGCAAATTCTGTGAAAAAATAAGTTTTTTGTTACATTGTCCTGTCCTGGCTGAGGGCATTTTCCCTGGCTCTTGTTTCCCTTCTGAGTTGAGTATTTTGTTTTGTTTTGTGTTGTTGTTGTTTTTTATTTCTGCACTCAAAGCTTTGAATGGTTATATAGTCAAACCTGTCATGTCTGTGGTTTTCTTTCATGGCCTCCAAGTTTAGAGCATTACTCTCCTACCCCTCAAGCAGCAGGCTGATGAAGGCTTGATTCTGTTTGCACCCCGGTCTGGTTTTTTTAAGTTGGTCTTTCTCGTAGCTGCCTTTTAACTCATCGGGGGCTCAGCACACTTTCCCACTTACCGTAGCTGGATAATCTTCTCTGTTTGCTGATCCTGCTGCCATCGGCTCACTGCTCAGGCGGTAGGGCCCGATTCTCATGGCTCCTTCTGCTCTGTTCTGTACCAGCTGGCAACACGGAGTTTTGTTTTGTTTGTTTAGTTTTTTGTTGTTGCTGTTTTGGGGGGTTGTTTTTGTGGTTTTGAGATAAGGTCTTACATTACACTCCAGGCTGACTTAGAACTCATTGTGTAGCCAAGGCTGGTTGGCTTAGAATTCTCAGTAATCCTTCTGCCTCAGGCTCTCAAGTGCTTAGATTATAGGCAGGAAACGCCATGCTCAACTTATAGTGTATTTTAAATGAGGACTTCTTCGAAATGTATCTGATAGGGCTTCTCTTGTTTATAAATATGCATTTTAAAGATTTATTTATTTTTTAAGACTTATTTACTTATTATATATAGTGTTCTGTCTGCATGTACGCCTGCACACCAGAAGAGGACACCAGATCCCATTATAGATGGTTGTGAGCCACCATGTGGTTGCTGGGAATTGAACTCAGGACCTCTGGAAGAGCAGTCAGTGCTCTTAACCTCTGAGCCATCTCTCCAGCCGCTATTTATTTTTATTTTATGTGTATGAGTGTTTTGCCCGAGTGGATGTATGAGCACCATCTTCATGCAGTACCTGCACAGGCCAGAAGGGGGCATCAGAACCCCCCGAAACTGATAATAGAAATGGTTGTGAGCTGCCTTGTGAGTGCTGGGAACCAAACCCCTGCCCTCTACAAGATCAACAAGTGCTCTCAACAGCTAACCCATCTCTCCAGTCCCATTCTCCTCTCTCACTACTTTAAAGCTTTTTTTTTTCTTTTTTTCCCTGAAATTTCCTTTTTCATTTGTGTCTGCTTGAATGTAAGCAAAATCCTTTATAAACTTGGAGTTCCTTTGTGGAGTGGGGCCAAGTCTTTGACATGATTGTTTCCTTTCTCAGTAAGCAGAAGCGCATCCATTCAAGAATAAACACATGTGCCTGGGACTGGCACGGGGTGGGGAGTGGAGAGGGCGGCGCAGTTTGCCAGAAGGAGAAGCAGGGCCCCTCCGCATCAGGGTTCCCCAAGGAGGCGGTAGTATTCTCCATTCCCAGGGAGTCTCATCTGTTTTAAGCAGCAGATAAAGTGATTTTCTTCTGACAGCTCTGGAGTGGTCAAGTCTGAAGCCCCCATGTCTGTAGCTTGCTTAGTAGGCCTGCAGGGGAACTCGGGCTGGAACAGGAAGGATGCCCTTTTCTGCTCACTCGGGGGCCTTCAGGGGAACGCAGGCTGGAACAGAAAGGATGCCCTTTTCTGCTCACACGGGCGCTCTGGGCTTGCCAGCACCCACTCTCTGTCAGGGTTCTGCTCAGAGGGCTGCAGCCTGCTGGCTTTTCTTGTCTCAGGGTTGCCCTTTTACCCCCGATTTATAATGCCGGCATCCTCTGTCAAGCCCTTCTCCGCACTAACAATATATTAAGTGACTCAGTCCCTTGCCAGTCAGTGGCGGTGAGCCAGCAACTGATAGGGTTTTCCTGTGACTTTAGGATTTTTAGAAAGATTCTTTAAATGTCCCCTTTAAATTACGTGTATATGCTTATCTGGGTGTGGATTTGTGCACTGAGTACAGCGCACAGAGACCCCAGAAGAGGGTGTGGGGTCCCCTGGAGCTGGAGTTACGGGTGGGTGTGAGCCGCCTGACATGGGTGCTGGGAACCAAACTCGGGTCCTCCACAAGTGCAGTTCGTGCTCTTAACTGCTGAGCCACCTCTCCAGCCCTGACTTTAGGACTTTTGAATTATGGAAATATTAAAACATTTTTAAAAAATAGAGAACAGAGCAACAAACAGTGCGCGTATCACCTAGATTCCAGTGTTCATTGTATTGGTTCCTTTCCTTATTGCTGTGATAAAAGCAACCCAAAGGAGGGTTTGTTTGGGCTCACGCTTTCAGGGTGGGGCGGACAGGAAGTGGCTGCCTGGTCCGGGTGCATCTGCAGACAGGAAGCAGAGAGCTGAATGCTGGTCCTCAGCACCTGCCCGCTTCATGTATTCTGAGATCCCAGCATATAGGATGGTATCTACATTCAGGGTGTGTCTTCCCGCCTCAGGTAAACCTCTCGGGAAACACTCTCGCAGACGTACAAAGAGGTGTGTCTCCTAGGTGGTTGCAAATCGAGTCGAGCTGACACTGATGGTTAACCATCACATCAGCACTTTGTCACGTTTCCTCATTCTTGCTGAAGCATTTAAAAGCAAATTATGTGATAATTAAAGATCTAATCATAGGCTATTTATTGCATTTTTCTATTTTTGTACCTAAAACTACCCCCCCCCCCCAATATTTTAGGCGTTTGTTTTGTGGTTGCTGCTGCTGTTGCTTGTTGGGGTCTAATTGTTCATATCAGGCTGCCCTAGACTTCTTTATATGGCATGAGCTGGCTTTGAACTTTCAATTCGGTCACCTCAGCCTCCCAAGTTCTGGAGTGCCAAGTATGCATGCTCCACCAAACCCAGCCTCGTTTTCCTTTCTCATGGCGTTAACTTCCAAGTTCTTGAATCCCTTTAATGGAGTTTGTGGATCTTCCCTCGGGTTTCTTCAGTGGGGGAGCTATTAGGTACTGTTAACCAGAGGATTGCCAATTTGTGCTTTCTCTTAGTTAACTGCATCCAGCTGGCATCAGTAACTTTGAAACTGCTTCCCATCTGACGGTGGCCATAGTGTTTAGTGGAAAAGGGGATTTCTTGTCTTTGTTTCCTTTTAATGACAGATAAAGATTTTCCGCCATTTGTACCTAATTTATAGGCTTAAAATGGATACAAAATAATAAAGGTAGCTACTGAATATGACCAGGAATAAGATTAAAGTAAGTCCTAATAACTGTTCTGCATGTTCAGTTTGCAGAGAAATTCCAGGAGGTAAAAGAAGCTGCCAGACTCGCCAGAGACAAGTCCCAGGAGAAAATTGAGACCTCGAGTAATCATTCCCAAGTAAGTCATTTGTCCCTGAAATAAATATGAGTGTGATCAGTAATTGAGATTCCTTATTCCTTGTCACTCTTGGCAAGAAACAGGTAATTTTAGCAGCAGGGCATTCTGAAGGCATTTTTCAGCTGTTAGCCTGCTCTCCAAGAGATGAAGTGACATGTTTTTTATGAGACTTTGGAACTTCTCCGGTGTAGGACTGTATTCTTGACAGAGAACTGTTGATACACTCAACTCTGAGTTGCCTGTTCCCAGGCCAGGGAGAGCTTGTGCAGTCACTACGTTTAAAGGTCACACTGTAACTAGTGGTAGAATGCTTACTTAGTCTGTTCAAGACCAGGCTTTGTGCCCGCACTGCAGAACGGGGCGGGGCTTGGTTAGTGCACAGTGTCTATGCTAAGGCCCATCATGCTAGGTCAAGGGCAATGTTGTGCTTTCTTGAACTCTAGCAACCTTGAGGAGAGGCAGTGTGAGTGGTGAGGCAATGTTTGATGACTGTTGGGAAGTCCATAGTGAGATGTTCTTCAGTGACTGCAGGCACCTCCTGCTCACTAGGGAAAACGCTTAACTGAGGACAGGTGGGAGGTGGTATTCCTGCACGCTCTAAGTCTGAAGAGATCTGGCTTTGCCAGGATTTGAGTAGTCTGTCTGCTTAAAAGTGTGATAATGATGGCTGTAAAAGACCCATTTAACCTGAGATTTAAAAAATACTAGCGTGTCTGGTGTCTTTGTTGATGAGAGAAGGCTTGACCATCTTATAGCTAGAGACAGGGAAAGGGAGACTCCAGGAGCAGACATGGGATTTGGAGTAAGCATGATGGATGAGCCAGACAACCTGGGTATCTGCCTTGTACACTTCTGCATCGGGTATGGAGATAAAGCCTGGAGATGCTGTGAGACCGGGGATTCCTCATTATCATCCATTTCATTAGCTAGGTGGTCAGCAGACATCGGAGTCGTTATATGACTACTGATGTGGAGTTGACGTGAGCATGATGTAAGAGCGTGCTGCGGGATGTGTCTCAGGAGAGTGCTGGGGGGGAGGGGTTGGCGCGGAGAACTCTTTGGCCTGGGAAGCTGTGGTGCAAGTGAGCAAGGGTTGGCTGGAGGGCACAGCGCCTAGGAAAGAACCAGGAAGACCAGGCACCTGAAATAGTTGTGTTCAACACCCGACCTGACCACGAGCCAAACAGAATAGCTGAAGCCTGGGACATAAGGAAAAGAGGAGGTCGGGAGTGAGAGCTCTGGACAGGAGAGCCCTCAGCAATCACTCGGGATGAGAGAGTCCGCCGGGGCTCTGGTTTGGCCGGCAGACTTGGTGCCTGCCCACACTTTGTCTTTGGCTCGCAGTAAAAAAAGACAATCCAGGTAGATTTATGGGATTGACCATATGCCAGGCTCCAGGTGGACGGGAACTTCCCCGGACCTTTCTAAATAGTCCTTAATCCAAGTGACAGCTTGATTTCGTGGAGTAATTATTGAGTAATCACCTAGGGTGAGTTCTTGAAATGGAAATGTGGGTAGAAACTATAGACATTTTCTCTTTGTTTTTTGTTTTTTAAATTTTATGTTTAATCATGTGTGTATGTGTATCTGTATGCCATGTGTTGGGGGTGGCCGAGGAGACCAGTAGTATCAGATCCACTGGACCTGGGGTTGCAGGCTGTCATAAATCACCTGATTCACGTGCTGGCAATTGACCTGGGGTCCTCTGGAAGAGTACCACACCCTCTTAACCACTGAGCCATCTCTTCAACCCCCACGCCCCATGGGCATTTTTAAAACTTCTTAAAGCTTCCTCAGAAGTGGTCCCTAACAAGCACAAGGCCCCGAGTTCAAACCCCAGCACTGGAAAACAAGCTCAAGGCCGTGCGCTGTATCGCCACTGGAGGATGGGTTGGTAGTATTCGAAAGTGTATATTTTTATTATACCTTGCTAGTACATTTCTTTGTATTGTTCTTTTTAACCTTTCAAGAAAATACTTTGTAAGTCGTGATCATTTCCTCCTGGTTTCCAGTATTCACTTTCAAAACTGCTTTAATGCTCTAGTAATATTCCAGTTTGTATCATGCCTTATTCCCTTAACCTCCTACAATTTGGGACAGCTGGTTGGTTTTTTTTGTTGTTGTTGTTGTTGTTCTCACTAACATAAATACCATGGTGATGAACATCCCTCCCCATCTCTGAGCATTTGATCGTTCTCTGCAGGATAAATTCTGGAAATGGAAACACGGGTTGAGGTGTGGGCATTTAAAGTATTGAGGTGTCTCCTCTTAGCCTACAGCGTGTTGAGTTCCGACTCCCACCAGCAGTGAGTAAGGCTTTTTCTTCCCACACCTCACTAAGAAAACTTGTTGATTTGACAGATGGAAAGTGTACCTCCATTGGCTTTTTCCATTTCTAGAGACACTGAATGTTTTTATGCTATTGGTTACATGCATTTCTTTTTTTTGTAATTATCAATAGTCTTTCTTTCCTTTTAAAAAGAGTTAAAGTATTCATACATCATTTTCTAAGGGATTTACATATTTTAATATACTATTAAATATGTAATACAATATTTTATTAATTCTTTGAGACTTTCATATAATGTATTTTGATCATATTCACCTCCCAACTCCTCCCATATTCACCCCCACGTCCTCTCCCAACTTTTGTCCTCTCTCTCTTTCTTCCTTTCTTTTTTCTTAAATAACCTACCAAGTCCACTTTGTGCTCCCCTTATACCTTTGGATGTGACAATGTCCACTGGCCCATGGCTGACCTACCTGGGGCCACACCCTTAGAGAAAACCCGTTCCCCCTCCTCCACAAGACACCGACTGTCAGTAACTCCCCAGTTAGAGGTAAGGGCTCTTGAACCCCGCCCTCCATGCTTGGCTGTTGACTGGCTTGATCATATGCCTGGTCAGACAGCCGCAGCTGCTGGCTTTACACACTTTTTAATATGTGTGAAAATGTTGGACTCATCCTGTGTAATGACCCTCAGTGCCCAAGTGTTTGGTTTTGGCCCCTACTTCTGCTGCCTGGCCCATGTTTTAAAGGCAATCCAAGGTATCTTAATAGATCCAAAAATATTTCAGTATGTAACTCTAAAAAATGAGGATTCTTGGGCCAGCAGGTCAGAGTACTTGCCATACAAGCCTGATGAGCTGAATGACTTCTGCTCAGTCTAAGGAACCTGCAGCTGAAGAGAATGGATTCCTGAACGTTCTTCTCTGACCTCCACATATGTGTTTGCACGTGTATGCAAATTTTTTACAATGTAAATAAAATCTTAATTTTAATGTAAGAAAATAGCTCAAGAGATTTTCAACATGGAAAAGATCTTTAAATTTCACTTTTAATACCTGCTGCATATATTTTCCCTGGGGTTTTGTTTGCATTTTAATTTTATTTATGACTTCTGTTTTGTAGTGCAGAAATTTAAGTTAGTTAAATTTATACATTACTCTCTTCACACTGCCTCTGTGCCTATTGGAGGCTAAATAAGATCTCAGATCGTATTCAAGACTAGATGAGGTTTTCCTCCTGGTGGTTGGTTTGTTACAAAAAAACACTTCAGGATATTCATGAGAATGCTAAGCAGTATTGAAGCCAGCAAACACTGTATCTGGTTCCTGTGTTTTTAATAAATACGTTGGTCTAACTCTCCATAGCCGGGATCTGTACGTCAGCTCTGTTTCTGATACTCTTTCTGTATCCTCAAGGATTTGCTATTCCTCGGGCTCTTTGTTTTTTAAAGCAATCCCTTTGTCAATTGTAACTTCTGTCCTGGGGTAGTTAGGGGACCAGGTATTCAAGCTTGGCAGGCAGGGATTGAACACAGAAAATAGGAACTTAAAGTTTGAATTAAAAAGCTCTGAGTGGTGACCCAGGTATTATGTTGTTAGTAAATTCCAGACTTTATGAACTCTGTGTGGTGTGTTTGGGGTTTTTAAGTCCTAGGATTATTGTCTTGGTCAGCCTTTTTGCTGATTGGTCTACACTGTATTCTGGTTCAATGAGTCGGTTTGTCCAGACTCATAAACACATATTTTCTCATTATGCCTAATTTGCTGCCAATGTAAGGACAAGCAGTAACATGTGAAGATAATTCACTTTGGCCAGGAATCTGGGCGTGAAACCCCATCTTCCACTCAGGCATCCAGCGTCAACGGGACGGATGATGAGAAGGCCTCGCATGCGAGTCCGGCTGACACCCACCTCAAGTCTGAGAATGACAAACTGAAGATCGCTTTGACACAGAGGTGAGGCTGCTTCCAAATCCACACCCTCTGTTCTTTACGCTCTGTTTTCCCTGGAAGCCTTTCCGGCTGGGCAGGGTTTCCGGAACTGGAAGAGAAGACTGTCCTGCTCGGAGAATCACATTTTACCTCCTCCTCGGTAAACTCAACTTTACCAGTTGGCTTCACTGTCTAGCTGTCAGGCCAATCATTCAGTGTGTATGAGTGTGTTAGTGAGAGGAAGTGTGTGTGGAGGATATAATTATGTGTGAATGTGTGTGAGAGAGTCTGTTTTGTTTTTTTAAGAGAAATATTTACCATTTATTCATCTAGGACAAGAAAGAGTTAAGCATCCAAGAGAAGCATATAAAACCCTAAGAAATGTCAGCTCTCTTTGAAAAGCCAACACCCACGCTCTCAGGTGTGCCCTGTGCCTTCCTATTAACCACTGTGCTTAGGATCTATGAAAAATACCTTTCAATAAACTCCAATTCTGCTTTAAAAAAATCTAAAATATGAAAAATAATATGAAATCACATACAAAACCAATAATAATCCTATCTATAAAAAGGATAGGATAGTATTTGAAAAAGAAGTTTCCTTTACAGAATTAACTAGAACCATAAACCCATGGGAATAAAGTTGGTGAGGAGCATCCAGGATGACGTCAGCACATGGTTTCGGCTGCTGTTTTGAAGCAGGATCTTTAGCATGAGTAAGCCCCACCTCGCTCTGTAGCTGAGGACAGTCTTAAACTCCAGTCTCCCTGCCTCTGCTTCACCGGTGCCAGGATCATAAACACGCGTCACTTTAAAGTGATTTTTGAGGGTCACAAATGAATGATTTAACACGTCAACATATGATTTCTGGTCTTTAAAAATATTTATGGGGAAAGATGAGAGGGGAAATTTTTATGGAGACTCGCGAGATGGCTCACCGATAAGAGTGCTTGCTGCTCTTGCAGAGAACTTGAGGTCCGTTGCCAAAACCCGCACCGGGTGCCCCATAATTGCCTGTAACTCCAGCTGCAGGGGATCCAGCACTTTCTTTGGCCTCTGAGAGCCCCGGCACACATGTGGCACACGCACAAATAAAAACACAAGTCTTTAAACATATTTATAGTTAACACATAGTTCTACATACTTACTGCATACGGTGTGACATCAAATGAACATAATGTGTGACGATCAAATCAGAGTCAGCCGTCCCTCACTCCAAACCCAGGTGGCTTCAGTTGAGAAGAGGTAGGAAGCAGGGTGGTTCTCAAGGTTTGGGTTTCTTCTAAGTGGTTCTGTACGTTAACAGGACACCCATACTGATGACAAAAAGACTGACATTTTAAATGACAACACAAGCTATTGTGTTTCTGGGTCTTCAGGACTGGCCTTGGTACCTTCCGACTTATTCTGCTCACCTGGCTGGGGGCTTTGGCCAGATGCCTTCAGTCTCCTTGTGGCTAAGAAGGTTCTCTGCTCTCCCTAGACTTCCCCACGTCAGAGCCGGCTCACCTTCAGGCCTGTCCGGTCTAAATGCCTGTTGAGGACACTAGGCACAGTTAGTAAAGTGACTCCCTGCCAAGGTCACGCGGTTAAAGCGAGCCTTTCCATCTCCCAGGTCTGCCTTGTTTGCACTCAGCCCTGCAGATAGTCTGTAGCCAGCCGCGCCCCAGCTGGAGCCCCCAAAAGGGCTGCCATTCACTGGCCTCGCTCAGCATCCTAGCTGCCGCTTGGAACGTAACTCCTGTGGGCTGACCTAGAAATTCCAGAAAGCACAAGAGACTTTTAGATCCCACCTTCTGCGTCTGGATGCTGGTTCTTTTTAGGTGCTTCAAAGACAAAACTGACCAGTCTCTTTTCTTACCTATCTTTGGTTGTTTAACTCACAGTGGGATGCCCAGATGAAAATATTCCAACTCCAAAAATAAATGTTTTCAAGTCCAAGTTCAGTGAAAAGCAAGTTAAAGGAATAGCCCTGAAGCCATTCCCCTAAATTGGCTTAATTCTCAATCATCACCTCTAAAATTCATCAGATAAAAACATGTTACTGGGTTTTTTATTCAGTCTGTGGCATTTAAACCCGAAAGCATGCATTTCCCAATCAAATCATAGATTTATGAGGCAGTAGATAGAAAGATAACACTGTTCAGATATGGTGTATATATTTCAATTTTTTCTTTCAGTCATTAGAAAATGGGCATTCCTCAGCTGAGCAGAAATTCTCTGTGTGTGTGTGTGCAGGTTCCTGTGTGTGGAAGTGTGCATGCACTTGAGTGAATATATGTGTGTGGGGGTGTTGTATGTATGCATGTATGTGAAGACCAAAAGTCAACTTTGTATGTTGCTCCTCAGGAATCCTCTACCTTGGAGACAGAGACAGACATCGAATACTGTATGTGTCTGTAGAGAGCGAGACTGACTTACTGTGTGTGTCTGTGTGAATGGGGTACGTGCATGTGTGTGGGGTGGCATGCACCTATGCGGACGTACAGAAACCAGAGGGGATGTTGGCGTTTTCCTCTATCACTTTCTACCTTATTTTTTGAGTCAAGGTTTCTTGCTGAAACCTGAAGCTCCTGATTTGGCTGGGGTGGCCCACCCTTTGATACGGTTCCTGTGATCCGGTTCTGTCTCTGGCCCTCAAAGCTGGGATTACAGGCACATGTGGCTATCTGCGCCCAGCTTTTACATGGATGCTGGGGAATGGAACTCTGGTCCTCTTGCTTTCACGGCAATCACTCTTATCCCGTGAGCCACCTTTCAGCCCCATTTTTGTTTTTCTGTTTTATTTTAGACAGGTCTCTCTGTAGCTCTGGCTGTCCTGGAACTCACTCTGTAGACCAGACTGGCTTCAAACTTAGAGACATCCACCTGCCTCTGCCTCTCCAGTACTGGGATTAAAGGCATGCGTCACGATGCCTAGCTCCCATTTTGTTTTGTTTGTTATGGTTTTTTTTTTTTTAATTTTGAGATGGGGTTTTTACTGAATTTAGAGCTTACCAATCATCTAGACTGTACAGCCAATGAGTCCCCGAGATCCTACTGCCTCTGCCTCCCACCACGGGGATTACATCATGCACCACTGTCCCTGGCTTTTACATGTGTGCTATAAATCAAACTCGGGTCCTCACGCCCATGTGACAAGCCCTTCAGAGACTGAGCAGTCACTGCAGCTGTGTGACAAGCCCTTCAGAGACTGAGCGGTCACTGCAACTGTGTGACAAGCCCTTCAGAGACTGAGCGGTCACTGCAGCTGTGTGACAAGCCCTTCAGAGACTGAGCGGTCACTGCAGCTGTCAGCAGAACGTCCTGTGGGTTTGTCCTTTCCAGCTCTGCTCCATCACCTCAGGTCACATTCGTTATTGCAACTCTCTGGACTCCAAGACACAGAAATGAAAGGGGACAAAGCGGAGCAATGACCCAGGGAGGCCTGGTTCCGTTTGTTGGAAGGGTCTTCTCTGGGCACAGAGATCAAAGGTGAAACAGGAGGCCGTGTGTGCTCTTAAGAGCGGAGCTACCCCTGCCTTCTTCTAGGGCAACTCTTTAAGAAAATGACTGGATAAGGTGACATGTTCCCACTAGAAAGAGACTCCAGGCCCCCTGGGCAGTTGGTGCGAACAAACCCAACGGGAATGAGCTGACTGGTAGACAAGGGTTTGAGCTTCCCTTGGGGTGAGCCGAGGAAGGGCAGAGTTCCCATCCCCCGGCAGATGGAGGTGCGGTGTGATGGACACCACTCCTAATCTCTGCCCTCCCTCGTCCCCCTACAGTGCTGCCAATGTGAAGAAGTGGGAGATTGAGCTGCAGACCCTGCGGGAGAGCAATGCCCGGCTGACCACAGCCCTGCAGGAGTCGGCGGCCAGCGTAGAGCAATGGAAGAGACAGTTCTCCATCTGCCGAGATGAGAATGCCCGGCTCCGAAGCAAGGTGGGCTGACAGAGGGCCCGGGCAGCCGGAGTGGGCCGTGGGGGAAGAGCCGCTGGAGGCCCTTTTCCCCTGTCCTCGTTAGCCTCCACCCCACAGGCAGGAGAACGCCGTTTTTATCTTCTCCTTGAACATCTTCCTGTCTCTCCTAGCGGGATCAATGGTATCAATGATTGACTTTGCATTCCTAAGGAAGAGAAAAGTGAAGCAAAACCCCCTCCCAAGGGTCCCCCCATAGTCCTCCAGGCTGGCCTTTTGCTGTAGGTGAGATTCCCTTAGCATCTCTGTGGCTTGGGCTTTCCAGTGGAGGAAAGGGAACCCAAGGATAAATGAGAAAATTGATCCAGGATGCTGAGGAGTCTATTTCCACAGAAACCCTGCTCCCATCCAAATCATTTTTTCTAAAGATGTAAATTTGGAAGCCAAAGGAAGAATATACGTTTAGTAGGAGAACGTGGGTGTTCTGCGCAGAGCTTTCTGTTGTCCGACTCTGATGACTGAGGGTTTAAATTGTCCTCACAATTTCCCTGTAACCAACCCTCCGGTCACCTTCATCTGTTGTTCTGCGGCACTGATATGGAAGTCTGGGATGCTCAGAGACGCCCCTGGAGAGGTTCTCAGGTTTCTGTTTAGACTGTATTATGTATGAGCCCTGTAAGTGCAGACTTTTGGGGGGATCTGTCCCTTGACCCACATGTATCCTTTGCCCTGACTGGCCTGGGCGGAGCCACTGTGGCGGAGCCCGACTCCATCTCCTTCCTTGAGTGCTAATTACCACAGAGCTGCCTTGTGTCATTTTTATTTCCCATCCCTGTGATGAGCAGGCTGACAGTCAGGGCACCGGGCCAGTTGCTGACTTTGCGTGCTCCTATCTGAGCCCTGGCTGGTCTGCCTGCTGGAGGGATCAATGGCACCTCCTTTTCAAGCAAAGAGCTGATTTTCTCCCTCTGGTCTGAGCGTGATAGCCAAATGCAGTGCTGAGGTGTGGGGTAATGTCACCCAGAGTCCGGGAGGGCATGGGCCTCCCTAGGACGAGCTCTTTGAGTCCTTGATTTCCAGGCTGGAGGTAGAAGTTGGGATCATCAGTGTCAGTGGGGCTGAGGGTTTAGGTCCTGAGGCTTGGTGCGGCCACCACTAAGAAGAGGCGTTGTGTCAAAAACTGGCTTTGTCTGAGTGTAGCAATCAGTGTGGCTGCTTTGGACTATATATTGGCTCCACTCCTGCTACCCGCTCTGCACACGCATTTTGGTTTCCACAAAATGCTGAGCAACTGATGAGAGTGTCAGTATGTGAGGACTCTGTACTCTGCCTGATTAGCCTTTTCCAGGCTCAGGCCCATGAAAAGATGCAGTACTGGAGTTTGCTAGTCAATCTTAAAGACAATACCCCCATACACTGCTCCCCAGCCAGGACCTTTCTGTGAGTATCAGTGGGTGGGGGTCATCTTGAGCTGCAATGATTGAGATGTCTTTGATTTCCTGTCCAGCAGCATTGTTAAATTCTACTCGGCCACCTTAAACCCTTGAGATGAAACTAAGTAATTCAGAACATGATTAAAATGATGTCAAAGCCATTCTTGGGGAAAACAGATCAATTCAGGGGACGTCTGGCCTGGGACAGATATGTAAAGCGATCCTGAACCTACTCCCACATGGCCATAAAGAAACCCAGAAGCCCAGCACACAAGCCGGGTTTCATGCCTTACTGGCCCCGCTGACAAGCAGGGGCAGACAGCACAGGGGAGCTGCGTGGTGCCTGCTTGGGGAAAGCAGAGAAGTGGGGTCGTCCATGGCTCATTTGAAATGAGAGCATGAAAGGAGTCAGGGCAAGCTCGTGTTCAATGATTAAACCTCACCCTCGCCCCAATTGTCCTTTAAGATCGAGCAGCTGGAAGAGCAGTGCAGTGAGATAAACAGGGAGAAGGAGAAGAACACCCAGCTGAAGAGCAGGATTGAGGAGCTGGAGTCAGAGCTCCGAGAAAAGGAGACGGTGAGTAGAGAGCGCTAAGTGGGGCCCTCGGTGACCCTGGCCTTGCACGGTGACCTCTGTGACCTGCGCCCCTGGCAACTGCCTGGACTCCAGGACAGGGAATCAGGACTTGCACCATGGCTCAGCTTCTCCAGAACCAAAACCTCACACTGGCCCTTGCAGCATGTGTCTATGGCACTCTAGAGTGAACTGGGGGTGGTGGACATAGCTCAGAAGGTCGGGTGCTTGCCTAGCATTCAGGAAGCCTTGGGGTTTGATCCCAGTACCATGTAAACCCACCATGGTGGCATGCGCCTGTAATCCCAGAGCTCAGGTGTAGAGGCAGGAGGATCAGGAGTTCAAAGGCCATCTTCATTGAGGCCAGCCTGGGATGCATAAGATGCTACCTGGGAAAAGAAAAAAGAAAAAAAAAAAAAAAAAAGAGAGTTCCCAAAAGCCCTGGACGGTCTTAAAGATCACCCACCAGCAGAAGAGGCGTCTGCAGTCAGGCTCCCACAGCTAGTGTTTCCATTCTCAGAGGCACAACACTGGAACATGGATAAGTTAACGAATCCTCCCTAGGCCTCAGTTTTCCCCGCTTCAAAACAGCAATTCACAGTTTGTCAGATTTCATGCGATGATGCATCTAATACACCACACCCTTAGAGTCATCTGATGCTTCAGAATAACACTCCTCCATTGTTATTCATGTGAGCAAGACAGGTTCCAAGACCCACTAGTACACACACAACTCAGCAATTTTCAAGAGTATGTTTTTAATCTGGAGTGTGTGTGTGTGTTTAAAATTTTCTGTCTCCCCCAGGAGTTGAAAGATCTCCGAAAACAAAGTGAAATCATACCTCAGCTCATGTCCGAGTGTGAATATGTCTCTGAGAAATTAGAGGTAAGGGGATGTGAGTTGGTCCTGAGGTGATTGGCATGTCCCTGATTTCTCCACTCTCCCTCAGTTTTACATCTAGGAGGGTCAAGGGTGGGTTTCTGCTTACAAAATGCTATGATTGTGTATCACAAGCACCCCTGGGGGCTGCCTCAACAGTGTTGGGTTTTTGGTTTCTCCACTTAACAAACAGAGAATGGGTGACAGAAAACCCCTGCAGAACCACAGCTGATTAGGAAAGGGGCAGATGGGTAGCTTGGATGTACCGGGTCAGGTACAAGTTCACCTTGGCCGCTCCCCACCTCGTGACTTCGGGTGCTGACCTTAGACAGGCCTTCTTCACTGGCATCACCTTCCTGTCCGCAAAATGAAGGGTTTTCTTCACCCCTGGTGTCTCCTCACTTCAGTCCCCTTGAGATACACAAGGGGCACTTTCTTGAATTGCACAACCCCAGTTACAGCTGTATTGGTAACCAGTTGCTGGGCACATGTTCAAGAAAATCCTAGTTTAAGCCCACAGAATAAAGCTCTTCTATGGCACTAAAAGCCCTCCCTCACGAAGGACTGGAGGTTAGCCCGGGGCCGAGGAGGGCTCTTGTGGAGCCAAGGAAGCAGGCCCCGTTTGTTCTGGCTTTGGTAGGATATAAATGACAGGCGGTCTCTGCCGACCACTCCGGGACTGGGTCCCAGATGTCAAAGCTTCTCTGTTGGAATCTTTGGGAAACCCCTTGAGCGGGACTCTGCAGTCTACATTTCTGGTTGCTGCTTAGGGTGTTCAGGCCAGCTGTTGGCCACCTACCCCTTTTAGTCCTCCTTCTGAAGAACCATCAGGAAAGGAATTGGCACCACAAGATGGCCTGCTTTCTGGCTTCAGGGCCCAGATGTTTTGAGTGACGGCTCCATCCATCCCTGTCTTCCAGACCCTTGCCCTCTTTTGTCTTATCAGGCAGCAGAACGAGACAATCAAAACTTGGAAGACAAAGTGCGCTCTCTAAAGACAGACATCGAGGAGAGTAAATACCGACAGCGCCACCTGAAGGGGGAGTTGAAGAGCTTCCTCGAGGTTCTGGATGGAAAGATCGACGACCTCCATGACTTCCGCCGAGGACTCTCCAAGTTAGGCACAGACAACTAGGCCAGGCGGAGCCTAGGTCCTGAGTCTCAAGTGTGTGTGTGAGATGAAGTAGGCATAGGACATTCTCCATTTCTGTTGCTTCTGTAAATGCAGGTGCAGTCTGTCTGTCTCCAGACCAGTTGTGCCGTCCACCCACTCCTCCAGAACAGTAAATCTCTCATTTCTCTGGCCTTGGGAGGTTGTGGACAACTGGAAGCTTCTGACTCAGGAATCCAGAACTTGGTCTACCTTAGCCATTTACGCAGTCAGGGCAGGGATGTTTATATCTTTTTTTTTTTTTTAAGGGCTGTTGCAACCCTGTGAAACCCTGGGAGGGAAAGTATTTTCTAATCCAAGTATCAATATCCTTTACAACAGGCCACTGGGCGCCTTCTATTGCATAGCATTCAGAGTGTGTGACTCTCCGCAGATTTCAGTCCATGGGCACATGGAGGGAGTGTCTTTTCTCAGTATGCATTTGGATGCTTTAGCAGATGTATCTAACCTTTTGATGTTGTGATACAACATCATCATCCCCAGAGTTCACACTCAAGGATTGCAAAATTGGCTTACCCAAAAAGAAGTAATTGTCAAAAACAAACAAACAAACAAAAACCTTACAATGTTTTAAGTAAATTTACTATTTTGTGTTGGAACACATTCATAGCTATCCTTGGCTGCATGTGACCCTCGGGCTGTAGGCCAAGCCTACCTAGTTGAAAGGAACCATTTAGTGGAGACTTATCCAGAGGGAAGAAAACCCAGAAGTTTTGGGGTACACCTACAGATAGGGGACCACTCGTACCCACTGTGCCCCATCCTCCCCTGATTTGTATGGTTGCGACAATGTCCCTTTCTTGTTTTTTTGTTGGTTGGTTGGTTTTTGTTTTGTTTTTATTTCAGAGCATATGCTTACGCTGTGGGAACAGATGCAGGAGGGTGCCCCACACAGTGCCGGGCACACAATAGGTGCTTAATAAACATTTGTTCAACTAAACATAGAAACAGAATTTAGTGTTTTCATCAAAGCCCACAGCAGAGTTGAGACCCTGGTTGAATCCTACATCATCTATGTTGTGCTGAAGTGATCAGAAACGAAGGCAGTTTACTGCAGCTACCCCAGACTTGGCTCTGAGGCAGGGACTGTGGCAATGGAGCCATCACGGACTACTCTGAGACCCTCCTGCAGGGAGCCCAGCCATGATCCCCCTAGAGGTCATCGCCTTTGGGACCACCTTCTCTTCCAGGCAGAGGGCCCATAGTGTGAGGCTTCTAGGATAGTGGGAGAGCCTGGTATAGGAGCTATCCTGGGCTTAGAAGCTTGGCTGGGTTCCTATCATGGGTTTGAACAATTGAGAAGATATCCCTACAGGCCATGAGGGTAAGAGAGCTGCCCAGGAGGCAGCCCTTGACCTTAGTGACAGAGCATCTCTGTTCTACCCAGGTCTGCCTTTCCTTTCTTAGTTCCTGCTAAGGAAGGACCTGGAGCCATGTAGCTCTCCTCTCATAGAGACTTCTTAGTGTACCATTGGGCATTCAGGTCTGAGGTATCCTTCCTTAGGAGAGATTGTCCATGGGAGACAAGGGGTTTTATGTCCGGACCCCCAACACTTCTGAATGCCTTGGGCAAGGGGAACTTTGGTATTCCCTGCCTCTCTAAGAACCCTCTAGACAGGACTTCACACAGAGTAGAAATTCTTCCTCTTGACTTTGCATGAATGAGAAAACAGCCTGAGGAAGGGCCTGGGGCCGGCATGTTCGTGAGCCAGGCCCTGTGGTGATTTCCAAGTCCACATCTTTCCTTGCAGTAGCTGAGCAGTCACTCTGAGCAAGGGACTCAATTGGGATAGGAAAGGAAGGCAGGCTGGCGGTATGGAATGCTGAGGTGTGTTAAGGGGAACCCGTCAAGTGGAGGTGTCTTGTGCAACCAGAGTGGTCACCTGTGGGGCAATTCAGCCCGGGCTGCTGCTGGCCCTGCCTTTCCCCACAACTCCCAGTAGGCCTCAAACCAGTTGTAGCTCCACTTTGGAGAGCAAAGATTGCATTGGCTATGACCCAGCTTGGGGTGAGGGGGACTCTTCCTAGGCCGTCTTGTCCTCCCTGTCTGTCAGCAGCCTGGACACATGGCTGCCCAAGAGCGCTGGACACTAGGATCCTGATCTTAGGCTTCGGGTGAGCCTCTGTCTACGATGACATACTCATCTAGAAGGAGCTCTCTTGGCGGCTGGGGTGGGAGCTGGTGACATGGTGACATATGACGATAGTTGCCAAAGCCCCTTCTTCATCCTCATGGCAGTGACGTCCAAAAGTGACGAAAATGGGAATGTAGAAAGTTCTGGAAGTCATTGCTACAGTGGGCTGGCTGTAAGGTTGAGACCATGATCTCTACTGTTAGCCGTTGAGGAGTTTGGCAAGCTTCTTGTAGCCAGTAGGTGGGGAAAACAGAGTCTTTGTGCTGTTAGACTCAGGCATCCCCCAGACTGCCACAACCCAGGAGCCTAAGAGCAGCCTAGGGGCTCCCCTACAGGGTGATTTAGGCTCCACAGCGAACCCACAAAACTAAGAAAGCACTGACCTTCCCTTCCATCTGCTTTCTCTAAAGAGCTCATGTTTCTTCATTTGATTTCTTTTTAAGAACATCATGACCCAGGAATAGCCTGAATGGTCAACGGGAGACTGGCCCTGTCTACAGCCTCTGGCTCTGTACAGAGCAGATGACCCACTGAAATTGGTCAGTATCCACCCACACTGGTGTGGCATGCCCTCAGTTATTGTCTGGGACTGTTGTCATGACCTCACACCCTGTGCAGGTGGGTGTGAGCGCCTTCCTCCCAGCGATTACCGCTGCAGTGAGCCGCCTGCAGAACCAGGTTTCACGTGAGCTCTCCTGGCCTGGGCAGCTCCACGACTGGCAGTCTGTGCCTTGATTAGCTTACTTTCTGCAGCTGTTCGCAAGGGTCCTAAAAGAGGCCAGGGAAAACTCATAACCCTTTAACCATGATCCTTCTGTATTTCTAACTTAGGGCTGGGCAGGGAGAGGACCTGTTTCTGGTGCCTAAGGACTGTGAAACCACTAGAGGGACAGGGTGGGAGAGCAAAACAGAGCCCAGGCTAGACCTCCGATCATCTTCAGTTATGTCTCCCCAGGAGCTGTCACTGTAGACCTTCACTGGGTGAGAGAACTTGGCAGAGATCATCAACAGGAAGTGGAGGCAGAGTGGCATGCCCAGGGGAACCCAGCTGTGACCAGCAGCATGGGCTCTCGGGTCTCCTGACTTTGATCCACTGTTCTCCTATGCACCATATTATTCACCTTTATGTTCCTTAGATGCCAAGAAGAAATAAATACCCATCTGCCCTATTAAAAACACACCATAGCCACGTTATTTCAGTGTGTGTCCACCACAAAGGACAGCTGACAGAGGAGTGAGGCAGAATTGTGCTCCTGTTCACCATACATAGTGAGGGTCGTTTTTGAATGATTCTGGTTTGTAGGGAACTCTTCAGTAACCTCTCTGCTCTGAGAGGCCAGTCCGGTAGAACACAGACCGGCTTTAAGTTCTTTACTGAGGTTTTAATGGAAGCACACGCATCCTTTTCAAGAGGCAGAAGGCCTCTGACCTCAGAGATATAAACAGTGTTCTGGCCTAGAGATGGCCAGTCCAGATGAGCCACAGCTGGGGAGGTGCTGACTTGCCCAGGGCTTAGAGCAGTTTGCATGCTCGAAAGGCTGTCCCCAGGGGTAGCTGCTCTCCAGCCTGCAGGCTCCACAGCCACAGCCTTCAGCGGTGTGATGGGCAAGTGCATGCTCTGCATTTGATGTAAGACATCAAGGAAAGGGGGGCATATGATGCCGTTCACGTGCGGCCGGCCGTAAAGCATCATGATCTGCCCGTTTTGCAGGGCCTCTTTTTCTACAGACAAGTCTCCTCTCCTGCAGACACCAGGGGCAACTTTGAATGAGACCCAACCTGAACCTCACATGTAGCCAGGTGCATGCTTGGAAATAAGGCAGCCTGATATGGGCTCAAGGGAGGCTGCCCTTGAGGGAGCGCCAGCCACGGCTCTTTGCTAACAGCTGGAAGTGAGTCACTAGAAGTGGCAATCCTTTGATTCAGGGGACCATCACTGGATTCTCTGAAGCCCTTGCGACATGAACCAGAAGCTTTTAAATCAACATCCGTACAGATTATGATTTAAATAGACCATGGCTTCTGAGTACATGGCTTCCCCAAAGAAATAGACTATACTCTGGGGACAGTGGGTGTGACGGCATGGAGACGGAGTCCTAAATAGAAGTGTGAATGACTTACATGTCTTTTCCTTACACCTTTCTAAAGATGATAAATCCCTCTTTAAAAGCAATCCTGGCAGGAAGGTGACTTTGGTAGGAATTCTGAGCTGTACGAAATGTCCGTGTGTGTGTGTGTGTGTGTGTGTGTGTGTGTGTGTGTGTGTGTGTGTGTGTGTGTGTAAGGAAGCATGGGGGAAAGCCAGGGAAACCATTAGGAGAGTTCAACCACAACTCCATAACCAGGAGGAGTCTTCGAGTATTTCTGGTGGTGATGCTGAATGTTCTGGAATCCGCTTACAAGACTGTGGGTCTTCTGTTTTTGTGTGAAATTGTACGGTGCCCTATTCTGACCGTATGGCCCTTGCTGCAGAGTGACCTCCGGGCCACAGGGACCCCTACACAGTGGAGACCATGCTTGTGCACTTTGTCAGATTGGCAGGAGACTGATGTTTCACAGCTGTTGGGGTACATTGCTGTCTCTACCCCCCCCACCACTCCCCTGCCCCGTATCATTTTGGATAGGAAGACCTGGCTTTCATTCCATTGTGTGGTGTCTCATGATAGGACAGCAGGAAGACGTCTCTTACATCTTTGTAAGACCTTAATGCCGTGTATGGATCGGCTACGCAAATTATTTCTTGAGTACCATTTTTTTTTCTATCTAAATGCTTTTTTGGAATATAAGTAATAGATACTTTTTAAAAAAAGAAAAAGAAACTAAAGATAAAAGGAACAAAAAAAAATCACCTGTTGCTCCACCGTCTGATGGTAACCACTGTTAACCCGCGTGGCTCTTCAGCTTCTCCTCATAGCTGCTCTGTTCCTTTCCCATGCCGTACCATCTCATGCATACTTTCCTCATCACTCACCTTTCCTCGTCGGTACTCTAGCGTGAATGTACTTCTCCATCGGGAAATATGTAGCTACTACTTTTTTAACAGCTGCCTAGGTCAGACCTTGGATATTTAAGCTGCTTCCAATTTTCTATTCTTGTAGTCAGGACATGATACAATTGTTCTGACATCTTTGTAAACTGTTCAGAATCTTGACTTAGAATAAATTACTAAAATTAGTCTTCCCTGATCTCCAGACCCTGGCTCCTTTCCTTCCTAGACATGAGAGACTCCACTCACCACCTCCGCTGTGGTCAGTGATTTGGGGCCCTGTGAGTGATTGCAGTCAATGAGACATGAGCAGAAGTAACATGGGAAACTAACCAGGACTGGAGAGTGTCCCGTGCATGATTCCAGTGTCTCTGATCCTTTGCCTTAGCAAGTGGTGACACCCCAGGGTAGAACGTCTCCCAGCCAGGGTCCTTGAGTGACTGTGTGGGACAGCTCCTTCCTGTCCACCCCACCCCGCCCCCAACCCATAACGGATTGGGCACCAGTAGAGATAAACCTTACTGGTTTTACCACTGAGGTTTCAGGGTTGGTGTTTTTACTGCAGCATAACATGGCCCTTTTTTTAACTAATAAGAAAAAAGGCATGCATGTTTTTAGGGTTTTACACATATTTCAAATTGCCTTTCAGAAACATGCCCCCCACCTATACCCCCATTAGCAGTGTGTGTGAGTGCCCGGCTCCCTCTGTAACACTGTCATCAGCATGAACGCGGGAGCTAACGGGGTGACACTTTTTAGTAGAATCTGATCCTCGTTAGCACACTATTTATCAGACTGTATGTTTCATATCTTCTGTTCATCTCTGGCCAAATGAGGTCTTTAGTAGTCTCATTGATACTTTTTTTTTAATGTATAGGTGTTTTGCCTGCATGTATGTCTGTGCATCACTTGTGTGCCTGATGCCCAAGGAGGCCAGAAGAGGGCATCAGATCCCCTGGAACTGGAGTTACAGAAGGTTGTGAGCCACCATGTGGGTGCTGGGAGTCAAACCCAGGTCCTCTGAAAGAGCAGCTAGTGCGCTTAACCACTGAGCCATCTCTTCATTTTATTTTATTATTTTTTTTTTGAAACAAGGTCTCAACTATGTAACTGTGGCTAGCCTGCCACTCACCATATAGACCACACTAGCCTTAAATTCGTGTGTCCTTCTGTCGCAGCCTTCCAAGTGCTGGGATTACAGGCTTGCCCCACCACATACAGTCTCATTGATTTCAAAGTTTTTTCATAAATATTATAAAAATTACAATTGTATTATGGCTCTTATAAAAAATGCTTAAACATTACAATGAAACCTTTTTTTTTTTTGGTTTTTCAAGACAGGGTTTCTCTGTGTAGCTTTCCTGGAACTCACTTGGTAGCCCAGGCTGGCCTCGAACTCACAGAGATCCGCCTGGCTCTGCCTCCCGAGTGCTGGGATTAAAGGCGTGCGCCACCACCGCCCAGCACAATGAAACCTTTTAAATCAAATCTGTCTTTGCCTTTATAGTTAGTCCTTTGCTGTCACGACGGTGAAACTCTTCCAACTCTGATTCCAGTATGTTTTACTCATTAATATTATCCTTGCATAGTCAATGTTTCTTTTTCAACTGTTGAATCTCTGATCTAGGCCAGGCATGATAGCATATTCCTGTAATCCCAGTACTTGGGAGGTGGAGGCAGGAGGACAGCTGCACAGCAAGGTTAAGAACCAGCTGGCTACAGAGACCCTGTCTCAAAATAACAGCCAGGTGTGTGGTGCACGCCTTTAATCCCAGCACAATTAGGAGGCAGAGGCAGGTGGGACTCTGTGAGCTCGAAGCTAGCCTGGTCTACATAGGAAGTCTGAGGCCAGCCAGAGTTGCGCAGTGAGACTGTCTCTAAAACAAAATAAAACAACAAAATAAAAACTACCTTTCTATTCTACTCACAATAGTTCTAAATTGCATCAACACTATTTGGCGGGGGGGGGGGGGGGGGGGGGGGGGGGATGATCCTTTCTCTACTGATATTAAATTGCATTTTTGTTATGCACCCCACCCTTCCAGTGGGTGTGAACATGCCTAAGTTGCCCGTCTGCATATTCTAGTGCTGGTACTACAGTGTTTGGTAATCCTAACTTTAGGTTTAAAATCCCCAGTAATGACATTTTCTGAATTTCCTAGTCTATTTTATATACTAATATTTCCAAAAGAAATTCAGGGACCATTTTATAAATTTTGGAATCAGTGAAAATTGGATTATATAATATTTCTGTATTGCAAAAGAAGTAACATCTTGATAACTTCTCATTTCATTAGATTTATAATGCTCAGTTTTATGTCCTTGGTGTATTTTTTCCAATAAAGGTAATTTTTTCATTGTGGTTACTGTTGTAAATCTTTTCCAGCAGTTTACATTACTTAGGTGTAGCACCGCTTTGTTAATGGAGAGTCTTCCCTTCGTTTTCTAACTGAGGACACTACATACAGGTTACATAAGTTTAAACAAAATAAAAAATACTGTAGAAAATCAGTGTCTCTTATAATCAAAATTCTCTCTGATCCAAGATACTCAACAATTATGTAAAACACACACACACACACACACACACACACACACACACACACACACACACACGCACACACACACACACACGCACACACACACACACACACACACACTCACACTGGGGTTTTATCATTTTGACAGTCTGATACAGCCTTTCTGCTACCTGCGTTCTTTCCTCGGCAGACGATCTTGGCCACCAGGAAGCATCGATCTACCTCATTCTTATCTTGCACAGGAAAGTGTGTGTCGGCAAACGAGTCATTTCATTCATCTTCATGATTCTTTTCGTTCTAATACTTTTATTCTTAATTTCCTTTGCCTTCTTCGTAGGCGATAGCTTTGATTAGTGCTGATAATTTTACATCCAAATTTGTCTAAGTGTACTGGTCTTGAACCTGCTTCTCCATACTCTTCCCCTTGGTGAGGATATTTTCTTGTGTCTTTACAGAAGTACCCACGTGACTGTGTGTTGTGTTTTCAAGCCATGCTCTTACGTCTCTAGTGTGCTGGCAACTTTGCCAGTAAGGGGTCTTGGGGTTTTAGGAAACGAATTTTAACTTCTGTCAAGCTGATCAAATGGTTTTTTCTCTCTCATGACTTACAATGAGTCATCGTAGTAGGTTTGCTAATATTAGTAAAGCCCTCTTCCTGTTTCCACAAAAGCCTGATACAGTCACAGTATGTTCATCTTTTAATATACATCTCCTTTCAGAGTTAACAGTGGTTCCTCATGATCGGTTGGTCTGTTGGACATTCTTACTTTGTCTTATTTGTGCTTTCAGAATTTTCTATAAAAGTTGCCTGTTACTTGTGTAATAAAATTAAGAGCTTTACAATGAGAAAATACTCTTCTTGATTTGGTGGGTTCCTTTTATTTTAGAATTTCATCATATCTTATTAATAAGATGAGTGTGATTTCTCTGCTGTCTTTGTCAGGTGTTTTATGTGAAATTCCTTTAAAATATATCTTGGGACACTTTCTATATCTTTTTCTATGCCCTGGGATAGTTCAATAATATTCAGAACTCCCTGCTCTTTGAAGTTTTTATAACAACTATAAACTGTCCAAGTCTAGTGCCTTTTAAAGAAATAATCTTTTGATATTTACAAATTTTCTTTCCATGTTCATTGGCTCCTCAGAGTTTCTTCTCATTCTGTAAGATTTTTGACAAGTTAAATTTTCCAAAATGATAATTATCTTTAAGATTGTTTTTGGGACCTGTTGACATGAGGTTGTATTATTTTTCCCTTAGTGTTGTGTGTCTATGCTTTCCATTTTTATTCTGATTATTTTTCAGTAGTCAATTTTTATTCATCTTTTCAAAGAACCAGCTTTGGAATTTATATGTAAATTTCCAGTTTTATCGTTTTATGATTGTTGTTTTTTTCTATTTTTTTCCCTTGGTATTTTTCCACCTTTTCAAGTTAAAGGCCATCTTAACTTCCTGTCGGTGGAAGGCACAGTAATTCATGTTGCAGGACTGTGACCTTTCCTCTGAATGTATCTGTATCCCATAAATGTTTATGTATGATATGATTGTTATAAATAATTTATCATTTCAGAGTGGAGTCTATCTTTCACTGAGGAGTTATTTTAAATTATATTTAGATTTCCAATCATTTTGTATTTGTTGCTGTTGCTTATAACATTTATTACAAACCTCTGCTTTATTACCTTGTTGTCAAAGAGGATATGGTCAGTACAATTTGTGTGTTTTGAAGTTTATTAACATTTTGTTGAGACCTAATAAATTTTTAGTTTTAATAAGATCCCCAGGAAGTTGGAGAAAGTATATTCTTTGAAAGCAACAATATTTGATCTATGTGTATTAATTTCACCTTACTAAATGTACTATTATGGACTTTAATTTTTATTTACTTGATTCATTAAAGACTAAGAAAGGCTCATTCCCGTTATCACTGTCTGTCATTCCTGCTTGTGTGCTTCTGTCTGCCATAGAAAAAAATGGCCCTTTTATATTTAAGGGGGAATTGTTTTCTTAAACTTATTCCCTTGGTTTTACCCAGCTGTTGCTATGGAATTGTTTATGTAGAAATACACAGCTCAGCAAAATCTTTGTGTGTGTTTTTAAGCTGACAGAAACCTCTTGGAAGTCCTTTGTGCCTTGAGGTGTTTTGGAAATGCGTGATGTCCTTCAGCAGGCCAATGTCCTTCCAGAGCAGACCAAGGGTGCCAGTCTGGGTGGAGGCTCCCCAGCTTTTGGAACAGAATGGGGCTTCTTTTGAGCATGCAAACGTTTTCACTTCCTGTTTGGGGGCAGCCCTATGCATAGGGACACATAGGGGTTGGCTGCTGTGAAGCTGGTTACATTTCTGCCACTATGGGTCACACCGTGGCTGCTCCCCCCCTCTCCATGATGCACTTTTGTGCAAGGACCAGCTGTCTGATAGAGGCAGTAAGCATGGATGCCAGTTGCCTGGATACAGGGGGGGAAAAAAGCCAATCTCAGAGACTCGTCCTACGAGAGCAGACCTTTCCAGAAGAATTTCAACAGGCTCTGCACACAGCAAAGTCTGTGCCAGGCACAGAACCACCTTTTCCCAAATGTGTAGGAGGTGTGAATCCCAGCCCTGGCTCAGGAATGGAAGAAATATGACCTGTTGTGTCTTCATTTAATTTCTATTTTAAGCACTGTTGTACCAGGCTCATGTAATTCTGGGTTCTGTCTTTCTCTCAAGGTGAGTCTTTGATGGTTTGGGGAGGGCTTACATCTTCCCCGGGTGGTTTTTTTTTTTTTTTGCGGGGGGGGTGGGGGGGGGGGGGGGGGGGGGGGGTGGGGGGGGAGCATGTGGAAGCAGCCCAGGCCATATCTGCTGAGATGTCCTCTGCCCAGTTCTCCCAGCTATTCTCTCTCTCTCCTCTCTCTCTCTCTCTCTCTCTCTCTCTCTCTCTCTCTCTCTCTCTCTCTCTCTCTCTCTCTCCTCTCTCTCTCTCTCTCTCTCTCTCTCTCTCTCTCTCTCTCTCTCTCTCTGGCGCATGGGAACACAGGACCTGCTCAGATGCCCTCTGCTGCAATCACAGTGGCTCTGTGCTCTTGGCTCCCTGGGCCCTGTCTGAGCCATCTTCTGCCTGAGGCCAGCAGGCTTCAGGTTGTGGTGAGTTAATGGTAAACAATGGGGCTGTGCCATAAACCAGATGAGCATTTGCATGGGACATCAAATCACCAAGTAGCAAAAGGATTCCCTGCCCACTCCCAGCACAGGCTGCCTTTGCCGATGGCCACAGCAGTGGGCCTCTACGGTCCCTCTGACTCTTTCCTGGTCTGGTTTCACTGGGTCTCCAGTGCTTTAGCCTAGGATGTTGCCCTTTGGTCCTTCCTCCTCAGACAGCCTGGTGGTGTCCCTGGGCAATTTTCAATGGCTGTTTGCACCTAGCACACTGCCTTGAGTGTGTTCATGCTGCCACACCTCACTTGTGTGTACAGGCCACCTGTGCTCCAAGGCTGGCCCTGCTGGCAGCGTCATGTGCCCTTCCTTGCTCACACCTGTGCTCACTGCTGCTGTGATCACACCATCCCTGCTCTCTTGCTGGTCCCCTCACTCCAGGATCTCCTCCATTTCCTGCTTATTCTTACACAAAGTTACCAGAGATTTTTTTTTTTTTTTTTTTTTTTTTTTTTTTTTTTTTTTTTTTTTTGCAAAACCCTGGAGTAGATCAGCTTCCAGATCCATCTCTTATTGGCTTGTCTACCCGAAAAGGTCATACTGAAGAGGTCTGGCTGCTGCATATTCTCTCTGTCCTTTATTCATGTTGTTCCCGAAACCTGGAATGTTCTCTTGTTCCAATTCCACTCCTCTTCTTAGGCCCAAGCTAAAGGTCCCATGAACTCCAACCACTCTTGGGGGCTTCTCATGCTCTGAGTGACTTACCATACATAACAGGGGTTTGTTCTGTTGGACAGTTTTGTGTATCCCAGGCTGATCTTGACCTCAGACTCTGACTTCTGTGGATAGTGTTAGTATTTTATTATTAATGCTCTGTTTTTAACTATTTTCGTGGATCTCGAAGGGGACAGCTTGTAGCACTTGAGAATCTTGAGAAGAAAAGAACAAACCCACGATTGTCCAAGTAAAGCAAGCTGTATTTGGGGGTGCAGCCAGGACTGGCCAGCCGGCTGTCTCACCCTGAATTGGGATTTGAGAGGGCAGCCCCTGCAGGGCTCTTGAAGTCCCTTTTATAGGAGGGAGAGAGAAACTGTTCACAGGGTGAGGGTCGGCTGTTACACCTTGTTGGAGAAATACAATGAAAGGGAAGGAAAAAGGCTGAGGAGCTACATCATGGGAATGGGCTTGCAAATTCAGTGTAGGTTGTTAAAAAGCATGTTTTGCAATTTACATCATATCTAACAAACAGGAACTTTTTTTTTCGTTGTGGTTTATCAAGACAGGGTTTCTCTGTGTAACAGCTCTGGCTGTCCTGGAACTCGTTCTGTAGACCAGGCTGGTCTCAAACTCAGAGAGTTCTGCCTGCCTCTGCCTCTCAAGTGCTGGGATTAAAGTCATGCGCCACCATCACCCAGCCAGGAACTTCTTAATTACAAATAGAAACCTTAGCTTGCAAGGATTTCACACGGGATGAGCAGGAACTTATTCTTAACTGTCTTAACTGAAAACAGAAACCTTAGCCTGCAAGATATGTTGTTCCTGTTTTGGTCTCCTACATGTGGTCCCGGGGATTGAACTCAGGTTGCCAAGCTTGGTGGCATGTCTTTGAGCCATCTCACCTGATGGTAATACTCAGTGGGTATGTTTGTGTGTGCCTGTGTGAATTTATGTGTGTCAAGTGAACACAGGTGACCATGGAAAGAAGAGGGTGTTAGATCCCCTGGAGCCAGAGCTGAGCTGGTTGTGAGCCACCCAACTCAAGTAAAAACCAAACCCATGCTGTTTGCACAAGCAAGTGCCCTTCCTCACTGAGCCATCCTGAGCCCCCAGATGTTAGAATTCCTAAGGATGGTCTCTGAGCAGCTGCTCTTCGGGTCTCAGCCTACTTTAGAAAAACTTCCTAGCGTAAGTCCCCTGCCTGGCAATCTGCCTTAGGCAGAACAATGGCCTCAGAGAGGAACCTATGACTGTTTGAGGCAAAGGGATGGCAGGTGGGCTTTACCTATATTGTCTGGGTGGTCTTATGTAATCACATCAGTTCTTATAGATGGAATCACCTTCCAAGCAACTGTCAGAAGTAGATGTACAGTGGTAGAAGGGCCAGGAAGCCACACACTGCTGCTTTGGAGACAGGAAGGGGCCACAAGCTAAGGAACTAGGCCAGGAAGGGAATGGCTTTCCCCTGGAGACTTCAGAAAGCACAGTTCTACTGAAACCTTGATTTTAGCCCGTAAGAACCACGTCAGACTGCTGCCCAACAGAACCCAATGAGGGTTGTGTCTGGTGAGGCATGATGGCATGTGCCTGTCTGTAATCCCAGCACTTGGGAGGTAGAGGCAGACAATCAGTTCAAGGTCGTTCTCAGCTACATAGTGAGTTCAAGGCCAGCCTGGGCTCTATGAGATTCCCAACTCTACATAGTGTGTAGCTTTAAGCCACTGTGTTGGCAGTGGTTTGCTAGGGCAGCAGCAGAAAACTGGCCAGTCACATGAACTTACATGGTTCCACAGAATGTGTGGTAATTAATCATTCTCACTCTGCCGTGAATTATTTCATTTCAGATGCAAATGAATATTCAGATGAACAAATCTATTTGACTGGTACAGCTCAGTCTGCTCTAGTAGAGTTCAGAGAATGTTGCCAGTGTGTATGGCCACCCCAGGACCAGCTCCATCCGCAGTCCAACCAGCTGGGTATACACACTGCCCACTGACTATCCACTAATTTATCTCTGAGGCTGGGTCTTCAGTATCCAAGGCTTGCCTGACTTAGGATGTAGCCAGGGATGACGTTTACTCCAGCCCCTCCTGCTGATACTTCCCACCTGCTGGAATTACAGGTGTGCACCACTAAGCCTGGCTGTATGCCATGCTAGGAATTTAAGTCAGAGCTTCATGCACATTAGGCAGGTGTTCTACCAACTAAGCTACCTCCCCAGCCCATGGGATTACTGTGGAGGACCAGCCCCCACCCTTATTTACCCCAGGAACTCTTGAGGAATGAGGGATAGAGACTTAGTTAGAGACAGAGGGGAGAGAGAAACAGAAAACACAGGATGGACTTGGGTGGGCCTGGATCCTCATCCACGGGCCCAGAACTTTATTCCAAAGGTCTGTTTATAATAATGCCAAGGGGTGGAGCAAATGACCTCCCCCTTGCTAGTTACAGTCAAGTGTAGACCCTTACAAACACCTGGTACCCAGACCCGTGGTCCTATCAACCTCTCCATGCAGACCTGCTGGGTACAGCCACTAGGAAACCTAGTGGGCTCCAACAGTTTACCCTGTAGTCGTGCTGTGGGTGAGGGGTCACACAACACTGATGTCCAGAAGAAGGTTTAGTGGCCATGTGAGAGAAGGGGGCAGGGAAGATCCCAGGAAGGAGACAGCTATGGACAGAACGTGTCTGAGTTTGCCTAGATACAGTGTGTGAGTGAGTGTCTGTGTGTGTGTGTGTGTGTGTGTGTGTGTGTGTGTGTGTGTGTGATTTAAGCTTCAGAGCCACACTATGGGGCAGAGAGACAAGCACTATGAGGACATAAGAGTGTGTGTGTGTGTGTGTGTGTGATTTAAGCTTCAGAGCCACACTATGGGGCAGAGAGACAAGCACTATGAGGACATAAGATCAAACCCCGCAGTAGGAAAGGGAGCTGCTCGGGGGACCGCAGCCAGTCCTTGGAGAATTTGTCTATCAGGTGCAGGGCTGGCCTTCACCCCATGTGGGTTGGAAAGCCAGGGAGATAGTTCCAGAGGCACAAATCGATGGGCAGTGCTCAGGAGGGCACACTGGGAGGTTTGGAGTCAAGACTACAGCGGGCACACTGTTCCCCTCCATGGTCCTGAGTCCCAGAAGTCAGAGTATGCGTTTACCTCAGGGCTGAGCCGAGAGAAGGAAGGGCAAGGGAAGAAACAAGACAGAGATGAGCGAGAGAAAGTTCTAGAGAAGTTTTACAATACTAAAGACACAACTGGATTAGGAACTTCGGAAAAACTCACCTTTGAAAAGAGTCACTTTTTTGAAGGCATCTCAAAACCATTGACAAAAGCAAACTTTTGACAAACTCTTGTTATCCAGACCTGATGAAGCTTCCCAGCCCCTTACAACACTGAAATTGTGGTACAGAATGAAAACACAGAACCAACTCAAAGTCCTACAAAGTTGTGATGCTTCTCAAATTCCAAATTCATTCCAGAGGCCCAGTTTTCTGCCTGTGGTGAGAGAGGAAGCCTGAGGCAAAGCCATTTTATGCCCAGCAGGCCACATGCCCCACCACAGACACCCCTGAACCTGTGAGGGAGCAGGTAAGAGCCAGTGTGAGCCGGGGCACATCAGATGTCAAAGCCAGACTGGCAAAGAAGCACCTTCAGCAGTGTTAGCCCTGGGGATGTGACAGGTGGCAGACCCATGGGCAGCCTGGCAGTGGCCACACAGAGATCTCCAGCCAGGCCACAGAGGCAGGTCCAAGTACAGCTGCTGAAGGACTTGGATGCCTCCCAGCCACACTAGGTTGGTACAGGCCAGATGGAGTGCAGAAAAACTGAAGGTGGGAAACAAGGCATGTGGGTTCATTTTGTTTGGTAGAAATTCAGGGCTGATGTCCCAAGAGTTGGGATAATGAGGTTAAGGGACACCCAGGCAGTCTGAGCAGTGACTAGGCTACTTTGTATTGGTCCCTTCCCAACTCCTGACCAGTTCCTGGGGTAAGCAATGCTGTTCCTGTACCCTTAGCACTTGCTCAACTAAATGCTGAGCTGAAATCTTAGAAAATTTTCAACCCACCCAAGCAGAAAGAACTTTGCTTTCATAGTGGGCCAGAGAACATTTCTTCATGACACAGATGTATTATAATAGTGTTTATTATGAGTTTCTGTAGTGCTGATACACAAAATAAACTTTATTTAAATATTTAAAGTAATTCTGGAATATATGCAATTTCTTCTGATTACTGCTAAAATCATGTTCACATTTGAGCCTTTAAGTCTGTGGAACCAGTGTTCACACACATGGAAGCACACTGTTTAATGTATACCACAGGGTTGCACCTCCAGGTCAGACAATGCCTCGAGCGTAGACACAGTTCTGTTCCCATGGCCAGCCCACCCACCTGTGGGTTGTGACAGTCACCCCGCCTCCACCGCTCTCCACGTGTTAAGGCCACATCAAAGCAGTAGTCCCAGGGAAGCCTTGCTGGTCTAAGGTTTATGGGTCATTCTGCCTCTGTCACCGGGAGACCCTAGTGGTCCCACTCGCCAGGACTCTGCTCATCACTGTCCTCTGAGTCAGCAGACACTCTCTTAATTCTTTCCAAGGCTGCCCTGATGCTCCTCTCCAGGTCGCTGGTTCGCTTCTTGCTGGGCTCTACAGTTGCATCTGGGTGGACTTTCTTCAGCTGCACCCCCTGCCTGATGGCAGCCAGGACCTGTTCATTGACTGAGGTGCGGGGAGGGGGCAAGGTAGGTGCTTCGACTTTCCGGAGAGAGGCCCTGCCCTGCCGGAGAGAGGCCAGCACTTCATCCATAGAGCCTGAAATTGAACAGACAGCACGTATGAGGAAGAAGCATACCATGTGTTTCGTTTCCAGAACACATACCCGTTTATGCCATGACTTAAACACCCACGGTGCGGTGATCTGCTGTCAGAGCAGAACCAAGATCCTTGTTTCAATCAGGACCACCTGGCAGCTGATGTTTTATCTTGACTGCTTACCACCCACTCCTTCAACTCCACTGAACTTCAGGCCACAGCCATACCCATCTTTGGTTGAAACGACCTAAGACACCCTCGAGTTAAGGACGCCAGCAGTAGAACAATGTGATCACCGGGTGAGACTTAGCTTCCTCTGAGTTGGATCACCTCCATTTCCTTTCCCATTAAAAACATCTTGAACATGCGCTCTGCATCCCTCTACTTCAGTCTTGGCGATGAGTCATGTGACTCACCCTGACAACAGGCACTCAGAGGTTCCCACACTCAAAGGCTCAAAGTGATAAACTTGTCGGGCGCTCAGTGAGCCCACAGGGAGGCACTGGCGCATTTCCTGTACAGCGGTGTTTAATTCCACCCACCTTACCTGAGGGGGCTAAGGGCTCGATTTTTGAGAGTATGAAATGCTGTCAAAATACAAATTAGCTCAGAGTTCCGAGACACTAGTGAGAAGCTGTTTTTTAAAACTCTGGCACCCTGAGAGGTAAAACCTTTCTTCCCTTGCTTGCCAGACACAGGGCATGAGTACAGTCACTAACTTAGACATCAGCCAGGTAAGCCTTCAGGATTAACAGTCATTTCCAGTTGGGGACTGAAGAGCTGGGCTATGGCTAACTAGTCTGTTCCATTCTGGACTCAAGCCCTCACCTTGTAATTCTGATTACAACCCCCTTTGAGAACTGACTGGGCAAGTTCCACAATCAAGGGTTCACACCTTATCCTCCAGTGCTGCATAGCATTTGTGAATTGAGCAGAGTCCTCGCCCTGCAACCCCCCTTGCATTCAGCCTAAGCTGAGAATACCCACCCCCCAAACACTAATCTAGGCAGACAGGAATCACTCTGTATTCACATTGTATTACAAACCCTACAGATGGGCCGCCTGCCACCTGACCCTGTGGACGCTCTCCTTCACACCCTGTTCTGGGTAGTGGAGCGCCAAACTTACAGTAAGCAGAGTGCTCAATTAACCAAACCCAGCAGGTACGTCCCATGAGCTTCATTCCTGCTCACTCCTATCCTGGTAATTGTGTGTTCTAGGTGGAACAACTCAGCCAGAGCGCAGCATTTTACCAGGCTTCATCTAAGACAACCCTCCCCAAAGCAGTAGGCGCTGAGTCTTGGCAGGTTTAGGCCAGTGTCCCCAAAAGCCAATGTCTAAAGCCATAATTAGAATTATGCATGAGAACTGTGGCCCTCACTAAACAAGTACTTGAGTGTATTCAGTGTGAAGACAAAAGGTGGCCTAATTTTCCAGTATTCTCGATTAAATTCAACACTTCAGAGATGTAACACCATTTAAAGCTGTATTGAGAAACACTAGCTGAACTCAAATCCATGCTGAAGTCCGGGACAGCCTGAAGAGGACTCTTTAACAGCCTTAGGAGTGTGGCACTGTATGATCAGCAAATGCAGAGATGTGTCTGCAGGCTGATGTAGCATGTCAAATTCAATCTCGCCTAGACTAATCACAATAAGAGTACTAACTAACAAAGCAACAAAGGGTGGGCTATTTGGAGACTAGAGAATTTTGAAGATGATTCTAAATTGAAACTATTGAGACTTCTTCAACAGCTTAAGAACGCACAGGGAGCGAGAGCAGAACTGCAGGGGGTTACCTGGACACTGGAAGTCTCCTAGACGAACACATGGTCTTTCAGCAGATGCCTCACACACTAGAGAGAGTGGCTGGTCCTCTGTTGCTGAAGTCCTGAGTCCTAAATTCTGACGAGTAGTAGCTTGAGAAGAGGACAGAGCTGGGAGAGGAAGTGGTGGGGGTGGAGGAGGGGGTGGTGGGGGAGGAGGGGGTGGTGGCTGTGGCGGTAGTGACAGATCCTCACTGAATCGGGAGGGTGTCTGGTCACCAACTGGAACAAAAATCTGGACAGGAATACCGCCAGAGGAGTCTTGAGGCTCAGGGGTTTTCATATTAGCTTCAGGTAAAGGAGTAACACTTCCAATTTTGCTAGAGGCAGGGTGAGCTATCTTGTGATGAGCTGCTGAGGACCTCCTGGGAGAGCGTCCACCTGAGAGGTTTGGCACCATGGTTTCTGAGCAAGCTGTTCTCAGTGCAGACGGAGGAGCTGGACGCTTCTGAGGATGAAAAACTAGTGAGAGATTGGCCACAATGGAGGCCATCAAAATGGTGCAGCTTCGCACACAGACCTATAAACCAACACCACCCTGTGCACAGGCATCCTAACCCATGAGAACTGCTGGCCACCAACACAGAGCCGTGCCACTGAGCCTGTTTTCACAAGTTCAAGGAGCATCCCAGGCACGGCTGCTGGAGTGCAGCCTTGAGCTCGGGACCACCCTGGGCCAGAGGGAAGCCCTAGCTTTTTCAAAACAAAAAATAAAGACAAAAAAAACAAACAAACAAACAAACAAAAAACCAAAAAAACACAATTATATTGTTTGACCAAGAGACCATATAATAATTTCTTATAATAAAATGAAGATGGCCAGGTGGCGGTGGCACATGCCTTTGATCCCAGCACCTGGGAGGCAGAGGCAGGCGGATCTCTGTGAGTTTGAGGCCAGCCTGGTCTACAGAGTGAGATCCAGGATAGGCACCAAAACTACAGAGAGAAACCCTGTCTTGAAAACAAACAAATAAACAAACAAATAAATAAAATGAAGATGAAAAAGATGCATATAGATAAAAATAATGAATATAGATGAAAATATTCATCATATACTCTTTTAGAGAGAGAGAGAGAGAGAGAGAGAGAGAGAGAGAGGAAAATAAAAACCTTCATTTCAGCAGAGCACTTGGGTTGTGGTTACATGCCAATGCTTCCTCAACAGTGATATGTTAGAGATGTATTACAAAGGAAAAGGAAGCTGGGGTACTTTACTTAGGTAAAGTACCTGTGAAAACAAGAGAACCTGGGTCCAACCCCGAGCCCACACTAAAAGCTGGTGTGGGGGCAGGTGCCTTTAATCCCAGAGCTGAGGGGACCTGTGCAGCTCCCTGGAGCTTGCCGGCCAGCCAGCACGGCCAGCTTGGTGAGTGTCAAAAACCAAGGTGGGCCAGGGTGGTGGTGGTGGCGGCAGCGGCGGTGGAGCACACCTTTAATCCCAGCACTCGGGAGGCAGAGCCAGGTGGATTTCTGTGAGTTCAAGGCCAGCCTGGTCTACAGAACAAGTTCCAGCAAAGGCTCAAAGCTACACAGAGAAACCCTGTCTTGAAAAAAACAAAACAAAAAAAAACCCCAAGGTGGACAGCTCCTGAAGGAGGACACCGGAGGCTGTCCTCTGACCTCCACAGGCATGCGCGTGCTTACATGTACACACTAAAAATAAAAATGAAGAGAAGTCAGCTAACACTAAAGGCAGTCAGGAGCCATTCAGAAAGGCGAGCAGGAACCCGAATTTGCTGTGATGTCAACAATAGCGCTGTAACCAGGCATGGTAGGTAGCACACACTGATACAGCAGGTGGGGGCTGATGCAGGAGGACTGAGTTCTAGGCTACGCCGGGAGTCACGGTTTGAAAAGCATGGCTCACTATTTGAATGCTTGAGGAACTGTCCGCGAGACGGGAGTAGGTGCAGTCTTACTGGAGGAGGTGGATCACTGGGACAGGCCTTGAGGTCTCAAAAGCCCATGCCAGGCCCAGACTCTAGCGCTCTGTCTGCTGCTACCGCTTATGCCTGCCAGCCTGCTGCCATGCTTCCCGCCATGACGACAGTGGACCCCCATGAAACTGTAAGCCAGCCCCCAGTCAAACACTTCTTGTCTAGGTAGCCGTGGTAGTGGTGTCTCTTCACAGGAACTAGGGACATCTTAAGACCTGCCTCAATCAAAAGAAAAGAAAAGCCAGCGGTTCCTACTGTGGCTTTCCAAATTTTTGTTCCCTGTTGTTAATAGCATTTTAAAATTTCTTTGTTATTGGGATGGAGAGATGGCTCAGAGGTTAAGAGCACTGGCTGCTCTTCCAGAGGTCCTGAGTTCAATTCCCAGCACCCACATGGTGGCTCACAGCTCTACAATGAGATTTGATGCTCTTTTCTGGAATGCAGGCATACATGTAGACAGAATATTATTGTATACATAATAAATAAATCTTTAAAAATCCTATGTTATCTGTTCATAATACATTACACTCTTTTCTAGGGTGGATAAGGCTCATTTATCTCCCCAGATAAAGAAGGTGAGTCTTTCTGGAACTTACCTCCCTATAAGCTCTTAGTCGCTCAAGTGTTTTTTGACGTTCATGGTTTATCCATTCTTTTTTCTTTTGTTCCTCTTCTTTTATTTTGTCTCTTTTCTATACATAAACAAACACATCCTTGTAAAGGCTCAGAATTTGTCATGTATGTGTAATTCGCCACGTATGTATTCATGAGGAAAGGAGGCCCACCCTCATCTGTCCCAGCTGTGTAGTTTCCATAGGCTAGCCCATCGATCATCAGGTACTCACCATCTGAATATTGTGGTGCTGGTGAAAATGTCTCACGCTCTCTTTAGCCTGCTGCAGTCTGAGCTGATGATTTTCTCGGCAGTGATCCTGGTGGGATAATACAAGTCACATACATGGTTTTTAGTAAAACATGAGATGCAGTAATGTTGGAAGCATTGCATTTTTGACTAACATGTAAGGTGTTCAGTTTCCACTGAAGGTCAATGATAGGTCCTCCTCTACAGTCGTGTGACAAGGACTGCCACAGGTGGCATCTGTTCCCAGCAGAGTGCTTTGAGAGATGAAGTGTCTCAACCATCTGTTTTAGTACATTTATTGATTGATTGATTTTGGTGGGGGAGGAAAATGCACACATACCATAGCACAGACAGAGGTCAAGGACAGCTATCTGGACACACACACGTGCCATAGCACACAGACAGAGGTCGAGGACAGCTATCTGGACACACACACGTGCCATAGCACACAGACAGAGGTCAAGGACAGCTATCTGGACACACACGTGCCATAGCACACAGACAGAGGTCAAGGACAGCTATCTGGACACACACATGCCATAGCACACAGACAGAGGTCAAGGACAGCTATCTGGACACACACATGCCATAGCACACAGACAGAGGTCAAGGACAGCTATCTGGACACACACATGCCATAGCACACAGACAAGGTCAAGGACAGCTATCTGGACACACACATGCCATAGCACACAGACAGGTCAAGGACAGCTTGCTGGAGTCAGTTTTCTCCTTCTATCATGTGGGTGGGTTCTGGTCATCGTGCTCAGCAGAGTAGGCCTTTATAGTGCAGCCATCTCACAAATGTTTAGACCCACTTCCCCATGTTATAGATACTGAGTATATATTTCCAAACTCATCTACAAAAACATAGCCCACCTAAAAATACCTGGAAAATGATGTTACAAACTGTACTTCTCCCACTTAACCACTCCCCTAACCCTTCATGTACAGGAATGCAGCAATATTACCATTCCCTGGGTGTGTTTTCAACCTCAGCTGCAGAGCCCGTTACTCCACGTTCACTGTGAAACCTGTGTCATTAGTGTTACTGTCTTCCAACAGATGAAAATCTCAGCTGAAGAGAAACTGGAGGGAAGGACTGGAAGGTGGCTCAGTAGTCAAAAGTACTCAAACTCTTGCAGAAGAACGGAGTTCAGTTCCCAGCACCCACACTGGGCAGCTCACCATGACCTGTAACTACAGCTCCAGGGATCTGATGCCTTTCTCTGGCCTCCACAGGCATCTGCATCCATGTGCACATATACACATGCAAACACACATACACAAACATATAAAAATAAATCTTAAAAAAAAAGCTGTCAGGCGGTGGTGGCGCACGCCTTTAATCCCAGCACTCGGGAGGCAGAGCCAGGTGGATCTCTGTGAGTTTGAGGCCAGCCTGGTCTACAAAGTGAGTTCCAGGATAGGCTTCAAAAACTACACAGAGAAACCCTGTCTTGAAAAACAAAAAAAACAAAAACAACAACAACAAAAAGCTGTCAATTTGCCCTTGAAAGGTCATGAGTGGCCAAGCTATGATTTCAACTGACAATGGAATTTGAAAGGGGACCTCAGCTTCCATCCTGTTAGCCCAGTGGAAGCTAGGCTGCACAGAGGAAGGCCACCATCTGCGGGGCAAGGGTCAATGCTCCAGGTCAGTATAAGACAATGCTTCTCAACCTGTGGGTTGTGACCCTTCGGGGGTCAAATGACCCCTTCACAGGGGTCACTTGACCCTTCACAGGGGTCACCTAAGATCATCCGAAAACAGATATTCACATTATGATTCATAACAGTAGCAAAACTACAATTATGAAGTAGCAAGGAAAAAAATGTATGGCTGGGGTCACCACACCATGAGGAGCTGTCTTAAAGGGTCGCAGCATTGGGAAGGTTGAGAATCACTGGTAGAACAGCCCCTAGCCCAGAGACTACAGCTCTAGGGCACAGACCTGCGAAGATCAGTCCAGGAAATGACGTTTGGGTGAGGAGTAAGACCCTCAAAGGCTAGAAAGGAAGGCACAGCTGGGCACCTGCCTGACATCCAAGCCACTGAGCATGCTGAGGTCGGCAGGCAGCTCAGCAAGGCCTGCCCTCAAAGGAAAACCAGGCTGGGCGTGCGGGCTCCAGCTGACCGGCAGAGCACTTGCCTAATAAACAATCCCAAATGCAAAAGAAAGGAAAAAAATTAAAACTCCAATAATAAAGCACAATAAATATGAGCAATTACATAAAATATAGGAACTTTCTCTTCTACTGGAAAAATTATATTTCTCAATGTTTTATGTAATTATATTGTTCTAGAAGAAAGCAATTGAGTTTCATTTTGCTTTGTTTTTTAATTTTTTTTGCCTTATGGATCTTTTGCTTGTTTATTTTAATTTTTCTGTTTTGTTTTGTTTTTTAAGAGAGAGAAAAGAAGAACATAAAGTTGAGTGGGTAGGGAGGTAGGGAGCATCTAGGAGGAGCTAGGAGAGGAAAACATGATCAAAATATATTGTATCAAGTTTTTTTCAATTAAAAAGAGAAAACAGGCCGGGCGGTGGTGGCGCACGCCTTTAATCCCAGCACTCGGGAGGCAGAGGCAGGTGGATCTCTGTGAGTTCGAGGCCAGCCTGGTCTACAGAGCGAGATCCAGGAAAGGCGCAAAGCTATACAGAGAAACCCTGTCTTGAAAAACCAAAAAAAAAGAGAAAACAAGCCAGGTGGTGGTGGCACAAGCCTTTAACCCCAGCACTTGGGAGGCAGAGGCAGATGGATCTCTGAGTTCCAGGCCAGCCTGGTGTCTTCATAGTAAGTTCCAGGATGGTCAGAGCTACACAGAGAAACCCTGCTCAAAAAACAAAACATGCCAGTCAGTGGTGGTACACGCCTTTAATCCCAGCACTCAGGAGGCAGAGGCAGGTGGATCTCTGTGAGTTCAAGGCCAGCCTGATCTACAGAGTGAGTTCCAGGTCAGGCACCAAAACTACACAGAGAAACCCTGTCTCAAAAACAAAACAAAACAAAAAAAGTACCATAGAGTAGAAATTCAATAAATAATTACTGAATAAACTAAAAATCTAGATATTATGGTACACTTAACTCTCAAAAGAAACAATTTTTTTAGCATTTTAAAATCTATTTGGCTCCAGCCACAGAGATAAAAACACACAGAACATTACTCACTATACACACATATACACATACATATATACATAGTAGATAAAACCTTCCATTCGAGGGAAACCCTAGCCGGAAGGACCGTACCCTCCTGCTCCTGAGCTGGGCCCTCCTGGCACAGATGCGGCCCCGCTGAGCCTCCAGCTGCTGCCGCTGCTGGCTGAGTAATCTCAGCTCTCCACTCTCACCGTGCTGCAGCTCTGGGTCGTGGGCCAGGCCCTTCAGCTCCTCTGGGCTTTCACACGGGTCGTAGTAGACCACTTCATCCTGTTTCTCTAAAAAGATGAGTGATTGTCTTAGACATGCTTTACTATAAGAAATAATTCAAAGATGTCTTTAAATGTAAAGAAAGACTAGCTGTAATTACATCATGTAGAGGAAAACAGCATTAACATTACATACACACACTTCTGACATAGCAGCACACAGTAACATGTTCTGTGTGCTGGAAATAGCATTTTAATGGCCACATAGTATTCACTAGCTCAAGCATTCTCAGAATGTCCCAGTATTCTGTTATTTCCGATTTCATGATGATAAACATCTCTACACATCAGTGTGTGTGTGTGTGTGTGTGTGTGTGTGTGTGTGTGTGTGTGTGTACTTCTTCCTTAGCGAAATGAATGTTCAGGGTTCTTTATGCCAAAACGCCCCAGCACAGCAAGGCTGTCTTGCCGGTCTTCACTTTTGATTATTGATTTTTTTAAACCATGCTTGTAACAATTCCAAACTCTACAGAAGCACACAGAATAAAGTTTTCTAACTCATCCCCAAACTTGAGTCCCATCCCAAAGGAAAACATCCTTCCAGATTAACTATTTAAAAATAAAATTTCCCCATGAATGTATAAAATGTTCACAACTGAAAAGAGCTGCCAAGGTTTTGGGTACCAGGATTAAGCAAATGCTGAGGCCCTGCATGAGGACCACTAGACTGGAAGGGCCTGGAGAAAGAGACTGAAGATGTGGAGAGACCTACCATGATCTTGGGTGGGAGGAATCAAAACTGCAAGACGACAATTCTCCCCAAGTAATCTCTAATTTTAAGCACAATCCCAATCAAAATTCCAGGGAGTTTTTGTTTGATTCTAAAGTTCATCTGGAAGAATAAAGAAGTGAGAGAGTCAGAGGACATGGAGCAGCAACAAGGGGTGTTAGCGTGAGCTCCGCAGGTACCGCAGGTACACAGGAGTGCGGAGACCTCGTTCCGAAAACCCGAAGCAGTCAGTAACGTTGTGTGTGCGAAGGCAAGACAGCGGAGGAACTGCTGGGAAACAGAGGAGGGGACATGGGGTGGTAAGGACAAGGACGGCTGTGAGCAAAGCTTGTGTAAAAATGAAAACAGATGTGAGGTGTGGTGGTGCACATCTGTGATCGGCCCTCAGCGGGGCTGAGGAAGGAGGGCTGAAGTGGGTTTGAGGCCAGCTACAACTACATAGTAAGACCCTGTTTCAAAACACCAAAAAGAGGAGAAAAATGGGGTGGGGGGAGAAAAGGTAAACTTCTCAAAGAAAAATGTCCATTAAGTTATTTTCACTATCAATTGTAATTAAATAAACAACTGTAAGATGCCGTTTTCTCTACCAAGTATCTGGAAATTCAAAGAGCACGGCGTAAATGTGGAAGGTATACCTCCACCCACTGATAGGGTATCCTTTTGTGCAGCCTCTCTAGGGCTCTTAGGAAATTCAGGAGCTAGAAACAACAGAGGGAAGAGGAAGATGTATTTCAGATTCCTGTTCTAATGCCATTATGGTAGACAGATATTAAAATGTTAATAAGCATTGCCCTTAACCCAACCATTCTATCTTTAGAAATTTATCTCATAAATTATCAGGAATCTGCATAGGACACACAGAGGAAAGTTTTCTGCTGCACTGATATTCAAGACAGGGAGAAACCAGAAATCACAGTATGCCTGTAAAACGGAATACTATGCAGCCATTAAAATTCTGAGGGTTTTTAAAAATTATTAATACTTAAATGAGTTTATTGGGTATTAGGTTAAAAAAAATGAGGTGACTTGGTAGAGTATATAGTTTTGGTTTTAAAACCCAATACTAATTTCTATGCATGTAGCACATTTTAAAAACCCTCCAAAGTTACCAGGAATTTGCTTTCACTAAACACCTCTACACAATGGTCACAAGGTTTTCTTTGTTTTTTGTGTGTTTGAATACACTGTTGAACAATAAAAATTCTGAAGGGAAATTAAAAACATTCAATAGATTTAACGGGCCATTTATAAGAAGAAATTGATAATCGGTCTATATTTCCTCGAACATGTGACTCAATATTTCATTCTAACACAAACTTGAATGTTACCTTTTATAAGTCTCTTCACAGAGTCCAACTGTGTGACAAGGATCATCTCTTCACTCCTCAGGATCTCAAGTTTAACCTCGTACAACTCCAACTGAATCTCATAATACTGAATCTCTAGCTCATCGACGACGTCTGTGCTCTTCCCTTGGCCTGGGAGATCCTCCATCTGGTTTGTATGGAGAAAGGGAGGAGGATGGTTAGCACAGTGCGAGCACGTGGCCATGCATCTTCCTGGGGCGGACTGTAAGAGAGGAGACGTGCCGGGACACTTCCGCCTCCTCTCAAGACAGAGCTGACCTCCTCCAGCATTCACACACCCCACCTTAGAGCAAGTCAACACATTCATGGTCTAGAAACATAATGGCAATGAGACCATGTCAGGGATGGAAGGTGTCACCCCAAATTTAAATGCTGGCACTCTAGGCCCCAATGGGACAGAGTTGAGGGAGCCTTTGGAGGTGATGAGGTCTGATGAGGTTGAGGGGTAAGACCCTGTGGTGGGAAGGCTCTTAGTAGAGACAGGAGAGGCCTGTGAGCACACAGCAAGGTGTGGTCAGATCCAGGAAGACAGCCCCCCCACCAGATGCTGAATCTGAAGAAGGCACCTCGATCTTTGGATGTCTAGTTTCCAGAGCTGTGAGAAATAATTAAATATCTTTGTAGTCAGCCCACATAGGGCATCTTCTTACAAGCAGCCTGATCTAAGACAGCTAATGACAAGATTCTGTTTTGAAGCTCCAAGATTACAGAAACTACTTACCTGACTACGAGCTGATGAAGAGCCACTTAGATTAAGATATGGTGGAGCACACGCTTAGCTATACTGGGCTAGGAGAGTGGTGGAGCACTTACATAGCACCTGCATGCAAGATGTTGGCTCCAGGACACTGTCACAGAGCGTGTGTGTGTGTGTACATGACTACATACTGAACATATTGCTGGATTGATTTTTTTAAAGAGAATCCCCCCATTCCAATCCTAAACTCAGTGTTACAAAACAAACCCTGGGCTCTATTTCAGAAACACCTTGAGAAGCAGGAAGGGAAGCATCGTGGCCCACCTTCATCAGCAGCGTATCTACAGGAAGCCTGTGTTGGGAAACACAAACAAGGGGAGCTGGTCCCCAGGGCCGAGGGGGAAAGGACAATGTGCTCCGAGGGGGGGTGTGTGTCTGCTCTCATCTCACCTTCCTCTGGATTTCAGCGCACCTGTGCTTCAGACACAGCTCTTTGGCTCGCATAAGCTGCAGAGTCTCCCGAGCTAACATGAGCTGGAGACTCTCTAGCCTGGGCATGGCTGTGGCCCAGGCAGCCTGGCCAAATCTCTTCCGGTCCTGCTCCATCTGTTTCTGCATTCCTGAGTTTATAATTAACAAAAGGAAACAGAAGTGCAACGCATTAATGAGTCCTGAGTTCCTTCTTCAGTGCATTTCTCTTTATAAACATCCTTTCAAAACCTCTTTATAATTTTATTGTCACACAAGTAACACTTGGTCACTGATAGAAGGAAGATTTTTAAAAGCAGGACAATAACAGCTCATGATCTACCTCACTGAGCCACCTGCTTTTACAGCTTGGTCCCAGACTATTTCTACGGCTAGACAGGCTTGTGTGAACAGTCTGGCCAGCATTAAACTCATTACCCTGCTTCAGTCGACTTTCAGATCCTAATATACTGGTGTGCTGGTTAGTTTTCATCAACTTAACGCAAACTAGAGTCACCTAGGCGGAAGAACGTCAACTGAGCAGTTGCCTCCATCAGACTGTCCTGTGGACAGGTCTGTACAGCATTTTCTTGACTACTGACTAATGTAGGAGGGCCTAGCCCACTGTGGGTGATGCCACCCCTGGCAGGTGGTCCCCAGTTGTATAAGAAAGCAAACTGTTGACTTCAGCCAGGGAAGCAGCCCCCAGCTCCAGCAGGCACTCTCTGGGAACCCACAGGCCACTGTGGCCAGGGAAGCAGGTGGCTAACTGCAGATCTTCACCTCTCCCTCAGCTCCCCCAAATCCAGTTCCCCAGTCTCATCCCCAGCTCTGCAGCAGACCAGCTGCTGAGGCCAACCTCCGCACCCCCAGCCCATCTCCAGTGGATCACACAGATCTTCCCTTTCGAACTCCCCTCCTGACTCGCTGCTTTATCCCAGTCCCCAACTCCAGCAGGCACTCCCTAGGAACCCACAGGCCCTTCCAGCCAGGGAAGCAGGGAAGCCAACTGCCCATCTTCACCTCTCCCTCAGCTCCTCAAGTCCAATTCCCCAGCCTCATTCCCAGCTCTGTAGCAGACCAGCTGCTGTGGCCTCTCCTCACTCTCTGCCCCCATTCCCAGGGGACTAAGCAGATCCTGGTGGAACACTAGGCTTTCCTCCCTCCAGTAGACCCCCTCACATCCCCCTCCTAGCCCATCCCTGTTACGAAGTGTCAGCTCCCACTATCTAGAACACCTGCCAGCCCCAGTGGCCACAGCTGTCAGGATCCCAGGAGCATTTCCTATTAGGCAACACACAGCCACCATACTCTCCAAAGAACCAGAGAGGGCATCAGAAACCAAGGAACAAAACACATCACAAAGACCAGATATCAGCTCCTAGAATCGCAATCTTCCCAAACCCAGATGCCTAGATGCCAGCATAAAAACACAATTAAAACAGCCAGGACAATGTCTCTACTAGAGCCCAGCAACCGTACCTCAGCAGGCTGTGAGTATTGCAACTTAGCTGAAGCACAAGAAAAAGACCTCAAAATAACCTTTATGAATATGATAGAGGTCCTTAAAAAGGAAATGAATAGGCCGGGTGGTGGGGGAGGCGGCAGCATACACCTTTAATCCCAGCACTCAGGAGGCAGAGGCAGGCAGATCTCTGTGAGTTTGAGGCCGGCCTGGTCTATAGCATGAGTTCCAGGACAGGCTCCAAAGCTACACGGAGAAACCCTGTCTCAAAGAAAAAAAAAAGAAGAAGAAGAAGAAATTAATAAACTCCTTGAAGAAATCTATGAAAACACAGACAGTGGAAGAAAATGAATAACACAGTTCAAAATCTGAAAGTAGAAACAGAATCAATAAAGAACACCTAAACTGAAGGAAATCTGGAGAGGAAAAATGTAGAAACTCTGATAGGAACCTCAGAGGCAAGCCTCCCCACAGAATACAACAGATGGAAGAGAGAATCTCAGGTACTGAAGACAAGAGAGAAGAAATGTGCACCTTGGTCAAAGAAAATGTTAAATCCAAAAAAAATCCAGGAAATCTGGAACACTACGAAAAGACCCATTTTAAGAATAACAGAATAAAGCCGGGCGGTGGTGGCGCACGCCTTTAATCCCAGCACTCGGGAGGCAGAGCCAGGCGGATCTCTGTGAGTTCGAGGCCAGCCTGGTCTACAGAGCGAGATCCAGGAAAGGCGCAAAGCTACACAGAGAAACCCTGTCTCGAAAAACCAAAAAAAAAAAAAAAAAAAAGAATAACAGAATAGAGAAAGGGGAAGAAACCACAGTCAAAGAAAGGCACAGAAAATATTCTCAACAAAATTATAGAAGAAAATTTCCCTTACCTAAAGAAGGAGATGCCTACATATCAAGGTTCAAGAAGCATACAAGAACACCACACAGACTGGACTAGGAAAGAAAGTCCATGGAGCTAGCACATAACAATCAAAAAAAGTACAGAAAAAGAGAGAATATTAAAAGCTGCTAGGGAAAAAGACCAAATAACATATAAAGGCAGAACTATTAGAATAACACCTGACTTCTCAATGAAGACCCAAAAAAACCAGGAGGGCCTGAACAGATGTTCTACAGAGTCCAAAATACCACACATGCCAGCCCAGGCTACTACACCCAGCGAAACTTTCAATCACAATAGATGGAGAAAATAAGATATTCCATGATAAAAAACAAATTTAAGCAATGTCTATCTACAAATTCAGCTGTACAGAAGGCACTAGAAGGAAAACTCCAGCCCATAGAGCTTAACAACACCCAAGAAAACACAAGGAATAAATAATCCCAGACTGCAAATCAAAGGGGGGAAACACACACACACACACCCCTCCACCACCACAACAAAATAACAGGAAACAACAAACACTGCTCATGGATATCTCAACATTAAAGGTCTCAACTCCCCAGTAAAAAGACACAGGTTAACAGAATGGACTGAACACAGGATCCATCCTTCTGCTGCACCCAAGAAACACATCTTCACATCAAGGATAGGCATCACCTCAAGATAAAAGGATAGAAAAAGATATTCCAATCAAATGGACCTAAGAAGCTAGCTGGTGTAGCCATTTTAATATGTGACAAAAAGATTTCAGTGGTCTGGCTTTAAGTTCTCCTATTTGCCAAGTTCTCTTGAGCCACAGGGCCTTTGTAAATGCCCGACTCCTCTCCATCCCCGTGTACTATTCAGGTGTGGGCAAGCACACCTCTCAGAGGCCGTTCCTGAGCACCCCATCAGACCCACTTGCTTTCACAGGATCTCACAGCCCTGTTTTTCCTCTTCAGTGTGGCTTACTGCCTCTGCCATTTACCATGTGCCGAACGAACATCACTGCTCTCTGCTCATCAGGCTAGAAAGTGGTCATGCTTATCCTTCCACTGAATTCCCAGTACCCAGCAATTGTGGTTCCTGATACTGAGGATGCACGCAAATGCTTCCCGAGTAAAATAAAAGTTACATATCTTAGTACAGTAGTTTCAGTATTACCTGTTAATGCTGTGACTGTTTCCCTAAAATAATTCACAGTGATATCTTGAATAGAGACCGCTGCTTCTTCAGCCCGTCTGGTCCATTCATTGACTTCCTTCTGTAGAGAAACTACCCTTTTAGGACCCAGGTCATCCTCATTCAGGGACTTCTACAAAAAAAGAGAAGTAGTGCTATTAGGAAATTCTGAAGCGGCTGTGTTACTGTTGTGACCACTCATGTTACTGCGCATCAGTCAGTTCCTGACTGAGTATCAGTGAGCTCGGGAAGACATGGGTGTACTCCACTGGGTACAGAGGGAAAACACTGACTTTGCATTACTAGAACTTTTCCAGGGTACATGGTTGTGCAAATGAGATGTCTGTGGTTCAGCACTCTGAACTCAAGTGTTGCTTTTGCTATAGTTTCTTTTAGGAACCTTAAATACTTAGTGCTTAAATTAACGCAATATGGTCACCTAAAAGATATTCACATCTATGTATTCAGAGTGATGACCATCCATACCTATGGACTGAATGTTTGTGGGCCCTGAAATTCATATATTGAAGCCTACATCCCCAATTTGACTGTATTAGGTCATGAGGATCCTGCTCTCATGATTAGGATCGATGCCCTTATAAAAAGGAAAAGGCATAGGTCTCTCTGCTCTTTACTATGTAAGGACACATCAAACCAGCCAGCCAAACGCCAGCAAACGATTTCCTCTCACTAGGTCTGCAGCGCCTGTCCTTAGACTTCCCAGCCACCAGAACTACAAGGCCAAGTTCTCTTGTTTACAAGCTGCCTGGTTTGCAGTACACTCTTCCAACAGCCTGAACTAAGGGCTCCTGTGCAGCCAGCATCCAGATTCCTTCTACAAAGCTTGATTCAGTGGCACTGGCAGAGTGGGTTAGTGTTACACAAATGCAAGCCAAAGCTACAAGATACCATTTCCCACCCACTAGGATAAAAAGACAAACAGAACTAGTGTTGAAGGCAGGCATGGTGACACATTGTAATCCCAGCACTTGGAAGCCTGAGGCAGGAGAACTGCTATGAATCAAGGCTAATATGGGCTGTATAGCAATATCTGATCTCAAAAAAAAAACCCAACAAAATGTATCAATGTTAGTGTTGACACAAATATGAGCTTACACTTAGGTGTACTAAACAGTGCACTTGATTCGGGAAACAGTCTGGCAGCCTTCAAAAGGTTACACTTTTTAAAAAACAAGATAAACATTACAACGTGACCAGCAGTTCCACTTCCCAGTGTATACACAAGAGAAACAAAAGAATGTAAGGCAAGTGGGGCTTGTGCCTATAATCCCACACTCAGAGGCTGAGGGAGGAAGACTGCTGTGAACTCAAGGTCATCCTAAACTAGTGGCCAGGTCAGTCTGAGCTATGGTTGAGATCCTGACTAAAAAAAATGGGGAGAGTGGGGCAGTACAGGTATGTATACACATATGTTGATTGCAGCACTATTCATATCTAAAAAGTGTAAATGATCCAGGTGTCCAACAAGGGTTAATGGGTAAGCAAGATGCAGTATATTCTTATAATGGCAGTTATCTGCCAATAAAACGAAATGAAGTCCTGACGGCTATGCATGGCCAATTCTAAAACAAACCCACACACATTGTAGAGTTCCAATTATCTGAAATTTCTGTGGGCTGGAGAGAGAGCTCAGAGGGGAAAGTCCTTGCCTTCCTTGCCTGAGTTCAGATTCTAGAACCGACCTAAAGTAGATTCCAGAATCCATCTAAATCCAGACACAAGAATGTGCTCACAATACAAGTGTTATGCCAAAATGGGCAGCAGATCTCCAGCAGCTCAGGGGTCAGCTAGCCTGCATTCACACATAAACAAGCACAAACACACACATCATATACACAAAGATAAAAAAATAAAAATAATAAAGTTTCCACAACAGCCAAATATAGAGACAAAGTAGATTAGGGATTGCATAAGGTTGGAGAAAATGAGAAATGACTGCTAGTGGGTATGAGGTTTCTTCCGAGGGTAAAAGTATTCTAATATTGTTGGCTGGTAAGATGGCTCTGGGGAGGCTGGAGAGATGGCTCAGCGGTTAAGAACGCTGGCTGCTGTTCCAAAGGTCCTGAGTTCAATTCCCAGCACCCATATGGTGGCTCACAACCATCTATAATGAGATCTGGTGCCCTCTTCTGGCCTGCAGGCATACATGCAGGCAGAACACTGTATAGGTAATAAATAATCTTTAAAAAAAAAGATGGCTCAGTTGGGTAAAAACACTTGCTGCCAAGCCTGATGATATGAGTTCAATCCCGGGAACCCATGTGGTGGAAAGAGCAAACCTATTTTCCATAAGTTGTCCTCTGACCTCCACATGTGTGCTACACCACACACACACACACACACACACACACACACACACACACACGAAAAAAGTGTTCTAATATGAGAAAGTTGGTAATGGTCACACAACCTGAATGTATTAAAAAGTCCTGAATTGTACACTTCCCATGCATGGTCTATGAGTCATACTTCAATGATGATCTCACACACACACACTCCAATCAACAGACTTTCCCAGCAGAGATGAAAACAACCCCGTCTGAGGGTTAGAGCAACATGCACAGAACTTCCTGCCAAGGTCACAAAAGCGCCTAGGGAAAGATGGCCCAGTGCAGAAGGAGAGCGGGAATCTGGCTGTCGTCTCCTGGTTCTAGCTGGTTGGACAAAAGGCAATATTAATGATGCCTTTTCTAAATGGGGTCACCCTAATGGAATCAGAATGACAGCAATTACTCAAGTTTAATTACTGATTACAATCCAGGGCCCTGCTATTTAAATTTGCATCTCATTTCTAAGAAATCTGCATGTGTTCTTACAGGTGGAAAATAAGTCAAAGGAAATACACGTCATATAAAAACCATTCATTAGCAAGGGCAGTGTCGATGCCGGGATTGGTAAAATGAGCAGCACAATATCTTCTCTTTCAATCCTTGATCTCCCCCTCTTTGGGGGAGGATTTGCACATGCTCAGCAGGCAGTCCACCACACAGCCACAGCCCCCACCCCCCACCCCATCCCCCACCTGCCCTTTCTCACTCTTTATTTTGAAACTAGGTCTCACTAAGTTTCCCAGGCTGGCTTTGAATCTCTGTTGCCCAGGCAGGCCTTATGCCTCCCTCCTGAATGGCTAGACTCACAGACCTGTGCCACCAGGCCGGGCTGTTCTTGTTGTTTGCGGTTTTATGTCCAGGGCCTTGGACATGCTGGGCACAAAGCTCTACCACTAAAGAACACTGCCTACAATTCCAGCCTTGGGAAGTGGAGGCAGGAGGATCAAGCGTCAAGGCTAGCCTCAGCTTCATTGTAAATTTGAGGCCAGCCTGGGCTACATGAGACCTTGTCTTTAAATAAATAAATGACATCATCTAAATATAAAGATCTCAGAATAAAAATACAGAATGAACCTTATATGACTAACAGAACGATACATTTCAGGTAATAAGATAAAAATATCAGGAAACATACCAGAATATCAAGCTTACATGAGGTCGCAACTTCTCGCATATCTCTAAATGGCTGCAGTAAATACTGGAAGAACATGGTTGCCGTGGTAACTAATTCTTGATATGCTTCATCTTCCTCTTGATAAACTTTCATTAATGCTACCATGGTGTTGGCTTTTCTGTGATCTTGAAGAACCTAAAAGGCAAAAATGTAAATAAAGCTTAAGTCTGGACATTTAAAATCATACCAAAAATAAATAAAAGATACCCAATATTCTTGATTTTTAAACACTAAGTAAACATAATGCTCTCCAACTAAAAAGATAAGTAACACAAAAGTAGTTAAATAAGGCGGTTTGTCCATGGAATAATACTACTATTACTATTTTCACAGTCATTCAACACTGTTCTTTAAGACTGTTAATCACATGAGGACTTAGCTCGATGGTTCAAGCCTATAATCCCAACACTTGGGAGGCTAAAGCAAGAATTTTACTCTGAGTTTTCGGCCAGCCTGAGCTAAATAGCTATTTCCAGATGGCTGGGCTACAAAGCAAGGCCCAGTCTCAAAGAAAACAAACAAGCAAAGATACTATGTACATTTCCATGGGCTCGATAGCCATAGCATTTCTATCCCTCCAACCCCATGTGTAAGTTCCAGATCCACAGGTGAACTATGCACATGAACAGCTCACTAGTATGAGTTAGATTAGAACTGTAGTAGCTGAGAATGAACTTGAACTTGGAGGAAATGTAACTTCCCAGCATACAGATGTGAAGAGATTAAGGCGCGCTGGGGGGTAAGAAATGAAGTGTTAAAAGAACCAATTCTGAGCTAAGTCTGGTGGAATGGACCTGGAATTCAGCTACGTTGGGAATATAAAGCAAAAGTGGCTCAGGCCTTAATTACAACTACTTTAGGAAGCTGAAACCCGTTCAATCCTGGAGCAGGAAGCTTCTAAAAAGCATGGACTATCAGAAAAGTAAAATAAGGCCTCCAAGGTTGGACTGTAGGATGGCAGGCATGGTGAGCGTGAGGTGGAGCCTGCCTGGGCTACAGAGAGTTCAAGGCCGGCCTGGGCAACTGAGTAAGATGCTGCCTGAAAATAAAAAGTAAAGGCTGAGGAGGTAGTTCAGTGGTAGAGTGCTTGCCTAGCACCCACAAGGCCCATCTCCAACACTGACTAAATAAATAGCCAGTCTGATATAAAATGATCAGCTTAAGGATCCAAAGCTGGCTGGTCTGAAAATCTCCTGTAGTTTCCTGGTATTATAAAGTGAAATCAGCACGGGAAGAAGGTGTGTGAGCTACGCAGAATAAAGTGATTCCAACTGAGCTAGGTGTGGTGGTGGCACAACCTATAATCCCAGCACTTCAGGGGCTGAAGCAGAGGGTCACCACAGTCTGAGGGCAGCCTGGGCTACATGGTGAGTTCCAGAACAGCTTGGGCTACTATGTGAGAGAGACCCTGTCTCAAAATAAAGACTCCACTAACAGAAACCTTTTATAAAGCCATTTTAGCTTATAAAAGACTCATTCTATATTTAGCTTAAGATAGACAACCACCAAGATTTTGGCTGAATTCTTACACCTCTCCTTCCTCACAAAACAGCAAAACCACTGCTTAGTAATGGCTGTCATAATCGGCTTCAGCTGTCAACTTGACACACCAGGGAGAGGGAAACCTTAATCCAGCAACTGCTTCCATCAGATATATGTCTGTGGAGCATTTTTTTTCTCTTTAAATTGCTAAAGTGATAGAAGTGGACCTAGCCCATTGTGGGTCTTTGGACCCCTTCGTAGGTGGTCCTGGGCTGTCTTTTTTTTTTTTTTTTTTTTTTTTTGGTTTTTCGAGACAGGGTTTCTCTGTGTAGCTTTGCGCCTTTTCCTGGAACTCACTTGGTAGCCCAGGCTGGCCTCGAACTCACAGAGATCCGCCTGGCTCTGCCTCCCGAGTGCTGGGATTAAAGGCGTGCGCCACCACCGCCCGGCGGTCCTGGGCTGTCTTAAGAAAGGTAGCTGAGCAAACCAGAGAAAGTAAGGCAGTAACCAGCCTTCCCTTGATAATGGACTGTAACCTGTAAGCCAAATAAACCCTTTCTACCCCCAGGTGTCTATCACAGCGACAGAAAACAAACTCATGAGAAACGGGGAATGTCCAGGGAGTGTCCATGCATAGAATGAAGCTCTGACACTGGGCTCTCTTCGGGAAACGGTTGCTGGATAAAACATACATTCTCCCTAAATCTTTCAGTGAACTTTTCAATGCCTCCCTCCCTTTGGAGTCTGTAAGTGTACCACACAAATAATGAATTGGTGTATCTCAAGCTATATTGTTGTCATTCCAAACTGACAATAAAGCCTCACTTCCCGAGGGCTTTCCATTTGGTATGTATTGCTTAAAGAATAACAATAAGCCGGGCGGTGGTGGCACAAGCCTTTAATCCCAGCACTCGGGAGGCAGAGCCAGGCTGATCTCTGTGAGTTCAAGGCCAACCTGGTCTACAGAGCGAGCTCCAGGACAGGTTCCAAAGCTACACAGAAAAACTCTGTCTCAAAAATCCAGAAAAAAAAAAAAGTCACTCATCCTCTAAGACATTTTTTAGCCATCTCTCACCATCCCCAGAGGACCCAGAATTGTTGCCATTGAGCTTTTTTTTTCCCCCCTACGGGTATGCGTTGTTTTCAGTTTTGCTTTCGATATTTTCTGGCCTTTCCCATTACAACATCCTGCTCTACCAAGACCAGGGAAAAGGTGAAGGGCGGAGCCTGGCTCAAATCTGCAAGTAAACTTCTAAACCAAGAATGGTGGCGCCCGCCTGTAACCCCAGAATTTGAGAGGCTGAGGCAGAGGACTGCCGTTGAGTTCAAAGTCACCCTAGACCACAGAATGAGACCCTGTTTCGCGAGAAAGAGAGAGAGCGCACGCGCCGTGGCGCAGAGACGCACTCTGATAATCCCAGCCCTTGGGTGGGAGAGGCAGAGGAATTCAGGCCAGCCTGGGGTACCGGAGACCCTGCCTCAGAAAACAAACACCCGAAAACGACTCTGCGGCCACAGCACCGGCCTCCGCTCCCTAGCAGCCAGGGCGCAGGTGCTCTAGCGACACCGGGCACGCGCAGTGTCCCGGGCACCCGCCCTCGGCCCGGCCGGGTGCGGGCATACCTGGCGCAGCCGTGCGGCCGCCCCGTCCAGCCGCGCGCGGAGCGTCTTCTCCCGGAACTCGCGCAGGCCCTCGCAGTCCGCCGGGTCGCCCGGGGCCGGGAAGAGCACGTCGCGCACGGTGGCGCCGCCGCAGCCCTCGGCCGCCTGGCCCAGGTAGCGCTCCAGCTGGCGGCACAGCTCCTGCAGCGCCGCGTCGCCGGGTTCCGCGGGCGCCGGCCACATGAGCGCCCACAGCCCGCGCCCCAGGCCCCAGCCGCGGCCGCCCGCCGCCTCCACCTCGGGCGGCAGCGGCGGGAAGCAGCGCTCCAGGGCCGGCCACAGCGCCGCCAGCTGCCGGTGCGCGCCCCGGAACCCGGCGGCCGACAGCAGCCCGGCCCAGCTGCACCCCCCGCCGCCGCCGTCCGGCGGCCCGCGCCTCCGCTGCGCCGTGCGGTCGTGACAGGTGACGGCGAACTGGCCCTCCTCGGCGTTCCAGGCCACCAGGAAGCGCAGCTGGTGTCGCTCGGGCTCCCGGAAGAGGTCCTCGCGCAGCGGCACCCAGCCTTCCAAGCTGTCCGGCTGCTCGCAGTCCATGGCCGCCGCGCACCCCCAGACCCCGCCGGGCCGGGACATTTTTCGCGAGCCGCTACTGCCGGTCAGCTGCGCAGCAGTTCCCGCCCCCTTCCTTCTGATTGGCTGTCTGGGGGAGGCTGTCCAGAGTTGATTAAATGAGAGCCAATGAAAAGTCTTTTGGAGGAGGCGGGACGGGAGGAGGGGTCTCCCTTTTTACAGCCCTAGCTAACCGTTTTAACTCACTAAGTAAACCACGCCAGCCTTGAACTATTAGAGATCCACCTGCCTCTATCTCGTGAGTGCTGGAATTAAAGGGGCACACTGTAGGAGAGCAGCTCCGACCTGTCGAAGGGTTCTTTAGGAGAGGAGAGAGGAATGAGGAAGTATTAGATAGAAATACAGACGGAGACAACAGCATAGCTTCCGGAGAGCCCTGGGTTAATACCCAGTCGCCCGGAGTTTTATTCTAATGGGCTTTTTATACACTACCAAGGGGAGAGAGTCAAAAGACCTCCCCCTTTCAAGATCAAAGTACAACGTACAGCCAAGTGTAAACTTTTCAAAGTACCTGGCAGACACGCCCCTGGCCAAACCATCCTATTATGCAGCCCTGCTGGGTAAAGCAAGCTCAGATTCTCTGACCTTGAGTAAGGCCTTACTAGGGAGCTTCTGTGGGCCCCCACAGTACACCACCATGCTCGGCAAAGATTTTATCTTTAACCTTGGTGGGGGGGGGGGGGGGAGCAGAACAACATTGTTCCTGAGTACAGGTCCCAGAAGAGGGCGTCTAATCCCTTAGAACCAGATAAGATGTTGTTTGTTTGTTTGTTTGTTTGTTTTTCGAGACAGGGTTTCTTTGTGTAGTTTTGGTGCCTGTCCTGGATGGATCTCGTAGACCAAGCTGTCCTTGAACTCACAGAGATCCGCCTGGCTCTGCCTCCGGAGTGCTGGGATTAAAGGCATGCGCCACCGCCACCTGCAAGCCGGATAAGTTTATGAAGCTGTGAACTGTGCACCGCCTGCCTAATGTAGGAACTTCAGGTCTTCTCTAAAAGCAGTTAAGTGCTCTTAGTCTCTGAGCCATCTCTCCAGGCCCCATCTTATTTCTCTACATTAAAATGACAATTTCCCTTATCAGGACCCTATTAAGTATGTGGCTTCCGCCACAAACATACTGGTAAGATCACATTTTTGTTTGAACTCAGTAGTTATTGAGAGCTTCCAGGTGTTAAGGACTGAATCGCAGACATATTTTTTTTGCCAAGTTTGCAAAGCTTTTACTGAGCCTCCGCTGTGTTGTTGGTATATTGAGGAGGTGGGCAAGGGGAAAATACCTTGATATTTATAACAAGCCTGAAAAATGTGCTTTTGCTAAAAAGCATTTCCTAACGTGGGCCGTACAAGACCCCTAAAGATGCCTGATCCTAAACCTACAGTCACCTTAGATTCCAAGAACAGACCCATAAACACCTTTATTATACAAGCAACAGTAATCCTTAAAGAGTAGGTCACACAGCTGGGCAGCGGTGGCCCATGCCTTTGATCCCAGCACTCAGGAGGCAGAGGCAGGCGGATCTCTGTGAGTTCGAGGCCAGCCTGGTCTACAGAACGAGTTCCAGGACAGGCTCCAAAGCTACACCGAGAAACCCTGTCCTGAAAAATAAAAAAAGTAGGTCACATCCCCGCAAAAGAGTTAATTATCTTTGATGATGAAGCTGCACCCTCCAGCACGAGTAATTTACTCCTTTTCATAGCACAACCTGTTGGGAAGGACCTGGGGATAAGCGTCAACCAAGCCACGCCTCTTTTTTTAAAATGCTGGTTTTTTTCATGCGGGGAGTCTTTGTCCATTTGGGCTCTGTATAGAGCCTTGATGCTGGATGCCAGGTTTTGAGCTTCCTTCAGATTCAAACTGGAAGCTTCGTCCTCCTGGTGTCTGATCTGTTGCCCTTCGCCACACCATCAGCCCTCCTTGGTCTTCAGCTTGCTAACTTCAGAAGTCCCCATAATCATATGAGCCAATTTCTCAAAATAAATTTCTCCATTATATAAATGCTCTGCTGATTTATTTCCTTTAAAGAAGCTGGACGTTAATACAGTGTGTGTACATAGGAAGATATACCATGGACCTATCCACATTAAAGAAATGTAGGCATGAGGCTAAGGGTATGACCTGGTGGTAAAAACATGCTTAGCATGGACCCTGGGTTCAGTCTCCCAAAACAATAGACACCTATATCATTGTTTTTAATATTTGCAAATGTTGAGTTGACTGTATTACAGTTACCTAAGGAATCACATATTGATAAAAAGTAGATTAATTTCTGGTTTCTGCCTGTCTAAACAAAACTATACGGGGCTGGATGTAGCTCAGTGGTATGACATATGCTAAGTATACTTCAGGCCTTAGGTCAATCCCCAGCCCCACACCAAACCCCCAAAATATAACAGTATGAAGTGATGAAATTCTTGTACATCCTTCTTTATGTGGGCTCTTTTTTTAACTTCTTGCTTTGTTTGATCTGTTTGAGACAGGGTCCTTCTGTATAGCCCTGGCTGGCCTTAAACTCCACTGATCCTCCTGCCTCAGTCTCTCAAGTGCCCAGATTACAAGTGACATGAGACACCAAGTCCAGATAATTTTTTTCATTTTGTTTCTAATATTTTTGGATATATTGAAGTAATGGCATTTAAAACAGCCCAAACAATAAATACAAAAATCCCCATATCAAATAACTACATGCAGACTTTGAAAAGAAATCATTTTCCCCTAGTCTCAAGCTGCACACATCTCAACAACTTCTATAGAGTCAGAATGGCCATTCCGAAGGCATGGGGCTTTGCTCAGCATCTTACCCTTTCACTATCAATTATATGCTTATGCATGTCCATCACAAATAAGTGTGACAGATTTGGAACTAGAAAAACAATTAGCCAGGTGGTGGTGGTGCATGCCTTTAATCCCAGCACTCAGGGGAGGCAGAGCCAGGTGGATCTCTGTGAGTTCGAGGCCAGCCTGGTCTACAGAGCAAGGTCCAGGACAGTCACCTACACAGAGAAACGCTGTCTGGAAAAACAAAAAAACAAAACACACACAAAAAAAAGAAAAGAAAAAGAAAAACAATTAGCTTTGTATCCTCTTTCATGACTTAAGTATTCTGTTGCCTGCATCCTGTCCTTCCTCATCACCTAATATTACTCAAAGGAAATGGTTTAGAACCTGAGTCACGTGTCTTGGGCCTCTCAAATGAATGGAAAATAAATAGGAAAATAAATTAATTAATTTAATTTAATTAAAAAGACCTGAGTAGAAAAAAAATTCTATCTAGGATAGAGGCCACTGAGACAGACTCTCTGGAGGGAGTTGTCAGGCTGGAGAGGGTAGGCCATGCCTCCTTCACCCTGTGTCCCTCCTACCCCACAGCCCCTCCACCCCATGCCCTTCCACCCCACGCCCTTCCATCCTGTGCCCCCTCCACCTGGTGCCCAGAGATGGGTCCTCAAAAGGCCCCTTCAGAGAGCTGACTGTGCTTGTTACTGTTGGAGGGAGAGCTCAAGATGAGAAGATGAGCTGTTTTGGTGGGGTGGGGAGACTCACTGGGATCACTTGGGTCTCAGGGTTTGCCAGGAGCAAAGACGGGGCCACCAGAAGAGAGAGACCGCCAGGAGTGACCTATTCCTGTTCCCAAAGGCCACCTACACAAAGGAGGAGCGCTCATTGGTGGCGGGACACCAGACAACTTTGGGGAGGGAGAAAAAAGACTTTTGGGGAGAGAAGGGCTGTCTGCCTGGTTGTGGGAACTTCAGGATCTTCACAATGGTTTTCTCTCGACGTGGGAGAGTCACAGCTGAGAATGAGACAGGCCCCTCAGTTCGGTGTCAGCACCTGTTGTGACATCCACTCACACATCAGTTAGCCACCTTCGCCACCACCCTTACATCCAGCCCTCTGCTCTCAGACTGTGGGGACAAGAGGCCCATTGCACCCTCTCTCCTGAGACAGGCATCCTGCTAAAGGACCAGCTACAGAAGAGAGATGTTGATGCTTCAGTAACTAGGTTTGGCCTTTGAACAAAGCTATAGAACTGGACGCTCAATTGCTGACTTTGACGATACCTAAGACTGTGTCACCTAAGAAGGAACAGAAGTCACAGGCTTTACTGGGTCTTCATTCAGAGGTAGGGGAGCAGTTCCCACACTGCAAAGGATGATGGGGGAGAAAGCAAGTTTCCTTTGATTGCCTACGGAGCTGTTTGCACAAAACACTTGGAGAAAACCCCAGGACTGTGAGGCATTTCCATTCTGGCCCGGCCCTGGCAGTTCTAGCCCTCTACATGTGGCCAACCATCTGAGTCCTGGGTCTCCACCCCCACAGTAAATGAGGTACTTCAGAGCCCAGCATGTGACCTCTCCTGGTGACACTTGAGTGGTAAGAAGCAGCAAGGCTGCTGTGGCAGGTCTATATTTGGACTGTCACTCATGGCAGGCCTGTTGCTATTTGTGGTGGGAGCTAGCTCATATTACCATCCAGCTTTGGCACCCTGTTTCCTAGGGTCGACTAGGCAAAGTCAGCCTGCAGAGCATGCAGAGGTCACCAGGAAGGGGAGCTGGCTGAACAGAAATCCAATTTTCCAGCAGAAACCTAGGACCTCGGAGTTAAAAGACGAATTTATTGGCCTTTAAATGATCAGGCAAGTTTGGGGATTATTATATTTTGTAATGCAAACTGTATTATCTCACTGTAATAACACAGCCACTATGTTAATGGACCATCTTTCCTTTAGCTGGGAAGGGATATCACAGGACGCTACAAATGTAAACTACACCAGACAGAGGCCATGTTTTCCATGCTTTCTTGAACTTGCAGAATTCATATTGCCTGAATGTACCAAGCATGAAAAGTCTCTTAAAACTTGGGAGAAGGTGACAAATCTTTAAAAAAAAAAAAAAATTCTTGACCTGTGTCTTTCAGGTGTTTTAAGTGCAGGAGTTCTGGACACACCTATCATTTGGCTATGGTATTGTCTTGATAGATACTTTTAGATTTGAACGTGCCAATGCATTCTGAAAGCTCTTTATTTCCATGCTTTGATTCAAACATCAGTGCTTTTGCTGCTGTTTTCTGAGTGAGCGGCAGGCAGCCTGCTCTTGAGGAAAGCTCTGGGGTCTGTGCTGGGCCTGGGAAACTGGTCAGAACCATTAGCTGCACTTCAGGAATTCTAGGAGCTATGCAGATGGACATTTATAATTATATGCGGAATGATGGCCCTCCCATCATGGTCTCACCTCTAGGGAATTATTTTCAGTAGATTCTCTGATGTGCTCAGGGTCCCAAGAAGGTTTAAAAAAAAAAAAAGGAAGGAGACTTTTCCAGTTAAATCATCTAAGACACATCTCACACATAAGACTTAAACAAATGTCTTCTTTTTAAATAGATTTCTTTTCAATTATATGTATATGTGTGCGTGCACGTGGGTATGTGTCCATGAGTACAGGTCCCCATAGAGGCCAAGGGTGTCAGAGCCCCGTTGAGCCGGAGTTACAGGCAGTTGTGAGCAGCCTAGTGTGTGTCCTAAGAATCAGACGTGGATCCTTTGCAAGAGTAGCAACATGATAAACAGCTGAGCCAGGACTCCAGCCCACATGCACCTTTTTAAAGCTGCTCTCTTATAGCAGATGAAGCGTCTCCTAATGTGTGCAAGATAGACTAGTTTATTGCTGTCCTCCCCTAAGGCTTCATTTCATACTTGATAAAATGACAGTTTGTAGTCAGTGTTTCCCCTCCCCACGTTCTGATTCCACTAAGAAACTGAAGGAAACCTGAGAAGTACAGGAGTTGAGGGGAACTGCATGCTGGGGTTGTCCTGCAGGCTTCATGCTTCACTGCTGAGCACGCAGACCAGATGACATTCACACCCAGAGAGCAGATGCTGGTGTGGAAGGCTGTGCTCATTAGCATGTGCGTTAAAGGACGCTCTGTTGGTCTTCTTGTTGGAATCTCCCCGTGGCTCAGTTTGGTACTTTGAGCTCCATCTTTGAACACACACTCGGAGGTGCAAGTTTTATTTTTAGAGAGCTTATCCTCCATACACGGGAAGCCTAAGGTTGGATCTCAGCTCTCACTGGACTGGACTGGTGGCTAGCTGTCAGCACAAGACTAGATGCAGCGGAGCCAGACAAATCCTTATTAAACTGATCATAAAGAAGACCCTTGTCTTCCCCAAAACTCAGTTTTGACATACTGAAATCTAGACATTGAATTAGGGGTCCTCCAACCCTAAAATACAAAGTCTCTGCCTAGGCCACTTGAATGCTTTTGTGTAGAGAACGGGGATCTCATTAGGCAATGTCTCCAGCTGAATATGAGGGTACTCGGCCTTCTCCATCATCAGTCAAATGTTCCTACAGCAGCTGACTCCATGTTGCTGTGGCCTTTCACTCCCATCCCTGGTCCCCACACTCCAGGTGTCCAGGTAGGAGGCTTCTAAACTGGCCCAGGTGGGAGACGCTGCTCCAAATAATTTTTTTTCTTTTTTTTTTTTAAAGGTTTATTTATTATGTATACAGTGTTCTGTCTGCATGCCTGTAAACCAGAAAGGGCAACAGATCTCATTACGGATGGTTGTGAACCACCATGTGGTTGCTGGGAATTGAACTCAGGACCTCTGGAAAAGCAGCCAGTTCTCTTAACCGCTGAACCATCTTTCCAGCCCCCCCAAATAATATTAATAACAAGAACAGGAACAAAAGCATTGGGTGTTTACCGACAGCTTAATTTGAGCCAAGTGATATATAGAACAGTTCACATACTTACATCATTGCACTTAAATGCCAACCTTATGAAGCCGATTGCTAATTAATCCATGAAAGTGAGGTCTAGAGAGGTGGTTTTGCAATGTCACACTGTCAAGGTATCTCGAAGACAGAATGTAAACCCAAGGTTATCTAAATCTAGAGGTCAGTGGATTTGGGGAAGGGAGAAGGTCTGTGTGTGTGTGTGTGTGTGTGTTAGCTACAGATTCTGTACCCAGAGCCAGTGTTCATATTAACTGGCCACTCACAACACTGGGTGATACCAATGAGTTCACTCTGGTTTGGGAGCTGGAGGAGGCAAGCGTCACACTATTAGTGAATGGGTAGAATGGTTGGTCTTCATGGAGGGTGTGGCAGGCACTGGCTGGGTAGGGGAGATTGGTGGCTAAGGAGCCACAGAGAAGGAAGTAGGAAGCTCTCAACAGGAAGACCCTGGGCAAGATGTAACTGGATGATACTGAAGGGGTGGAAGGAGCACAGATGTCCACTAGTGAAGGTGTGTGTGTCATCACTTTGAGAGTGAAACACTAGGAATGGGGGTTACACCAGGGATCCCAAGGAGCTGAGATGGGCCAGTGATGGAGCCTCTAGAATTCAAGATGGCTGACTACGCATCTCCATGTCTGTGCCAGGCAAACACCCACTGCAAGAGCCATGGGGCCCACAGTCAGAAATCTGGAGAAAAGATGGCGTAAGGAAAATTTCTGCTTACAGAGTGGCACTCAGGTGTGATATTAGAGCCTTGGGGAGAAACTGTGACTTTAGTCTATGAGTCCAGAGGCTAGGCTTAAGGAGGGAGAAGAGACCTGGGATACCAGGGGAGAAGGAAGGCAGCATCTTTGGGAAGTCATATCCCAGCCCCAGATGGGGCGATAATCACTTGATTGTCTGGGATATCCTCAGGAGCAGGACCGTGTCTCACTCCTTGTGTCTAGGACCTGGTGTCCTGTTCTCTGGAATCCACACTTTGCCAACCCCAGAACCAGTCAGTGCTGGAGCAATGAATGAGACCCAGTATTATAGTCCAAGCACACGGTGAGATCAGCAGAGCTGGCAAAGGATCCCAGGATCCCCCTAGATGATAACTCTGAGAGTGAAGACTTCCTGGTCATTCTACATTGCCAAGGTGACCAGAACCTCTGGAGTGACTAGGGGCTTGAGAGAGTTGAGGCAGCAGCCAGGGGCCCAGGTGGGGTGAAGCCAGGGTATCTCTGAAGCCCAGACTTGCTGCTGCTGTTGTCTGAGATGTGGCCCCTGGGGAAGGCTGTGTGCTCATCTTCTCGGGTTCTATTTCCAGATTACTGGCCCTCTTCTTCATCACCTCTCCTCCCCATGAGTCAGAGCTCACAGCAAGTATTAGCAGGGAGACCTTATTTTCATGCAGTAGGAATGCCCGATTAGCTGAGCATTCAGACATTCAGGACTGAGAAAGCAGAACTCACGGCCTCTTAGAAAAGACTGAATTGTTTGGTTGAGAATCATCCAATAAGGAGTAAACGGATCTAGGATGGATCATGATGAGACGGACCGAGTTTAAGTTTCCATGGCTGGGAGGCAGTTTTGGCTTTGGAAACCATCAAGGGAGAAATGGACTTTCGTGCAGGCACTGTGCATGGCAGCCTGGAGGAGCTGCTGATCCTCTAAAGATTTGTTATGTAAAAGCATGTTCTATGTTAGAACTGTCATTTGTTGATCATCTCTGATGTTTTCTTCAAAAAAAATATGCATATAGGACTTGGGACCTAATTTTTCCTTATTTTTTAATAATCACAAATCTCTAAATAATAAGTAAACTCATTTTTCTATTGAATCAAGTTACCAACATAATTTTCAGTTGGGTGTAAGCAGAACAGCATGTAGACATCACAATTTTTGGTAAATAATTTAAAAATAAAATGGAAATGCATGTGTGTGGGGTGGGTATATGTGGGTGTTTATATGAGCAAGTGCACGTATGCACATGTGTGTGTAAGGCCAGATGTTGACATCAGGTTCCTTCATTGATTGCTTTCCCCATTATTTTTTGAGACAGAGACTGTCACTGAACCTGGAGCTCATCGATTGGGTCAGGCTAGCTGATCGATGAGCTCCAGGGATTCACCTCTGTCCTGCCCCCACCTCCCAGGGCTGGTTTACAGAGACACATAGCTGCTCCTGGCTTTCACATGATCTGAACTCCAGCCCCACCTCCCCCGACCCCCTCCCCAAAGTGCTTATGTGGCAGGCACTTTACTGACTGGGCCATCTCTCCAGCCCTAAAATGCATCTTTTAATAAAGTGAATGGGACTTTTTGTTTATTTGTTTTTAAAAAAACTCATGCCCAAGTTTGAAAATATCACATTCTAGAATGCAACAGGAATGAGTTTGTATTTTTTTTTTTTTTTTTTGGTTTTTTGAGACAGGGTTTCTCTGTGTAGCTTTGCGCCTTTCCTGGGACTCACTGGTAGCCCAGGCTGGCCTCGAACTCACAGAGATCCGCCTGGCTCTGCCTCCCGAGTGCTGGGATTAAAGGCGTGTGCCACCACCGCCCGGCTGTATTTTTTTTTGTCTTGTCCATACAAACACAGAGTGACCATGCTCACCTACATAAGTAGATGGGAAGGGAAGCAATTTATAACAATGCCATTCCATTCTGTCAGCTCTTTCTGAAATGTACGCCAAAATTATATAATGACCTATCATGAACATTTATTTTAAATAACGTATCAGCTGACAACTTGATTAGATCCTCTTGCAATTTTGTTGGAAGCAAAGAGCTGAAAAGCACTTACCTTGAAAAAATTTTTTTCTTACCCATTCATTAATGTCACTCACTCTCAGCATCGATACTGATCCTTTAGAGTCCTTTCATCTAGTCTCCTGGAGGTTTTATTAAATTCCCAAGCAATGAAATCTTACTGTGCAATGTCACAGTCAGAATGCACAGGAAGGATATTTTTGCTTTTATAATAAAGAAGAGAAGGGCTCTTGAGAAAAGAGAACCTCAGATGCTGGATCATTCCCAGGCAAAGCAGCTCCAAGAAAGACTAAATTCAAGCCCGAGGATCTGAAGCTGTTAACCCCTCTTAGCACTGGTACCTGCATTCCCCACAGAAAGCCTCATATACATGTGCCGCGGTGTAAAGATCAGTACTATCAATGCCGTCTTTGGAAGGAGCCTGAATATGAACAAAAGAGAGAGAGGGAACTGGTAGCAGAAGGGAAAGAAGGTTATATTCAGGCTGATATCATGCATACTATTATTCATAACAAATTATCCTACAGTTTGATTGCTTAAAATAACTGATATTTATCATCTTACTTAGTTTGTGAGGGCCGAGGATTGAGACAAGGTCTTCAGTGTGACTCTAGTTTGGGGTGGCCCTCCCCATGCACCTTTCTGCAACAGGGTCTCCAGCTCCCTCTGCTCACTAGCCAGCCTTGGGTCACCTGTGTCTCCGCGTGTTTTCTTGATTGTTGAGTAATTGTGAGACAGTTCCAGCCCGGACAATTTGGTGAATTTGTTTGCCATGATGTGGGCTGTGACCATAACTTCTTCAATGAAATCTGAACCCATGCCTTCTTGGGAACTGATGTTCATCTCTTCTGTGTCCTAGGACTCTGAATATTCACTGACTGAGAAGGATTGTTCTGTATCAATGGAGGAGGAAACAGGGGAGGAGCCAGGGCTGGACAGGTCAACGGCCTCCAAAGACTTCCACTTTTATCACATGGACCTGTATGACTCTGAAGATAGACTGCAGCTCTTCCCAGGAGAAAGCAGCAGAGTCAGGAGAGAAGTAACCCAGGCTGAACTGACCAATGAGCCGAGAGGGGCAGGGGACAGTAAGAGTCTTCAGAATGAAGTGGATGAGCTTGTCCATTTATACGGACTTGAAGATGATCACGAGTTAGGGAATGAGTTTGTTGACGAACACAGACTGGGGACTCTGGGATATCCTTCTTATGGGATGAAGAGGAGAGACCCAGCCAGGGAACAGAGAGACTGGGGGCTTAGCGGTGAGACAGATGAGGCCGAGGACCTGGGCTATGGAGGGCAAGTCCTTCCCGGCCAGTGCCAAGACCTTCGGGAAGCTTACAGGTACACACATGGCCGTGCCAGTGAGGAATATGAATGCTATGTCATCCCAGAGGAGGAGGATGAAGAAGAGCCTGCTGACATCTTCTGTGTCACTTGCAAAACTCCAGTAAGAACTGTTGAGAAGGATTTTGAAATACACAAGGAACATGAAGTAACACCGCTCAGCAAAGCACTGGAAAGCGCCAAGGTAACACGTCTCCTTCTGTCTTTGTCTGGAGAGCGTATGTGTGGGCAGGGAATGCATGCTAAATACCTCTGCAAGGATGGAATGGGGGACTGGAGAGATGGCTCAGCAGTTAAGAGCACTGGCTCCCCTTATAGAGGACTTGGGTTCAATTCCCAGCATCCACATGGCAGCTCACAACCACCCTTAACTGTAGGCACACGGGATCTGATGCCCTCTTCTGGCCTCTGTGGTCAACACACACACACACACACACACACACACACACACACACACACACACGATGTACAGACATACATACAGACAGACATTCATATACATTTTTTTTTAATTTAAAGAAGTTAGAACAAACATAGCATTGATGCCTTGTTCGTCCTGTTCCCTAGGATGAAATTCACAAAAACATGTGCAAATTGGAACAGCAGATTATTGAGATGGAAAATTTTGCCAGCCACCTGGAGGAGGTGTTCATTACGGTGGAGGTAAGAACATGCTTGGTGAGTTCATCACACATGTAGCTCCTGTCTGTGGCCACATCAAGCAGATGGTCCTAGTGAGCTACCGAAGCTTTTTCCTTGAATGTGAGGTGTCACCTGCCCCCTCCCCTCAGCTATCCGTAGACCTTCCACCACCCCTGGGCAGCCACAGAGGTGATGGTCACTTGTCTGCATCCTCTACTCTGTCCTCTATGTCCACTAGGTGGGAGAGGCTGATGTGTGTGTATCTCCAGGCCTACTACATGGGATGTTTCAAAGCAAGTGTATTATACATGTTTATTGCACAGATAAATAAAGCAGAAATTTTAAAATCAAAGTGCCAATTTGTTGCAGTAACGCCTGCACTACCGCCACCCATTCACCATATCCGAGCGAGGGGCTGTGGACTAAAAAACAGAGACAAGAGACAGCCAGTTATTCGCCACAGCAGAATGCCCAATGCTGTTTATTGAAAGAGGGAGGAAACCTTAAATACAGGCTTACAGCACAATGGGAGAATCCCAGAGGGCAGAAATTCGCTACCGAATGTTCTACATACTTGCATCTAAGCTGTTAAAGCCCAATATGCAGGATACACAGACAAGGAACTTCCCTTAAGCATTCAGGAGGGTGGATACTGGCAGGGAATTAGCATAGGGAGGACGTCTGGTCAAGGTCGGCAAGCAGGCAATGGCTTTATTCAATATGGGAGGAGACCAGGGCCCTACACCAATTGCATGGGGTTTATATATAAATTAAAAATTTAATTAAAAAATGTTTTTAATTCTGACAACGATGACTCCATGGTAGCACAATCCAGACGGTGAAATGAACAGCTTTCTTCTGTCCTTGGAGTTGGTGTGGGGTGGGGTTCATGTGCACCTGTGTATACAAGTGTACATGCACATGTATGTTCATGCATGTGAAGGTCAGAGGTCAAGTCTGGGTGTCTTCCTCAGCCACTCTGTACCTTATTTTTTGAGACTGGGTCTCTCACTGACATTGGAGCTCTCTAATTTGGCTAGCCTGGTTGGCCAGCAATACCTGGAGATCCCCTGTCTCGGCTGCCCTCAGTGTTTGGATTACATAGGATCACTGCTGCACCTGGCTTTTTTTTTTTTGGTTTTTTTCGAGACAGGGTTTCTCTGTGTAGCTTTGCGCCTTTCCTGGAACTCGCTTTGGAGACCAGGCTGGCCTCGAACTCACAGAGATCCGCCTGGCTCTGCCTCCCGAGTGCTGGGATTAAAGGCGTGCGCCACCACCGCCCGGCAGCACCTGGCTTTTTATGTAGGTGCCGGAGACCCAAACTCAGGCCTTCATGCTTGCATGGCAAGTGCTCGACCCACTGAGCCACTTCTGCAAGCCCCTGTCCTTGGCGGGCTTTTTGTTTGGTTGGTTGATTTTGTCCTCTTCTTTTCCTTTTCCTGCTCTTGGCCCCAGCCTGAGATTCCCTTGGGTACCATCTGATCCTGCGTATAACCAGTCATGGCAGGCTTCATGTTGTTGCCTCGATCTCTGGAGTTTTAAATTTTAGGTCTTCGGAGTACCATCATGTCACTGTATTCAATCAGGTGTGAACTGCCAAGTTTCCTCCCCTTTGAAAATGTTTGTTGTGCATCATATTCATTGTACATTTTATGTTACACCAGGAGGTTTTCACACATGTATATAATGTGTGTTGAGCATGTTCCCCAGCTCCACTCCCCTGGGGCTCCCCCTTAATATCCTCTGTTCCCCAGACTCTTTCATGCCACATATACATACATGATTTTATGAATCTATGTAAGATTTAGGAACCACAAATGAGAGAGAATGTATATTTGTCTTCTGAGACTAGCTGAATTCATTTAATTGGATTATCTCCACCAGCATCCATTTTCCTGCAAACAATCCCATTGTGCATATACACATTTTCTTTGCCCATCCCTCTGTTGATGGACACCTAGGTTAGTTCCATAACTTAGCTTTTCCGAATAGCCTCAATAAACAGATATGCAAGTGTCTGTGGCAGGCTGACTTGGACCAAATGGGAGATGTATTTTCAGTTTTTGAGGAATCTCCATACTGATTCCCAAGGCATCTGGACTAGTTTACATCCCCAGCAGGGGTGTATGTGGATTTTGTCCACACACTCACTGGTATTTATTTGTCAAGCAGGTTTCAGCTTTTCATGCAGCAACACCCCGCCCCTGCTGGTTCCCATTCCTCAAACACAGACACACTTCCAGCTGTGCATGGGTTAGACAAATCAGTATCTGTGCTGTACCTTTTAACTTAGCCATTTTGCAGGCTTTGCAAGATTGGTAAGAACTCAGACCTCCAAGACTGGTGGCTGCGTTCTGGGCCGAGTGTGTCCAGATTCTTGGTCTGTTATTAAAAAAGGAAATGAAAACCCACACAAATTGCCAAGTAGCAAGAAAATTTTACTTAAAGCAAAATGATAGAACAGATTAGAAATACACTGTTTATACTGACAGCAGGACTAGGCATGGTGGCACATACCTTGATCTCAGCAGGCAGGTGGATCTCTGTGAGTTCAAGGCCAGCCTGGTTTACATAGTGAGTTCCAGGAGAGTCAGGGCTATGTAGAGAGACCCTGTCTCAAAAAAGGTTGACAACAGGATACATGAGTGAGAGTACTCATACTCATTATTGTTGGGGGGGTTCCCTTTATGGGGTTCAAGAAGAGGTATTTGGGGGTTCCCTTATGGGGTTCAAGAAAAGTGTATTGGGGTTCCAATTATGGGGTTCAAGAAGAGTTTGGTCATTTGAGCAATTCGCTATTTTACTGACAGTCTTAGATTACATGAACCTTAGTCACTGCCCATATCCCTTCGCATGATGCATCTGATTTTAATCAGTGTGCATGCCCTTTTATACATAAGCATAAGAAGGTAAATACAAGCCGGGCGGTGGTGGCGCACGCCTTTAATCCCAGCACTCGGGAGGCAGAGCCAGGCAGATCTCTGTGAGTTCGAGGCCAGCCTGGGCTACCAAGTGAGTTCCAGGAAAAGGCGCAAACTACACAGAGAAACCCTGTCTCAAAAAACCAAAAAAAAAAAAAAAAGAAGGTAAATACAACATTCTCTCTTCTCTCTGAAAGTTCACTTTGAGGACACAGTTTAACTTAATATGCTTGCAACCAAATCCAGTCTAGGCCAGATCAGTCCATTGCCCATAGTCCTGGATTGTGTTCTAGGATGTGTTAGAATGGAAGTGGGTGTTATCAAGGGTTGCAAAGAGTAACTATTTCTATTTTCAAAGCATGTATATATGCAACTCTATGCAAACAGGGGTCCTAGATTGCTAACAGGTTGCTAGGTGCATTGTTCAGAGTCTAGGGGTGTGCAGAGCCCAAGACAAATGGAGTCCAAGGCTGCTAAGCTATTCCCTGTGTCTGCATTGCCTCAAAAGGGACTCCTCATCCTTTAAGGCCCCCTCTCTTCCTGTTCTGACATGGGAAGAACGTACGTTCTTCATTCATGGACCAAGATTACTGAACTGGAAGCTGATCTTAGTTGCCCATTGGCCATACTGTCCCCTAGAGCTCCACAGAGCAAGAGCAAATCCTCTCTCCTGGCCAGCTTTAGTTAAACACTCATCCTTGGCCCTCAGCCTTAAAGGGAGAGAGAGAGCGCTGCCCCACTATCCTGTGGATGGAGTGGGAAGGATGGAAGGCCTTCTACTTCCAAGCACAAGGTGGTAGGAGGAGGGGTAAGAGTGAGCTAGCCAGGGCAAACATGTTATGCTAGGACTGGAGAGATGCTCAGAGGTTAAGAGCACTGTTGCTCTTCTGGAGGACCTAGGTTTGATTCCCAGGTGGCTCACAATGGCCTGTAATTCTAGTTCTGGGCATCTAATGCCCCCTTCTGGCCTCTATGGGCACTGCACCCATGTGGTGCACAGACACATATGCAGGCAAAATACCAAACTTTTTCCTTTTGAGTTCCCTGTGCTCTATTCTGTAGTCTGTCATCTGTCATACTCTCAGATCCGAGTATCTTCATCCCAGTGAGGACACCAGGGACCTTCTGTTATCACCACTTGAGATTCATCTATTTGCTTTACCCTCTCACCATTCTGAGTGAGTCTTATGCACACTGTAGGTGCTTAGTAACAACTCTCTGAGTGACTTCTAGAAGTCTCTTCTTTGGAAATGTCCTTGTCATTGGATGAAAGTGGCAACAGTCAAAAACCACTGAGTTTCACATGCTTCCAGTGTGAGAAGTGAATACCAGAAATCTATCTGCTCTACTCAACATTTCCCAGCCTCTGTGTTCCCGGTTTAAATACTATAGGTATCAGCCGGATGTGGTGGTGCATGCCTGTAATCCCAGCACTTGGAAAGCTAAGGCAAGAGCATTGCTGTGAATTCCAGGCCAGCGTGGCCTGCATAGTGGGTACCAAGCCATATAGGGTCACCTAATAAGATGCTGTGTCAAGAAAACCTACAGATATGTAAACACCAGACATACCAGATTCAATGTCTACATTCTTCCTCCTGCATTTCCTCATTCATCAGGCAGTGCCGTTTGCCACAACCCTTTCTTCCCTGCTTCCATATCTCTCCTCACTGGCATGAACCGAGTGGGTATACTCCTGGTGTGTATATAAGCCATGTATCAGTTGTGGGGGCAGATATCGTGAGATGTGAGAGCATGGGAGGGAATGGCAGGTGGACATCTCCCAGGGCAAACATTTCTGCCTTGAAGTCAAAGCTTCCAGCAGCAGGCTGATTAACCATTGATGAGCTCCCAGGCTGGTTGCTATGGTAATAGGAGGTCACTGAAACAGGGAGAGGATTGCAACATACTGCCAGGAAAGATAGCGGCACTTTCTGGTGAGGGTGTTCAGGGCTGGGGAGAACACATCTCAGCTGGTGAAGTTCAAGGACCTGAGTTTGACCCTGAGAACCCACATAGAAAATTTGGGTGCGGCGACACATGCTTGTCATCCCAGTGCTGGGAGGCAGGGAGAGGAGGATCTCTGGGGCTTGCTGGCCAGCCAGCCTAACCTAGCGAGCACACTCCCTGCCAGTGAGAGACTCTGTGGATGACACTTGAGGTTGTCCTCTGGCTTCCACATGCACAAACATGTATGTACGCATTCATGTTCATATGCATTAACTAATTAAATAATTCCTGGGGATCTGAGAAGGAGTCTCCTCTGTTTTCACTCCCCCAGCATCCACTCCAGCATCCTGCTAAGAGATGGGATCGAGTGAAGGGATGAGCAAAGCTCGGGGCAGACGAGTTTCATGTCCCCAGTGGCTCTAGCCAACGTATCACACGCACTAAAATGATGGTTAAGGTCAACTGTCTTGCAGGAGAATTTCGGAAAACAAGAACAAACCTTTGAGTCACATTACAATGAGATTTTGGAAACCCTTGCTCAAAAGCACAAAGAAAAAATTCAAGCTCTAGGAGAGAAAAAGAAAGAGAAGCTGGAAGCTTTATACGGGCAACTGGTCAGCTGTGGAGAAAACCTTGACGCCTGCAGAGAGCTGATGGAAACCATAGAGGAGATGTGTCATGAAGAGAAGGTGGAGTTCTTAAAGGTCCGTGATGAAACAGAAAGGAAAGGAACAAAACCATGAGATGAAATCCCAGGTCCAGTCCAAAGTGGGCTAGCCTACCCTCTCCGCTCTCAGAGGTCTGAGTTGACTGTGATGGCCAACATCTATCTGATGTCCACAGTGGGAGGCTGTCCCTACCTCTCCACATCACTTCATTAGTGGCCAAGCAGGCAGGGACACCCAGTCCTTTCCTTCCACCACTCCCCAGGTACATCCAAGCTTTGTCCCTCTGTCCCCTGATCATTGACTGTCCCTTGATCATGGAGGCGAGCAAAGACAGTGTCCTGAGACTTTTCTGGCTGCCTCTGGTGGCTTCTCTAGGATCTCTGGGAGAAAGTTGGTTCAGGTTAATAAGGTACCTTAAATTGCCCTGTGCCAAGGCAATTGTAACTTCATACATATGCCAAAAATATCCACTTCTTAATTATATTATACCAAATCATATTAAATCTGGCCCAAACCCCCATATAGCAGAGTTATGGGAATTTCAACCCCATTTAGAGATCTTGCAAGGTCCCATGAGGCTATGGGGCAGACATGGTTTCACAAAGAAGTCTTCAGGATCTCTTAGATGCTAAGTATGACCCCCTCATTGTCCAAGCTCATAGCTACTCCTCAAAGCCCAATCATACCTCCTTCTCACCACCATCATGGTAAGAGACCCGTGAATAAAGGTAGAGAGCAATCTGGCAAGAGCTGTGAGAGGAACCGATGCTCACCCTCTTGAGCCAGTGGTCCCCTGGTGCCACCGTACCTCAAATACAGAATGTAGAAAACAGCGCATTACTGATGATGCATTGTAGACAGCCACCGTGTCTTACACCAGAGGAACCACAAAGTAAACAATGGTGTTTCTAGGCAACGATCCCTTGCAGTCTTTGTAGTCAGTGGTCCAAGGGACCCTGTGTGACCCGGGAGGTGCAGGACTGTGGAGGGAAATGCACAAGCATGGTGGTTTTGTTGGGGTGATCCTCCCCACTTTCATAATTTCCAACTTTAAAAAATTTACACTTTATATTGTTGAGAAAAATTATTTCCTAAATCGGTTTAATATTTTCTTTCCTTTTCAGGATGCAGTGGCTATGACTGACAGGTAATAGTTTTGTCCTGACCTGGCTTCTGTTTCTATTCCTTTCACTTCTAGACTCCCCTGGGTCATCTGCTTCCCTTCTCAGCTCCGGTGACCCCATAAATAAAATAGTCCCGACTTCGGAATGGCAGTGTGGGGTCAGTAGGCCCTTTGGTGTTGAATCTTAGAATCTCTGGGCTGGAAGGGAACATGTATGGTGAGGCCCACCCAGCAAGCCTGCGCTCAGGTCCTCCTCACACACGAGAACTTTGACTCACTGGGAGAAACTGAGGACTGGAACATGTCCCCATCTCTCTTCAGTCCTTGGTCATGTTGTGGCAGAAAGCATGTATAGTTTAAAGTCATACACAGCGGAGCGTGACCCCTGCTTCCACAGTGACCTTGGACAGATCCAAGTCCAATGTCCCACCTTCCCTATTTACAAACAGGGGCAGTTCTGTGAGACCTTACTAAGACAGTGTCCATAAAGCAACATGGGAACTTAATAATGGAAGGGCCTAAATACACGCGTTTTGGCAAAAATGGACCTGGACTTCAAATTCCATGTGTGCCACTTAGAAGCCTCGTGACTTCCAGGGAGCTGGTGCAGGACCATCTGGAGCCTCTGGTGCAGCAACGTGAGGGCTCCTGACCATATGGAGTGTGAGGCTCCAGAGTAGAACCCCCAAGTGCATGTGGGGATGTGGAATGATGTGGGAGTGAAGGAAATGTGGGTCTACATCCTGCTGATATGTGGATTTCCCCCCATTCTTAGGCCCAACCCTTCCTCTTGCCCCTGGGAGGGATTAGACCAACATTTCTCAACCTGTAGGTACAATCCCTTTGGGAGGGTCAAATGACCCTTTCACAGGGGTCACATAAGACCATCGGAAAACACAGATTGTTTCCATCACAGTTCATAACAGTAGCAAAAATACAGTTACGAAGTAGCAACAAAAATGATTTTATGGTTGGGGGTCACCACAACATGAGGAACTGTACTAAAGGGTCACAGCATTAGGAAGGTTGAGAACCTCTGGGTTAGACATTAATGGATGGTTTGGATGGGAAGTGTTCCCTGAAAGGCTCATGGGCTGAAGGCTTTGTCCTTGAAGAAACTATGTTCAGAAGTGGGGTTCTGGGGAAATGGTTGGATCAGCAGAGCTCTGATCTCATGAATGAGGGTCCTTCGATGGGTTCGTAATTCTATGGTACAATTGGGAGGTGGGGGAGTTGAGGAGTTGGAGTCTAGTTGAAGGAAGTGTGTTACTAGAGGTTTGAAAGGTATATCTAGTCCCCCTTCTTGCCTCTCTTTGCTTCCTGGCTGCCCAAGATAAGCAACTTTCCTCCATTTTGCCCCCACCCACCCCCACCCCCACCATGCTTCCACCGAAGGCCTAAAGAGCAATGGAGCCAGCTGACTGTGGACTGAAACCGTGGGCCGAAGTAGAGATTCCCTCCCTTTTAATTGCTTATCTCAGTGATTTGTCAAAGCCACGATGTTCTAGTGAGGTAACCTCCTGGCCCATCATCAAATCAGATAGCAGAATCCAGAAGCATGTGGAGAAATGCAAGTTTGGCAAAGAGGCCCTCCATTTCCTCCTAGTGACCTAGCACTAAAGACGTACCCTAAGAAGAAAGCCCTCCATCTTTGTATGAATTTGTGTTATTTTTTAAGAACATGCATGAGTGTTTTGCCTGCATGAATGTCTGTGGATCGTGTGTATACCTGGTGTCCACAGAGGCCAGAAGAGGGTGTCACATACCTTGGAACTGGGGTTACAAAGGGTTGTGAGCTGCCATGTGGGTGCTGGCAATTGAACCTAGATCCTCTGGGAGAGCAGTCAGTGCTCTTAACTGCTGATCCCACTCCCCAGCCCCTGGCCATGTCTTTTCATACCCACAGACTGGGGAAATTCCTGAAAACCAAAACAGACGTGGAGCTCTCTACACAGCCTGAGTTTGAAGACCAGACCTTGGATTTCTCTGATGTGGAGCAGCTGATGGACTCTATCAACACCATTCCAGGTGTGTGTGTGTGTGTGTGTGTGTGTGTGTGTGTGTGTGTGTGTGTGTGTGTGTGTGTGAGAGAGAGAGAGAGAGAGAGAGAGAGAGAGAGGAGAACATGAATGGACCTAAAGGGACAGTATAGTAAGTGGAACAAACCAATCACAGAAAGATAGACACTGCATGCTTCTCCTTCCGTGAGGTGCCTGAAGAAGTCAAACTCACAGACTCAGCCATGGTGGCAGCCCCGGACTGGGGTGCAGCCCCGGACTGGGGTGCAGCCCAGGACTGGGGAGGGAGAGGTGGGAACTGCTGAGTGAGTAGAAGGACTTATTCTGTAAGGTGAAGAAGATCTGAGCAGCACAGCACTTGGAGTTAACAATACGGTATCTGTCACTTCCACAAATGGGAAGAAAGTAGATCTGATGCTAAGGGATCTTAACCAGAATGCCTCCCTGCCCCTCATGTACATGTGCGTGCGTGCGTGCGTGCGTGCGTGCGTGCGTGTGTGTGTGTGTGTGTGTGTGTGTGTGTGTGTGTGCGCTGGGGGTGGAGTGTACACTCACATGCATTCATGTGTATGTGGAGGCCAGAGATTGACATCAAGCATTTCCCTCTATTGCTCTGCACTTCATTTTTTGGAACAGGGTCTCTCACTGAACCTGGAGCTCCCAGGTTGTCTAGGCTGTCTAGCCAGGATGCGCCTGGCTTCTTATGTGGATGCTGGGGCTCCGAACTCGGGTCCTCAGGCTTATTTGGGAAGCCCTTGGCTGCCTGAGCCACCTCCCCAGCTCAGGTTCTTTTCTCTTCTAAGGCGCAGTAGTACCCCGTTGAGTCAACACACCACATTTCCTCCTCCATTAATCTGTTGATGGACACTGGGTTGTTCTCTTATCTTGGCCATTGTGAATACAGCACCATGAAATGAGTGTGCAAAGTATCTAGGATCCCGACTTCAATTCTTTTGGCTGTATACCTAAAAGTAGGACTGCTGACCGATCTGAGAGTTCCCTTCTCTCCCTCACTCTGTTTGCAGTGCTGGGGACTGAACCCAGCACCTCACACATGCTACTCAAGTACTGCGTCTCTGAGCTACATTTCCAACCTCCCCCCCCCAACCCCCCCTTTGCTTTAAAGCTGAGATCTCACTGTATCACCCAGATGGCCTTGTACCCCTGGACTTATGTGATCCTCTGTGGTATTGTGGCCTCTTGGATGTGACATTATGCTAGCAGTTCCTTTTTAACTTTTTGGTGGCTTGCCATGCTGTTTTCCACAGTGGCTGTACGAAGGTACATTTCCCTGGCAGTCCACATGGCTTCCTGTTCTTTACATCCTTGCCAACACTTGCCATCCTTTGCTTTCTGAGCGCAGCTGTTCTAGCAGGTGTGAGGGGATAGCTCACTATGTCGGGGGACGCTTTATTTGTTGTTTTTAGTTTTGCTCAGACGGGTCTAACTCCGTACCTAGGCTAGCTGTAGAACTCACAATGGAGCCCAGGCTCACCTCACACTTGTGATCCTCAACCTCCCAGGTGCTGGGATTACAGGCATGCACCACCATGCATGGCCCTCAGGTCATGGTTTCTATCTGCATTTCCCTCATGATTAGTCATGTCGAGCACCTGTTCACACTCTTGGTGGCAATTTGTATGTCTTCTTTAGACAAACATCTGTTTGAGTCCTTTGCTCATTTTTAAGTGATGTGATTTAAGGGGTTGTCTGTTTTGTTTGGCGTTGAGTTTTGGAGATTCTTCGGTGTTTTGAATATCAGTTATAAGAATCTCTTGTCTGTCCTCCATGGGCACCAGGCACACACATGGTGCACAGACATGCATGCAGACAAAACACCCATACACGCGAAACCATACAGTCAAATAAAAAGCAGCTGCTCCCCACACCCGCACACCTGTCTCCTCATTGTTGACTTCTCTCCCTTTGTTTGTTTAGCTCCCTCTGCTCCGGTGATCAATCCACAGGCCCCCAACTCAGCCACAGGGTCCTCCATCCGCGTGTGTTGGAGCTTATACTCTGATGACACCGTGGAGAGCTATCAGCTGTCCTACAGGCCAGTGCGGGACAGCTCACCCGGCAAAGACCAAGCAGGTAAGGTTAGAGCCTGGCAGAGCTGCTGCTGACCAGAACGCTTCAGGGAATAGCCCCTTGCTCCCTTTGGGCAGCTCTGGGCCTATCTTCACCCCCAGGGGAATGGCTTGTGTGGCACTAGGGCTGGGGTCACCCTTCCACCAATAATCCATCCATCAGTTCTTCTCCTGGGAGCAGTGTAGCTGTATTAGCCATTGGTTAGTTACTTTTCTTGTTGTTGTGAACAAATACCCGACAAGAAACAACTTTGGGAGGCGAGGGCTTATTTTGGCTCACAGGTTGAGAGTGCAGTCCAGCACCTGGTGGTGGGGGTGGGGGGGTGGTAACAGGTACATGAGGCAGCTGGTCACATTGAACCACAGTCAAGAAACAGAGAGCGATGAATGCTGATGTTCTACTCACCTTCTCCTTTATAGTCAATCTGGGACCTCCACCCACAGGATGGTGGCACCCACATCCAAGGTGGGTCATCCCTCCTCAGCTAAACCTCTTTGGAAATGCCTTCGGAGATACCCAGAGGCCTGTCTCCTTGGTGATTTGAAATCCCATCAAGTTGAAAATGAAGATTAATCTTCATAGACAGCTTGCTGTTACCATAACAAATATCAGCGATAAATCAACTTTTGAGGAAGAAACTTTAGTAGCCCATAGTTTCTGTCTTTAATGACACAGTACACTACGACAGAATGTGGCTGAAAAGCTGCTCATCTGAGAGCATCCAGGGGGTACCAATATCCCTCTCAAGCTTATCTGAGAAACAGGGGGTACCAATATCCCTCTCAAGCTTATGTTCCCAATGACCTAACCTCCTCCCACGAGGCCCCACCTCCTAAAGAGTTCACCACCTCCTGGGGTACTGGGTTAGGGACAGCCTTCAACACACAGCTGTTGGGGGCACTCCTTTAAACCATAACAGGAAGGGGAAATCAGACTGTAGGAAAACTACCCCCCAAGTCCCACAAACCTGAAGCAATGAGGATGTGGTCCTGCTGGTAGGTCTGTCCAGTATGAGTCAGGTCAGAGTGAGCTTGACGGGCTGGGTGATCTCCATTTCACAGATGAGGACGGTGGAGGCTCAGGGAGAATTGACCTGTCGGTGAGTCACCGTGAGTTGTGGTAGAACCAGGGTGAGAACCAGGTCTTCGGGCTCCCTGCCCAGAGCACTGCACGCTGTTCTAGGATATGTGGGTGGGGGCTCTGGGAGGTAAGGACATCATTTCTGCCCAGGGACCAAGTAGGAGGAGTTTAAAAAAATTTTTTTTTGGTTTTTTTTTTTTTTATCTTTGTTTTTTGAGACAGGGTTTCTCTGTGTAGTTTTGGTGCCTGTCCTGGATCTCGCTCTGTAGACCAGCTGGCCTCAAACTCACAGAGATCTGCCTGGTTCTGCCTCCCGAGTGCTGGGATTAAAGGCGAGTGCCACCACTGCTGCCCAGCTAAAAATATTTTTTATTATTTGATAGTTTCATACATTTATACAATGTATATGTAACTGTAACTTCTGGGCACACGATCATCCACTGGGGCATGAGCAACCTACCAGTGGCCACATCCACAAAGCAGAGTGACTCTCTCTCTCATTCAGATGCCATCAGCTGCCAGTAGTTCCTCCACTCGGGTGGAGGCTCCAGGGCCCTCTCCAATGCAAGCTGGAAACTTGACTGGCTTGATGTCGTGGGGATAACACAGCTGCTGTCAGTTGCTGTGGGCAATAACCACATCATGTCTAGAAGTCAGCATTTCACGGTTCTCCTCCCCATTTGCCCCCCTAATTCTCTGCCCTCTTCTTTGAACTTCTCTGAGCCTTGGATGGTGGGACATTGATATCGACCACCCATCCACAGCTAACCACTCAGTCATTTATAGTTGACAATTTGACCAGTTTCAAGTCTCTGCATGAACCACTACCCACTGCCCAAAGAAACTTTCCTGACCAAGGTTGAGAGCAACACAAATCTTTGGGTGCAAACATAATGTTCGGAGTGCAGTTTGACAGCATGACCGTGTATCACAACAACAGTAAGTTCCCCACTAGGGCCTATGATCTCCCTAGTCATGGACTTCTGACCAGGTTTACAGTGCCAGGCACGAAATCACTCCTGTGGAGCAGACCTCGTAACAAATTAGAAAGTGGTTGGTTACCCTCATAACTATCAGGCCACTGTGGCACCAGTGTGTCTGCCACCAGCAGGTCCGTGCTGTAGCACAAAGGTCCAGTGCTGGGAAAGATCACTGATGCCTTTTTCCCACAGTAACCCACATAGTGCCTACTGGCACTGTGCGGGCTAGCCAGCAGGAAGGAAGTTTCCATCCTAGTTCCAGCTTGATCTGTCTACGATCTGGGAGCAGGTCCTGTGTTGTTCTCAGCAGCAGGATGTGACCATCTCGTTTTGATGGGCATCCAGCAGCGGTGGCAGCTGCCTGTACTGTTTCATGGGGTCTCAGAGACCTCTGACAAACGACTCCCGGGAAAGTAGCTGTGGTGGCCTGAGCGACCCATGTCCCCTGGCCAGGTATTGGAACACTTGGTCTCCGCTGGTGGTGCTGTCTGGGGAGGTTTAGGCTGTCACCTTGCTAGAGGAAGTACATCACCGTGAGTGGGTTTTCAGAGTTCGTAGCCTCACCCTGCTTCCCTACTCCTCTGTCCTTTGAGCTTGTGGTAGAGGATGTGAGCACTCGGCTTCCTGCTCAGCCTTCCCACCTGCCTCCTTCTGCGCCTCCCTATCACAAGCGGCTCTCACCCCTCTGAAACCACACGCCCCAATAAACTCTTTCTTCCATATGTCACATGGTCACATTGTTTTGTCGTAGCCAATGCAGTAGCCTATTCCTAAAACTGTGATTTCATTAATAACCCCTGGCTTCTGAGAGCAGATTTATCCATGCACGCAGGGTCTCAGTTTTGTTTGCTTTTAATTATTATTAGTTTACCAAGTAACAGATTCCTTTAATGCTTGTTTTATACCTTTTAATTGGTTAGATTTCTGAGAGAAGGTCTAAGTAACCCAGAGTAGCCTTGAACTCACAGCTATTCTCCTGCCTCAGCCTCCTGGGTACTAGGATTACAAATAGGCACCACCATGTATTAGCCTTGTGCCAGTTAGTTTTTGCTCTGTAACAATACTTCTGCCTCCAGATTTAGCGGCTTAAAATAACACACATTTGGCCGGGCGGTGGTGGCGCACGCCTTTAACCCCAGCACTCGGGAGGCAGAGCCAGGCGGATCTCTGTGAGTTCGAGGCCAGCCTGGACTACCAAGTGAGTTCCAGGAAAGGCGCAAAGCTACACAGAGAAACCCTGTCTCGAAAAACAAACAAACAAAAAAAAAAAACAACAACAAAAAAATAACACACATTTATTGTTTTATAATTTTATGGGTTGGTTAGACAATTCAGGACTGAGACCCCTGAGTGTGATCAGATGATCCAAGGTGGCCTTATTCATTATGATAGTTTATCTCCATGGTCAACTAGAGGGATTTAAAATCACCATGGAAACATCTCTGGGTGTGTCTGTGGAGGTGTTCCCAGAAAGGTTTAACAGAGCAGTCAAGACCCACCTGATGTCCCAGACTGACTGAGACAGAGGAAGCACGCTGAGCATCAGCGCTCAGCTCTCTGCTTCCTGAGTGTGGATACAATGTGAGCAGCTGCAGCCTGGCCTTTCCTGCCCTGACCACAGGAACCCCCTCCTTCCTTAAGCTGCTTCTTACCAGGTAAAAGTAACTAATGTCTGCCCTTCTGGCCTAAGCCTAGGCGGCTGGTGCAGGGGTGGGGGTGGGGGACCTTCTCCCCGTGGTCTTGAACTCTCCAGAGGGTGTGCTCAGACTCATTCCTAGGTAGCAAAAGCTTTCCAGCAGTAAGTGGGGCAAGCCTCTCCTGTCCCAAGCCTCCTCTTGCATAGTCCTGTCTGTTGTCACCAACTTAAGCCCTACTTCTGGCTAGGAAGCCAGAGCCTCTTTTACCGTGGGACACAGTAAAACCACGCGGCCTTTTAAGATCTGAATTCTGACTTTTTTCTTTTTCTTCTAGAATTTACCATGACAGTCAAAGAAACATATTGCTCAGTGAGAAATCTTGAGCCAAATACCCAATATGAATTTTGGGTGATAGCTCAGAACAGGACCGGCCCCAGCCCCTCCAGTGAGCACGCGGTGTACATGACAGGTAACGAGCTGTTCGTTCTCGTTCTAGGCGGGCCAGGAGTTGCAGGTTTCTGGATGTGACTGGGTTTTCAGTTTCATTTGAAAGATAGAAAGTGCTGTGTGGGGTTTCTTTCCTTTTCTTCCTGTATTCCCTTTAATGCATTAGATCTACATGCCTGGTGGTGTAAGGACATTTTTTTTTTTTTCAAGGTTGGCCTGCTACCCACAGTTATACTGACACTTGGGACTTGTATTAAGTTAATTCTATTAAACACCATGTCCCAGGCAACAGTTCCAGAGGGATAAGAGCCGTGTCAGAGACATGGCAGCAGGTAGAGTGGCCGAAGCAGGAAACTGAGGGCTCCTATCTTGAACTGCAAGTGCTAGCCGAGAGAGTGAACTTGAAATGGTGTGAGTCTTTACATTTTCAAAGCCCACCTACTGTGGCACACTTCCTCCAAGGCTACACCTCCTAAAACTCTCCAAACCGGGTTACCAACCGGGGACCAAACATTCAAATGCCCTAGACTATGTAGGACACCTACTACTCAAACCACCACAGGTTTAGTGAGCATCCTCAACCCAGGAATGTCTGAAAGGGTCCCAGGTGCTACAGGTTTAGTGAGCATCCTCAACCCCGGGAATGTCTGAAAGGGTCCCAGGTGCTTCAGGTTTAGTGAGCATCCTCAACCACAGGGAATGTCTGAAAGGGTCCAGGTGCTGGCATTGCTGTGGTGTTTGTCCATGGCTCTAAACAAAATGGCTGGGACTGAACCTAATGACTGCTCCTATCTCCTTTCTCCCGCGTTTAGCTCCTTCTCCCCCCACTATAAAAAGTGAGGCAATCAGAAGCTGTGAAGAGGCTGCACTCATTTGTTGGGAGTCTGGGAACCTGAATCCTGTGGACTCCTACACAGTGGAGCTGGTCCAGGCAGAAACGCCTGAAGCCTCGGGGGTAACTGAGTGAGTCTGGAGGACCTTCACAGGTTGCTAAAGCATATGCAGTGTGGGGACAAGGTCAGAATTTGTGACACATAGCACCTTAATTAGGATACTTAAGGTTCCCAAGAAGTAGCTAGAATGCTAATGATCAGGAAAGATGAATACAAGTGACAAAACCCTGTTAGCTTTTTTTTTTTAATCCAATTAAGGGATGGGAGGGTGATTTTTGTTTTGTTTTGCTGTTGTTGTTTTGAGACAGGCTTTCTCTGTGTATCTCCAACTGCCCTGGAACTCACTCTTATAGACCAACCAGGCCTTGAACTCAGAAATCCCCCTGCCTCTGCCTCCCAAGTGCTGGAATTAAAGGCATGGGCCACCACCGCCCGGCTCTGGGTGGGTAACTAAGGGCACAGTGGGTCAGGGTGCTGCTGTGCAAGTGTGAATGTCTGAGTTAGGATCCCCAGCACCCTTGTAAAGAGCTGGGTGTGGCTACTCACCTGGAACCCCAGTGCTGTGCTGGATGGTGACAGAAGGACCACTGAGGCGTGCTGGCTGCTAGCCTAGCTCCAGGATCAATGAGAGACCCTGTCTCAAAGGACTGAGGCAGAAAATGGCAGAGAACCATCGCCGTCCTCCTCTGCCCTATGTGTGTACACATGGGTACATACACCTACACACACCTACATGTGCACAGACTGCACACATTTGCACACTCGAGCACACCTGTGCACACGCACAGATACAGTGTAATCAAGATTTATCTTTAGGCCAGGCATAGTGGCCTAAACTTGAGAGACTAAGGCAGAAGCATTGCCAAGAAATGGCCTGGGCCAAAGAGTGAGACCTTGTCTAAAGAAACAACAATAAAAACAAAATAATCACTTGCCGTTAATCCCAGCACTCGGGAGGCAGAGGCAGGTGAACCGCTGAGTTTGAGGCCAGCCTGATCTATAGAGTGAGTTCCAGGGCAGTCAGGGATACACAGAGAAACCCTGTCTCAAAACAAACAAACAAACCAAACAATCAACCCCCCAAAACAAAACAAAAACACACAATCTAGGCATGGTGTTACAATCTATAATTCCAGCACTTGGAAGGTGGAGGCAGGAGGATCCGGAGTTCAAGATCATCCTCATCATCTATATAGCAAATTCAAGCCTAGCATTGGTTTGAGATCCTGCCTTAAAAAAAAAAAAAATTTTCCTTTTCATTCATGTACCAAGCATCAAGCACTGAGGACATTAGAGAACTAGAAAGACACAGTTCTTGCCCTTGGAGCTCATAGTTCAGGAAGAAAAATAAGCACAAACACACCTATAAACCATGTATGAAATACACAGTCCAGAGAGAGAGAAACAGGATGGAGGGAACGCTAGTGGAGGCGGGGTCTGCTTTTTGATAGACATTCAAACTGAGTCCAGGATGGGAGGACTGAGCCCGAGAGGGGCAGGAGCAAGCCAGATGTTTTGGGAGAGGAGAAGGACTTGGTGGACAAGACCTCGGGGACAGGAGTGGGCTGGATACACTGCAGGAACTGGGGTAAGGTGACTGAAGTTAGAGCACGAGAAAGAGGGCACAGGAACGACAAACGAGACTCAATGTACAATGTGCAAAGGACACAGAAGGCTGTCTGGAAAGTGGGAGGCCTTTCCAAGTCCATGAGGACAGGACATGGTGGCCGCCAGGGTCTCCGGGTCCCAAGAGGCCATGGCGAGGCACCACAGAGGAAGTATGGCTGCTCCTGGCTCATAGCCAGGCAGTTCTAAAGCATACAGATCAAGGACTCATCCAGCTGGGCAGCCCGGCCCCTGGCAGAGTCCAGAGGAGCTCTGCTGTGGAGTGCAGGGATGCACTGAGCTGCAGGGAGAGAATGGAGACGGCCTTTGAGGCCAGCTGCTAGGGAGGCAAATTCTTTTATTAGTGGTAGTAATTTATTTATTTATTTTACATCCCAACCTCAGCCTCTCCTCCCTTCTCTCCTCCCACTCCCTCCCCCCTCTTTCCTTTTTCCCCCCACCCCCAATCTACCCGTCCTCCATAATCACTCAGAAAGGGAGGCAAATTCTAATGCTTGCCTTGTATGGGAGCCTGTGTAAGAAAGTGTGAACTTACTGTAGACTTTGGATGGGGCAGAATGCAGAATGTCCTTCCCACAGGGGACCTTCTATAAAGACTTGTATAAACTATGATAAGCAAACGCACTTGAAAGCAAGGCTATGAAGCATGTCCATATGACCTCTGTGGGAAAGGCAAAGGCCCAGGAGGAATAGTCTTGGCTCTTCTCTCATGACCAAAGATGATGAGACACAACATCGGTGTATTCCCTCGCTATGCTTGGATTTGCCTAAGCTAACTGTAAACGTTACCCCGTGCTTTGCTTGCTCTAATAATAAAATGAGAATTGTTTACACTACTCTCGAGCTCAAATATTTGGAGTCCCCTGGTTATCCCACACAGATCTTTGGCATTTTCCTTCAATCTGGGGAGACTCAGCATCACTGGCCGGGCTGGTTGACAGCCACGGAACCTACCATGTATCCTATTTATCTGTCCTTGCCAGATCTATGTGCCTATAACCACATCAAAAGCTGACCTTTGCTTTCTACTTCTAAAGATAGTCAGAAGTCGGGGAGGGGTCCACCACAGTGATTCAGGTTTCCTTTGCTGTTTATAATAACCTGGGACCTTGGACCAACCCATAATGATGGAGCCCTCAGAGGAAAGGTCAGCAGTTTAGGTGTTCTGAGGTGGTGCTCACTCTCCCAGAACAGAATCACATGTCCCATCGCTGAAGGGAAGGTGGTAGCTTCTTCACAGGCTGTGGCTCTTCATTCCTCCATCCCTCATCCCATACTAACAACCCTTCCTTCTCCGGCTCCTTCTTGACTTTCTTCTTGTCATGAATAACATGGTGGTCTCTTGAGAAATGCCTCTCTTCCCATACAGACTGCAGGTTCCCCAGGACTAGGGATTATGTTCAGTTTCCCCCAGGGCATATATAGCACCTGGAATGGAAGATGCTTTATTAATATCTACTGAATGAACAAGCAGACCTGCTCCTCTGGCCCAGAGCTGCAGCCTCCAACACGACATTATGTCCTTGGCTGGGTCAAGTGTCATGTCTGTGCATGAGCACCATCCTGAAGACTTCCCTTGTCCACTAAACTGATAGGAGTTTGACAGCCACAGAAATCCAGATGGCACTATTATGAGCTTGTATTCTCATACAGTCTGTAGGAGACCAGCCCCCACCCTTATTTACCCCAGGAACTCTTGAGGAATGAGGGATAGAGACTTAGAGACAGAGGGGAGAGAGAAACAGAAAACACAGGATGGACTCGGGTGGGCCTGGATCCTCATCCACTGGCCCAGAACTTTATTCCAAAGGTCTGTTTATAACAATGCCAAGGGGTGGAGCAAAAGACCTCCCCCTTGCTAGTTACAGTCACCTGGTACCCAGGCTCATGGTCCAATCAACCTCTTACTCAGTCCTGCTGGGTACGGGCACTAGGAAACCTAGTGGGCTCCAACAACAGTCCAACTGAAATTGGATTACTCTGTGGCAGCTGTTTTTAACAAGGTTGTCTGTTCACAGACACACACTGAAAGGCTTCTATGGGTCCAGAATTATTCTACAGTGAGTGTACTCAGTCCCGCCCTCAGGGAGGTCATGGCCCTAACAGTCAGAAACAGACACAGGGTGCATACTCCATGGCCCTCCAGTAGACACTCAGAGCACAGTGCTAGGTGCTTGGGAAACCTGGCTGAGGAGCTCGAGATGGCCAGACACAGACTAGCAAGCAAGCAGCGAACTGTGGGAGGCCTGCTCTGGTGCCACTCCTGGCTGTGCTGCTGTGGGTGAGAGCACAGTGGGTGTGAGCCGGATGGCTGCTGCTCGGGCTCATGGTCACTCTGCTTCTGTGCACAGGTCTGTTGTCGGCATCCCAACCTGTGAGGCCCTGATACGGCTGCAGCCTGGACACAGCTACACGATCTACATCCGCGCCCTCAATGTCGGAGGTACCAGTGCCAGGAGTGAGCCCGCCACAGTGCACACCACAGGTCTGTGCCCCAGCTCCACACTCTTGGCGTGCAAGATCAGCCACTTTGTTGTAGACTCAGTGTCTACAACTCAGTGCTAAGAGTGCTCCAGAAAACTATCACTTATGGACCCAAAGGGGCTCCGGGGTCATCAAAGCCCTTGCTCTCTGTTTATAGATGAAGGCTCAAACCCCAGAGCACTTGGGTTGGCTGAGAAAGTGCTAGAACTCAAGGCTTATCTCCATGCCCCTCAGGTACCAGAGGCCACTGGGTCTGGGTGGCCTATATCCTTATCTACTTTTTTTGTTTTTTGTTTGTTTGTTTGGTTGGTTGGTTGGTTTAGTGTTTTGAGATAGGGTCTTACTCTGTAGCTTGGGCTGGTCTGGAATGCAATATGTAGTCAAGCCGACCTGGAACTCAAGGTAATCCTCCTGCCTCAGCCTTTCCAGGGCTGGGCATTATAGGTGTGAGGGCACCCCTGGTTTGCAAGAGGGTTTTTATGACATCCTCAAGAACTCCAAGTAGCCATGGCCACCTCCCGGCTCCTGCTGTCAAACACACACACACACACACACACACACACACACACACACACAGTTAGAAGTCAACTGATTCAGCCTCCTCCCTGCCTCCATGTTCTGTCTGATCATACTAGGTGCTGACATCCCTTCTCATCTGCCTTCATCATGTCAGAGAACTGGCAGGTCCCATGTCCAAGTCCCGAGTGAGCAGAGGCCTCATTAGAAACATCCACACCCCCATCACCCCCTCCCGGGGAAGTGCCACAGCTCTGCACCTTGAGCCTTGCCAGGCCTCCAGAAGCTTCGCAGAGAAATCCAGTTCAAACTGGCTGAGTGGGTGGCCTCCAGGTGAGCAGCAGAAGCAGAGAGCCTAGCCAGTGTTTGGGGACAAATTTCCCTTGGCTGAGATCTTTCACTGAGACACACTGTGCCTCCTTGTCCCCATTTCCATTGGCAGGAGAGGGCTGCCAGGAGAACCCACTTCCCACTGGCAGAGAGCCCACATTCATATTCTCGCCACAGAGATGGGAGAAGCAAGTTGGGTGTTTTGAAATAACAGATGCTGCTCTATAAACAGACAAACAATGACACAGAGGGCAAAGGACAGCCAGCTTTATGTCCTCTCTTTTTTAAACAGCAAAGGATTGAACCTTGGCTCACCACCCAGCATACAAAAGGCTGAGGCAGGAGGATTGCTACAAGTTCAGAGCCAGTCTGTGCAACAGAATGGTTTCAGATGGGCCTGGGCTGCAGTCTGAGACCCTGTCTAAAACATAACAACAAAACACAAGTTCTCTCAATTTTGTTTTCTTTGGCAAGGTTAGAAATTCTTACTTGGGTACAAACACTCACAGCCTGTGAAGTAAAAACCTGGTCTCTAGAATCAGAGGCGAGAGTTCAATCTGAGTGCTGTTACTTGCCAGCCTATTTCTTAACCCCCTGTGTCTTAGTTTCCTCATCTACACAATGAAGACAGTAACACCTGTGTCTAGGTACAGCCCTCAGGACTAAGGGGGAGAAGGTGTGTGAACTGCTGCATGGCACTGAGTGTTCAAGTCCCGCCCCACAATAGTGGCCATCCCTATCCACAGGTCGCTCCTGAGTGCCAGGGGCGGGCTTCTGTGCATCCCTCTGGACTGGACCGTGTGCTTGGGTAATGCCACCAGGCCACGCTGGGAAAGTCCTTCAATGACTGGCCGGGGCTTCTAGATGTTCCCTCCCTCCACAGGAAGCTACTTCCAGCTGAACAAGGACACCTGCCATCCCTGGCTGACCATTTCTGAAGATGGGTTCACAGTGGTTCGAAGTGAGAAGAAAACTTTCAGAAGGGAGCCGCCACCCAGCAAGGCCCAGTTTTCCAGGTACCTGACTGGCCACTGGATGGAGCACTCGGGGGAACTTACCTTTGTTATTTAGAGGAAGTTGGATTGTGACAAAAAAGATGCAGCTGTTGGGGAGGGACCCAGAAAAGGGAAAGACTGTGGTGGCCTCTGCAGAGGGAGGTCCCAGGCTGTGGGGACTCTGGGATATGGCCAGGCTATCAGGTCACATAGCACAGGGGTAGAAACCAGACTGTGAGCACTTCCCTTTGCTGTGAAGGGCTCCCCTTAGGTCAGTGGTTCTCAGCTCCTTTGGGGGAGTCTAACAACCCTTTCACAGGGGTCACGTAAGACTATCCTGAATATTGGAACATTGTGATTCATAACAGCAGCAAAATTACAGTTAGGAAGTAGCAACAAAAATAATTGTATGGTTGGGGTCCCCACGGGAGGACCAGTCTTAAAGGGTCGCAGCACTGGGAAGGCTGAGAAGCACTGCCTTAGGTCTTGTCCTCCCAGTACTGGCAGTTCATTTGACAAAGCAGTTCACACACCGCAGAGCTGAAGGGAAGGGACCGCAGCACAGTGGGATCCTCTGCAGCTTCTTAATGAGTTTTCTTTGTTTGGTTTTGTTTTTTCAAAATATACTAGATTGTCTTACTGAGTTTTATGAATTTTTTTTCCCTTGGTTTTTGAGACAGGGTTTCTCTGTGTAACAGCCCTGGCTGTCCTGGAACTCATTTTGTAGATCAGGCTGGCCTTGAACTCACTGAGATCTGCCTGCCTCTGCCTCCCAAGTGCTGGTATTAAAGAAAATTGTGCACCACTACCGCCTGGCTAGTTTTGTGAATACTTATAAAGCAGTCGGCAGGTGTCCCTTTTCCCTCCCAAATCAAGGTAGACCAGATCTCCTTTTTTTTTTTTTGGTTTTTCGAGACAGGGTTTCTCTGTGTAGCTTTGCGCCTTTCCTGGAACTCACTTGGTAGTCCAGGCTGGCCTCGAACTCACAGAGATCCGCCTGCCTCTGCCTCCCGAGTGCTGGGATTAAAGGCGTGCGCCACCACCGCCCGGCCCCAGATCTCCTTTTTAGAGTATTTCTTCTGAACCTCTAGGAAAGCCAAGAGGAGTCAAAACCATGATGTAAGTGATACGTGATGTCAGGGTTTCTAAGGATGAAATGAGTGCATGTGTGTGGCAGTTGGGGAAGCATCCTGGATCCTTAGTTTCTGGCTTGGCCTGAAGAACTGCAGACAAAGATGTTTACCATTCTGCCCCCTAGGAGACAGGAGAGAAGCCCTGGTCCTCACCTCTGCTTACCTGCCCCATCACCCTCACACAGTGGTGCTTTAGACCAACATGGTGGAGTGGGCGAGTCCGAAAGTGGGTGTAGAAAACTGTCTTTGCCCTTACACAAGACCTGAGGGCAGATGTTACCTGGGAGCTGTCTGTCTGTTTGTCTGTCCAGCTTGCTCGTTCCTTCTAGAGCTCCGTACATTATGTTGAACTATTTACCTATGCCATTCTTTCTCCAAGGAGATACAAAAGGCTTAAAATCAGGGCTGCTATACAATAGGGGGAAAAATAAAAAGCAACAGAAGGAAATGGGCAGATTAACTCTCAAGGCTGAACCAATAGCCAGGCTTTAAACAGTAAACATGGCCTCTCCTTCCAGGTAGTCAAAAGTTAGAGCTCAGAGGACCTGCTGAGGAAGACAGGGGCTCAACCACTGTCAGCAGCAGCTGGAGACGCAGCTCCTGGCTGCCAGCCAAGGAGAAGCCCAGACCACAGACAGTTTCAGGATGCGGCGGTATTAAGTAAAGGTGGAGTTTACTAAGAGAAGCCTTTCCTGTAGAGCAAGCATGGACAGAGGGGCAGATGGAGAGAGTTTAAGAACAGCTGTCCGTACTCAGGGAGGTGCAGGTGCTCCCAATTGAGTCTCACTTAGGTGGGTTTTCAACTTATTTTGAGAAAGAATCTCCTGTGGCTGTGGAATGCCTCGAATGCCTTATCTTTGTCCCTGCTTCCCAAGCACTGGGAGGACAGGTGGTATGCCAACATACCTGGCTCTGGAAAGATGCTTTTTTACCATCCTTTACAGGTTTTGCTTAGGCCACCTAGCACTTCATCTTGAGATATGGCAGCATTTAAGACCCATTGTCTTGGCTCTTTAGGGGTCCAGCTGAGTTAGAGAGCCCCATTTTAATCCACAATTCCATTGTATCTGTTGTCCTGTGGAATGGCTGTGCTGTGTGTAAGGATGGAGAGGAAGATACTGTCTATGCTGTCTGCTGGGACTCTTCAAGCAGGTACAAGTCAGACATGTCTATGAAAGACAAGTCATTGCTGGAGCCTGTCCTGTGTGCTTTCCATTGCTGTCCCCATGGCCAAAGGCTGTCCCCATGGCCAAAGGCTGTCCCCATGGCCAAAGGCTGTCACCATGGCCAAAGGAAGAAAGGGCTTATTTTATCTTACACCAACCTCAGGTGTTCTCAGGAGCCATCCACCTTGTTTTTGAGACATGGTCTCTTACTGGGCTGGGGCTCAGCTAGTAGGCTAGACAAGCTGACCCAGGAATATGTCACACCACCATACCAGCTCTGTGTGTGTGTGTGTGTGTGTGTGTGTTTCTTTCTAAGACAGGGTTTCTCTATGTAGCCCTGGCTGTCCTGGAACTCACTTTGTAGACCAGACTGGCCTCAAACTTACAGAGATCCGCCTGCCTCTGCCTCCCAAGTGCTGTGACTAAAGGCAGGCACTGTCACTGCCTCGCTACTTTCTGTATTTTTAATTGTATTATTTTGTGTGTGTAAGTATTTGCCTGCATGTATGTCTGAGCACATGTGCCTGGTACACACAGAGTCCAAAACAGGGTGTCAGATCCCTGGAACTGAGTTATAGACTTCTGGGCTGCCATGGGGGTGCTGGGGAACAAACCCAGAGGTTAAGTACACAAACACGGAGCCATCTCTGCAGCCTCCACGTTTTTCAGATAGAGTCTGGGCCTTGAACTCAGGTCTTCACAAACACAGAGCCATCTCTGCAGCCCCCACGTTTTTCAGTAGGGTCTGGGCCTTGAACTCAGGTCTTCATAGTTACAAGGCAAGGACTGTACCAACTGAGCTAGCTCCCCAGCCCCTGAACAGTGAGTCTGTTAGCCAAAAGGAAGATCTGAGAGGTACATACCCCTCTCTGTTATACTTTAAACAGGGGCCCTGGCAGGTGAGAGGGGCAGGAACATGATGGTTTCCATTTGAGTCGCTGAATTTGCAACAGGGAGAGATGTGGGCTGCCTTCCCAAAGCTTTGCTCGGGCAATCAAACAGGCTTAAAGAGTGGAAGAAGATGTTTGATGTCAGTTGGACAAATCTTCCCAGCTGGAGGCTGCATTAGGTTTGGCTAGAACAGGAATCTTGACACAGATCAAACATAGATACTTTGGAGGTTCTGATGTGACCCCACTTGCAATGGAAATCTTCCCTCTGTTGAGTACTTTGTACACCAAAATGTCCCTCTGAACTCTCAGTGATGGTTCCCAGTGGAGGCAGGGGGTCAGCTTTGATGACTGGTGAGGAATGTGCTATCCTGCTTTTAGGTCACTCTATGAATTTCTTTCAAAAGTTTTATCATTCTCATCCAGGCACCTTTAATCCCACACTCAGGAGGCAGAGGCAGGAGGATCTCTGTGAGTTCGAGGCCACCCTGGGCTACAGAGCAAGATCCAGCAAAGGCTCCAAAGCTACACAGAGAAACCCTGTCTCAAAAAAAAGAAAAAAGTTTTATCATTCTCATTATTAGTGTGTGTGGTGTGCACGTGTGAGTGCAGACAGACACACGCCATGGGGAGGGGGTTGGAGGACATCACTGTGGAGTTGACTCTTTCCCTCCACCTCCTGTGGGATCTGGGGGTGGATCTCAGGTTGTCAGGCTTGCACAGGCCCCGTCTATACCAGCCCAACCTCTGGAGTCTGTCACCCCGAGCATAAAGGTTACCTCAGAGATCTTTATTCTGTATGCAGAACAAGGGCTGGCGCTACTTCGGTCCCTCCCACCTTACAATGAATCTACCTTCCTGACTAGAAATGCCATAGCCATTTCTAAGAGGCAACAGAACCTGTTCTGTGGGTTTCAGTGTTAACCTCCTCCACTGCCAGATGGTGTAATATTCCAACCTTCAGCGTTAGTGTGGCATCCCAAATGAAACATGTTCCCACCTTTTTTTTTTTTTTTTTTTTTTTTTTTTTTTTTTTTTTTGGTTTTTCAAGGCAGGGTTTCTCTGTGTAGCTTTGCACCTTTCCTGGAACTCGCTTTGGAGACCAGGCTGGCCTCGAACTCACAGAGATCCGCCTGGCTCTGCCTCCCAAGTGCTGGGATTAAAGGTGTGCGCCACCACCGCCCGGCTGTTCCCACCTTTTGATGGACCCCAGGGCCTTGTGCATACTACACAAGCACCCTCACACCCTGCTCCCCCGCCCCGTCCCCCTCCACTCCCACCGCATGCTTCTATTTTCTAAAACCAGGTGTGTTGCTGTCATTGGAAACCTGATTCCAGTCCGAGGACGCCATTACTGGGAGGTGGAGGTAGATGAGCGTTTGGACTACACTGTTGGTGTGGCCTGTGAAGATGTACCTAAACATGAAGACCTGGGAGCAAACTGCTTGTCCTGGTGCATGAGGCACACATTTGCCTCCACAAGGTAAAGTCAATCTGCACACCCAAAGTGAAGGTTGGAAAGATGCAAGTAAGAGGTTTACTAATAGTAATCAAGGCACACACGTTTGCTTAGAAAAGTCACAGGTGTTCCAAGAGTTGTTACCACCCACTTCTGAAAGAGAAACAGCAGCCAAAGCTCATGCTGTGCTCTTCAGGTACCAACAGTGTCCTATACAGTTGTTTTTTTTTCTGTTGAGTCAGAGTCTCACTGTGTAGCCCTAACTAGCCTGGAACCCACTCTGTAGACCAGGCTGGCCTTGAACTCAGAGATCCACTTGCTTCTGCCTCCCAAGGGTGGAATTAAAGGCGTGCTCCACCATGCCTGGCCTGTACTGTCCTGTATTTCTACAGTGTGATCAAAGGCCACCCTCACAGCGGCTGGATATTCCATCCAGTACGGGTGATCAGAGCTTTGCTTCCAACCCAGGCACTTTGGCTCCACAAGTGCAGTTCTTAACCACTGGCTCTTTCTTCATTTATGTTCAGCTCCTGTATTCCAACAGCTGCTGTAGAAGCCTAATTCCATCTTGAGTCAGTGTGGCTAATAGTTCCACTGTGTAGAATAGCTGCATGGAATGGTTCCATGTGGACGGAGGAAAAAAGTCCCAGAGCCCTGGCCAACGCACAAAATGTTTGGACTTACAAGGCCATGGCAACCACCTTCCTTCACTTGGAAACTTGCAAAACAAAGCACACATGCATGCCCCCCAAGTCCCAACTACTTTTTAAGTACCTCTCATAAGATGCAGCCTCTGGCCGGACAGTGGTGGTGCTATGCTTTTAATCCTAGCACTCAGGAGGCAGAGGTAGGTGGATCTCTGAGTTCAAGGGCAGCCTGGTCTACAGAGCGAGTTCCAGGACAGCCAGGAACCCAAAGAGGGTGGAGGGAGATGCAGCCTCTGGCACTTTTTGGCTTGATGAAGCCTGGCCATGACCATGTATCATGGTCTTAGAATGTTATTGCTCATGTCCAAGCATAGAGAGAACAGAGCTTTCCCTGGAGAGAGTTGGACTAGACTGGACTCTGCTAACCCTCAGAACCACTTTAGGGATGAAAGAATTTCTCTGCATATACTTAACCTGAACCAAGAATAAAGCTGAAAGGCTTCTTTAGTTTGGAAAGAACAAGGGTTAGAGCCAGAGAGAGAAGATAGAGGAAGCATGGGAGTTGGTTGGGGGAGGGCAGGGAGAAGGGGGCCAGTGGAGGATGGGAACAAGACCTCCACTAGACCCATAGTTTTGGTTATGCTCTTGAGTCCATTGGTAGAGAGAAGGAAGGGACTCATTTGCTTTCTAGTAGCTGCTTAGTTTAAAGGAGTGCGAAGGTGAACAGAGATGGAGACTAGCTGGCTCGCTGCCTCAAGTGTGGATCTAAGGAGTCTGAACCGACGTTCTGGACAACAGTTCTTCAGATGTCTATGTCCTGTGGCTCGTTTTGATTTGGGCCACTTTCCAAAGCACACAGGTTATATAATAAAAAGGGTACAGGTAGTGCTCAGCCCTCACCTGTGACAGCCAGGTGCCTGCAGGCTCCTGCTCAGCTGCAAGTTTAAGAACTGGATGTCATGGAGTCCTGGTTCAGTTCATAGAGAGAGCCTGTTTCTCATGAAGGCCCACGCAGCTCCCTGTTTCAAATGTCTTTACTCCAAATGAGCCACACACTGGCTTCAAATTTCCTCTTTCTGTACAATTCTGATGCAGTGGGAGTCCATGGTTCTGTAGAAAAGCTTTTTTTAGGTGCAGAATTCATTCAAGAAATTCTGAAACGGCTTTGGGACGAATGTTAGATAAAGTAGTTTGGAAATGTCATGTTACTTGGTAGTCAGGGCTTACAAGAAAGGGGCAAAATCGCAGGAGTATAACTCAAGTCAGTACTAAACACTGCAAACAGCTCACTGCAGTTTCCAAAGCTCTGCTGTATCGACATTGCACTTTCAGGCACCGGTATGAATTTCTGCACAACAGGACAACTCCAGACATAAGAATCACAGTTGCTCCAAAGAAGATCGGCATCCTGCTAGACTATGAAAACTCCAAGCTGTCATTTTTCAACGTGGACATTGCTCAGCACCTATACACATTCAGCTGTCAGCTCCACCAATTCGTGCATCCCTGTTTTTCTTTGGAGAAGGCTGGACGCCTAAAGATCTGCAATGGCATTTCAATGCCAAAGCATGTCGCTTTTTTTTAGGCCTTCTGATGGTGTTTCAGGTCTTCCTGTCCTCTCCCTCGGTCACCTTGCTGGCTGCCCTTGGTATTCAAGTTTGCTGCGGCCAGCACAAGCTCAAGTTCACGGTAGTGCCTGGTAGATGGTGCACTGAGCCCATTTCACCTGATGTGGACTCATCCTGTGTGCTGCTCCCCGTGCGATGCCAGGGGAGCCATTATCAGACCAGGCTGTCAGATGCGGGGTCAGACTCTGAACTCAAAGGGCTCTTGTGGGGTCAAACTGCACTTGTCTGTTTGTGGACATGTAAAGTATTTTCAGTCTCCCAACCTATAGATCTAGGGATTGGGTCAGGAAGTCATGATGGCTTCAGTAGCCCCCGCACATTGTGACATTACACTATTTACTAAGAACAGACCCAAGAAGGCAAAAAACTCTGCAGAAATACCATTTTGTATTTTTCCTTGTACCAGGAAGTCAGGTACTCGTCTCCAGACCATTGTGGTAGATTGAGTAAGAATGGCCCCCACAGGCTCATCTATTTGAATGCTTGGTCATCAGAAGTGGCACTGTTTGAGAAGGATTAGAAGGATTAGGAGGTGAGGCCTTGTTGGTAACGTGTGTCACTGGGGGTAGGCCTTGAGGTTTCAAAAGCCCATGCCAGGCCTAGTCTGCTTGCCTGCCTGTCGATCAGGATGTACCTCTCAGCTCCAGTGCCATGAGTGCTACCATGCTTCCCGTCATGATGATAATGGACTATGCCTCTGAAACTGTAAGCCAGCCCCCATTACATTTTATAAGAGTTGCCTTGGTCATGGTGTCTCTTCACAGCAATAGAATAGTGACTAAGACAGAAGTTGGTACCAGCGACTGGAGTACTGCCATGACAGGCCTGACCATGCTGTCTGTTGGAGGGATATGGAAGAATCTGGGACTTTGAACTAAAAAAGTGGTTGGACGTTTAGGTGGGGCTTAATGGGAGCATGGAAGACAGTGCTGAGGGTGATTTGAATGGTGGGGGCCCAGATCAAGAAGTTTGAGAGGGGATGAATATTAGTAAGTGACCTACAGACCACTCTTACACCGTTTTGGCAAAGACTCTGGCTGCTTCTTGCCCTTGCCTAAAATTCTACCTGAAGCTAAATTGAACTTCTGGATTAAGAATTTATCAGAGATTTCAAGACAGCCTGGCATTGAGCCTGTCATGTGGCTATTAATGATTGCTCTTATGCAAATTTACAATGAAAAGGAATAAGAGCAAAGAAAATTACAAAATGCAGTTTGAGGAGAAAAGGAGCACTGGGAAAGGTTTGTTAGAGCCATGCCCTGTGTTCAAGGAGACGAACCGTTTAGAGAAAAGCCTGATGCTAGTTGAATAGAGTGGGACCTCAGGGCAAGAGCACACCTAGCTAAGCTTCCAACTTGTGAAAGGGATTAAAGGAAAGCTTCAACAGTGAAGGAAATCATCCACAACAGGAAGCTGATGCAAATGTAACTGAGTGAGGGGGCCATGTTCCAGCCCCATCAAGCAGTAGAACTTGGCAGCTTCGGCCACGTAGTTTAGCTTTTGTGTTTTTTTTTTTGTTGGTGGTGGTGGTGTTTTTTGAGACAGGGTTTCACTGTGTAGCTTTGGTACCTTCCTGGAACTCACTCTGTAGACCAGGCTGGCCTCGAATTCAGAGATCTGCCTGCCTCTGCCTCCCAAGTTCTGGGATTAAAGGCATGCGCCACCACCATCCAGCTGTGGTTTGGCTTTTGAGTCAAGAATACAAGGGTTTGTGGAATCTTCCTCCACAGCTAAGGATATCCACTGAAGCCAGATGTGTGTCCCTGCATGGAGGCCCAGAGAGAGTGTGAAGCTGTAAAGGTTGACACCTGATTACCTTGAAAACCAAAACATGTTGGGGATGCCAGAGCTGTGGGATACCTGCCAAGGAAAGCTGCTAACAGGGAGTAGAACCAGCCCGAGAGAGACATGTGCTGCAGTCAACATGACTGAAAGGAGTTGGGGTTCTGAAGAGTGCTTTGATATAGACATGGAGATACAGAATTTAGTTAGCTCTGCTGGGCTTAGGTCTCACTTTGGTCCAGTATTTCCTCACTACACTCTCCTTCCTTTGAAAAGGTAATGTATATTCTGTGCCACAATATGTTGGAAGGAAGTATGTGATCTGCATTTTGATTTTGATTTTACAGGGGTTACAGTTAAGAGATTGTCTTGAGTCTCAGAAGAACTCTGAACTTGTAAATAGTGTTAGGACAGCAGTAGAGGAGTGACTAAGGCAGCCATCCACCCCCATGTTCCTAACAAGTTGGCAGCACCGTGGCAAGTTCCTCCCAGTGTACATGTTCTGTAACACCTGGTCTTCTCCTTCACGGTGGTCCTAACACCACTCTAATTTTGAGATTACCTCTATGATGCCTAAGGGCAGGACAGTTGTGCCTTGTTTATAAGTCGACCTTGGGGGCTAACACATCCACAGGTGCACACCCATACATGCTGCGTAAACAAGGGCCTTCTTCCTCCAACCACTGCTCTTTGGCTTCATGTTGCTCTTGGTGGGAATGATGGCAGGGCTCTTTCAAAACTATAGCAAAGCACCTATGGTGGGAGGAAGAAAACCTTAAGGCAGCGTGAAGGAACAGAAGGCACCTGCGGCTCAGAGGAGCATTACTTACACACTTACACTTACACACACACACACACACACACACACACACACACACACACACACACGATCTACTTGTGAATGGGGCCAGAGATAGATGGAGATATAAGAAAGAACATTAGTGATGATTCATTCTAGGTATTGTTACAAAATGTAAGCAGCCAGATTTGAAACCAAGAACTAGGTCTGATTGCTATTTTGTACCTACTTTGCCTAAAACCTTATGGACCTGTTTCCCTTCAGGCATCATGACAAACCTAAGTGCCAAGTAATAAATGACACATGGTATATTTATGATGTTTCAAAGTAATCATCAGCCCACCAAAGTCAAAGCTGGGTCCTAATGAGAAGAACACACTCTAGCCAGCAGCTCTCAGGTGCCATTTAGTGACCACGGTACCTGGCTCCATCAGCTGCATTCCTGGCTCCCCTGTTCACATTTCCAATATCCTGTGCATGTCACTGTCAGAGCTCAGGACTCCAGCTACAGAGCAAGAAGTCCACTTGTAAAACAGCAGGAGACTGTTGAGTCCCATGTCCCACGATACCACCCAACACAGGAAAGTCCTACTCTGACTACCCAGGGTTTTGTTGAAGGGAACATCCTTCTCTTTAGAACTAACTTTCTTTCTTTTTTTTTGGTTTTTCGAGACAGGGTTTTTCTGTGTAGCTTTGCGCCTTTCCTGGAACTCACTTGGTAGCCCAGGCTGGCCTCGAAATCATAGAGATCTGCTTGGCTCTGCCTCCCGAGTGCTGGGATTAAAGGCGTGCGCCACCGCTGCCCGGCCCCTAGAACTTTCTTTTCTAGACTGTCAAATTCTGACACAATAACTCTCATCTCCTGCCAGGCTATACTTGTGTGAGCACCAGTTCAGGCTACGATTATCACTTGAGAGTTTAACAGCTTCTCTCTGTGTGTCTGTCTGTCTCTCCCTCTCTGCCCTGTCCCCCACTCCCCCCCACACACCTGCCCTGCCAAGTTGGGCCTCTAACCTTGCACAGAACTGGCTGAAACTGTTAATGAAATATACATGTGTATACAGTGAAAGGTATTCTCAGCTACTGAAATAGAAACCACCAAATGGGAAAAATGGATCACAGACATGGCCAGTTTGATTTCAGAGTTCTAGTGGGAATTCCTGGAATGTATCACACAGAACACAAACATGGGTAAATGGCAAAAACATGACACCTGTTAAGATTTTAATACTTTTTTTAATTTAACAAGATATCTAGATCTTTGACATTTAAAATTTACCTAAACTAGGGGTTGACCAACTTTAAGAATCACAGTTATGAACCATAAGGAACCTTTGTTTAAGCATGTTATCTTCTTCAAGAAGAAAGGATAAATCTAAAAAACAGGGGGAAACCTGCTGGATTTTGTGATATATTCCATGTCCTTACAATCCCATGCAGAAGCTGATGAAACTAAATTTCAACCAGGGGCAGTGTTTACCTCACGGTCATGCTCAGCTGCAACCTGCTGATAAACCTGTTAAAAAAAAAACAAAAACAGAATAGCATTAAAAAAATTTTTTTTGTGTGTATGAGTGTCTGTATGTTTGAGACAGGATCTTACTATGTAACCCTGGGGGGCATCCTGGAACTTGCTATTTAGACCTGGCTGGCTTTGAACTCCTGCCACCACACCCAGGATAGAAAAGTATTTTTAAAAGCAGACCTCTATGACCACGATCCCTGACACTGGGCAGTTAAGCCAAACTACATTAACATCTGCTCTTCTCCCAGCTGTCCCTGTCTCACTGGGTAACTCCGGTGATGACTGGGTCACCACAAGTGCTGGCTCCGCACCCTAGCAAAGGGGAAAGAACCCATAAAGCCTTCACAGGGCATGGTGGGAACTAGCAAGCATTTAGTAGCCAGGCTATCCAGAATGTAACACCTTTAGCAGATAGAATGACAAGTAGTTAGGAATGTGGGATATAAAACAGTACTGACTTCTGGTCAAATTAAAGAGTTTTTATTTACAGATTTTTTTTTTTGTTTTGTTGTGGTTGGTGGTGACGGTTTGGTTTTGGTTGAGACAGTGTCTCACTAGGTAGCCCAGAATGACCTTACATGTGTGGCAATCCTCCTGCTCAGCTTCCCAAATGCTGGGATCACAAGCCTGAACCACCGTGAATGGCAAAAAGTGTTATGTTTGATTGGCTCCTGGGTCTGGAGATATGGTTCAGCAGGTAAGGTACCTGATGACCTGAGTTCAATCCCCAGAACCCATGTGATGGAAGGGAAGACCCTGCAAGTTGTCCTTTGAACTTTGTATGTTTATCATGGCACATAAACCCCCTCTGTACTCCCCACACACACACAAAGTAAAAATAATGGGTTCCCTGCTGGTTCAAATGATGATAATCACTTGTACGCATGCAGTGAAATATTTCTGAAGCATGTACTTGGCTATCAGTACAAAACGGAACAAGTTTATCGGCCGTTGGGCATTCTCAACTTCCCAGCCTCAAATCTGGTAAAATCACCACCCTACATGACTCACTCACCAGAAGCTGTACACAGCACAATTTACTCTGTCTGCTGTGGCATTCTGTAAATGCTACGATTCTCAAAACCTGCACTACAGGAAACGTCTTCTCAACTTTCTAAAAGCCCCTGTCTGGCCTCCAGGCACCTTCCTATCACTAGCAGAATGAGACTGTGTCCACTCTGGCTGGCTTTCCCCACTGCTCTCACCTGTCAGTTCACTCCAACTATCTCCTGTGGTAAGACAGCAGAAAGGAGGTAATGGCTGTTGGTAGATGAGTAGGTCTTGAATTTATTTTGCAAACAAGACCTGTTCTATCTACCTTTTCATTTAGGAGGCTAAAAGCAGAGTCAGCTTGACTTCAAGGACTCTTGTTTTCTTAGTCTCCAGAAGAATATGACTAAATCCACCAGTTAAAGCATTATTATTATTTAGCTGGGCATGCCTGTAATCCCAGAACTTGGAAGGTAGAGGCAAGAAGATCAGGAGTTCAAGGTCATCGTCACTACATAGCAAGTTTGAGCCAGCCTGGGCTACATGAGACCCTATCTGAAGAAACTAAACGGTAGGCATGGTAGCTCACCCCTGTAATCTCAGCACTTAGGAAGCTGAAGCAAGAGGATTGCCCCAAGTCTAAGGCTAGTCTAGACTACAAACCTGTTTTTAAACCACTGTTCTTAAAATGCCTAGACAGTAAAGAAAAGAGAATTCAGAACTTTAGGCATTAAGAGATCTCAATATTGCAGACACGGGTCCCTTACTGCCAATGGCTGACAGAGTTAAACGCAAGGCGACAGTTGGCCAGTCAGCACCTGTCATTAGCCAGGAGGGTACCGATGACCCGGCACCACTGCCACTCAAAAGAGCTGTGGCTGCATGGTTCTTGTCAAGTTCACTGTGTCCCATCACGTCACTGTTTTCTGCTGACACCAATCCTGGAAATAAAGGAGCTCAACTCACAGGTGGACTGACTTTTCTTCCTAGTCTCAGACTCTGTCAGAATCCGGTTTCTCTGATGTTTTCACTCACTCAAATTTGGTAGAATTAAACCACCATTTACTTGAGTTTTTTAAATTAAACAGGTGATTCAAACAACATGCAGTTACTAAGCCAAAATACTTCCATAGTATGAACTAGGACCCAAATCTGCCCTTCCCCCGATTCCTGAGCCTACATTTGGATCTTAAGCGATTTAAACAGACGGGTTTGGAGACAGGAATGTAATGCACCCACTAGGAAAGCACCCGGCCAACAAAACTTGAGTTTCCCAGTTGTCTCCTTTAACAAAACAGGAGCATACTTCTTAGAAATGGACCGACTGGATGTGGACATTACTTTCCATAAGCCTGCCCCTCATTCTGCCGTCTACTCTATTTCCTTCCACATCCCAAACACTAATCTGAAGGGGGAAGTAGCAAGAGAGAAGGAAGAAACAAGAAGCAACATCCAAAAGTACAGAGAGCACGTTGGAAAAAGTTAAGATACTCAATACTGTCCTTTTATCATTTACACTTTATAAACCATCAACTGATTCCTAGACACCTAGAGTGGACCTCCTCCCCTCTGTTCTCCTAATGCCTGTATGGCTCAGAATCACTTCTGGGAAGCACTGCCTAATTCCCACCTCTCTCAAGCTGAGTTACATGCCACACACTCACCGTTGACAGAATACTCAAGTAGCGATATTACAACCACTGGCCTGTGTCTGCTCCCCTTGAATTATGCATATCAAAGGCATGGTTATGGCTGCATAATCTCTGAATACTCAGAGCATGGAAACAACTCCCTGCTTTCAGGGAACTCATACCTGTAGAGAAACACAAGACATCAAATTAGCTTACAAATCAAAGGAAAAGCTTTTTCATTAGAAATCAAAGCACTGTCAAGTGTATGCTCTTGGGGGCTGTGGGATGAGGTTAAAAACATGGACAGTACTTCTCTTCTGTTGAAATACACCTAGGGGCCTGACAGTCCCATTAGTAACTGTGGTGACTTCTAATTTGTGCCGAGCGAGTGCAGAAGAACCAAGGGTGGTAGTGAGTGTGATACAGAATGGCCCCCCATTACTACAAGAAAACTCTGGCACTCACATTTAATACTTGGTATAGTTCTGATATCTGCAGGGCCAGGCTACACCTGCCCCCCCAACCCTTATAAACAGGACTGGAGGTGGCTAATAGCCTAGTGACCTTTGCACTATCTATATGACTGAAACCACACCAGATCCTTCCCAAAGCCCTTTAACACATGTAATCTATCTACAGAATTTATCTCTATAGAAGAGGTGACATGTACTTTGAAAAGAGTTTCAATGTAATTATACCTTATTGTGCACACGGGATTGATAGTGTTACACAAGGAAACTTTTTTTCCAAATTGTACTATCTTGGGTTTTTTTTTTTGTTTTTTTTTTTTTTTTCAGGACAGGGTTTCTCTGTGTAGTTTTGGTGCCTGTCCTGGATCTCGCTCTGTAGACCAAGCTGGCCTTGAACTCACAGAGATCCGTCTGCCTCTGCCTCCCGAGTGCTGGGATTAAAGGCATGCGCCACCACCGCCCGGCTCCAAATTGTACTATCTTAAATATGCCTAAAATAAACCACTTTAGGGTCACACTCTAGAAGTTTGAGCCAACGCCAGCTACTGAGTCATGCTGAACCAAACTGCCTTCTTGCCTCACATGGATTGACACTGCTGGCCATGGTGTTTGCAGAGGCCACTCCCACAGTTTATAATCTAAGGTTTTTGTAGAGGAAATTATACCCTGTAAAGGTAATGGCAAACTCGTAAAGACCACAGCTATTTACTGGATTCCTTTTTCAATGTGAAGTGTCTTTAAAAATCATCTTATAGACCCCCTCACAAAGTGACAGAAAGCAACAAGTAACTCAGTACTTAGCAACAGTCCTTTTCTCTAAACAACTTTGCTCAGATTTAAATATTCTGAGAGGAGAAATCCAACAGAAGCACTCATCATTTCATCATTACTGAAATCTCATCCTTTTTTTTTTAATTACTTTATGTGCATTGGTGTGAAGTGTCAGATTCCCTGAACTGTAGTTACGGACAGGTGTAAACTGCCATGTGGGTGCTGGGAATTGAACCTGGGTCCTCAGGAAGAGCAGCCAGTGCTCTTAACCACTGAACCATCTCTCCAGCTCCTCATTCTTTTCTAACAAGGCAGTGAATGGTCAGAATTTTCATAGTGGGATCCTGAAGTCCATTATTTTAGGCCAGAAATGTATTTTCCCAGCTCTTCAAAGTACCCTAAGCCAATTTCTCAAAAATAACATTTAACTGACAAAGATTTCTACATAAGAGTTTATGGGTTCTCCCCTCCTTCCACCTTATATGCTGGGGATCAAACCCAGGGTCTTGCTCACACAAGGTACCCACCTTGCCAGAGCTACATCCCCAGCCCAATGTAAGAAATTTTAAACAACACTTACCTACTTACATAACTACAGTCAACAACAGGCGTGTTTTTGTATACTTACCAATTAAACATTCATGAGCATGCTAAAGAGAGAAGGGAGGTGGAAACGGAACGGAACACAGCTGGTCACCAGCAGAAGGTAAGACACAGCTAACGGGCCAACAGAAGGAGCAGAAATGGAAATGACTTGTCGCTGGTCCACGTCCCAAGCCAATGAACTGGTAAGTCTCTAGAAATAGGTCTGAGTCATTTACTTAAGACAATAACAGCAGTGAAGGCTGGGGCTTCGGCTTGCACACATGTTTGAGGCCCTGGTATCGATCCCTAGCAGGAATGACAGGCAACAGGATTGTTAAAGAAAATACAAAATGTAAGCCCATTTGTATCCTTGTGTCTAGAATTATACAGCTTCTAATACTGTGCATATTACTGCATTTCAGGTGCTACTTCTGCCCATGTCACAATTCAACATATACATTTGCCTATACAACAAAACGTCATTGTGAGCAATATTATATGGGTGCTAGGAACCAAATTCCGATCCTCTGTAAGAGCCACAAATGCTCTTACCTACCGAGCTATTAAACTGGTATCTAAATGTCCCTCACCACCCTCTTCACTCCCTTAAGTCTCCAACCTCCTACCCATACACCCATACCATCTTAAAGCAATTTAAAAGCAGTTTGCATAGACTACTGTGTACAAGGATTCTGAGCTGGAAATGAGATTTTAGTCATGACTCCATCCTTAACAAACCGTGCGCCTTCCCACCGACCGGTCTCCTTGCTGCTCTTCAGTTGAAGCTGAAATAAGATGTATTATCAAGATGTCTTCGTTCCATTTCTAATACCAAATGACGTTGCTGACATATTCAAGAAGCTTAAAAAATCACCAACTCCGTGAGTGTGCGCGTGCGTGGGCGCTTAAAATGACTGCTACAGGTGATTCCTCAAACAAGAGTCATCGACTCGGAATGCCTGGATCTGTAGAGCCGATACTCATCAGCCCTGTGAATGTGAATACGTACGTGTGTATGCATGTATGTACGTACTATGCATGTGTGTGTGCTTAAACTTTAGTCTGTGTGAGTGCGTATGTCTTCTTGCACATTTACCCACTACCGCAGCTCCGTGGGCTTTCAATCCGCTTTTAAAAAGAAATGGAGAAAATAAAGCACAGAGAAGCAGGATCGACGCCTGGGTAGCTTACCCATCTCTTCTACTCCCATTCCTCTGACGCCTGCCACGCCAGCCAGCCTACCGGGACAGCGTCGCCGCCGCCGCCGCCGCCGCCGCAACAGAAGGCCAGATGATGGCCCAACTTCACGCGACAAGAGCTGCCAGCATCAGGTGTCTGGCTCCTGGTCTCAACTTCTCTCTCCTTCCGGTGGAAAATTAGTCCCCTTCCGGTCTCGGGCGTGGGGAGGAAGTCCCGCCTCACGCAGCAGCGCGGCACCAATCACTGGCTTGCTGCTTGGCGACAGGGCCCCGGAGACTTAGGGACAGGCTTTCGGTTCCTGGGTGGGTGTGGAGGGATGCTCCACGGCTTGAGTGTGCTATTCTCAGCTTCCCCCGCAGGAGCCACCTCGGGAACTGCAGCATGCAGCCCCGCCCCGGCGACGCTCCTTGCGGCCTTGCGCCACCCAGCCCTGGCTGTTAAGCTTCTTAGTGTTGTTCAGTCTTGCCACCCTGCTTATAGAGCACTGTCTGCTCTGCACCTCCATGAAGCCTTTACTCGGTAGCCTTTTTCTCCCCCGGGCTGCAAGCTCATGCATCTTCGCAGAGGAAGGGACAGAGAGCGTCCTGGCCTTCCTTGGTCGGGGACGTGGTAATTTTGAGTCTAAGAAAATAAGTAAAATCCCTTTTGGATTCGGTTCGTGGGGGGGGGGGGGCGCGGGGGGGGCAGGCAGCCCCAAGAAGGCCTCAAATGCTGAGAGCTTAAGCCACAGACTTGTTTGACATTTGCATCAGGCTTCCTCTGTCGTTTTGAACAGATTTCTTTGCCTTAGTTTCCGGTGATTGCTAGAATCATGTGTGAGCTATGTCTTGGAGGAGCCTCACCCCGTTCTGTTGTTCTCAAACGGCCTTCTCCCTATTTCTGCTTGTTTCTGTGTCTTAGAAAAACATCAATGCTATTGGATTAAAAAGCCCATCTGGTTCCAGTATAACACATGTGCAGTGTGGCCTTATTTCCAAGTAAGTTCACATTGTGAGGTTACAGGAAAGACATAAACTTCAGGGGCGGCACTAGCCACCCCAGTACGCTGTCAGAGTTCTCCAGAATATGCAAACCAAAAGCTGGCTGTAGGAATGAATTCAAACAGTTTCTTTGGAGCCAGATTTTGAAGCAAAAGGAACAAGATAAGGAAACAAGAATTGGTCCATGAAAGCAGGTTTAAAAAAGAAAGGATCTTACATACAGTCCAAGGTGTTGGATTTTATATACAAAATCAAAAGCAAAAATGTTAATTTGTTACCAGTTTGAGCCAAACCCATTTAATTTTTCTTACTCATTTAAGAAGATGTAACTTTCTGGGCATGGTAGCACACTCCTTTAATACCAGCCCTGCAGGAGACAGAGGCAGATCTCTGTGAATTGAAGGCTAGACTTGTCTCAGTAAAGAGTTCCAGGCTGACCAGAACTACACAGTGAGAAGGAGGAGGAGTAAGAAAGACAGAGAGCCAGGGAGATGCAGTGAGACCCCACTCTAGGCATGGCCTGTGCTTTTCTCACCCTGGAATAGGCACCCTGGCTCCTCTGCCTGGAACACTGCCATCAAGTTGCACACATTTACCTGCCTGATTTGCTGTCATGGATGCTGTATTTTAGCATAAGAAAATACTCATCATTTACTAGCCTTAGTGTCTTAGTTGGGGTTTCTATTGCTGCAACGAAACACCAGGATCAAAAAGCAAGTTGGGGAGGAAAGGGTTTATTTGGCTTACACTTCAGCATTGCTGTTCATCACTGAAGGATGTCAGGACAGGAACTCAAACAGGGCAGGATCTTAGAGGCAGGAGCTGATGCAGAGGCCAAAGAGAGGTGCTATTTACTGGCTTACTTCTCATAGCTTGCTCAGCCTGCTTTCTTATAGAACCAGGACCAGCAGCCCAGTGATGACACCACCCACCATGGGCTGGGCTCTCCCCCATCAATCACTAATTGAGAAAATGCCTTACAGCTGGATCTCAGGAGGCATTTCCTCAATTGAGACTCCTTACTCTCTGTTGACTCTAGCTTGTGTCAAGTTGGCACACAAAACCAGCCAGTGCAGTTAGTGTTTTAATTACTAAACCTGGCAAAGATAGCTCAAGAGAAAACTTGGAACTAAACTCACCTAGAGACAAAGCTCTAGACCGATCAGCAAACCTACCTTGCAGTCTATCTAGATAAGTGGTTCTCAACTTATGGGTCGTGACCCTTTTGGGGGTGTCTTTCACAGGGGTCACATATTCCTGTATATCAGATATTTACATTACAATTTGTAACAGTAGCAAAATTACAGTCATGAAGTAGCAATGAAAATAATTTTATGGTTGGGTGTCACCACAACATGAGGAACTGCATTAAAGGGTCACAACATTAGGAAGGTTGAGAACCACTGATGTAGATAGATAAAGCATTGGTTTCCCCAGAAATAATTAGAAAACCTATCACTGCGAGTTATTGTGTTAATAATTTAGAGATTTAGTACTATACAATTATCTTAATGGCTAACATTTTAAAATCCAGTATCTTCTTAGCAAAATGAGAATAGATAACAATTTGATGAAAGCTTTTTAGCAGAAACCTATTGTACACATGACTTAAAAGACAATTATTGTCACGAGAGAATGTGAATACCTATTTTTACTGCTAATATTCAACATGGTAGTGGATTTTCTATCCAGAGTCCAAAAAAGAAAGGCAAAATCATTAGGAAAGGGCTGGAGAGATGACTCAGAGGTTAAGAGCACCGACTGCTCTTCCAGAGGTCCTGAGTTCAATTCCCAGCAACCACATGGTGGCTCACAACCATCTGTAATGAGATCTGGCACCCTCTTCTGTATATATAATAAATAAATAATTAAATCCAAAACAAAACAAAAAGAGCATGGGATCCTCTTTTTGAGGACCAAGGTTCGGTTCTCAGGACCCACACAGCAGCTCACTACTGTCTGTAACTTCAGCTCTAGGGCGGCCCAAGAAAAAAAAATCATTAGGAAAGAAAGAATGAAAATACCATTTTCAGATGACATGATTTTCTTTCTAAAAAGATGATAGTGGTAAACTATTAGAAGGTTCAGCAAAATGGTTGCATAGGTTAATAGTTAAAATTTGTTATAAACCAGTAACAAAGTGTGAGAAAATGGAACCTATCCAGGTCAGCGAGATGACTCAGCTGGTAAAGACTCTTGCAGCCAATCCTGATGATCTGAGTTCAATCCAAACTCTGTGGTGGAACTGACTCCTGCAAACTGTCCTCTGACAGCCACACATGGGCTGGGGGGTGTTTGCACATGCGTATGCAAGCACACACACACACACACATACACACACACACACACACACACACACACACACACACACACACACACAAATAAATAAATGTAACCTTTTAACTAAAAAGGAATCCATCTAAAGGTGGCAATATAAAATACCTATGAATATACTGAACAAAAGGTATAGAGATTTAAGGCAAATATAAAATATTGTTGAAAAACAGTGATTGAGTAGGTAGGAGATTTTATCTTTTCTGCTGGGAAATTTCAGTGTTTTAAAGATAACATTCTATTGTAAATTAATGAAACATTTTGATTAGAATACTCAGAAAGTCTGCAAATAACTCTTAGGTCAAAGTATGTTATTCTTTTGGGACACCATTAGAGTCCATGTACTGATATTTAGAATCTGTTGTGAGTGAGACTGAGATGCATGCCCATGACTCTACTATATTAATTAAGTGCTAGTATTTAAAGCTATATTAGATTCCTTAAATTGGGGAGTGTGGGAACCGAGTCCAAGAATGGAGTCCTGTGAAAATTCTGAATACTTGTGAGAAAACCCCAAGAAAATAAGACAAGAATCTTGTGATCTCAGTTTCTTCAAAACACAGAGTTGTTTTTGGAATGTGTTTTCATGCTCCTTCAGGTGTAGCAGTTAGGGCTGAGTTTACTTCAGCTGCTGTTAATTCACGTGCCTCTATAGGAAAACACATGTGACTTGTCCTTGTTTGAACCCCTTACTTGTGTGACTCTTCTTAACCCTCAGAGTATAAATTGTCTGTGCTCTGAATAAAGTTGGCTATTGCGTGAGACATTTGTCCACCTCGTTTTTAGGCTCCACTTCCAGGTCCCACTGCCTTTAGAGTGGTAAAAAGGAGCATTTCATATTGTTCTATGATCTGAAAAAACAAAAGTAAGAAACGTTAGGATAATCTTTTCTTTTACATTTGGACAGAAAACTGAGTGTGAAACTGTCTTGAAACTTGATACATTGCAGTGTAGATTTTAAACCACCTATCTGACAATGGGGATATTCAACCTCTACTCTTCTGGGATTCTGATAAATTGTATTTTGCTTGGAAATCATCCATTGATAATATGTTTTCAAACTGTTAGCCAACTACAGCAGAGGGTAAAATGGGAGGATTCCTGGAGTCCATGAGTTCCAGACTAGCGTGTGAAACAGCAAAGATTTTGCCACAAAAACCAAGCAAAATTCTGCATCTGACTGTTTACACTCTCATATGTGATCTTACACACATTTGCTTTCCTTTTTCCTAAATCAAGTTCATAGACATTTATTCTGTTCTCTCTCCATCATACAGGTCCTGGGAACTCAGGTCATCAAGTTTGGTGACAAGTGTCTTAACTAACTAAACCATCTCTCTGGCCCAGCTGAAATTTATGTTGTTGATGTCTTGAAAGAAGCAGCTTGGGGATTTAAACTTTCTGCTATAATTTGAATTTTTCTTTTTTCTTTATTTCTTTCTTTGTCTTTTTGAGACAGGGTCCTTCTACATAGCCCTGGCTGTCCTGGAACTCCCTATGTAGACCAGAATGGCCTCAAACTCACAAAGATCTGCCTGCCTCTGGGATCAAAGGCGTGTGTCACCATGCCTGACTCACCTTACAATTTTAGTTTTTGTAATGATTTTGTTTCCTCTTTTGCTGTTTTTCTAATGTCTTTTTGTTTGCTTATTTAAAATTTCTTTTATTACGTTGATTGATTGATTGGGTTGGGACTCAAGTGTGGAGGTCAGAGGACAACTTACAAATGTCAGTTAGTTCTCTTGTTCCACCATGTGGGTCCTGGAGATGGAATTCAGGTTGTCAGATTTGGCTGTATGTGTCTTTAACCACTAAGTCATCTCACAAGGACCATGTTGGTTAGTTGGTTGGTTGGTTGGTTTTAGCAATGCATTGCATTGTCTAAGTGTTTTATAATTTATCCTTTGGCTTACTGAAGGAAATCTTGGTTACTTCTAAGCTTTCTCATTTATAAATAAAGCTACTATAAACAACTGTGGTGGTTTGGATGAGAACGGCCCCCATAAGCTCATGTATTTGAATGCTTGGTCCCAGTTAGTGGAACTGTTTGGGAAGGATTAGAAGGTGTGGCCTTGAAGGAGGAGGTGTGTCCCAGTTAGCACTCTGTGCCTCTTGCTTGTGAGTCAGATGTAAGTCCTCAGTGCCATGCCTGTTTGCTGCATGCCTGATGCCTCACTCTCTGCCATGATGGCCATGAACTCTACTACCCTCTGGAAACGTGAGCCCCAAATTAAATGCCTTGGTCATGGTGTCTTATCACAGCAATAATAAAAGTAACTAAACTAACATCCATTTTCAAGGTTTTGTGTGGAGAGTTTTCTACTTCTCTAGGTCAATACTAAGGAAGGCAATTGCTGGGTCATGTGATAGGAACATACATTTTTTTTCAGTATTGGATTATTTTGCATTCCTACCAGCAGTGAATGAGACTTCCTATTGATTCAAATGTTCACCAGCATTTGGTGCTGTGGTCCAGGTTTTGGCCAGTCCAGGAGTGTACAGCAGTTTCTTATTGTTTGCATTCCTCTAGTCTGTGATGTGGCCATCTCTTCCTGTGTGTCTTTACCATATAAGCACATCTTCCCAGGTGATGTCTCTGTTAAGGTCTTTGGTCTCATCACTTCCTTTAAGACAACTCATTGGGACATTCAAGAATTCCTCTTCCTAAATGCTAGGCTATGTATAAATATTGTCTCCCACCCTACCCTCCACCCTACCTCCGATCATTTGGCTCACATCCATTGAAAATGTTTTACTAAAAATGTACTTTAAACTTTTTAAAATTAAATTATATTTGTTTACTTATTTGCTTTTTTTTTTTTTTTTTTTTTTTTTTTTTTTTTTTTTTTTAAGGCAGGGTCTCTCTATGTAGTCCTGGCTGTCTTGGAACTCAGACATCCTCCTAACTGCTGGGATTAAAGGTGTATACCACCACACCCTGATACACTTATTTATTTGTTTGTTTTAGAAACAATTTTTTTTATTTTATGTGCATTGGTGTTTTGCCTGCATGAATGTGTGTGAGGGTGTCGGGTCCCCTGGAACTGGAGTCACAGACAGGTGTGAGCTGCCATGTGGTTGCTGGGAACTGAACTCAGGTCCTCTGGTAGAGCAGCCAGTGCTCTTAACCTCGGAGCCATCTTTCCAGCCCTTATTTATTTATGTATTATGTATGCGTGTAGGTAGGGCATACTCGTGTCTTGGTACAAGTATGGCCGTCATAGAAACCTTTGGAATTCCTTTGTCCCTTTGCACCGTGAGGGTTTCAGGGTTCAAACTCAGGCTCTCAGGCTTGGTGGCAAGTGCCTTTACCTGCTGAACCATCTTGCAAGCCTAAAAAATGTGCATTTTATAGGTAGATATGGAGCCTATTATTTTAATCCGCTCACTTTATTCATTCATTTAGCAAACACTCATCAAAACGGCCTGTGCAGATCCCAGTATGTGCAGAGAATGTGCTGCAACCCTCCCCCGCCCCCCCCCACCCCCCCACCCTCCCACCCCTCACCCCTGCCACCCCCCGCCGCCCCAGCACACACCTGTGCACTTGGGGATGGTTGCAATACCTCTCGCGGACTGTTGTAACTGAGGCGCACTCCAAGCCGTGGGGCTGGCAAGGCTGCTGATTACTACACGGTCCTTGCTGAACTTTGGCGGACGAATGACGAGCAGACTAAGCAGAAACAACGAGAGGAACAAAGATTTCAAAAGTCCGGAAAGCCAGTGAGTGAGGGCACTGACGCTGGTGAAGCGTGAGCCAGGGGGAAAGAGCCGGAGCCAGCTACAAACATGGGGATACCACGTGATGTGTGTCGGAGGAGCCCTTCTAGCCTTTAAAGCTGCTGTCAGTGTGAAACCATCCCATTTCTAAACACGGGGTGGGGGTCATGGGAGCAAACGCAGCTTGTAGAAGGAACTCTGGGTGTTGACGCAGGAAGTCCGCTGAGGCTGACTTGATTCTGTTTTGTTTTGTGTTTGTGACAGGCACTCATTGTACAGCCCAGGGAAGCCCAGAACTCATGATCTTCCTTCCTCCGCCTCCCAAGTCCTGGGAGTACAGCTACTAAGCCCAACTGATTTGAGTCTTCCTTTTGCATTGTTTGTTTTATTGAGACCTGGAACTCACTCTGTAGACCAGGCTAGCCTTGAAATCATGGAGATCCGCCTGCCTCTGCTTCCAGAGTGCTGGCATTAAAGGTGTGTACCACCAGGCCTGGCCTTCTTATCCAAGCCCTCCCCACCAGGCCTGGCCTTCTTATCCAAGCCCTCCCCACCAGGCCTGGCCTTCTTATCTAAGTCCTCCCCACCGGGCCTGGCCTTCTTATCCAAGCTCTCCCCACCAGGCCTTGCCTTCTTATCCAAGCTCTCCCCACCAGGGCTTGCCTTCTTATCCAAGCTCTCCCCACCAGGCCTGGCCTTCTTATCCAAGCTCTCCTCACCAGGCCTGGCCTTCTCCTTATCAAGCTCTCCCTAGGGTTTCCACTTGCATCACTTTGAAGGAAGCTGAAGTGTATTTCTACGCAGCTACCAGGTGCCATCCTAGTCAGGATCATCCCCTCAAAGACTCTTGATTATCTTCCAGGCCCTTCTGAAAATATCTCCTCTTTGACACTGAGGTAGGGAAACTAATTTCTCTTTATTAATCTCTATTTGAGCTTGTCACGTAGTGTTGTAATTATTTCCTTAATAGGTGTTTTATTCTCACCATTATATCTGCTGTAACAAAACTACCTTGATCATCACAGTCAATTTTGCATCCAGGCGAGATAGAATATCAGGAACTGTCACACTAAATAGTGATAAAAAGAATGAGCTAGATGAAACAACAGATTGCAGGACACCAGACATCTGGCAAAAAGGATAGTTGTCTCCAGGGGAAGGAAAACCTGAGAGGGCCCTGTGATTGCTCAGGTTTACAGTTTTTACAAAGAGTTGCCAAGCAAGAGCAGAGGGAGGGAGAACTCCAGCAGAGCCCACTAGGCTCACAGAGGGGAAGAGAGAGATCTGAGAATCCAAGGGAAACCAAGGCATATAGAGTCTCTAGAACAGTGTACCCTTGGAGAACTTCTAAGGGGTTGCCGTGAGTATTCAACTGAATATTGATCAGCTTATGTGTGTCAAGAAACTACCTGAGCCTTTTGAGATGGGGTCTTTCTCTGTGGCCCAGGCTGGCCTGGGACTCTTGCTCCGCCTGAATGCTGGTGTCACATACATGCTTGGGTAGTTTCTTCCTTTTTTAAAAACTATTTCTACACTCTCTCATGTTCTTGAAAGATGGTCTCATGTACCTCAGGCTGACTTTGAATTCTCTTTTGTAGCTAAAAATGACCTTGAACTCCCGATTCTTCTTCCCCTACTTCCCAAACACTATTAGAATAACAGATATGCACCACCAGCCTAGGCTCAGGTAACTCCTTGACACACATAAGATGTTCCGAAAAGAACACAGAAAAAGAAAAGAAACTTAGTTCTCACCTGTAATCTCAGCACCTTGGAAGGCTGAAGCAGGAGGATTGCATGAGTTTAAAGCTAGCCTGAGCCACACAGTGAGCTCCAACATGAACTACTGAGTGAAACCTGGTGTTATAAAAGCAAAAGAAAGGGATGGAGATGGGGAGGGAGCATAGGATGGGGGAACAGAGGGATAGAAATTACCTGAGACCTGGAAGAATTCGAGCAAAAGGTACCCGTGTTCTGAGGCTATTGAGGGCACTCATTCCCATGATGAAGACTGGAAAATCTCTTAATTCCTTGAATATCAAAAGTGTGCTGTAAATGCCCTTGCTTTGTGCTAGAGAATAATTACTCCCACTCAAAACCCACAGATCTCTACCTCGCAAGATGTAAAAGCAAGATCTAGAAAGAAGAAACTGTTTCCAAGCTTAACCACATCTGTCAATAAAGCTCCACAAGCTTTGTAGCAATGCAACAATACACAGCAGCTAAAAAGTAACAGGACAACCTCTGATGTCCAAGTGAGGACCACTAGGCAGGCGAAGACCCTTCTTACATGTACGGTGGGGTGATACAGCAGCCAAATCCAGGTAGGAGAATGCAGCACATAGCACTGTCAACAGTGAATCAGTCAAAACGAACCAAGGACACAATTTTTAGAAAAAGATATTACTACAACTGTATACTACACGTTCAAAAATAACTGGATTAATGGATTACTAAAAATATCCCAATGGAAATTCTTGTGAAAAATGCCAGCTCATATTGAGATGAAACTAAGTTTAATTGGATCCACATCAGGTCTGACAGCACAATGGACTGGTGAATTTTAAGTGCTACAAATGAAACTATCCACCATGAAACAGAAGAAATATGGTTTGAAAGTAATGAGCAGTGTCAGTGAACTGTGGAGCAATTCCACAGGGCCTTGTATACTCGTTACTGTCCTTGAAGGACATGTGATAGGGCCTTGTATACTCATTACTGTCCTTGAAGGACATGTGATAGGGCCTTATATACTCGTTATTGTCCTAGAAGGACATGTGATAGGGCCTTATATACTCGTTATTGTCCTAGAAGGACATGCGATAGGGCCTTATATGCTAATTATTTTCCTAGAAGGACATGTGATAGGGCCTTATATACTCATTATTGTCCTTGAAGGACATGTGATAGGGTCTTATATACTCGTTATTGTCCTAGAAGGACATTTGATAAGGCAGGACAGAAAAAAAACATTTGAAAATTTAGTAGTCAGGTATAATGGCATATTCCTGTAATTCCATCACTTTAAGGGCAGAGGCAGGAGGTTTGCCACATGTTGAAGTCTAGCTTCATCTATGTGGCAGGCTCTAGGCCTGCCAGAGCTACAGAGAAACACCCTGTCTCAAAAAGGAGGAGGAAGCAGAGGGAAAAAGAAAAAAAAGGCAAAAAACAGTGACCCAAAAGTTTCTCAAATGGATAAATGCTATCAATCCACAGAAGAAAGATTAATAGACACCAAGGGATATGAAGAAAAATATACTGTATGTCAATTCAGAGCATAGTCAAATTTCTCAGGACCAGCTAAAGGAAAAAAATTGAACAGCAACCAAAAGGCTGTTCATGGCCATGCATGTACTTCCAGGCAGGTAGGCTATGAATTTGGGGGCAACCTGGTCTACATATCGAGGCACAGTATAAAAACAAACAAACATAAAGCCAATCAAACAAAAAGCAGGCCCATCTCTTGGACTATCGTCACAAACTCGCCACCCTTCACACTCCATTGCTTTCCCACCAACAATGAGCTGAATCTTTGCTCACCTTAAGCTGCTCCTGCAAGCATATTGTCAAAACAATGAAAGAGTAACTAATACAGTAAGTTGGTATAAAGGAGTTAGGTCACTGCTGTAGTAAATATGGTCTCGTGGTTTTTAGGCCTCTGGAATAAGGTGGAAGAGTTTGGAGGCCAAATTAAAAATGCCAATGAAAAAAACTTTAAAAAATGCCAATGAAGGGGTTCTCTGCTTTAAAAACAACTTCTTCAAAAGCAAAAACAAAACACAAAGACATGAACATGTGCTGTGGGTTGGTATGTCTATACTCTGTGAATATGCGTTGCTACCATTGGTTAAAAAAGAAGCTGTTATGGCCTTTGGCAAGGCAGAATAAAGCCAGGCAGGGAATCCAAGCAGAGAGACAAGAAGAAGAAAGGCAGAGTGAGAGCAGACACCAGCCTGCCAACCAAGGAGCAAAATGCCAACAGACTGGTAATGCCATGGCCAGGTAACAATACATAGATTAATAGAAATGGGTTAATTTCAGATGAAAGAGCTAGCTAGCCAGGAGCCTGAGCCATAGACCAATGAGTTTGTAATTAATATAAGCCTCTGTGTGTTTACTTGGGACAGAGCAGCTGCGGGACACAGGAAAACTTCTGGCTACAAACATGGGACGAGGAGTTGGTGGCAGGAGGTGGGGGAAGTTTTGGAGGGTGAGAGGCGCATGAGAGAGAGTAGAGTGATGAGAGTGAACTGAATATATTACATATATGCATGAAATTATCAAAGAACCAACATTTAAAATACTGCTTGGAAGAGAGTTTCCCAGGCCAAGCCTCTAAGGTGCACAGAAGCAATGGCAGTTGTGGTAGAAGGGACAGAACACATCTTGAGTTAGGAGCAGAACTTGTCACCTTGAAGGTGCTGGATTAGCAAGATGTGCAACATGCAAGAGTCATGAGGTGGTACAGGCTTCTGCCAAGGTTCCCAACGCTGCTAAGACCAGGCAATGTATGGTAGGGTCAGATTCCCTACAAGGAGGTTGTAAGAGGCCATTGTAAGTGGCAATGGAGACCCCAGGATGTTGGAGATGCTGGGACTGGAACATTCTGCAAAGAAGATACATGTGTAGATGTTTGTGAGGGTGTTTCCAGAGATAGTCAACTGAATAGGGAAGACAAACCATGCATGTGGATGGCATCATTCCTTGTGCAGGGCTGGGGAAAAGGGAACAAGGAGAAGCCAGCTGTATTAGAGGAACGTGTCTTAGGGTTTCTGTTGCTGTGACAAGACACCTTGTCCACGGCAACTCTTATAAAGGAAAACATGCAATTGAGGGGGCTACAGTTTTAGAGGTTTAGTCCATTATCATGGTGGAACACGGTGGCATGCAGGCAGACATGGTGCTGGACAAGGAGCCGAGAGTTCTACATCTTGATCTACAGGCAACAGGAAGCAAACTGTGTCACTGAGTGTAGCTTGAACATAGGAGACCTCAAAGTCCACCCCCCACAGTGACACACTTCCTCCATCAAAGCCATACCCACTCCAACAAAGCTGCACCTCTAATAGTACCACTCCCTATGAGATTATGGAGGCCAATAACATTCAAACTGCCACAGAGCAGAAGTGATAGAATGAACATATATATTCTGTCTATCAATAGAAAGTTCAAGAACCCAGGAGTTGTTCAGTACATGAGGTTGGATGTCTCAGCTGATCTTCAGTATACACTGGAACTGTCTCAGCTGGTCTTCAGTCTACACTGGAACTGTCTCAGCTGGTCTTCAGTATACACTGGAACTGTCTCAGCTGGTCTTCAGTCTACACTGGAATTGTCTCATCTGGTCTTCAGTCTACAATGGAATTGTCTCAGCTGGTCTTCAGTCGACACTGGAATCCTGAAGAAGTAGGCTCTAATGTGGTGAAGGTGCGATCTTGCCAGGGACAGCAAGAGCAGTCAGGCAAAGAGCAAAGCTTCCTTCTCTCTTGTCCTTTACATAGGCTGCCACAGAAGGTACGGCCCAGATTAAAGATGGATCTTCCCACCTCAAAAGATCCAAATTAAAGGTGGGTCTTCCCACTTCAAATGATTTAATTAAGAAAAACATTCCTCGAGCCAGGCAGTGGTAGCACACACCTTTAATTCCAGCACTCGGGAGGCAGAGGCAGGCAGATCTCTGTGAGTTCGAGGCCAGCCTGGTCTACAGAGCGAGATCCAGGACAGGCTCCAAAACTACACAGAGAAACCCTGTCTCAAAAAAACAAACAAACAAACAAAATTCCTCACAGTCCTACCTAGACATTTGGATTTTAGTTAATTCCAGATGTAGTCAAGTTGACAACCAAGACTGCCATCAGCCCAGTTGAGTCCTAGCATACATTTCTCTGATTCCTGACTATGGACCAGTGTGACCAACTATGCCTTCACCACCATCATGGACATATCCCTTCTTAAGCCACAAGCCAAAATAAATCCTTCAAAACAACAACAACAACAAAAACCCCAACTCATCCCTTACCCCAAATCATAGTAAGTTAAATAAAAAAAAAATTAAAGTGAAGTGTAGCAGGAATGTTAAAGAGTCTTATTAATAAAATCAAACCTGAGGCCAGTTATTGAGGTGAATGCTGGTAGATCAGATGCAGAACAAGCCACAGCTAACCTCACCTGGCCAACTTCTCAGCTGATCTTGTTTCCTCAGACTGGAAGCCTCTGAGTCCTCATCCAGAATGAATCTCAGCTGGACTGTGTTGCTTCAAAGCCTGAAAGCTTAACCAGCCAAATGCTTCTAGTTTCTGGTCCTCACGCCTTATATATCTTTCTGCTTTCTACCATCACTCCCTGGGATTAAACGCTCGCTTTCTGAGATTAAAGGTGTGAGTCACCATGCTTGGCTGTATCCTTGAACAGATGGATTTCTGCCTCTGGAATGCTAGGATTAAAGGTGTGTGCTACCACTGCCTATCCTTTATGTTTAATATTGTGGCTGTTCTGTCTCTGACCCCAGATAAGTTTATTAGCATGCACAATATTTGGGGGAATACAATACCAGGCTGGGGAAATGGCTTGTTAAGTACAGTGTTCGCATGAGGACCTGAGTCCAGATCCCCAATACCCTTGTAAAAAGCCAAGCATGGTGACATATATCTGTAACCCCAGCAACGGAGGTGAGTCCTGAGGGGGGCTTGCCAGCCAGTCAGCCCAGCTAAAACAGTGAGACCCAGATTTAGTAAATGACCCTATCTCAAAGAATAAGATGAGGGTCTCAAACAATAAGAAACAAAAATAAAGTGAGAAGTCTGAAATCAAGGAAAACACCCAACATTAACCTGTGACCCCCCACACATGCATTCACACATACACAAACACACATGCACACTGCACACGTATCTGCACACATACACATACACCATATTAAAAAAAAAGTGAACATGTATCTATGAATAATGCAAGATCAGGCAGGGTTAGAAATAACATTTCTACTTCAGTTACTTCTTAGGGGCGAATGAATCACGTAGTATAACTAACTCCTTTACTTAACCTAGATTTTTCCCGGTTTTCAGTTTTCTCCATTCTAGACTCTCACATGTGAATCTATGACTTTGCTTTGAGACATTTCTCATCCATGCCTACCTTCTGTGTAGGCTTCAAGGATGTTTCTCACTTCCGGTTGGTGTGAAGGTCTTGACTCTGTCCTCACAACTCCAAACTCAGCCCCCTCCTCCTTGGAACTTGATGGGGTGTGCCAGCAGAACAGGCCTGCAGAACCGGCCTCCAATCACAGCTTAACACATGTACTCAAGAATGGCACCTAGAAAAGCAGCTCAGAGTGGACTGAAGTGCTGGCTTGTGCGGACTGTGTGCTCAGAGTTGCAGTCCTCCCTTGTTTTCCGTTGTCTCTTCCTCCAGGAGGCTGTCTTAGTCAGGGTTTCTTTTTCTTTCTTTTTTAAAATCTATTTATTTTTATTTTATATGCATGGTGTCTTTTGCCATGGGTGTTGGGTCCCTTGGGACTGGAGTTACAGACAGTTGTGATCTGCCATGTGGATGCTGGGAATTGAACCTGGGTCCTCTGGAAGAGCAGCCATTGCTCTTAACCCCTGAGCCATCTCTCCAGCCCCCTTAGTCAAGGTTTCAATAGCTGTGAGGAGACACCATGACCATGGCAACTCTTATAAAGCAAAACATTTAACTAGGGCTGGCTTACAGTTCAGAGGTTCAGTTCATTGTCATCATGGTGAGAAGCATGACGGCATGCAGGCAGACATGGTGCTGGAGAAGGAGCTGAGAGTTCTACATCTTGATCCACAGGCAGCAGAAGGAGACTGTGTGGCACACTGGGCATAGTTTGAGCATAGGAGACCTCAAAGTCTGTCCCCACAGTGACACCCTTCCTCCAACAAGGCCACACCTCTTAATAGTGTCACTTCCTATGGGCCAAGCATTCAAACACAGGAGTCTATGGGGGCCATTCCTATTCAGACCACCACAGGCAGGAACACCCTGTTGGAAACAGTTATTAGACTGCCTTCTCTCAGAACGCTGCAGGTGATTAGCCTGCAACAGGCCAGGAGTAAAACTCCATGAGATATGTATTCTACTTTCTCAGTATCACTGGGAACCCACAGACAGTGGGTTTCTCTGTACAGTTACCAAAGATGAGGTGTGGAGTCAGTGAAGAGAAGGAGGAGACTGACATGATCTGAGGGCGAATCAGGTTGGCTGCCACTTTATTGAAAAGAGGCTATACCTTTTATACTCTGTAATTGTACAATAGTTTAGCCACAGGCAAGATTGAAAGCAGGCTCAATGATTCAGGGACAAAAGCGACTGTTAACTTCATTACAGCATTTTTCCTGAGACAAAAGTGGTAAATTCAGCAACTATCTAAGTGCCTGTTCTCTAAGGTTCAGTAACTCCACCAGGTGCCCTCTTACATCAATGGAATTGCCTTCCTTTGTGTCTTAGTCTTACTATATGGGACTATTCCCCTCATAACGCTCCCCAAAGGGAAGGTCCTAGTGGCTTACTCTTTTCCCATTATACCATACCATTCTGATTTCTCTAGACTTAATCACTGAACCCTTGCCCCTAATGGCTTCAGGCTCTGGATCTGGATTGTACCCTTTTCATTCTTGGGATAAGGAGTGTCCAGTTAGCAAATCTTCTGTTCTTGGTGTAACCAGGAAGTGACAATGGACATTCCAGTGTTGTGCAGAGTCATCATGCTGTATGGATCCATGTTGACGGACATTTTTTCCAAATAATTATTTTGTTTAAAGAGGCTGCCATTTTCATCCTTTAAAACCTACACAACATTTCCTAAGGTAAAGACATAAGGGAACTCCCATAACACATAGTGAGAATCATTAAAAATGAAAGTAAACCAGGTGGTGGTGGCGCACACCTTTAATCCCAGCACTCGGGAGGCAGAGGCAGGCAGATCTCTGTGAGTTCGAGGCCAGCCTGGTCTACAGAGTGAGTTCCAGGACAGGCTCCAAAGCTACACAGAGAAACTCGGTCTCGGAAAAAAAAAAAAATGAAAGTAAAAAGGTGCTGGAGAACTGTGATCGCAGCGTTGAAATGCTGGAACTTTGTCAAGCAGCAATGGTCACCATGTGGTCCACACCAGTTATTCATCAGGTTCAGCTGTCACGGCATCTCAAATCAGTCATTGTTACAGCACTTTGAAAGAGTATAAAGCGATGTGTTTTCAAGTGGTTAGGATAGGAATCAAAGACTAGGGTAGAAGGTTAATCCCTAACCTACTTCAGTTGGGAAGACTGAGGATGTCTGGGGATAACCACTTAAAGGATTCTTGGGGATCTGTTACCTCAGTCTCTCTCTATGTTCTTTTCCTTCCTTCTTCTGCCACTGCTTTGTTAATAACTAATTGTTTATTCCTGTGTCCTCATTGGTGCACTCTAAAACACCACCAACAACAGAACATCTCTCCAGCCGATGCTGGTTTGTTCTTGAGATGGGCTCTTGCCTTATTGACAAAGTTGGTCTCCGATTAGCATCATCCTGCCTCAGTCTCCCGGGGCTGGGATTACAGGTGTGCCCCTTAATGTTTGGTCTCATACTATTTTACCTGTGTTATTTACATAGACATTTATTTACAACTTGAAATAGAAATTGTTTAGGAGCATCACATGATCAAAAACAAAATAACCACACACCAAAATTATCTCCTCTGAAAAATGAAATAAAAAGTGGATCTTGTACAGTGTTATGTCGGAAGACACCCGACCACAACCTCTGACCTTCCCAAGTGAGCACCCAGGCATGAGCACATGCACACATCACACACACACACACACACACACACACACACACACACACACACACACACATACACACACACAGAGATCTTGCAAATACTGATGAGTTTACTTCCATAAAAGACAGGGACATAAACATCTTTAATCCCAGCATGTGGGAGGCAGAGGCAGGCAGATCTCTGAGAGTTTGAAGCCAGCTTGGTCTACAGAGTGAATTCCAGGATGGCCAGAGCTACATAATGAGACTCTGTCTCCAAAAAAAGAAAAGAAAAAAGACAAGGACATATATTTTTTTGCCCTGCTCAGTATAGCTCTGAAGAACACTGACATTTACTTAAAATTATATTACTTTGTACATCATGGGTTGTTTTATATTCATTTTAATTTTTTAAATAATGTATGAAAATACTGTTTCTCTTTTTGATTTTTGAGACTGAGTTAAGCATGTAAAGCTGGCTAGCCTGAAATTCATGATGTAGAGAGGCTGGCCTCAAACTTGTAGTGATTATCCTGCCTCTGCTTCCTAAACGATGGGATTATAGATACGAGCTGCCATGCCTGCATGTTTATCTTGATTACTGGGATGTTTGGCCCTTTTTAGATCATGCATCCAGGACTAGTACTTTTCTTACCTCTCCTGAGTCCTGGCTGTGAATTCGCTCCTCCTTTGCGTTCAAGGTAAGGATTCTTGCAGGAGAGAACAGAAGAGTCACAGACTTAGTCTGTGTCCTGTGTACAGTGCATTGAACCAACTGTGGCAGGATACTCATTAGCAAGCAGACACTTTGAAATCAAGCAGACCTGGGTTTTACGACCTTGAACTAATACTGGTTTTGGACTCGCCCTAATCTTACTAACTACAGTCATGCATACCTTACTGACTGATATATCCTGAGAATTGCAACATCATGGTACTCTGTCATTGTGAGTTTAAGTTACCTATTGTAACTATGGTGTCACTTTGTGACCTGTAAGCCTATGCCACTACGTTAGAACATGTGATCCGCTGTTGACCAGAATGCCAAACAGCGTGTGCCTGGGGTTGAATCCCCCAGCATGGTCTGGCTTCAAGTCTGTACAGGGAGGGGCTGGGGGTAGGGATGATACTCATCTGGCATCCTACTCCTGGACAACCCATTGCCCCTCTAGTAACAGCAGAGAAAGATAACACACCCGCTGCAGACACCGCAGCTACCAGGGTTTCCGGCAGCAGTTTACCCACGCCTTGTCAGATCATACATTGATGAGAAGACTGGACACGAGTGAGTCCCAAGACAGGGATCTGAGGTCCTGGTCTTCACCAGTTTCCGTGACGCTTGGCAAACTGCACCAGTATCAGAGAATTAAGGCATTGAGCCGTTCACTACCTTTTGAACAGCCAGTATCAGAACTGCTTTTGAGTCACAGAGGCAGGATCAAGTGTCAGTGGAAATCCCCAACTCCACCCTATCGTGACCACTAAGGGAACAGCAGGCACGCTCTGCTGCCTACCCACACCCACTTGCACTGCCAGAAAGACATTAGTCTTGCAAGACACACAGAGACAGTGGGTTGTAATATAATACACATACAACTAAAGAAGCCACAGAGATATTAGACATACCCCAAGACACATCATTGAGATGCCACTTACTAAGAAGACCTTCCTGTGGACTTGGAAAAGACAGTCCTTTCAACAGATGTACACCTCAACATAAAAAACACAACAAATATGAAAGAATAAGTAATGCAGCACCTCATAAAGTTCATAACTCTATAATAACAGATTCGAGAGATACCAAAGTGAATGATAAAGAATTCAAATACATTTTTTAAAAGGCTCAATAGTGCCTATGAAATTACATATAAACAGTTGAATTGATTAAGGCAAGCAATTCAAACTATGCATGAGAGATTTAGTAAAGGAGAGATTTTTGAAAACAAACAAACAAAAAACAGAAGTCTTGGAATGAAAAGCTTAGTGAGTCAGATTTTTAAAAATCAGCTGAAGCTGGACAATGGTAGTGCACACCTTGAATCCTCATACTTGGGAGGCAGAAGTAGGTGGATCTCTGAGTTTGAGGCCAGCTTGGTCTACAGTATGAGTTCCAGGATAGCCAGGACTATAAAGAGAAAAGCTGTCTCAAAAAACAAAAATTAAATAAATAATATATAAAATAAGAATAATTAAATAAAATAAGTTAAAAAAATCAGCTGAGCCGGGCGGTGGTGGCGCACGCCTTTAATCCCAGCACTCGGGAGGCAGAGCCAGGCGGATCTCTGTGAGTTCGAGGCCAGCCTGGGCTACCAAGTGAGTTCCAGGAAAAGGCGCAAAGCTACACAGAGAAACCCTGTCTCGAAAAAAAAAAAAAAGAAAAAAAAAAAAGGGTGAGTTATGGATGGCAAGCGGGGCAGGAATGGGGGGCACGGAAATCTCAAAACTGCTTCCTGATGACTGGGGGCATGGGTCATCTTTGGGGGACATTGGAAGTCAGAGTCGTGCACAGCAGGAGGTATGAGCGAAGGACTGAAAGGGAAAAATCAGTAGCCATCTTGAGAGACGCTCCCCCGCCCAAAGGTATTTGCTGCCCAGCAGTTTTAGAACTGACCAGAAGCTGAACTCATGGGAAGATAAGGCTGGAACAATGAATCTATATACCCTGGACTTGGTAAAACAGGACATGGGGAGTAATGGACTCAACTGGCCAGAAATTGAAGTTATGGGAAAATAGGACTGGAACAATAAATCTGAATGTATATATCCTGGGTGCAGCAAAAGCAGGACATAGAGAGTAAAAAATGTATGTCTCTGTAGATACCCTGAATCCTGTTAGCCATCAGTAACCTCATGCTTATAGTTCAGCCAGTAACTTCAAAGAACTACCTCACCCCTAACCCCCTCGTCCAATCCCAAGATAGGTAACTCTCTGGATGTAAACCTTCCCTATATAAACCCCTTAAAGTGAGTGCTGGGGGCCATGCTCCTCTACCCACTGTGTGTTTGCATTGGATATTGGCTCTGTGGTGGTCTTGCTTGGGGATATTGCAACCTGGGGGTATTGGGACCATACAGTTAGCTGTCATCTTGGAGACCTCAGGCATCTGTTCCTTGAGGGAGCTGAGAAGGCAGGTTGCTAGGAGAAAAAAAATAGATTGTTATCATGGGTCCCATGAGCAGGGCTAGCCATGGGAAGAGTGATAACAGTCAGAAAGAGTGGAACGGAGAAGTCCCCTGGTGTACAGAAGAGGCAAGGGTGAGTGAGTGAGACACGAGAGCAGATATGCTCTTCATTAGGACATCTTGGAAAACCAGGTTCCAGATGCTGGTAGGTGCCCACTTGAACCTGGAGAGGTGGCACTAGCAGTGAAGTCCCAGGAGCTTGGGGGAGTGGCATGCCAAATGAGGGATGATGTGTTCCAGGAGTACCTGAGCCATCACATGTACTGTTTCTCTGGGAGTGGGCAATGCCCCATCCATCCTGTAACAATGTCAACAAGTTAGGAGATAATGGAGTTTTTATGAGTGGGCATGTGGGTGGAGTTTACCTGCCAATATTTGCATCCTCAGAGCTGGTACAGGGGCTTGCATATCTGGAGGATCCCCGTGGATCAGCCTTGGCACGAAGCTGGCACAAGGCGTGGACCTGTGCTGGAACCTGCAGGTGTCTGTAAAACAACTGGAACAGGTTTATATGTTGGTGTCATAGCAAAGGGCTGGGAGGCTTCCATACCCTCTCTAATGTGTGGGGGAGAGCCATTAACTGGCAAATCTACCAATACCCTGGCCATCAAATATCATCAGATCTGAGGAGGACAAGTACATGAGCAGGAGAGAGACAGCTTTCCTATCTTTACATAAACAAACCTTAGAGGACCATCTTTTTATTCAATTTACGAGGAGATACAGTAAGTTCATCTCTCTTTGGAGTCTGGTAGCAAGGTGCACTGTGTCTCGACTTAGTATTAGCTCTAGGAGGCCTGTGGGTTTCACACAGAGAACCGAGAAAGCAGCTGAAGCCTTGGTTGCTGCTGTTGAACTGACAAAGCCTGGCCATCAAACAGCATCAGAGATCTGAGAAGGATCACTTTTACCTGAGTTAGGGATTGAAAGCGACAGAGAGCCGGGCGGTGGTGGCGCACGCCTTTAATCCCAGCACTCGGGAGGCAGAGCCAGGCAGATCTCTGTGAGTTCGAGGCCAGCCTGGACTACCAAGTGAGTTCCAGGAAAGGCGCAAAGCTACACAGAGAAACCCTGTCTCGAAAAACCAAAAAAAAGAAAAAAAAAGAAAGTGACAGAGACTTACTTGCTGGCTACCTAGACAGCCACCCCAGGGTTCTCCATGGTTGATGAGTTCAGGGCAAAAACATCAGAATTCGGCTACCAGGTCTAGGCCTGCCAGGCCTCAGAAGATCCAACAGCTGTGTGGTAGGAATTTGCGGGGAGGACCAGCCTACCTTGTGTAGGTAAAAGTGAGGCGATGGGTTCCCCAGAGTGCTGCTGTCCATGGTTTGAAGAAGGCAATGGCAGCAGTCGAGGCAAAAGGCAGTTTTGCTCAGTGGCTGGCATTGCCACTCTTGGAGCAAGTTCGGATGGAGGTTCTTCAGTGCTGCCAGAATCTGGCATGTCTCTCTATCATGAAAAGCTTTTTAATTCAACACTTTAAATGCCATATTCTGCAGATTTCTGAGCATCTGAGGACTGTCTATTAGATATGAATGAGTGACTATCAACTTACATTCCCTTACAGTCTTCAATGCTAGCTGCTTTCATTAGACTAGGACTTGCATTCCATTTCTGTCAGGTTTAGCCTTAAAATAGGATTTTGAATAAAGAAACCAAAATAACCATTACGTGGTTAAAAACAGGACAAGTTTGTATCAAACTGGTAAGGCTGTCCCCTGAGAAGGCAAGGAACAGTGACAGGGGAAGGATCCCAGGGCCAAATGGGAACAGGAGGAAAGGGGACTTGTGAGTTGGGTTGTGGCCCAACTCTGAGAAAAGGACCCTCTCGGGGGACCAGAAATTCTATTATAGAATGTATATCTTGTTTATCAAATATCTTATTTATCAAACTTATGCCACCTGTCAAGCCAGGCAGTGGCACATGCCTTTAATGTCAGCACTTGGGAGACAGAGCCAGGCGGATCTCTGTGAGTTCAAGGCCAGCCTGGGTCTACAGAGTGAGATCCAGGACAGGCTCCAAAACTACACACAAAAAAAAAACCCAACCTGTCTCAAAAAAAAAAAAAAAAAAAAACCGACCAAACAAAACAAAACAAAAAACAGCCCAAAAAACTATGCCACCATTTATTTAAACTCTCTAGAAGCTTGGTGTGGAACACTTGGCAAAGATATAGGTGTAGATACCTGTTAGGTTTTGTTGATCTGAACAGATCTTTCGAATTTTTATTGTCATATATAGAGTATATTATAAACCAGAGTTGAATCAAATATAGAATGAGATAAAATAAACAGATAGGACTTTAACCTTAATAAACCTTAGTAAAAGATGGCTGCCAGTCACGTGGCAGTCTGCATCACAATGAGGTCGGGAAAAAACATATAATGGTATTTAGGCTTAACTTTGAAAGCATATATGTTAAATCTGGACATACAGTTTTCCAAATTAGTTACAGCTTACTAAGAAGATTAGACATATATTCTTAAATTTGGTCCTTGTTACCCTGAATAGACCTTAGATAAGGAGAGACCCTTTATAAAATTTTTAGGAATCATAAAATAGGAATATCTCAGTCTCGAAGTTATAATAAGGCAAAACCAAGTTTTAATATTGTAAACAATTTAGTACTTCTAAAACCAGTTATCAAAAGCAGTACTGTTTTAAGTCCTATCTTTTATAAACCTAGTTTTTAGGACAGGACAGGAATCTATCCAATAAAATGAACAGAGAGGTCTTTACCCTTAGTAAACCTTAGTCAAGATGGTGACTGCCCTTTTGATCACCCTCAAGAGAGATGACTATGAAGTCATATGACCTGTTTGTCTTTGACCTTCGTCAAGTTGGCACCTGCCATGAGGTCACATGGTTGTTGTTGTTGTTGTTGTTTTCCAAGACACACAGAACACATAATCTCAGACATTCAGAAATTGGTCAGAAACCCGACCATGTGGCCCCATCATTCACACTTTTCCATCTGCATACATGAAACGGACTTTTTAACAGAAAAATGGAAGAAGCTTTTCCTGGGAAATTGTCACCTGACCCCTTAAAAATCCTAAAGTAAGAGTTTACAGTATAAGGTAGTCAGTAAGAAATAATAATGGAAGCCGTTTCCGGTCAAGATGATGGAGTCAGTGGCGCCATGAGCCAGCCCGCTACAATTCTGTGTCCAATAGGGTGAATAAAATCAAAGATGTTGTTTTCAAATAAAACTAAGAGGGTTCACAGTGGCTGCCACACAAGAAAGGCTGAGGAATTTCATCTGTCTAAAGGGAAATAGTATTAGAGAAACATTTAGACCTCCATGAGGTCTTTATTCTCTCTTAAAATACACACCAGTTTAAATCAAAATTTATGAAATTGTCCTGTGGGGTGTATAGTATATATATGACAGACATAACAATATAAAAATCAACTAGGGATGGTGGTACCAGACCTACAGTACTGATGATCTCTACATTGGATGTGCAGTTGTAAGCTATATAATTAAGTAGTTTATGTAAAGGGGTTATTATTAATTAGCACCATGCTCTAATCAATTAAGTCAACTGGCCAGCCTGAAAACTAGTTATATTGTAATCTCTAAAGAGACTTAATATATAAGACAAAGAACTAAAATAGATAACTATATGACACAGGTTATATAACCCAGGCAAGAGTAACCCAGGCTGCTCTCAAACTTCCAGATCCTCCTACTTCAGCCATCTTAACATGAATTACTAAAAAAATTTAAATATTCCAAAAGGAGGCAAGAAAAGGAGAACAAAAGAACACACACACACACACACACACATACACACACACACACACACACACACAGAGAGAGAGAGAGAGACAGAGAGAGACACAGAGAGAGAGACACAGAGAGAAGGGGAAAACAGATAAATAATGGTAGACCGAGCCGGGCGGTGGTGGCGCACGCCTTTAATCCCAGCACTCGGGAGGCAGAGGCAGGAGGATCTCTGTGAGTTCGAGGCCAGCCTGGTCTACAGCGCAAGATCCAGGAAAGTCGCAAAGCTACACAGAGAAACCCTGTCTGGAAAAACCAAAAAAAAAAAAAAAAAAAATGGCAGACCAAAGCTGATATGATAACCATATCAATTACCACATTAATTATCTATGGAGTGAAAAGGAAGACCCAATTATATTCTATTATGTATGTATTTTAAATACAGTGATATAGAGCCAGGCACATTGTATGCATCCAAGGTTTACGATATTCACCAGGCTGAGATGAGATCACTTGAGCCTAGAGTTGAGACCAGCCTGAGCAACAAGTGAGACTCCCATCTCAAAATGAAAAATAAATGTAAAGACACAAACAGATTACAGGTCAACATGAAAAGGAAAGCAGATGAGTGATTAAAGACACAGAGGCAACTAGCAAGCATAGCATTAGGTAAAGACTTCAACTCAAGCATTAGCAGAGGTACAGGGGGACATTCATAATGATAAATGTCAGTTCATCCAAAGATGCGGTAATCATAAAGTGTTTCTACATGTCATAGGAGTTTCCCACTCCACAGAGCAAAGTACACGGGAATGAAAGAGAGACAATTCTGCACCTGTACATAGCAGGAAATCTTACCATCCCTCTTAACTTGCAGAAAACAGTATAGAAAATAAAGCTATATAGTCAGAGGTGATGAACAATATGGTCAACCACCTTGACCTAGTGTTTGCTTACAGAACACTACACCCGAAGCTGCAAAAATACACTTGTAAGGATGCAAAGCATGTTCACTAGAACAGACCATAGAGCAAACCTCAACAAATTCATGGGGATTGAAGGCTAGCTCTTGTTCTCTGGCCAAGGCAGGGTGGAGAGGAAGAGTTGAGTACCCTGAGGCCACTGAAGAGTGAGAAAATGGTGCTGAGGAGAAGGCAGTCACAGGATGTCAGATACCAGATGTGGAAAGGAGGGAGGAAGGAAGGAGGCACCATTTGCCTACCTGGACCCCAGCCCTCAGGCTCTGGCTTCTTGCCTGGCCCCAGGGTCATAGCAGAGGTGCTGCTGCTTCATTCAGATTGGCTAGGACACTGGTGCTCAGAATCTGCCCCCAGAACTTCCTGGTTATCCCCTTTATCTGCCAGATCCATGGCCAACTTGTCCTCTTTGCTCTGGTCACAGAAGACAAATGTCTCACATGGAGTGAAGTGTGGTGACTACTGTTTGGTCCAGGGGAAGGCAAATAATGGGGAACAGACCAGTAAGGTGTAGGAAACAGAAGCAAACTTTATTCCAGACATGGTGCGAAAAAAAGAAGCTTCCAGCTGACGGTGGCCACAGCCAGAGTTGGGGCTTCTGATACTGTGGCAATGGGGGCAGGGTTCAAGTCCCATTTTATAGTGAAAACTGAGCCTCAGGCGTGGGACAAAAGGATTTTTTTTTTTACAATCTTGAGGTTAAGCTTACAGTCACGTTTACATTTTAAGATTTACAATTTCTGCTTATAGGTTGTTGGCTTAAGGTATATGCAGAAGCCTGGAGCTATCCTGATACAGCTGTTCTTCCAGAGCTGAGAAAGTTACAAGACATTGTCAGGTGGAAGGTCACATAGAGATAAGCTGGGAGTGCCATAGAAGCAACTATTATTACAGGTTGACCTTGGTCCTCCACAGTTGTAAGGCAAGGGGTTTATCGTTGAAAGTTAACCTTTGGCTGCTGACAAAGCTGTGGGCTATAAGGCAAAAAGTTCATCTTTGGCTGCTGACCGGCCTGCAGGCAGTCAGGTCTCATCTCTCTAGGCTTCCAATTTTATATTCCTGGGCTCTTCACTACAAGGTAAGTGCTTACATTATGGGCTCAGATTCGGGTGGGATCCCAGTGACCAGAGGGTCTGGAAAGGGAAGGATGGTCAGAAGAGGCAGGCTGCCACTCTGACTTTGTTCTAGCTGTAGGTACCTGGCTGGGAGCAGTGACCCCAAAGCCAGTCACAGGGACGCCCTGCCACTGCTCTGTTTCTGATAGCCAGAGAGGGAAGGGCCCAGCCTCCAGGCCAGGATCCCCCAACATGGTGGGCAGTGTTGTCAGGTACTGGGCCGTGGAATTGGGAAACTTGTCTCCCAGGCTCTGATGGTTCCAGGGTGTTGCTCTTTCTCCTTTTAATATAACTAAATGAATGAATGCTAGATGCAAGGGTAGCTGCTTCTCTAGTCAGGAAGAAAACAGGGGTCAATACTTCCCGGTGGTGGGCCTGGAGGTGGGGTTCCATATACCATTCAAGAGGTCCCAGCATTCCAGAGTCAGTCCCATACCCTGGTTAAGTCAGATCACCTCAGTTGGAACACCGGTTCTACCATGTTTTAGATGTAACCTTAACAACCTCCCCAAGCCCCATTTTTCCAAATGACAATGACAGTGGACTCTACATGCCATTGTTGTTAGGGCTAACTGGGGCCTTCACATACCTTTTGGCAATGAGGAATATTTTCCACTATGGGTGGAACACCAGCCACGGACCTGGACCCTGTTTGAAGAAGCAAAGGCCCAGCTGACGGCAGCCAGAGTGCCTCTTGGCCCCCACCACCCAGTGGGAAATTTGAGTGAGAGTCTAGGCTTTCCAGTTGAGTGATTCCTTTTGATCTGTGAGGCAGGGGTCACAGGGAGGCCACCAGCCTTTGGGACACATTGTTCTTCTCTTCTGAGCTGAGAAAGAGGTATTCTCTCTCCCCAGCCTTCCACCTGGTGTCTGAATGTGCATGCTCAGGCAAATGTGTAAGTTCAGGAGACCTTATTACCAAACCCTGCCTTCTGGCCTTGTACGGATCACAAAGAGCTCTTAGTACCTCCCAATGGTCAGGTGATGCCCAGTTTGCCAACCTTACTGTCCCCACTTTACAGATGAGGAAGTTGAGGTAGAGAGAGAAGGGACTTTTTGATGTCCCATATGGAGAGGTGACATAGGTCTCTCAACCTGTCATCAGTATCTAGTGCAGAATCAGACACAGCACACAGATATTGAGCAGCCGGAACATGGAGGACACGGGAAGTAGTCAGTGGTAATGACTGTTTTCTCTCCCTAGATGAGCTTCAGGTCTGAGGTAAATGGAGCAGAAGTCCTTGACTCATCGCGTCCCCTCCCCAGGCAGGGTGGCAGCTGTCTCAACAGGGCCAGGACAGTCCACTGTCTTCTGTAGCTGTGACTTCTGCTTGGCCCAGTGGGTGTGCGGTGAGAGGGAAGCAAGTAGTAAGGTGCTGGATAATATGGGGTCGTTAAGGCTGGCTCAGCGCAGGGCCCATTTGTGGTTTTCAGGCCTCTGGAGTCCTTTAAGGACAGGGAGGCAGGTGTGAAGCAGTGAAGACCTTCTCCCTAGGGTCCTACCCCAAGCCAGGTCTACCATGTGTGACAAACAAAATCACCCGGCTACACCTCTGCACACACCTTAATGTCTGTGAGGTAAGTTCTCCTCTTAGTCTATCTCAGGGGTATCCAGCACCTTCGCATTCTTCTCTGAGACATCCATAAAAAAGCACTTCGAGGAACTGGACATAGACAAAGTCGAGTATCTGCCTGGAGACCTCTTCCTGTTCAAGTTGCAGAGTTCTATGGCACCGAAGACATTTCTCCATGTGGGGGTTTACTGTGGCCACGAAGAGATCATACACTACCAAAGTGAGAAAAAACAAATTTAGCCAGTCATGAGCGGGCTGCGCAGGGAAGAAAACTGGGATGAATGTGTAGGTCTTAAGGGGGGAGGGGCAGCCTGGATGTGGGACTTTGGTTTGAGGAAATGCTAGCTCTGATTTGCACTGGGCCTTCTACCCCTGCAGGCAAGATCTCCAGTGGTAATGAAATAAAAAAGTTTGTGGAGTACAGCGAAGGTATGGTTTCCAAAGAGGGTCTCCGTGCAATGAGGCATGACCGAGAACTCTGTCGTGTGCTTCGCAAACGCGGTGGCATTGACCCTAAGGTGCTCCAGCGCCGTGTTCGAGAAGCTATGAAGAATTTACCTGAGCCCTATCATCCTATGGGAAACAACTGCGTGCACTTTGCACTGAAGCTATTGGACATGGACTCAGTAAGCACCTCTCCTCTAGTCACACATATCCCAATCCCAGTCCCTGAGTTTGCTAAGAAATGCACCTAGCCAACCTGCTCCAGCAAAATTCAGACGTTCCCCTCCCTACTACACTCAGACCAGGTTCCTCAAAATTTAACATCTTTACTCTGGCAGTTCTAAAGTCCCCAGAAACAAACAGGGGTGTATATTTATTAAATTTACACACTACCAAACTCCGTTGAGCCCTTGCCAGGCAGGCCTCAAGCCCCAGTTCTTACATCCTGGCCAGACATATTCACTGAATACTACCAATCTCCTACCCAGGTGCTCGGCCAAACCCATCATTCTTTTCCCTTCAATAGAACTTTCTGGAAGACACACCAAGACCGAGTTCGCAGCACACAGGAGAATTCTTTGCCCCAGAGGGACAGAGGCAGAGGCCAGGAGACATGGAGAGGGGAGAAGGGGCAATGGAGAGGGGAAGAGAGGTTTTCCCCAGAGGAACAAAGGACAGCCTTCGGATAAAGCGGTTTATAAAGGGAAAAGGGTAACCCTGATGTTAAAATGAGGTGGATTATTTCGGTTGGGCATCTTCATTATCGTAGACAAAAGAGGCTTTTGATTGCTGGACTTCAATACTTTGATAGCTGGACCTTCGTCGTCAGCCTCAGGAGGAGATAGCACCCAAATAAGGGAATTAACCTCGGTGGCTAGCTTTAGGAATGAAATCTAACAGTTTAGCAAGGCAGAGGGAATTGGGGAGGGCAAGACCTACCCGAGCCTCATTTGCCAAGTTCCTGCCTATGAGAGCCCTTCACTTTCTTTTTTTTGTTTGTTTGTTTGTTTTTCGAGACAGGGTTTCTCTGTGTAGCTTTGCGCCTTTCCTGGAACTCACTTGGTAGCCCAGGCTGGCCTCGAACTCACAGAGATCCGCCTGGCTCTGCCTCCCGAGTGCTGGGATTAAAGGCGTGCGCCACCACCGCCCGGCGAGAGCCCTTCACTTTCTAGGGACCCAAAGCCCACCTTTCTGAGTTCCACCCATTTCCAATGAGACCACTAATTCTGATTCCAGAGACTTGGGGATCCTAGGTTCTACCCATGAAGACAGCCCTTGGGAACTCTTCCATTCTCCAAGTCTTGCCAGGAGTTTCCAACCACTCAACCCCATGTCCCAAACTCTAGCCCAGAGATATAACCCACACATCTGCATAGTTTAGGGCTTTCTCTCCACCCAGACTTACTACCTTCCTTTAGTAGGTACCTTCCCTCTGTCAGCCCTCCCTCCCTCCCTTGGGTGTTGGGAGCTAAGGTCCTAGAATCACCAAGTCCCTGAGACCTGGTGATTACACCAGACCCTAACTCAACCTGTTATTTCTCCCTTCCCTCCTAGAGGTCAATTAAATGGACTTAACCACGGATTAATGTGACCTTGGGCCCTCCTGAGTGGGCCCTCCTGAGTGGGCCCGAAGAGGCTTCAGAAAGCATCATTAAAGTCTTTTCTAAAACTTTCTTAGGATGTTAGATGTGCTCTCAACTTCCTCTGGAACCGCCCTGCTCCCAGAATGCACTAGGGCTTGCTTCCTGGGTCAGGCTGCCCTGACATTCCACTTCTTCCAGGAAACAACTATGCTTCCCACTTGGTAGGCAGGTTGCCCCCAGAGGGATTTAGACTCTGTGGACAAGGAGGTTGGAAAGGTACTATCCCTAAATCTCCAAGTCCGGTGTTCTACTGGTGCCTGCGGGTATGGCCTTCTTTCAGCTTATCCCCCTTCCTTCACTGCGTGGGTGGGCGGACCCCTGGAGGTCAGGTGATCTGGATGGTGACAGGAGGTCTGCATCCCTCCAAAGGCTGTACCCTCATCAGCCCAGCAGCTTGGTTCACTGTTCCCAGTGTAGGTGCTTGCAGTGGTTTTAAGTACGGAGGCACGGGTGTCAGGGGGTTCTGAGGGATTGGGCGGGGCGGGCACTGTTCCTTCTGCCCCGGTCTGCTCACCCCAACCCCTGCACCCCGCGGGTGGTGCCGGTGCCTTTAAGAATCTCAGCGCGCGGCCCTGATTGCTGAATCGGCGCACAGCCTCTGCGGCGCAGCTTGCATCTCTGCAGAGCTAGGCGTGCGCCCCCTGCCTCGGCCCTAGCCCAGCCGAGCCGCTCAGCCACCCGGCATCGCAGACCCATGTCGGCCGCCCCGGCCTACAGCGAAGACAAGGGCGGCTCGGCCGGCCCGGGAGAGCCGGAATATGGCCACGACCCGGCGAGCGGCGGGATCTTCTCCTCCGTCTATCAGCGGTGTGCCATTGAAATGCAGACCGGGACGCGGCTGACACTGGGGCACCATGGACAGCGCTCCGGGAGGCTTTGGGCCGCCGGACTAGCTCAGCCTGGTTATGATGATAGCCCTGCCACCCTGCCTTAGGCTACCCAGGGTATCTGAGGCTGGTGGGGACGAGGCCAGCCATGTGGGGTTCTCCAAGAATACCTGCTGGCTCCTGGTGTATCTCCTTTTTATTGACTGTTATTGGCTGGGTTGGCTCAAGGAGAAATCAAAACATAATCCTCAAAACCAGCACCGTGGGGGAGAGGTCTGAGTTCGTGAACTACAGTTTGAGTTTTGGCCACTCCAGGAAGCCCGCCCAGAATGTAGACTGAGAAACTGGCTCCTCCTACAAATTCAGTTCTGTGTCTCCCATACCTCATTCTCACTCCTCTTCACCCCATCTCCCATCGCGCTGATTCAGTCCTACTTGACTGAACTATGGTTCAGCCCCTTACCTTTGACTCATTCATTTCTGTGTTCATAAATTCAATGGCAATCATTTATTAAAGGCCTACGCATAGACCTGCTAGCCATGTAATACAGCAGTGAACAGGAGACCACAGATTGCTCTAACAGGGAGCAAGAATGCAGCATGACTATTCAGCTTTCAGGGTCAGGAGGGGAGTGGGAGGTGTGTTCCGTTTTAGGTAGGAAAGTACTCACATAAGAAATGGGAGTGGGGTCTCATGGAAATAACCACACAATCCGAAGCACTATGGGCAGGCAAATTTACTTCTGTAGAAGGGGCATTCAAGCAGGTAGGCCCAGGTAGTGGGAGTCCCTCTGTACTTCTATAACTGATGGAAAGGTGATCCTGCTCCTCACTCTGGATGGTCAGTTTTAGACCTCACATGCTTAGTTGGCTGCTAACAACAACAAACCCTGATAAGCAAATTGTAATTTTTGAGAACAGGATGCAGCTTGTGTGTGTGTGTGTGTGTGTGTGTGTGTGTGTGTGTGTGTGTGTGTATGTGTGTTGGAGGGTTTCTTATTGTTTTGATTGTTGGCTTGTTTGTGTTTTAGACAGGCTTTCTGTGAATCCCTGGCAGTCCTGGAACTCACTCTGCAGAACAAGCTGGCCTCAAACCCAGATCCCTCTGCCTCTAAAGTGCTGGGATTAAAGCTGTGAACCACCACGCCCAGCTCAGGATACAGCTTTGAGCCCATACTTTGGTCTTAGACAAAGGTTAGGCTATGAGCCTGTGCAGAATTCCCAGCTCCCTGGGCTGGCAGGCCTATGCTGAGAAGAGGAAAACCGAGACAAAGCAGAGGAAGCCTGTGTGCTCTCTCTCTATGTAACATTTTAGTAAAAACTCCCATTGATAGAGAAGATGGTGAGCCGGGGGTGTGATAGTGCTCACCTTAACCCCAGTGCTCACGAGGTAGAGGCAAGCAGGCCTTTTTGAGTTCAAGACCAGCCTGGTCTACATTGCAAGTTCTAGGACAGCCAGGACTACAAATAAACAAACAAACAAACAAGTTAAAGAGGATCAGCCCAAGGTTTTCAAACAGCTAACCTCAATTTATCCAGTAACCTTATAGGAAATGCAAATGATAGATATCCCCATAGCTGGGTAAGACCTGAATAAACTCTGTGCAAATGTTAGATCTAAGGAGATTCAAGGAAGCTATAGTCTCATATGGAATACATTCACCTTTTGTGAAGCAGATGTTAAACTTGTTAAACTTGTAATAGAATTATCCCTCAAGACTGGAGAGACTGGTTTACAACAATCTTGGGGCCAGGTCTGTCTGTCTGACTGACAGGTAGGGCAGAGGCAGGACTGGTCCAGCTGGTCTTTCCCTGAGGCTGAGCAGGATGGTGAGTGTCCATGGCCCAGACCTCCCCTGTCCACTGGAGAGAAGCGCACCGAGCTGGGAGTCTTTTCAAAGCAGGAACTCATTTTATTGCATCAGGAGTGGACTTATATAGGTTGGGGTGATGAGGGATGGGGTGAGAATAGCGGGCCAATGAGGTGATGCCATCTCAGCAGTTACTAGGTAGAGGCGATTCTAGGTTGGGTTGAGCTGAGTCACTGATATTTGGAAGTCATGTCCAAAGACAGGTCACTAAACTCAAGCTAGGCTTGGGAAGTTACACTGGGCCTCATGTGGCCCAACATGGTCCTCAATTTCAATGGAGAACCTGGTGGAAAGATGAGGCTAGGACCATTGATCAATGAAGTAGGGCCAGAAGTATAAAAATCTCCCAAGACCTACTTCTTGGAGAGGGAGATTATGCTGATGTACAAAGGCAATCTCCATATGATGACCACACCCTGGCTTTATGCTGCCTTGAATGATTGGAATAGATTTGAAGAAGTAGGAAAAAAAAAACTGTGTCATTACTAAAGTTATACAGGACCCAAAAGAAACCTTCACCAATTTCTTATGAATATTGATTTCAGCAGTAAATAGAATTAGACCAAATTTAGAAGCTAGACTAATAGTAATTGAATCTCTGGCTTTTGAAAATGCTAATGCACAATGCAAAAGGGTGATTAGGCCATTAAAGGCAAGATCAACATCCACAGAGGAGTGAATCAGAGATATAATCCATATTGAACCTCAGAGGTTGAAGGAAAACGGAAATGTCAGGTGTTTCAATTGTGGTAAACAAAGTCTCCTAAAAAGGGATTGTAAACAGGACATTCCTAGAAACAATGTTTCTTCTAAGAATAATCCAAACAATGCCCCTCCCTTCTGGAGTATACAGAAGGTATGGTAAAGGCCAACATTGGACCAATATAGATCAACAAGGGACAGTCAAGGTAACCCTTTGCCATAAGGAAATGCCTTGGAGGGCCTCTTGCAGCTCCCCCACACCCTCCCCCCATCAAATTCAGTTCAGTCGTTTCCTGTTACTTTGGAGGAAATGCCTTCACAGACCAATTAAAGAACCTAATGCTTATTGTAAAAGATTCATACTGCTCTGGATGATAGACCAGCTATAGAAGAGAGAACAAAAAATTTGAGGAAAAACCATAAATCAAAACTGACAAAAGATTAGATTTGAACAAGAGAGACTTCTTGATTAGAAGAGGTGATAGTTCATCAACCAGTGTGACCATTCAATCTAAACTAACTTTAAGACTAACAAATATTTTTCATTTGATCAGATATAACTTATCAAAATGGATCCTCCCCAAAGTTAGGGTTGGGGCAGGCTTTTGTTTTTGTTTTTCCAGGGAAATAAAAACAACCATCTTGAGGAATTTAAAGACCTTTGGGACAAAAGAAAGCATCCAAAGAAAAAGGAGAACTACCTGGAAAATGTTACCAAGAAAAGGAATAATCTGACCTAATTCAATATCTGAAGTCTCCAAAAGGATGATGGGGCCTCACAATGATGATTCCACCAGGACTCTCATAACACCACTAAGCTGACAAAGAACACCTAAAGATAAAGACTTTGGACTATAAACTGCTCAGGACTATATCAAGGTGGCTAGCTGAGATGATCCAGCCTCACAGACTACTATAGCCAGGACCTGAGACAAGCCTTGCACTTTCCCATTATGTAGAGACTCGACGACAAATGATACAGATACCTCTCCCAGGACTGGACAATTAACTCAAATTTTTCTTTTCAGGATCCCCTACAGATGCTGTTGCCCCCAGACAGTATGAAGTAAATTTAAGAACATGACGCCCATATTCCCAAGAGTTGGGGTGGGTGGTTTTTGGTTGTTCAGTGGGTTATGCATATTTGCTATTGTTTAGGGAGGTTGGTTACAAGTTGTTATTGGTAATGGTCAGGAAAAAAGCATAACAAAGGAGATTAGATTCAGGGTTCTTGTTCTGAAAAGAAAAAAGGGGCATATAAAAATGATAGGGTAAAAGGGTAGATTATTGAATCTACTCTGAAAAGAAAAAAGGAGGATATAAATATGATAGGATAAAAAGATAGATTATTCAATTTACATTTAAAAAGCAATTTCTAGTTTTTGCGTTGTTATGGATTTTTATATACTGATACAAATTTAAGGATATTTTGATTAGAACATACTGTACATACATTTCTACTCTTGTTCAAGGTTTTGTACCTATACAGCTCATTTAACAATGTAATGCAAATTTCTAGTCCTTGAAAGTTATTATTACCAACTAATTAGGATATAAAGAAATGCAGGTTAGTAGTTAGTCAACTATTACAATCAACTTGTAGTCATATTAGGCATGTTTTCAAGGTCAAACAGTGATATATTTTAGATAGACAGATTGCCTTCAAATACTTTAGAGGTATACAGAATATGGTACTTAAGATGTTTCAATAACATAGGTTCTTTTTTATTTCTATGACAATGAGACATGTCTGCTCCTGGCAGCACCAGTCTTCTTCAGAGAAGATGATGGGCATTGGAAAAACTCCTTATGGAGTTTACTTTCATTGTGGCAAAAGTTAGCCACTGGGCAAGAAAGTGCCCTTGCCTTGACTGCTGACAGTATGCTGTCCAAAATGGACAAGCAGGACACAAAAGAAAGGACTGCCAAATGTTACCTAGACAAGGTAGGACAGCCATTCAGAATACCTGCTTCACAAAAATGTCTGTCTGATATGCTAGGCCTGTAGGCCAAAGATGTTGCCCCAACGTTACAGAAAAACCTTCAGTGACTATCCAGGCAGCCAGCTGTTTCTGTCCTTTCTCACACTTTTTAGAAGTTGCTTGCTTGTGCTTTTTGTTTACTTAGGTAATATTTTTATCTTGGGTATCTGAGGGAGTTGAAGACTTTATAATTATGGTTTTCCTTTTTACAGATTCAGAAAAGAAACTCACTAAGAGGTCTAAAATTTATAGGTTTTAGAGACATTAAAAGACAATTTTGAAGCTGGGTGGTGGTGGTGCATGCCTTTAATCCCAGCACTTGGGAGGCAGAGCCAGGCGGATCTCTGTGATTTCCAGGCCAGTCTGGTCTACAGAGTGTGATCCAGGAAAGGCGCAAAGATACACAGAGAAACCCTGTCTCGAAAAACCAAAAAAAAAAAAAAAAAGACAATTTTGATAATGCAAAATAATTCAAATTAAGATATAACATGAATTAGGTGCAATCTTTTGGATAGATAATAGAGTATTTTCCCTTAATTTGTCAAATGTTAATGGACTAGACATTGTGGATGTAATTACTGCCTGCATATATTGTACATAGTTATTGTACTTATTGTATGTAGTATTATATTAGTTATAACCTTCTATTTTATTTTCGACAAAAAGGGGGAAATGTGATATTTTGTTTGTGTTCTAACAAAGTTTGCCTGGAGATCAGAGGGCAGAGCTAGTCACTAGTTAACCATAAAGGCACACACCTTTAATCCCAGCACTTGGGAGGAGACAACAGGAAGATCAGGAGTTCAAGGCCACCCTGGGCTATATGAAATTGATACAGTCTAAAAGAGAAACAGAGCCAGGCAGTGGAGACTCATGCCTTTGATCCCAGCACTTGGGATTTCATGCCTTTGATTCTAGTACTTGGAAGGCACACACCTTAATCACAGCACTAGGGAGATACAGACAGGATACGGCTGGGTGGAGAGAGGAATATAAGGTGGAAGGAGATAGGATTTCAGCCCCTCTTGAGGCTAAGGAGTTGGTGAGGTAAGAAGTGGCTGTGCCTTGCTCCTTTGTCAATCTGATCTTATAGCATTTACCCTGATATGTGGCTCCAGGTTTTTCTTATTAAGACCAATTAGGATTTGTGCTACAGGGCCAGTGTCATGTCTTAGATGCACAGAGTATTAAAAAAAATCACCTTTTAAATACACAGATCACATCTTTTCCTGCAGAAATCTGAGACAGACATAAATTGAAATCACCTAAATAGAAGGGCAGTAGGAAGAGTCAAGTCATCCAGAAGGGGATAAACCCCCTCACTATCTAAGTGATGCATATTTCCCCCCTTTTTTCCTCTGTGCAGGACCTAGATTTGAATTCATGAGCTCATGTGGAAGTCTCTCTTGGTGCTTTGTTGGTTAGTTTAAGATTCCTCCAGTGATCACACAGGCAGCCTCCTCTCTCCATATCAGACTTTCTTTTTAAAGCTCTGATTATGACTTCTAGTGCCCCTCCTTTCTACACTTTAAGTTCAGATTTCTGTGAGGTGTGTTCTGTAGTCAAGAGTTTTCCTGACCTGACCACCCACTCCCAAATAACTGACTCAGAAACTTAATGTAAATTATAAATGCTCAGCTGATAGCTCAGGCTTATTACTAGCTGACTCTTACATTTTAAGTTAACCCATATTCTTTATTTATGCTCTGCTACATGGTGTTACCTTCATTAACATGGCATGTTCATCTCCTGCTCCCTCTGCATCTGGCTGGTGACCTCCTCTGACTGACTCTGCCCTTTTCCTTCCCATCATCCTTAGTTTGGTTATCCTACCTATACTTCCTGCCTGGCTACCAGCCAATCTGCATTTTATTAAACCTATTTGAGTGACAAATATTTATAGTATACAAGAGGATTATTTTACAGCATTTCCCCTTTTTTTTCTAATTAAAAAAGGTTTTAATTTTAACATAGTAAAATTGTATACAACAAAAACAGTTATTAAGTAAGTATTACAGTTACAATATCCAGTCCATTTGTATTTGGCAAAATTAAAGAAAATGGTCTATTATCTATCTTATCTTTGTGAGTACAAAGTTTTGTTCCTAATTTTTTATTCCTATCTTTTATCATAACTAAAGAAAACTATAACCATAACTATCTAGTCTTCAACTCCATGAAAGAACCAGAAGGATGAAACTTTACCTAATGACAGGGACATCAGGCTGTCTGGACAGTCATGCAAAGTTCCTCTGTAACGTTGGGGCATCCTGTTCTTGCCTACAGGTGTAGCATATCTGACAGACTTTTCTGCAAAGCAGGAGATTTTGAAGGACCATCCTACCTTGTCCTGGCAAATTTCAGCAGTTACCTTTCTTGTATCCTGCTGATCCAGTTTGGACAATATATTGTCAGCTATTGAGGCAAGGACAGTTTCTTAGCCCACATAGCTAGAATTTGTCATAAAGAAAACAAACTCCAATCCCGGGCGGTGGTCATGCACTTTAATCCCAGCACTTGAGAGGCAGAGTCAGGTGGATCTCTGTGAGTTCAAGGCCAGCCTGGTCTACAAAGTGAGTTCCAGGAAAGGCGCACTAAGCTACACAGAGAAACCCTGTCTCAAAAACACCAAAAAAAAAAAAAAAAAAAAAGAAGAAAAAAAGAAAAAGAAAACAAACTCCATACTGAGTTCTTCAATGTCCATCATCTTCTCTGAAGTAGACTGGTGCTGCCAGGAGCAGATGTGTCTCACTGTTCTGAAAAGTCGTAGGTTATTAAACATATTAAATGCCATATTCTGTAGGGCTTTGAATTGTTTGAAGACCATCTATATGTCTAAGTATATCTGTGTATGACCTTGAACACATACCTAACATGACTCTAAGCTTGACTATTATAGATGACTATTAATTTGTATTTTTTTTCAAGACAAGTTTTCTTTGTGCAACAGACCTGGCTGTCCTGGAACTCACTTAATAGAGCAGGCAGGCCTCAAACTCACAGAGATCCACCTGCCTCTGCTTCCCAAGTGCTGGGATTAAAGGCATGAGCCACCACTACCTGGCTAATTTGTATTTCTTAATTATACATTACATTTTTTTTTCTTTTTTTTCAAGACAGGGTTTCTCTGTGTAGCTTTGCGCCTTTCCTGGAACTCACTTGGTAGACCAGGCTGGCCTCGAACTCACAGAGATCCACCTGCCTCTGCCTCCCGAGTGCTGGGATTAAAGGCGTGCGCCACCACCGCCCGGCTATACATTACATTTTTAAATGAGCTTCATGAACTCAATACCTTAAACAAGAGTAGAAGTATACATACAGTATAGCAAAATTAACTTTAAATTTGTATCAATAAACCAAAATCCATACAATGTAAAATATTTAAGATTAATATTTGTTTTTAGATTAGATTCAATAATCTACCTTTTTATCCTATCATTTCTTTATCCCCTATTTTCTTTTTAGAATGAGATCCCTGAATCTAATCTCCTTTGTTCAGCTTTTTTCCTGACCATTACCAACAACAACTTGTAACCAGCCCCTCTTAAATGATAATAAACATCCATAACCCATATTTTGGAAATATGAATGGACTACTTCCTGTTGTCTATGGGGTGCTGACATCTTTAGGGGACCCTTGAGAAAATTCACAATAATTGTTAGGTGTTGGCTGGAGTATTCTGTAAGACTGGATCATCTTAGTCAGCAGCCTTGAAGCTGTTTTGGATGCTGGGTCACCTGGGCTACTTTTATTGGTATCTGGTCCCCTTGCTCTGCAAATATATAAACTTTTATAGATAATATACATATCTGCATTAATACAAATATAGACTGTGCATTGTACACAAGTCAGCCAAAGATGATTTTTTTGTTATGTGTTTGAGCAGGTAAAATATACATCATGTGTCTTATAGTTCTTCTTTATGTTGTAGTTTACTTCTTTATGTTTGTAGTCAGGATTTCAGGGGGTCTTCTTCAATCAAACCTGATTTTTTTAAAATCCAGAATGAATCCACAGCCTCTCATTTCCTGTGGAAATGAAAGGATAACCTCTGCCAGGCAGTGGTGGCACATGTCTTTAATCCCAGCACTCAGGAGGCAGAGCCAGGCAGACCTCAGTGAGTTTGAGGCCAGCCTGGTCTACAGAGCGAGATCCAAGACAGCCACCAAAACTACACAATGAAACCCTGTCTTGAAAAACAAAAACAAACAAACAAAAAAGCATAACCTCTCCTCCAAAGCAATACATCTTTTGACTTAAGTTTTGAATTAAAAATATTTTTAAAAGATGTAGGTTGGTTTAATCTAGCAGCTTTAACCCAGTGTCTCTTAGCAGTCAAAAAATTCAAAGACAACACAATAAAATATAGGATTCAGACTCTGTGTATTTTTCATTGTTATGTGGCTGTTTTCCTTTTATATTACTTACTCCCTTTTATTTTTTATTTTATTTTATTTTTTTGGTTTTTCAAGACAGGGTTTCTCTGTGTAGCTTTGCACCTTTCCTGGAACTCACTTGGCAGTCCAGGCTGGCCTCGAACTCACAGAGATCCACCTGCCTCTGCCTCCCGAGTGCTGGGATTAAAGGCGTGAGCCACCACCGCCCGGCTACTTACTCCCTTTTAAAGAACTGTATTATTTTAAAACTATAACTTTTTAAACCTGACTGTATATATTCTTTCTCTTCTTTCTCTCAAGCTTATTTTTAAACACATTGTAACCCATTCAGAAGCCTTTTCTGTCTGGATCTGTTTTTACTGCGAATCTGTAATCTTTTTCTGTCTGCATGAGCAAAATTTAACTGCTGTGTAATTTAGATCACAGCATGGTAGTAGCTAGCTCTCCACCTCTGTTCCCTGCTGCTACCAGATAGCCATGCTTAACTCTGGTCTTTTGTGTGTTTAGAATCCTTTTATTAGGCTTTCTTGGGTTTTATGTGAAAATTCTTGCTGAAAGTTTGGACATCACATATATATATGTATGGAGTTTTTCTGTCCTGACCCACCTGTTCCTAAATAACCAGCAGCTGCTTCTTGAATAACTGACTTGGAGCCCTAATATAAATTATAAATGCTCAGCCAATAGCTCAGGCTTGTTGCTAGCTAACTCTTACATTTAAATTAACCCACCAATTTCCATGACACACAGCAAACTTCACTATTATGAGAGGATTAAAGCATTGAGCCATTCACTACCTTTTGAGCAGCCAGTATCAGAGCTGCTTTTGAGTCATAGAGGCAGGATCAAGTATAAGTGGAAATCCCCAACTCCACCTTATCGTGATCACTAAGGGAACAGCACGCACGCTCTGCTGCCTACCCACACCAACTTGCACTGCCAGAAAGACATTAGTCTTGCAAGACACACAGAGACAGTGGGTTGTAATATAATACACATTGTGTTAAAACCCACTGATGACAACTAAAGAAGCCACAGAGATATTAGACATACCCCAAGATACATCATTGAGAGGCCACTTACTAAGAAGACCTTCCTGTGGACTTGGAAAAGACAGTCCTTTCAACAGATGTATCTCTCAACATAAAAACACAATGAATATAAAAGAATAAGTAATGCAGCACCTCATAAAGTTCATAACTCTATAATAACAGATTCCAGAGATACCAAAATGAATGATAAATAATTCAAATATATATTGAAAAGGTTCAATAATGCTTTAATAAATATTAACAGTCAAATTGATTACAGCAAACAATTCAAAATAAGCATGAGATTTAGTAAAGAGAGATTTTGAAAAATAACAACAACAACAGCAAAACCCACCAGGAGTTTTGGAATGAAAAGCTTAGTGAGTCAGATTTTTAAAAATCAGTTGAAGCTGGGCAGTTGTAGTGCACACCTTTAATCCCAGCACTCGGTGTGCAGAAGCAGGTGGATCTCTGCTTTTAGGCCAGCCTGGTCTACAGAGTGAGTTCCAGGACATCCAGGACTACACAGAGAAATGCTGTCTTGAGAAATCAACAATTAAATAAATAATAAATAATATAAAAATAAATGAATTTTTAAAAATCAGCTGAAAAATCCTCAACAACTGACTAGATCAAGTGAAGAAATAATATTGGAGCTTCAAATTGTTCCTTCCAAAATAATATGTTTAGACAGATAAAACAAAACTCCGAGAAAGGATGAATGGGGCATGGGAGATCCCTGGGCAGCTTTAGAGATGACAACAACCTGAGTAGGAAGTGGTCACTCAGCAGGCTCCTGTGCTGAATGCCCAGGCTGCAGCTGACGGCTGAAAGATAACTGGATCAAGGATGCTGATATCATTGGTGGCATGGATGGAGGAGGCAGGTCACTGGGCAGTGAGGTGGGGAAACACATCTTTGAAGATTGCCCCTGGCCTCTCTCTCTTTGTCAGAGCTTCCAGGACACTGTAGGTGAGCAGGTCTGCTCTGCCATGCCCTTCCACCATGATGTACTGCTTCACTGCTGGTCCCTAAACAATGGACCAACCAGTATTGGACCATAGACTGGGGCCTCTGAAACGCAACCCCAAATAAATCTTTCTCTCTTAAATATCTGCTACAGTAATTGGAAACTGACTAACTCAAAGAGCAAATATCTGTCTCATCAGCATATTAGCAGGAAAGGAGCTACAGGTCAAAGATATAGGAAATCTATTTAATGAAATAATAGCAGAAAATTCCACAGTCTCAGGAAAGACATGGAAATACAGATTGTCCTTGTGATTGGGATGCTCTCTCTTCCTCCTCTGGGTGTAGGATTCCTTCAACATTGTTGTGCCTGCGTCTCAAGACAAGACCCCGGAGCAAGACCACCACAGAGCCGATATCCAATGCAAAACACGCAGGAATTTATTGATAACAAGCAAGCCTGGGCTTGGCCTGTATCCAACACTCAACACAGCAGGTGGAGGAGGACGGCCCTGAGCTCTGAGAGTGAGGGGTTTTTAAAGGGAAAAACCACAACAAAACAACAACAACAACAACAAAAAAAAAACAAGCCTTGGTATCATATGATTGGGTGAGGGTATGTAACCTTTGAATTTACTGGTTAAGGGTTACAGTTATCATTTTGGGGGCTGTCTGGACAAGTCCCAGACTTTGTTCTTGAGCTGCCATGGAGGCTGGCCAGCCTTGCAGGTTCACTTTGACCCATGCACATAGCTCTAAGTTGGTGAGGGGTCCCAGACAGTAAACAACTGGCTGAACCTTGAGCAGTCAGAGTAGGTGCAGAAAGGGAACTACTGCAAGGACTATGTCTTTTGTTAAGTCTCAGGAGACTGAAATTGAGGCCTGATCTCTGAGAGAAGACTGAGCAGCCTGCTATGGCATCTGCTTGGTCCTCTCAGCATCTTCGTTACTGCTGGGTGAATGCCATGGATCCCTGAGTTTCTGCTCCTCTTTGAAGGTCTGTGCTTCTCCTTTCCAAAGGGACTCATTGTGTACGATAATCCTGTTTGAAAATCGTTTTCTTTCAGAACGTGAAGGACTTCATTAAATTCCATCGTGGCCTTTATAATTTCTGCTGGGAAATCTGTCTAATGAGCTTACCTTTAAATGTGACACGGCATACTCCTTAAATTTTAGTATTCGTTGTTCTGTGTGTTTAGAAAGAGGATTGACAATAAATATTGTAAGGCCAGCCTGATCTATAACATACTGGGTTCCATGCTGCCCAGCGGTACATAGTGAGAAGCTGTCCCAAAACGACAGCAAAAATATAAACAAAAGCTCCAGTAACAACAGCAACAAGAAATTCTAGAATTAAAAATGAATTAAAACATCTTAAGAATGATTTTAGTAGCAAGTGAGGGTGGTGTAAGAAAAAGTAAATGAAATAAAAAAAATACCAATACCTGGCTCTAAATAAAATGATTCATCACATAGTACTAGGGTGATTATTATTTTTTAATAATTTATTTAACTTTACATGCACTGATGTGAAGGTGTCAGATCCCCTGGAACTGGAGTTCCAGACAGTTGTGAGCCACCATGTGGGTGCTGGGAATTGAACCCCAGGTCCTCTGAAAGAGCAGCCAGTGCTCTCCACCACTGAGCCAGCTCTCCAGCCCCTAGAGTAATAATATTATTAATTGAAGTTTTAGAAGAGAAGAAAGTGGAGCAGAAAATGTGAAGGAATATAAGCAAAAGGTGAACAACAGAATTCACATTGAAACGGCTGGACCAGTGACAAGGTAAACATGAAGATAACGCCCTAAACACTTCACAATCAAACCATAGAGAGCAAAGATAAGGAGAAACCTGAAAGCTGCTGAGAACAACACATGCTGTGAAACTCAGCAGTGCCACCATCATTGACCTCTTACCTAGAAAGATGAAGTTCAGATGCCATGGAGAAAATTCTCTGCAGGGCCACAAGAGTGGTAGAGCTGGTCCTGCCCGTACCAGCTACAGCACATGGGACACGTGAGCTGACCCTGTTGGTGGGGGCTCAGGTGAGCTGGGCCTGTTGGTGGGGGCTCAGGTGAGCTGGGCCTGTTGGTGGGGGCTCAGGTGAGCTGGACCTGTTGGTGGGGGCTCAGGTGAGCTGGGTCTGTAGGCCTGCAAGCAGGAGCACTGCCCCTGCCTTCTCCCTGGTATCCAAGGGGTTGCAAGAAAAAGGGAAATAGCCCCCTCCCCCCACCCCTTGCTGCCTTCAACAGGCAGGAGAGCTGACCTTGGGAACATGAATACTGAAGAGTTGGCCCTGCCCCTCACCACGTGCACCAGTCTAAAGAGTGGTCCCTGCACCTCACCTGGGCAGAACAGTAGAGCCTGCCCTGGTGGTAGGAATGCAGGTGAGGTGGACCCAAGGGTGTGAAAGCAGGGGAACTGACTCTGCTCCTTACTGGCTGCTACTTTAGGTGAGCTAGCCAGGGCAGTGCTGGAAAGCTCTAGCCTGGGTGGTGACAATGAGGGAAAGCTGGCAGGTTGACTAACCCAGCTACCACCCTGGCCCAGAACCAGGACTACAAGGTCACCCACCCCAATACCCACCTCATCTATGAACTGCTGGAGCTTGTGAAGGGGCTGGACCTGCAGATCCAAAGCTACTGGATTTCCATGATACAAGGCAATGATAGGAGATTGAAGAAGAGCCCTAGTGAGGGCCCAGTATTGAGGGTGTAGCAGAAGCCAGAGGCCTTGAACTCACCGATATTCCATTGCAATGAATAGGTACAAGTAAAGATGTGTGGACTAAAGGGTAGACTGTGTGGCTCACTGGGCCACACCACAGCTTCCATGCTGAGACTTTTTTTTTTTTGTCTTTTGTTGTTTTGTTTTTTGGTGTTTTTGTTCGGTTGGTTTGGTTCTACTTTTAAATTTTGTTTTTGGCAGGCAGGTTGCAAGGGCAGAAGGCAGAAAAAAGGGGAGAGGGAGATGAGCAGGATCAGGATGCATGATGTGAAATCCACAAAGAATCGATAAAAAGGTTAAAAAAAAAGAATGTTAAAACGCAATTCTGTGTCCAACAGGATGAATAAAGTCAAAATGTTTTCAAATAAAACATCAGCGGGCTGCTCCAGGAGAAATGCTGAGGAATTTCATCTGTCTGAAGAGAAATAGTATTAACGAAACACTAAGACCTTCAAGAATGTAGCTATAAGAGGCACCTTTATTCTCTCTTAAAATACACAGCAGTTCAAAGCAAAATTTATAAAATTGTCCTGAGGAGTATATAGTGTATATATGACAGACATAACAAAGGACAGCCAGGGATGGTAGTACTAAACCTACAGTACCGATGGTTTCTACACTGGATGCACAGTTGTGAGCTCAATAATTAAGTGGTTTGTATAAAGTGGTTATTAACAGCACCATGCTCTAACCAATTATGTCAACTGGCCAGCCTGAAAACTAGTTGTATTATAATCTCTAAAGAGACTTAATATATAAGGCAAAGAACTGGAGCTAAATGCCAGCAGAAAACTAAAATAGATAGCTATATGACACAGGTTATATAACCCAGGCAAGTCTGGAACTTACGATGTAGCCCAGGCTGCTCTTAAACTTTAAAATCCTCCCACTTCAGCCTCCTGGGTATTGGGATTATAGATGTGTGCTACTGTGCCCATCTTAACATGAATTCCAAAAAATATTCAA